>NC_138203.1:164383722-165583722 GCF_964194415.1 Vipera berus | reverse complement strand
AAGTTGCAATTTCCTGGGACCATCATTTGTAACCTTCCCAGCCATCTTCTGACAAGCAAAATCAATGGAGAAGCTGGATTCACTTAACACTGCTGTGATTTACTTAACAACTGTGTCAAAGAAGGTCATAAAATGGGACAAAACTCACTTTACAACTTCCTTGTTTAACAGTGGACATGATGGTTGTAAGTTGAGGACTACATATAGCGGACATGAATACAATGTATGTATTAAAATAACTTCAAAGGTATTGCATCTCTAGTATAAAATGGATAACAGCTAAGCTTTTTTAGCAACTTTTGGGGAGTCCAATAAGCCTGACATATTATTTTTGCAGAATTAAATTAATTTTTAAATTGTGTATAACATATTTAAAACTATTGCAACTCTCTGCCATATTTCTTGCATGTTATCCAAATGCATTTTTATTAACATTTGCTAATAATAAATTGTTGATTAAATCTCTATAAATGCTTTTTTCCAATATATATTGGAATTTTAGAATCTGCTGAGGCATCAGGGTCAAACAATGAAACCAAAAGTGTTTGTGTATACAGCTGCTCTTCACTTAACCACCTGTTCAATGACCATTCAGATTTGAGATGGCTTGAATGAGTAGTACTTACTAGCAGTGGTGGAATTTAAATATATGAACAACCGGTTCTCTGTGTAGATGCCGCTTCCAGAAATCCATTCTGGGCCTGGGCAGCTACTGGTTCTGCCGAAGTGGTGCGAACCGGCTGAATCCCACCACTGCTTACTGGTCCTTGGAGCTTTGACCAGTGCAGTGTCCTTGCAGTCAAATGATTGAGGTCTGGGTGCTTGGCACCTGGCTCACAATTACAATATTGCAGCATCCTACAGCCTCGTGGTCCCCATCTACAGTCTTCTTTGCCAGCTTTTGACAAGCAAAATCAGTGGGGAAGCAGCAGGAGGTTGCAGATAGTCACCACACAACATCCTCACTTAATGACCTATAGTGATTCACTTAATTATGAGAATAATTATGGGAATGCTGGAATTGCCATCACTAAGCAGTGTAGTCATGTGACACTTCATGCTTTACTGCATCATTTAATGGTAATTCGGGTCCCAATTGCCATCACTAACCAAGATCTACCTGCATTGTTTTTTGGCCGTATTAGGTAAGTTACATTCCTTTTGTAATTTGTCATGTTTTTATCATATGCTAGATAATAAATAATACATTTCTTTTGTAAAACTTCAAGGGTTTTTTTAATCGTTTACTTGCTTGCTAGTAATCTTATTCTCAGCCCAAGCTCTTACACACACACACACACACACACACCCAAAAAAATCTTTTCCCAGAATTTTTAAATAGGGATAATAATAATTGGAATCAGACTTTATTTTTTCCCCAGCAGAACCCAAATATTTTTAATCACCTTATGAACTGGAAAAAATAAAATCAATAGCAAACTCATATAATACAATAGCTGGAACAGAATTGTAAGAAGACCAAATAATAGCTTCCACGTTCAGTCCATTCTTTTCATCCCAATGTGTTACTGAAGTATGCCCAATTATATTATTTAAAATCAGGTAGGAAAAGCGGAAAAACTGGCTACAGCTAAAATTAAAAAAAAAAAGCCTTCATTAACTCCCAGCTGAAGGATGACAAGGACACAGAGATCCCATTTTAAGAGGAAAGAGAAAAAAGAACAAAGGTGCATTAAAAAGATGATGGGGTGGCGGGAGAGATATATTTTCCCTACCTTAAATGTATTTAAACCAACATACTCAGTATATAAATTCAATAAAGTTAAACTTAAACTTAAGCATACTCAGTAATGCTCCAAACCAATTCCTATTGTGGGAGATGGCTGGATTCATATATCTAGTTAAGCTATGAATTTTGACTACTGTTTATTGAGTTGATTGGGTTCACACATTGTACTAATTTGAAGCAGGAATAGTCATCCTGTTTGGATCCAAGAGCCATGCTTTCCTTTTCATTTTTCTTTGCAGCTGCTGAGGGTCATGGACCTTGATACTGACATGGTGGCATCATCAGAGGGTTAGGGTTAGTAATTTTCAATCCTTTTTGTTTTTAAAATTTTTTGGCAGTTTGGCATTTTTTAAGTGAAACTGATATGTTAAAAACTATTTTCCAATGTAGAAAATCACATTACTGATTGTCTTCAACGTGCCACCAAATTTTAGTGGCATGTTTTTTGGGGTGTTCTGTGAACCTGCAAAAGATTGCCATCAACTATACTTTTCAAATTATGGAGCATTGTAGTGCATACCCAATACACTGAACAAAATCAAAACAAACTACATTATATCCTAGAACAACATGGTTACATATTGGATTGATTTTGCTTTAGTGTGATTCATCTCTCTTGTAATTATTTAATTTAATACCCTAGGAACCTTAGTTCTTAGTAACCCTCTAGTTCAGACATGTCAAACACAAGGCCCAGGGGCCGGATCCGGCCCGTGAAGTGGTTTCATGTGGCCCGCGAAGCCATCCTGGAAACAGTGAGGGAACGGCCCCCACTGCCTTGGCCCTGGCCCAGAGACTCTCCTTCTGCCAGAGACCCTCAGATCTCTCCCACTCCTGCCCAGGCTCCCATAGGCACCCTTGATGCGAACGATGTAGAGCTGGCCACGCCCACCCAGTAGGCCATACGCACTCTAGCCACGCCCACCCAGTAGGCCACGCTCACCCTGGCCATACCCACCTGGCCCCCTGAGGGCAACTGCAATGCTGATGCGGCCCTCAATGAAATTGAGTTTGACACCCCTGTTCATTCTTAATATTATTAAACTTAAATAATAGATAGCACAACAGCTGACCCTGTAAGACAGATACTGGAGATCTCAACACTTCTTTTCTTGAAGCTGTATAGGTCTTCATATCCTGGCCCTATGTTTAGCTTTCAGGTGGAAACTTGGTAATTCCCAGTGCCACAGCCTACTTTCCGGAGGCACCTCACTAGCATTCACCCCCTCATCTCAGTGTGTGACATAGGGCTCTGACAGCATGTGCTCTCTTTCATGTTCATGAAACATGAATAATTCTTAAATACAAAAAAATTGAATAATTTGAGTATTGCATTTCCTTTCCATGTAGCTTAAAGACGTGTGACAAGAAAATTCACCCCTTGATCTCTCTCACCCTTAGGAGATGGACCAATCTTATAAAATATAAACAAAATCAAACTTTATTAAAGAAAGGAAAGATATGTTATAATAGCTATAACAAGCTATTCAAATTTAAATGTCCCAAAACACCAGAGTTTAGTAATGAAGAGATCAGTTATAAAGCTGTTCACATTATGGAAAAATAGCAGTCTTATTAAAAAGAACATTTACATAAGAATTCTAATACTCCCAGCAGATCATAGGATTTACAAACAAGCATTTTACTACAATTACAAGCATGCTGCTGGAAGCTGCAAATTAATCATTAACAATCAGAAAAGATTCTAAAATTATTGTCTCATGCACAAACTGAGGATATTCATGAAGGCTTCAGTACACATAATTAACAAACTTGTACAAAGTAAAATTAAAAACCAGGACACTAAAGTTACATCTTAACTCTCTTCCGTCTATAATCTATCCTAGCTAATAATAAAAGCCTAAATCATAGGGGTTTTTTTTTCTTTTTCTTTTGGCAAAAAGTCCATAAGGGATTTCCAGGCACCAATAAATATAAATATTGTCTTTTCTGTAATCAAACAAGTCAACTTAGCCCTTTCAACAAGTTCTGTCGTCTTCATCAATTATTTCCTCCATTTACAGGTATTGCCAGAGCTTTCAGTCTTTGTGCATACAATAAACTCACTGCAAAACAGTGTTCCATGGCTCTTTTCCATCAGTCAGGGAGGAAAAATTTAGTCTTTAAAATCCTTTGAATCGCTATATATATTTGAGCCCAAGGTTTTCTAGCTTTTTTGCACGTCCATTAAGCATGATAAAAACAAATTGTTCACATTTCCAGCATAAATTTGAAGAATGTTTGTACATTCTGAATATTTTTTCTGGTGCGATATACCAACAATACATCATTTAATACAGTTTCTTAAATTGTAACACAATGTAAATTTCAGTCCTTTAAACCAGGGGTCCCCCAACTCCCGGTCAGTCAACCAGCACCGGTCCACAGCATGCCAGTAACTAGGCCACGCAAACAAGTGAAGCCTCATCCACCGGATGCAGGCAGCACACAAAACCACACCCCCTCTGGTCCGCAGAAAAACCTCTCCCCATGGAACCGGTCCCTGGTGCTCAAACGTTGGTGGCCGCTGCTTTAGACCACATATTTCCCCACTATTAGATCTGTATATTATAACCAAATTTTATCCTAAGTTCTTTGAGAGTCTTCTGTTGCAAATTTCATTAAAAGTTTATACATTTTAGCTAAATGATGATATTCATCATTTATACACAATTCCCTTTTAATTTCTGTCTTACATTTTTCAATACCATTAATTATGTTATCTACTTTAAATCTGATAACTATAAATAAGAAAACCATTGACAACTTTGTCCCTCTGTCATTAGTTGTTCTTGAATGGACTTCCTTGCTTCCTAAGTACTTCAGTAAGTTAATTCTGAGGCTGCTTGAGGAGTTAGACAGAATCCCAGCTTCCCGTCTTGGTCTATAACTTTTTCCCGCCTCCAGTTCTTTCTTTGTGTTTTAAAAGAATTCAGAATTTGTATCCCCAGAATATAAGAAAAGGCTGGGATATTTCTGCATCTCTATGTCAGAAAACCGTGACACCTTATTGAAATATGGATTGACAGTCTGACATATACATTGGCATTCAGAACGTGTTTGAAATATTTTGCATTTTTGGATGGTATTTCTAATAAATAAATAAATAAATAAATAAATAAATAAATAAATAAATAAATAAATAAATAAATAATTTATTTTATTTGTATACCGCCCTTCTCCCGAAGGACTCAGGGCGGTGAACAGGGCAAACATATAAAAATAAAAAATACAAAAATTAAAAAGGAATTAAACAAGATGCCCAAGTTAACAATAGATTAAAATACATTTAAAACAACAATAAAATCCAAACCCCATCCCCCATCAGGCCAGGCCGGCTTGTTCGAACAAATAAGTCTTCAGATCGCGCCAGAAGGAGCGAAGGTCGGGCGCCATCCGGAGCTCAACTGGCAAACGGTTCCACAATTCCGGCGCGCCCACAGAGAAGGACCTCCCCCTGGGGGCCACCAGGTGACATTCTCTGACCGGTGGCACCCTGAGGAGGCCCCCTCCCCCCACAGGGCGGAGGGAAGTTGACGCCGGCAGCAAGTGATCCCTAAGGTACTCTGGACCCATGCCATGTAGGGCCTTGAAAACCATTACCAGAACCTTGAATCTTACCCGGAAGACAACTGGTAACCAATGCAGCTCACGGAGCAGAAGTGTAACATGGGAGTATCGGGAGAATCCCAACACAACTCTCGCGGCTGCATTCTGTACCAGTTGGAGCCTCTGAGTGGTCCTCAAGGGCAGCCCCATGTAGAGAGCGTTGCAGTAGTCTAAACGAGAGGTCACGAGCGCATGAGTGACCGTAGGGCATCCCGGTCTACATAGGGCCACAACTGGCGCACCAGGCGAACCTGGGCGAAGGCCCCCCTAGTCACAGCTACTATGTGATCTTCTAAAGAGAGCTGTGAATCTAGGAGGACTCCCAAGTTGCGAGCCCTACTAATAGTAAGCTATTAGTAAGTTATTTTTCCCAGAATAATCAATATTTAAGTTCTGTACTTGAAATATTCATATTCATTGTCAAGAAAATTGATTCTGTAGCCTACTCAAGCTTCTTTCTGAATGAGCAATATAATTAAACCAGCATGAATATATATGTGCCTCATAAAATAGTATTTTTTTAAAAAAAATAAACTAAATTATTATAAATAAGGTGTCATGGCACTCTTTCCAGCAATTGGCAATTAGAAGTATCCTGTCTAATCAGGAGAAGAACAATCCAGCTACAAAGTCTTTACTATCTTGTAGTATTGTAGAGTCAGAGATTGCTTCCTGGGGCAAGCTAAATGTGAGCCTTAATTGAAGCTCAATATTGAATATTTAAAGGCTACACAGTTTTTTTTAAAATCTTTTTCCTTCTGTAAGAGTTTTTGGGAAATTAACAGAGGCATGGGATATATACACAGGCCTGATAATCACCTCTTTTTCTCTCCCTTTTTTATACTGAACCATAGATGAAATATCCAAACATAAAGGCCCCCCTGTCTTTACTCAAGAAGAAAGATACAAAATAGTGAAGGCCATCAAGTGGGTAGATGAAATTGTTCAAGGAGCTCCTTATGTCACAACATTGGAAACTCTGGATAAATACAACTGTGACTTCTGTGTACATGGGGGTGAGTACTGGAGCTTGATGCACTCTCATCTCTCTCTTGCTATGTACCTACCTACCTACCTACTAGAAGTCTGCTTTACTGGTTAAAATAAATGGTAAATTTATTTTGCTATCTTTGCTAATATTCTTCATCCTCATTTTCTGTACTACTTTCTATCAGTTGTGCAACTGCTATAACGTAGTAAAGCTATACAAGTACGGACTGATTAACAGTAAAATGTGTCTTGTTTTTGAGAACAGAAAATGGAGATCAGTACTGCTTCAATTCTGCAAGTCTGGTTGTGCAGTCTTCCTACAGCATTGCCTGATTGTAATGATTATCTTCAAGACTGAGAAAGATAACTAGCAAAAATCTTTCTTCGTTATTAGAGAAAACAGCTTGCATACCTGTTTACTATAAGTCAAATGCTTACTGCAGGAATTTGCTGATTAGACTACCTAAGCAGCTCCTCCAATTTATCAGCAGTGTTTTTTTTTAAATAGATGACATCACACTTACTGCAGATGGCAAGGATACTTATGAGGAAGTGAAGAAAGCTGGGAGATATAGGTAAAGACCTATTTATGTTATTCTGCTCAGAGGTCCTGAAATGCTCTGTTAATTTTTTTCCATCCCTAGCTTGCTTCTCCTCTAAAAGTTTTGAATGTTATATTAGATTAATATTTTATTGATCTGGTTTTGTCCTTAGCTCTTATTCAGCTATGAATGTATCAGATGAATAAGTGAAGATTGCAGATCCCTTTAATCCAAAAGCCATGGAACTTATTAGTATCCCCAGAAAGAGTTGAGGAAGGAAACGTGGGAAATAGTGGTTTAGTGTTCTGTATCATTAATCCCACAATTAGGAATGAAAGAAGGGTTATTTTCTTGTTAAAAACTCAAAGCATTTTTTTAAAAAGTAAAGAAAAGGGTATGCCAAGATACTCTCAGACAATCAAAAAGATTTAGAGGGAAGACTTCGCTAACACTGTGAAGAGGGGATGGCAAAATTCCCATCTTATCTGAATCTTGTCTTGTTGCAGGGAATGTAAACGCACCCAGGGAGTGTCCACTACAGATCTGGTTGGCCGGATGCTGCTTATGACCAAGGCCCATCACAGCAACATTGTAAGTGAAAAATAGCTTAGCAAGTTCCACGATGCTCTGCTTCCTTCAGTACTTTGAACCACTGATGTAAGAATGCTTTTGGAGCAGAGGGCAGTAATACTTTTGAGTTTCTCAAATCAATCTTGGGGAAATTTGTAAGCTCTCTGATTATTCTTTAATGTGATTCCAGGATTATTGCTGTTTGATACAGCCTTGCAGGCAGCAGACGCCTAAACTAAGTAAAAGTATATGTTTAAGGAAGTGCTATTTAAAGTGGATACGATGCACCTCAGATGTGCTGCCAAGAAGGAAAGAAAATAACTTAACCAACGAAAGGTTATTACGTATGTGGGTCATCAGATAAGGGTGGGATTTGGAAAGAGGAGGTCAGGTTGCCTTACTTGGCAAAGGGATCAAGATTTAATTTAGGTCAGGGGCATTTATGTACATTTATAAAATAGTTATGGGAATGTACTAAATGGGCAACTGGGCTAAGAATATATTTAGTTTGTGTGTCTCTGGCTGAAGCTGGAAGGCCATACTGTGCTTCTGAGCTATTGCTGAGCTAGTTTCTAGAAGTATGTAAGGCATCTGTCCTTTACACAGCCAGACACTTCATGCTATGAGGTCAACACATTTCACCTCATTGAAGCACGGAGGCAACATAATTCACTTTGCTGAGGCACTCTGTGTCTCCTCAGGCTTCATTTGGCAGTTCTAGTAGCCCTAAGAGGGCTTGGAGTAATATGGATAAAAGTAACATGGCAGTTTTGCTTTCTTTTAGGCATGGGGACAAAGGACACATTGTCTCGTAAAGCTCAAGGTGTGTTAGAACAAAGCATGTTTTTAAAGCTTTGCATAACTGTACCTTTTTCAGTTGAGCAATTTTCTTTACATGGGTATAAAATGTTTAATGAGAACTGGTTTAGTGTAGATCCTGGGTAACTAAGTTCTAGTCCTGCCTCAAATACAGAAACCAGCTGGGTGTCTTTCTCTCTCAGCCTTCAGAAAGAAGGCAGTGGCAACACACATCTAAAAAAATGCTGCCAAGAAAACTTCATGGACTTGTCCAGGTAGTCACCAAGAATCAGCACTGATCTCAAGCAGGAAAAAGTGAGCAAAGTTGAGGAATGGCAGGCCTTCTGTACTAATTTAGAGTTCCATATGTTCTTTTCATTTGTTGAAATTTCTTTACCATTAATATGTTTCTTTTCTCTTTTAGGCTGAAGATACAGATTATCGGAAGCATGCAGATAACCTAGGAAAGGTAAGAATTGGCACCAGAGGCACATCACAAATGTCCTGCACTCTATGTAGTTTATGCGTAATCAAATATAATATTCCAGCGGAACTATTCCAAATGTGAAAGATTGGAGTTATCTGAAATTGATGATTTATTCATTTAAACTACTTCTATTTCCCCATTTTTTATACTGTAAAACTGACATCAGAGATTGTCTGATTATTATTATTATGGTTGATTGCACAGTCGGCCAGATGTTTAGACTGGATTTGGCATTTTTACCCACCTGTTAATTCCTTCCCAAGGTTCTGGAAACTGCAGATGTTATTTGTTTGGTGGTGTTGAGGGTATCATCGCAGGATGTAAGGTGTTCCAAGAAAAGCTGTTTTTTGCAGTTGACTGATGGTGATTTTGTGAATGATGATGGTGTTCAAATAGTGCTCCAGATGATTTAGGATTGCACTCAAGGAACAATTCTAAAGGTGTTGATGGTACTATCTTTACTTTCTTTTGCCACAGTCATTCTACTTCTATTTGCAAGTCATTGTATTTTGTGATTTCTTCTTCTCTCCTCTCTTTCATGCAAAAAAGGTTCAATCTGAAAAAAGTGGAATTTGCACAGCAGTGATGCAACACTTGTTTTGTCCTTTGCTCTTCTGCAGATGCTAATCTATGGAAATATTTTTATGGTATCAGTATGTGGAAATATATTTGCAGAAATATCTGAATCAAACAAAAATCACTTTATTTTCCACTTTTATTTAGGGGTGTCAAACTCAATTTCATTGAGGGCCGCATCAGCATTGCGGTTGCCCTCAGGGGGCCAGGTGGGTATGGCCTGGGTGGGCGTGGCCTACTGGGTGGGCGTGGCTAGAGTGCGTACGGCCTACTGGGTGGGCGTGGCCAGCTCTACATCGTTTGCATCGAGGGTGCCTATGGGGACCTGGGCAGGAGTGGGACAGATCTGGGGGTCTCTGGAGGAAGGAGGGTCTCTGGGCCAGAGCCAAGGCAGTGGGGGCCGTTCCCTCACTGTTTCCAGGATGGCGTCGCGGGCCGCATGAAACCACTTTGCGGGCCGCATCCGGCCCCCGGGCCTTGTGTTTGACATGTCTGATTTAGAGGCTCATAAAAAATTTTAGAATAGTTTTGTAATCAAGGAGTTTGTTTGGAGGTCATTATAGCTAGTTTCAAGCTTTGCAAAGGTCTCAAGAAATAATATGCCCCAGGGCTCTGTTCTGGGCCCAGTGCTCTTCAACATCTTCATCAACAATTTGGATGGGATAGATGGGGAACTCATCAAATTTGCAGACGACACCAAGCTGGCAGGAATAGCCAATACTCCAGAAGATAGGCTTAAGATACAGAAGGATCTGGACAGACTCGAACACTGGGCACTATCTAACAAAATGAAATTCAATGGTGAAAAAAGTAAGGTTCTACATTTAGGCAGGAAAAATCAAATGCACAGGTATAGTATAGGTGGTACCTTGCTCAGTAGTATTAACTGTGAGAGAGATCTCGGAGCCCTAGTGGACAATCACTTAAATATGAGCCAGCAGTGTGCTGCAGCTGCCAGAAAAGCCAACACAGTACTAGGCTGCATTAACAGAGGAATAGAATCAAGATCACGTGAAGTACTAATACCACTTTACAATGCCTTGGTAAGGCCACACCTGGAATACTGAGACTAGAAAGAGTACAGAGAAGAGCAACAAAGATGATTTGGGGACTGGAGGCTAAAACATATAGGGAACGGTTGCTGGAATTGGGTATGTCTAGTTTAATGAAGAGAAGGGTGAGGGGTTACATGATAGCAGTGTTCCAATATCTCAGGGGCTGCCACAAAGAAGAGGGAGTCAAGCTATTCTCCAAAGCACCTGAAAGCAGGACAAGAAGCAACGGATGGAAACTAGTCAAGGAGAGAAGCAACCTAGAAGTAAGGAGAAACTTCCTGAGAGTTAGAACAACTAACCAGTGGAACAACCTGCCTACAGAAGTGGTGAATGCTCCAGCCATTTGTCTGAAATTTATTTATTTATTTATTTATTTGATTTGTATACCGCCCTTCTCCCTTCTCCCTAAGGACTCAGGGCGGTGAACAGTGACATAAATGTCAAAATGCACAAATACAGAAAATTGAGAATAAATTAAGCCCTACTGCCCAAATGTAGAAGGTAAGTTAAAACCACAATTAAAATTAAACCCGTCAGACCAGACCGGATTGCTTAAATAGATATGTTTTTAGATCGCGTCGGAAGGATGGTATGGGGTTTCCTGCCTTAGCAGGGGGTTGGACTAGATGACCTCCAAGGTCCCTTCCAACTTATTATTATTATTTATTATTTAATATATCCAGGGCTTTTTTTCTCATTGAACACTCAGAACGGAGTTCCGGCACTTTTTTTGGATGGAACCTTGTAGGGTAGGCAAGGCGGGTTGTGTGACGTGTGATTTCCAGCACCTTTTTCTTTTACAAAAAAAGCACTGAATATATCTATATAGGACATCTGGATATACTTGAAAACACTTTTATACTTGGCTGCTTCTTTATGATGCAGACCTGCTACAGTATGTAAGAAATTTATTTTTATTTATTTTATTTTATTTATTTATTTGTTTTTTTATACCGCCCTTCTCCCGAGGGACTCGGGGCGGTGTACAGAGCAAGGTAGGTATACAGTTAAACAATAGTAAAAAACAATAGTAAAAATAAATGAAACCCCTATTAAGAGCTATCAGGCCAGGCCGGACTGCTGGAACAGGTAAGTTTTTAAGTCGCGCCGGAAGGTGCGAAGGTCGGGGGCCATCCGGATTTCGGTAGGCAAGCAGTTCCAGAGGGTTGGCGCACCCACTGAGAATGCCCTCCCCCTGGGGGCCACCAGCCGGCATTCTTTGAGCGGTGGCACCCTGAGGAGGCCCTCTCTGTGGGAGCGCACAGGACGGAGGGGTGTTGACGTTGGCAGAAGGTGCTCCCGTAGGTAATCCGGACCCATGCCATGTAGGGCTTTATATGTCATTGTTAGCACCTTGAATTTTACTCGGAAGGCAACCGGAAGCCAGTGCAGCTCACGGAGGAGAGGTGTGATATGGGAGTATCGGGAGGCCCCCAAAAGTGTTCGTGCAGCTGCACTCTGCACCAGCTGAAGCTTCCGAGTGGCTCTCAAGGGCAGCCCCATGTAGAGAGCGTTACAATAGTCAAGGCGAGAGGTCACAAGTGCATGGGTGACTGTACGTAAGGCATCCAGGTCCAGATAAGGTCGTAGTTGGCGCACCAGTCGAACCCGAGTGAAGGCCCCCTTGGTCACAGCTCCTATGTGATCTTCCAAGGATAGCTGTGAGTCTAGGAGGACACCCAGGTTGCGGGCCCTATCAACAGGGGGTAATAACTCACCCCCGATGTTAAGGGATGGAATGTTCTGAGTATCCTGGCATGCCGGTATGTACAGCCATTCAGTCTTGTCCGGGTTAAGTTGAAGCCTGTTCCTCCCCATCCATTCCCAAACCGCTTCCAGGCAACGGGACATCACGTCGAGGGTATCACTGATGTTGTTTGGAGTTGAGATGAAAAGCTGGGTGTCATCAGCATACTGATGGTACCCTACTCCAAAACCACGAATGATCTCACCTAGCGGTTTCATGTAGATGTTGAACAGGAGAGGCGAGAGGACCGACCCCTGAGGGACTCCACAAACGAGAGGCCTCGGAGTCGATCTCTGTCCTCCTGCCAACACCGACTGCGAGCGTCCCAGGAGAAAGGAGGAGAACCACCGCAGAACCGTGCCTCCCACTCCCAATCCCCTGAGGCGCCGTAGCAAGATACCATGGTCGATGGTATCGAAAGCCGCCGAAAGGTCTAATAAGACTAGGACAGAGGAATGGCCCCTGTCCCGGGCCCTCCAGAGATCATTCATCAGAGCGACCAATGCCGTCTCCGTGCTGTAGCCCGGCCTGAAGCCCGATTGGCACGGGTCTAGATAAATTACTACTATGCCTTGAAGAATTGTACAGCTTTATATGTCCTACAGCAAATAAGTTCTAATACAACAACTTATTTACAAAACAAATAAGTTTGGCATTAGAGTTGTAATATGCATACAGTACATGAAATCATTCTACTGAGTTGTAGAAGCAGTCCCAAAGAATGCCACCTGGAGGAGCTAATCTTCCTTTCCATTCTGAACAGTTTCTAGCACTTATACATATGTTAAATATATAAGTTAGAACAAAAGAAGAGAGAAGTATAGATGGGTGTCTAAAATCTTCTAAAATTTAGGCTATAAAATAATAAATATTAAAATAACAAAACAAAATGCAGAATCAGAGACATGGGGATTCTCCCAAGCTGAGTTCTTTTATTGTTTCGTCTTTGTAAACAAAATCTTGCCAGACTGAGCAATCCACTATCTGCATTTAAATATGCTCTGTGAACTATTAGGAAGGGGATGTCTTCCCTCTCTTTCTCTCTCACATAATATTTGGGCTAAGTTGCCTCTTACCTCTCTGGAATGCACCCTTGTGATCAGTCCTTTTGCACAATATTTCCGTCAATAAGCATAATTCTGATTCTATGAAATTCTCTCCCTTCTCCCAGTACTGAATAATGTTATTGTCATGCTTGAAGAGGATAATCATGGTACAGAAGTAGAGAGATTAGCAGCTAACTCCTTTTTACATCTTCTATAGGGTTAAAGTATCAATGCAGCAATACATATTGATCTCTTTGTGTCAAAAATAAATGATATTCCCATAGTGATAAGTGCTTGTCCAGTTTGAATTCATAGTTTCAACTGCAAAGCATAAAAATGGACAATGGAATTTGAAATAAAAGTAGAAATGTAGGGAAAAACTGTCATATTGACTATATTTATTTTTTGGTGATAATAAAAAATATCATGATTTCAGGTTTATCGTAATCTTGCTGTAAAGAGTATTTATATTCCTTTAACTCAGACATGTCAAACTCACGACGTCATGTATTGGGACAATTTTGCCATTGCCGGCAATGAGGTGGGCATGGCTTCCGGATGATGCGTCCAGCCCGGGGGCCGGCAGTTTGACACCCCTGCTTCAACTGGTGTCAGTTCTTTGTGATTATGACCTCTATCTACATTTATGTATCTACTTGGACTGCTCTGTTAACATTTTGTAGCAATTACTTGGCCTTTATCAGTGTTGGCCGATATACAGTATATGTCGATTTATTAGAATTAATTTTTTAACGCTACTATTTAATTCAAATTCCATTCATTATGTTGGAAGAGAACTAATTCCAATAGCTGCAAAAATATTAAAGTTGTTCTTTTTTTCTCCAGTGCCCTAAAGGTCACAGTCCCTGGACTGGAGTTTCTCAGTTTCTGCAAACATCTCAGAAGATCATCCAGTTTGCATCTGGCAAGGAGCCGCAACCTGGAGATACCATAATCTATGTGGCTGGCGCCTTTGATCTCTTTCGTATCCTAGATTTGTTTTCTTTGGGGAAGAATGAAATTAAGAGTTTCTTGCAGCAAATTAGGAAGTCCTGATACCTGTTTTTGGAACTGCTTATACTTCACATCTTAATCAGTTGTTCAGGTTGTTTTGACTTAGAAATGCTAAATCAAGTTCTTCCAGTTAGGAACTTAGGCTAATGTAACTTTATCTAATAGTAAAGTGTACTTTTAGCTAAGAATTCTTAGTGGTTTGTCCAAACTTCAAAAGAATTGTAATACAAGCATGTTCACTATCTCTGTAAAAACCTTGTGTGATGAGGGATTTTATTTTAATCTAGGAAAGTAATGTGAAAAAAGGTGATACATATATAGCAGTTTACTTTAAGAAAATGGAATGCTCTTTTTTCAAGCTGTATTATGTCCTCATCCCAAATAATATCCTCTTAATCTGAATTTGCCACATCTCCCCTGCCCGCCCACCCCCCAGTATAAATCTGGCTCTCTCTCTCTGACTTAACTATTTTGTAATAGTTATTTTACTCAGCCACTATTTTGTGTCTTACCAATCAAGCTTTAGAGCATGCTGGATGAATGGCCATTAATTTTAAATATAAGCATAGCTTTAAAAAAAACACTAGGATGTAGATGCTAAAGGTCGCAGTACAACAAGCACTTGCCAATAGTTCCTGTAATCAATTTCAGAACTTTTTCTGAGCATGAGCCTTGACTAGTTGTTGTAAGACTTGTAGTCTACAACTATTGTGAGCTACTAGGAAAAGAAATAAGAGGGCTTGTGAAAAGGACAAAAACCTATCTATGACTCATTAGCTTCATTCGGTGACCGAGGTTTGCTTTCTTAATGAATATATTAGATGTGGGTCATGTGGATTTTCTGGAGAGAGCACACCAAATAGCAAAGCGTCCTTATATAATTGTTGGGCTGCACTTTGACCAAGTGAGTATCAGTTCTGTAGTGGCTTGGTTGGGAGACTACTTAATCATTTTCACGTACTGGGGAGATGAATGTGGTACCTGATGCTAATTGCTATAATTTAATTACAGGAAGTGAATCTCTATAAGGGCAAGAACTATCCCATAATGAATGTGCATGAACGAACTCTCAGTGTTTTGGCCTGCAGAGTGAGTATTTGGCTAGAATCAATCTTTTCTGATTAGGACATAAAGTGAAAATAAAGCAAATAAAACCAACCATTCTGAAGTGAAACAGGTCTGGCTTAGTTGATGATCTAGTGAGCCAAGAATATTGCCTTAAATTCCATGGAATAACTGTAGAGTAAAAACAAATACATTTTTAAAAACTGTGTTTCTCCAGAAAAGAAATTACACAGTCCTCGACTTACAACAATACATTTAGTGATTGTTCAAAGTTACAGTGGCATTGAAAAAAGTGACTTATGGCCATTTTTCACACTTACGACTTTAGTAGAATGCCCATGATCATGTGATCGAAATTCAGATGCTTGGTAACTGAGTCCTACTTATGACCATTGCTGTGTTCCAAGGTCTTGTTATCAGCTTTTGCAAGCAAAATCAGTGGGGAAGCCAAATTCACTTAACAATCATGTTACTAACTTATCAAGTGGCGATTCACTTAACAATTGTGGGAAGAAGGGTCACGAAATGAGGAAAAACTCACTTAACAAATGTCTCATTTAGCAACAGAAATTTTGGGATCATTTGTGGTCGTAAGTCGAGGATTACTTGTATGTTCTTCAAAGTTTTCCACATTCACTAATTTTTTTTAAAACAAGTTATGAATTAATAATAAGGGATTCATGATATTAAGATAGCTATTACTTAAGACAGGGTAATGGGGATTAGAATGGTATACAGGTCGTCCTTGACTTATGACCACAATTGAGCCCACAATTTCTGTTGCTAAGCGAGACAGTTGTTAAGTGAATTTTGCCCCATTTTACAACCTTTCTTGCCACAATTGTTACAGTGTTACTAACTTAACAACGGCAGTGATTTACTTATCACTGCAGTTGTTAAGTTAGTAACTCTGTTGTTAAGTGAATCTGGCTTCCCCATTGACTTTGCTTGTCACAAAAGGTGATCACTGCAACCGTCATAAATACGGGTCAGTTGCCAAGGGTCTGAATTTTGATCATGTGACCATGGGGATGCTGTAACACAGACATATCAAACTGAAGGCCCGCAGGCCAGATGCAGCCCGCAACGTGGTTAGACCTGGCCCGCTGGGCCTCCCTAGGAATTTTGTAAAAGAGAGACTATTTTTCTTTCATGGAACTTCTAGAACAGGGATCCCCAATCCCTGGCCTGAGGCCCAACCCATTGGGAACCAGGCCGCACAAGCAGCAGGCGAGTGCACAAGCATGCGAAGCTGCATCTGCAAGTGGCTCAGGTGCATAAAACTGTGTCCTCTCCCCTCCACCACCTCCCCCACTGGTCCACAGAGCTGGAAAGACTGGGGACCGCTGTTATAGGAAATACAGATTTCAATTACTACTTCTCTGAACTATAGCCCTATTAGCACATGCCACAAAAGTAAGCCTCATCTAATGCAGGGGTGTCAAACTGCTGGCCTGCGGGCCGGATGCATCATGCCGAAACTGCGCCCACCCCATTGCCGGCAATGGAAAAAAAGTTGTGATACCTCGCAACACATCACATGACATTGCGAGTTTGACACCCCTGATCTAATGGAATCTCTCAATGCTCTATTTGCCTCCTAAAACCTTGCTTTTCAAAATTCACTAATTAAAACAAAAATTGATAAATACGTGAACTGTGTAGTTACGGCTGGCTTTCCCCCCCCCCTTTCCTCTCTTTTTAGTATGTTTCTGAAGTAGTGATTGGAGCTCCCTATTCAGTCACTGCCGATCTGCTCGATCATTTCAAGGTGAGGATGTCTGCCTTCTTTCTTTCTCTCTGTCTCTCTATATTATTAAAATTCTTAAGTCTGACTGATTGTAAACCTTCAAACTGGGCAAAATGATGCATCATAGGGCAACAATTTTTGAATCAACGTACAGTCAACGGGCTTATAGAGTGCATCTGGGAACCATGACTCCCATGGAATCGAAATTTAGCAAAGTTATGACTGCTTCAGTGCTGCTACAGTCAACAGCAATCACATGACTGTCACTCCAGCACTCCTTGCCAGCCTCCTGCTAGGAAAGTCAGTGGGGAAGCTGGCAGCAGGTCGGAAATCACTCCTGCTCCCACAGTTTTTGCCCACCCACAGTCCTTCTGTTTCTCTGTTTAGGTGAGGAAATATCTCTGAAACGACCTAATGGTAATCCTCAACTTACGACCACAATTGAGCCCAGAATTTTGGTCGTAAGTCATTGTAGTAATCAGTCAAGTCACCACAGGTTTGGATTTGATTTTACAACAGTCATTAAGCAAATCGTTAAAGAGATGTGGTTGCTAAGCAAATCGTGTGATTATAAATCCAAATCCAACTTATCTCCTGGCTGGTTTTTTGTTTTTGCTGGAAAATGGCAAAAAAAAGTCACAAAATATAATCACATAACCAGGGGAGTGGGGCAGCAGCCATAACTTTGAGGATGGGTGATAAATAACTTCTTTCAAGTCTATCATAACTTTGAACTATATATACACAGGTATGCACAAAGTTTTAGAAACAGAGATCATAACGTTGGTGAAATGAAAATGGAATTTCGGGTGCTGTTAGGCAGAACGAGGAAATAATCTTTTCGTTTTCAGTGTCTTATTTACTTGTAATTTTGTTCTACCAACAAGAGCTGTGAGGTGTGCAGCAGTGGTGCAGTGATATCATAAGAGGGTGCAAGGCAGAATTTCTGAGTGTACTTTTTCCCATTGTTTTAAGGTTCAGTTAAAAAAATGGTATTTTGTTGCTCATTTTTCTTTCAAATGTGAAAAATAAACAGCTGTTATTTAATTGTCTACCATCAGATTTGGGTGACATATGACTGGGGACTCAAGGGAATACTATCAAGAAAAAGAACTAAGAGTTTGTCCTCTGACAACAATAACTTGTATTTTATCTTATCTTTTTTTTTGAGACTTTACCCCTAACCTCAGATTAGTAATTTTGCAAAGCACAAGTACAAGGAAGAGGTAAAATCATAAACCATGTACCTTTCTGTATACTCCAAAATAAAGCTTTGTGATTTATAAATATGAAAATTAGGAATATTTAGGAACAGTATACAACCATTCATAACCTGCTTGTAGAACAGAGAGGTAAGTGTTCAGAGTAACAGAATAACAGAGTTAAAAGGAACCTTGGAGGTCTTCTAGTCCAGCTCCCTGCTCAGGCAAGAAGCCCCATACCAGGGGTAGGCAACCTCGGCTCTTTTATGACTCATGGACTTCAACTCCCAGAATTCCTGAGAATTCCCTATGCTGGCTCAGGAATTCTGGGAGTTGAAGTCCATGAGTCATAAAAGAGCTGAGGCTGCCTACCCCTGCCCTATACCATTTCAGACAAATGGTTGTCCAATCTCTTTTTAAAAACTTCCAATGCTGGAGCATCCACAACTTCTGGAGGCAGGTTGTTCCACTGGTTAATTGTTCTAACTGTCAGGAAATGTTTCCTTAATTCTAGGCAGTGGCGTAGCGTGGGGGGTGCAGGGGGGGCCGGCCGCACCGGGTGCAACATCTGGGGGGGCGCGCTCGCACTCGCAGCTCTCTGCCCCTGCCTGGCTCACTCACTCTCTCTCACTGCAGTGCTGGCTGTGCGAATCCGATCCGAGCCGCCGGGTCGCCGCCCACTGTGGAGGGGGGGTGCAAATTACTTGCCTTGCCCCGGGTGCTGACAACCCACGCTACGCCACTGATTCTAGGTTGTTTCTCTCCTTGATCAGTTTCCATCTATTGCTTCTTGTCCTGCTTTCAAGTGCTTTGGAGAATAGGTTGACTCCTTCTTTGTGGCAGCCCCTGAGATATTGGAACACTGCTATCATGTCACTCCTAGTCCTTTTCTTCATTAAACTAGACATACCCAATTCCAGCAGCCTTATCATCAGTTCCTTATCACGTATATCATGCTAGCTTTTCCAATCATCACATCAACAATCTTAGACATGTGTATCATAGCAGTTCCAATTGAGATTTTGGCATCCAGTTTTCACTTAGCTTGGAAACTAAAGAAACATATTAATTAATTTAACAATTGATTTCCTGGACAGAATCAAAAATAAAAACATGGCAACCACTGATAGTTCTACAGTATCTTTTCCCAACCTTGTAGTCTCTATATGTGCTGGTCTACAGAAATAGCAGCTAATTGTAGATCAAGCCACCTGGTTATTCTGTTAATCCAACATCTGGAGGGCAGCAAATTGGAGAAGGCTATCTGAAGCATTTCCTCCAATGCTCTGAAAATTGATAACCTGAACATAGCTTGAAGTGGATATGAGGTGAGGCTACAGTATCTGGAAGACGGTTGGGAAGATACACACTTACGAGCATTTGCCAATAGATAGGGACTTCAGTAAGGGACATATTGCCTATATATCATATAGGTGAGTTGTGCCTGCTATATTGTGATGAATCAGCCTCCAGACAAAGAAAGACTAAAGGAGATGGACACAGTTTTTCTTTTTGTGTAGGTGGATCTTGTGTGCCATGGGATGACCGAGGTGGTACCTGACAAGGATGGATCAAATCCATATGAGGTAAGAATGATGAAAACCTTTTTTTTCTTAACTCTGTGTCCAAATGAACAGTAAGAATATAGCTTATAGTCTATGAACTTTGAGTTATCAGCTTTGGGGCCAGTTGTGAATTGTCTCATTGCTGTGTTAAATTGCAGAGTTCCTTTTTTTCTCCAATTCTAGTTGTTTTGTTGACTCTTTCTTTCTGCACTGCCATATACAGGTATGCATTCATGGAATTTTTCCAGCCTACTGTATTTAATAAGAATTAATGCTGCCTTCCTGAGAATGTCTGAAAAGCAGGGGTGGTACCAAAAAGTATTAAGATTATACTTGGCTCTTAAACATCCTTGATTTGGATGGGGTTTTCTGGAATAATGCCTTATCGCTGTTCCTGAAAATTGATGGGATAATTTCCTCCATGTTTAGATAGCATAACACAAGTCCTATAAAGTATTTAAGTAGTTGGGAAAGAAAAAAAAGACAAGAAAAGAAGACACCCCCACCAAACCAAGAGAATTCTCCTAAACCCACCACTGAACAATATTGCTCTATCAAATTTGGCCCCATTGCCTATGTTGAGTGGGACCCTGACCATCACTTCTGCTGTAAGAGATTTTGTTTTCTCTTCTCTTCTCTTCTCTTCTCTTCTCTTCTCTTCTCTTCTCTTCTCTTCTCTTCTCTTCTCTTCTCTTCTCTTCTCTTCTCTTCTCTTCTCTGTATCTATAGGAACCCAAGAGACGTGGTATATTTCGGCTGATAGACAGCGGCAACAATCTCACCACTGACCTGATAGTGAAAAGAATAATTAAGAACAGGTTAGCTGCTTGTAACTGAGTAATTTTGTATGTTGCATGATAGGACTTTGATTCTGCTGTTATAAACTCTTCATTCATTGAACTTATTTTTTAATGACCCGCACTAAGCTGGTTATCTTTCCCACAAAATGATAATTTACATAAGAAAGAAGGAAGAACCTACACAGAATTATTCTGTATGGTTTGGGGGTATATTTTGATTTCTCAGTACTCAGAGCTGCAGTGAAGGTTGTTACATTGTTCTAGTTGTCCTTGCACTTAGGGTCAGATTGTGGGCATCTTTAAACAGTTACCTAAAACATTAAAGTGTATTAAATTAATCCTTATACAGTAGAACATCATGCAGCTACCTCTGAATATTTTGCAACTGCAATTTGGCAGCTTAATTCTGAGGGCTGCAAAAATGTTTTGGAGGTCATATGTAGTCCACAAACCATAAATTGCCCAGCCCATGTATAGTTAGATAATTGTGGTTCTGAAGTTACATTTTTTACAATACCATGATTGCTCAAAATATTCTGAGTTTCTTAAAAATAACCAATATTGCAACTAATTAGGAAAAAGACATGGTAATTTTCTTGACTTAATTGCTCGGTGTCTGGATTTAAACAGAAAAGGGTCTTTTGGATCAGCATGAGCACTCACTCTCCTTGTACCGATGATCACTGCTTCTTAAAGAACCACACTTTTCCTGGGGCCGCTGTCCCACCCAGGACTTTGCTGGATCCGAAACACCCTTGCCTGCTCTCTGAATACTGTACCCCTGATTTGTAGAAGAAAATGCTCAGAAACAGCTCAGAGCACACATAAGAAAAACAGAGTTCCCAGCCATTTGAAAAAAGTGCAGTGGGGAAAAAAAGTTGTCCTTGCACAACTATGGATCTCTTGGTTGTTGTAGGCTGGAATTCGAAGCTCGGAATCAGAAGAAAGAAGCAAAGGAACTGGCTGTCCTGGAGGTCATGAAAAGAAAGGAGGAAGCGGCCCAACAGGAGACAGGTTTAAGGGACCAAGAGAGTTAGCACGGTGGGGAAGAGTGCTGCAGAATCCTCTTCCTCTGGACCTGCAAACTGCCCTGGAGAATAGGACGCCGCTGAATTAGGCTCGCGGCCACAATTTTCCTGCTTTAAGAACATCGGTTGTCCATAGGGAAGAACCAGGTGGATGCTGCTATCTAATTGATCGAGAAGTTTTAAGCAATGCCTTTCCAATAACCAGTTTTAATTCGGATGAAAATTAGCACACTTCTGCGGGTTTTGTCTTCTGGCATTTTTGACCTATTGGAACTAGGGGAATTGGGAATTCTGTCAGATCATCTTCTGAAATTTGAACATCTCACAGCAACTCTTTAATCTGTGCCTGCCAGGTATACTTGTCAGATCTATCAAACCATCCTTTCTGGATTCAGAGTCCTTTCTGAACAGCAGTGGTTGCTGAATGCCATTAGAGGTTGTTCCTTTTTCAGGAAACAAGATGCAGCAAAACCTGCCAGTATATTTCCCAGCTAAGCACACCTGGAAAGAAAGAATAGTAATTGCATACACTGCCTTACATCTGGTACATTCAGAATCTTTCCATATTGTTATTGTGGAAGGAGTTCAGTGGAGTTCTATCATTTCAGATAACGGTCTCCTTACTTGCTGTACAGATAAGTCTGTTAAGGCCCATTGCTAAGCAGGAGAGCTGCATGCTAATTGCGACCATAGCACAAAAGTACAGTGTAATTGTTAGAAATCTCACTGTGGCCAAAGTTAATTTTCAGAAGCTCCATATTGACCACAAATTACATCCTGGGGAGGCATATTGTCCCTTATATATAAATGCTTTGTACTGCTAATGTTGGATGCTTAGTGATGAAGCTTACTACTTAAAGTTTCTTTCTTACACGTGATGGGGAACACAGGAGGGCCACATAAGAGGCTGGGCTTCATTCTCACCCAAACAAGCTCTTTTCACTCTTTACCTTGTATATTTTCAGCCATGGTTATTAATAAAATCTTAATGACTTGCATTTACAGTTGAAGTCTGAAATTAAGGCTAAAAGGACTGGAAAAAACAGTGGAAACTTAACCAAGCATAGGTTTATTACCTACTAAGCAAGTCAGTGCTTGAGGAACTTATTTCATTTGCAGTGTAAGATATTTCTGTATAATGATTAGGAAACACATGATCATTTATCCCTATCCTGCCTTTTCATACATTCTCTAGAGCACTAGATGACCCCTCCATACAATGTTAGCGGTTAACTGATAACAGTAAAATTTACACATCAAAATTCAGAATATTAACATATAAAGTGAAGACGGGAATTTCCAAGGGCAACCTTTTATTACCGTATATTAATAATGATTACGCAAAAATAGCTAGAATTTGTTCTACTATGGGAACAGGGTACGAGATAAACTTCACAGCTGCAGTTGCTGTGAACTACATAGAATGAGGCAAACGTATCCTGCAAAAGATTTTTTTTCTTTTACTGAAATGCAGGTTGAGGGACTACATTTGATCACAGCAGGAACAGAGACATGTAATTCCTTCTTAACTATTTCTCCATTCCTTTACATGTGAGGGGAAACTCAAATGTAAAATCTTTTGATTAGACAAGTTCTGCAATTATCCTTGAGTTTATGTGCAGATTTGCCAAGGTAACCTCTATCTGCTATGAAAACATCTTTAATTAAATAGGATCTTATTTTTGTTGTGCTGGGCACTGTGTATTAATAGAGTTTCACAACTGACATTTTGAAGGAGACATGATGCAGGACTTCCTATATTAAATTATCCCTAAAATCTAGAGCTCCAGTAAAAGCAATAAAAGATTGCATAGCATAACAGGATGTTTGTGTCCTGTTTTACACATAGGAACATATAGAGGTAAATAATTAGTATAATTTAAATAGAAATATTTCTATTTCCCCATAGTAAGAAAAAATTGACAAGAGATTTGGGTGCTCGTTTAATCTGTTCTCCAGATAACATTGATAGATAACTTCAAAATCTTTGTTCTTTTGCTTCTTTATCATGTTGTCTAGCAGTTCTTCAGCATGACATGCTTTTAAATGGATTTTTTTCCTTTGTGAAATAAGACACTAGGCCATCTATTTAATATCAGACTCTTGCTGTCCATCTGTACAAGAGAATTGACCCAATCCAGACTCCTGTTCGCCTTTCCTGTACCAATATCCTGCTTTCCTGTACCAATATCCATTGGCTGCTTTCTTTTAGACCAGGCATGTCCAACCCGTGGGCCACCTGTGGCCCTGGACAATAAGTAATGCAGTCCCACAAGATTATAATAAAAAATAGAAAAAAATTAAGGAAGTTTGTTATTTGTATACATTCACTATATTATATATTTTATCTATGGCCCAAGACAATTCCTCTTCATTCAATGTGGCCCAGGCATGCCAAAATATTGGACACCTTTCTTCAGACCCTTCTTTCCCTTTAAATTAGCAAAATAGCTTGTCTGCCCAGAAACTTCTGTCCTTCTGTCTCATATTTGTTTTTAATCTTGAGCTTGTTACCATTTTTGAATTAATTTTTGTGAAATATGAGTCTCCTTGAGGCTTTTGCCATAGTGAGAATTTTTGAAAGGATTTGTCATTAAATGCAAATAGTGTAATGCAAAAATGTTAAATCTACCTCAGGCTGCACATTTCCATGGGAAGAAGTTGCCCCTGGCAGCCAGTTGCTTGAAATTATTAAAAATGTCAAACTTATTTAATTTCTGTCTTCTCTGCTGCTCAGAGTCTGAATCTGGAATTTCAGTTTAGCTCAATCAGAGGCAATGAGCAGTGGCTGGCAGAGCTAGAGTTATTCACAACACCTTATTGCTGTTTTATAGCCCAGAATCTTTTGCATTTTACATTTCGTTGCTCTCAAAGTGCCAGGAGTCCCTTCTTTTTATGTTGATGTTTGCTGATAGGTTGTTTCTGCCCTGGGGAATGAGAACAGAGGGTAATAAATTATGGGAATGCTTTATGAATTTCAAATTTCAAGGCTGTTTACTGCTTCCTGACTCAATAAACTTTTGGAACCTGACACCCCTTGCTCAGTTTTAGGAGCAATCTTCTTCCATTGTAGCTAGAAATATGGGGATTTGCTGGCCCCTTCTCATCTGGTCTGTAGGTGCCCTTTTTGAGGTTTCTCCCTTGTCCCAAGGCTGCACCCTTTCAGAGACTTGTCCCGTGTCTGTCCCCTTGAACTGACAAGTAGCAGCTTCATTCCACTCTCTGTTCATGTTTTCTAAGATGAGAAGGGCAAGTGAGGCTCACTCAGCTTCAGAATACGAATAGAACATGGGTGTTGTGTACCTTGAGGGCCAGGAAAATAGTTGAGGAATGGGAGGAACATGTTACTCTTACCATGCTTCCGGGAAACAATATTACTATCAGACATAAGGAATATGAATATATATATATATTCCTTGATACAATTAAGATTAAAAATGTGAATCCCAGGCATATTAAAATTAACAAGAAAAACTAAAACAGTTTTAGTTTTTCTTATTCCATCCCAGTGTTCGCTTAGTTTATTTATATATGTGTCTGTGTGTGTCTGTGTCTGTGTCTGTGTGTGTGTATGCTCCAACATAGCTTCAGTTCATTCTTAAGCTTTCAGTGGTCTGTGAAATGTTCTGGGATCCGCATTAAAATTGTCCATAATCCCACATATCAGTAAAGAACACATAATTCTGTTAAGCTTTTTGACATGGCACAAATCTAAACTCATCTTTCCAAAGCTGTGCCGTTTGGGAACTGTGGAAGTCAAATCCAGTGCACCAGGCAGAAATTTAAAGAAAACTGGTCTAAATTACTGAAGATTTCCAATTCATTATTTTATCCCTCTAATTGTAGAGAAACAGATCATCCCTTTAAGTATTGTTATACCAAGGGGTGAAAAGTTGAGCAATAGAGTTCAGTTTTCTGCACTACCATTCTTGTATCACAAGCTTTAGATTAGCTCAAAAATGTCCAAGGAATCAAAATGTGCAGGATGGTGGCATATAAAATGGATATAAAATGGGTGGGGTTGGATCACAATGCTGCACTCGCCACCATCTTGTAAACTTTGGTTCCCTCATAGAAGCTACTGGGTTAGGATTACTAGGAATATCCCTTAGCCACATATTAAGAAGTGTTAGGAAAAAATGTGTTCCTTCTTCTCATCACACACAAAAAGCACATACAGTTCTAACTATTTTCAATATCAGTAGCCAAATCTTCATAAAGACATCTTGACAAACTGATCTCTCTTCTTTATAAAATGACCTGAGACTTTCATCTAAACATCAATAACTTTGTAACAAAATTATATAAACTTTGAAATACTGGCGAATATCTGTAGCTCAGGTGAAGGATGAGGGTGGAGGTTCGTTCTCAGAGCTTAGGGAATGTCAGTGTTGGTGTTCTGCTTATAAGTGCTTCGTGTGGTCAGTAGATCTTGTGATAGGGAGGTTACGTCAGGTAAGGGTCACTTCAGATCAGGGTCTTGTGATGGGTCAGGTGTGGGTCATGTCAGGTGAGGGTCTTGTAATGGGTCTTGTGAAAGGAAGATCATGTCAGGTGAGAGACATTGGGAGGTAAAATGCTGGTTGCGGGTGTTGAATGAGTTGGTTGAGGGTCAGTGCCGTTGCTGGTTGGCTGTGCAGTTGATTTGAATTCTGAGAGGTTTGTAGATTGGTTGTAGGTCGATATGTCTTGATGGAATTGCTTGTGGAGTGACATAAGAGCCAGGACACATTGCAGCACCACAGCACTAAGAAAAGCGAAAGAGAAATGGCTGCTTGATGTCTTTCTCCACAACAGCTATCTGAAAAACTGAAACACAGCACCCAAACCACAACGCACCACACAGCCAACCACCAGGCAAAAACTAACCTTACCATACACAAAAGGGGTGTCAGAAATGACAGCCAGATTTCTCCAATCTTTAGGAATAGCAGTAGCCCACAAACCCACAGCCACACTCCGCCAAGAATTATCCAGAACCAAAGACAACATACAGAAAGATGAAAGAAACAATGTAATGGGACAAACATCAGTTGGAAACCAGAATCCATGAACACCAGCCGGCAATCAAACACCACAATCCCAAATCCCTAAACTTTACCCACAGTGACAGACCAAGGCAGGCTAATGGCCTTATTGTTGCTTCTTTTGGACAAGGAGAAAACGACCTTCCAAGGAGGCATTGATTTCCTTAACCATGTCCTATTCTGAGAAATTTAATCAACCAGAAGGGACAAAGCATGAGAAAGCAGATGGCAGTGTTCATTTCCGCACAAGTTACCCACATTCTGAGTTTCTACATTCCCTTTTACAAGGCAAAACATAATGAACAATGTAATGCTTGTTTATTGTTTTAATTATTAAACTGGGAATGTTGCTGTTCTTGTAACAAAGCAGAAGTTTTATTACAGAGAATCCAAGAATCCAGAATTATTGCAGTACTGCGCTGAGAGCAAATGGGATTATTAGTACAATGGCAATGTCTGAGCAAGTGCTTTTTGAAAGGAGTTCCACAGTTATGATATACTGTCATCTTGGAAGATTTGTTGGGAATAAATTTATGAGCATTGTCTCCCTGACTCAGTTTTTATGTGCATCTAATGTTATATGGGTTGAAAGGTTTAAACATGATTCAAATAAATGATTTTTGTCAGATAGAATGGGAGTTATACAAAATAAGAGCAGGGGAAGGTAACTGTGATGCATTAAAGAAGAGACTATATGGGAAATGATAGCTTCCAAATGCAGAATTACAACCTCAGTAAGTTAATACCAAAAGTATCTGGAACTTTTTATCCTGCTCCTTCTGCTTTGATTATTTTTTATTAAATCAGTTTGAAATTCTCAGTGTTAGACGCAAAAGATTTATAACTTTCAGGCTAAGAGTTCTCTCTGAATAAGGTGGAGGCAGAGAGCACTGTGACATGGGGTAAATAAATTGAACACTCCATCCCATTGAACAGTGTCCAGCTGAAAGCATGCATAGCAGAGGGTTTCTTCCTCTTCTCTTACTTACTGATGACCTTTGATAGTCTAGAAGTGGGAACTGACACCTCTCTTCTACTTTCTTTTAGAAACAGGTTACTTGTTAAAAGTCCCACCATATCATCAAATAATGAAAAAGCAGATGATTTAAACAAACAATCTGTACTGTAAATAGTTCATACTGTAAGCTGGATGTATGTGTCTGGTCCTGTGTTTCGTTTCTTTCTTGTTCATGTGAAAAGAGTGTAAACATATTGCCAAAATAGTCCCATCATTAGGGACTAGCTGGTATACTATAATTGCATCTGCATGACATCTTGAATGCAAACGAGTGAATCGTATTTTATTCTAATATGTTAGGTAAGTCTATGAGATTAATTTACTGGTGTGTCATGATTCCCTAAACATTGGATTAGTTGAATAATTCATACGCTCCACATAGCTGGCAAAATCATAGAAACAACCCGACATTGATTTAAGGAAGGTATCTTTAATGCTAGTCGGTGGTAAAAATAGACTCTTGAAAATGGCAAGAACAGAATTGCAGCCTTAATGCTTCAAAGTGCATTTTTCCCATGCCCCTCACATTTGAACTGAATTGCCCTTCCTGAGATAAACCTTTAAACATCTCATGTCTCATTCTCACAACCTCTTACAGTAACCATGGTTCGGTTAATTGAACCATGTATCATGTGAAGTTAAGAATATCATGTGAAGGTGGCCTGTGGGTGATATAGAGGCCTGCCCTCTTCCTCTCCACAAACTAGGTCATTGCCCTCAGAATCAGCACAAGATGCTATCCCCATCATTGTTGAAATAAGATTCAACTGCCACCTAGTTACTTCTGTAGGTGGAAATAAAGAGGATTATATCATGACTTCATCTCAGGAGGAAAATATCTTCAATAAATCAGCAAAGCTCATAGCTGCCTATTTCAGGCTCAAAAGGTCCTCAAAGTCATTTGAAACTGTCTACTGCTTTTTAACCATTTATAATTTTAATTCTTGGATAAATGATTGATAATTATAATTCTCTTTGCCCAAGCTATCTCTGAGGAAAGCTGTGCAGATGTAATTTTACTTCTTAATTAATGAGATGGTGATTGACTTGGAGAAAGAGTGGAAAAGCAATCAGGGATATGTAAATTGCTTAATCTAGTGTTATTTATGGCAGTTTATAGTTAGGGACAAAATGTGGGATTCAGAAGCAATTTACATATGGCTACCGATGGAACCTCCTCTACATTTATCCACAAAGCAACAACTGTGTGAAATAAACTGAGCTCAGAGAGAGAATTGACCCAGTGAACTTTGCATCCTGGTGGATAATTGAACGTGGATCTCCCTAATCCAAGGACTCTTCAAAATCCCTTCAAGAGGACCACAAATTAAGTAAACTGCTGTTCAGTCTCTTTCCTCCTCCTGATCCCCCTTTTGCTTGCTGGATAGATGAAGAGGTCTGCATAGCTGAAGAGATCTGCATAGTTTTTAGAAAGCTGCCTTCTATCAAGACTGACCATTAATCAATTTAGCCCAGTAGCCTCTACCAAGGTTGTAAGTAGAGGATTTGTCCCAGCTTTCCTAGACATGTTGGTAACTAAATCTCTGATCTTTCTATTTATTGGGCCTTTCTGGCAATTTTAACAGTTGATGGAATATATGGTAAGTACACCTTAGTAGCTTCATTGTTGCACTATAGCCTGGATAAACACGTCCACTCCCTGCAGTGTCACTCTTCAATCCTTGGGCAGACAGGTGGTCAGGACTTGTGTATGTGTGTGTGTGGGGGATGTTTGGCATGGAAATGGGAGCACACATAAAGGAAGCCCGTTATTGCTTCCCAAGGTCTCCTGGTGTGCCAGGCAGTCTGCAGAAAGCAAAGAATGCAAAAGCCATTAAAAATGGACAGTAACCGGGTACTGATGAGATAGCAGTAAAGTAACAGAAAGAACAAACAGTAGGACTAGCATCAGCCTGGTGACTATTTTCATACCCGGTGAAGACTTCTTTGTTTCCCTAGCCATTTTTTTAAAGAGGTAAAAACATTTAGGGTTGAACTGTGAGGTTCTCTTGACAACAGAACAAAAGTGGTTTGCAGTTGATTTTTTTTTCCTCAGATACTTTTTGATTTCTTGCTTAGAACTATCTGTCTGTGATGGAGAAAACAGATGTAAAAAAAATAACTGGAGACTGCAGCCCTTTCCTCCCTCTCTTTCAGATGTGACTAGGGTTACCCCTAGCTCCTCTCTTTGCCTAATCCTATCAACTGACCCTGCTTGCCTACAGATAAAGCCCCCTGCAATCCCAAAGAATAGAAACCAAAGACTAGAAACCTCATTTACCTGTTCCCAATGCAGCCTGAGTACAGTCCTAATAATGGAATTGCAACATAATAAGGCGAGAAACCACAAGATTCCACTCTTAACTGAGAACAACTCACCTGATTACCTCAACATTCCCTCTCCTTAGCAATGGATTTTCCCCAGCTCGGTTATCCCTCGTGAAATGGCAGTTTTGACTAGCAAAATAATCTCATGTACATGAGCAAGGACTTGCCTAGCTTTTCCCCACATTTCTAATAAATCAGGTCCCTAGAGTTTCTCCCCCTGCAGCTCTCAACTTCTACAAAAATATTTCTTTTCCCATTGTTCTGGATTCCTCATTCTTGTAAAACTGGAACCTAATTATTGTTGAATAAATGGTTCTTTTTCCCCCTCTGGTATTATGCTCAGTTCTTCTGAATTTTCCATACAAGACTGAAAAGGCTCTCACTGAAGTAGTAACTAGAACTAATTAAGCTTGTTTTTTAAGCCTAGAGTCCAGAGTCAAGTGATCCTGGCTTTAAACTGGCTAGTTTTACCTGTTTTTATTGCCTTTTCATTAAAAAAATATAGTTATTTTACTGAATACAATATAGTTATTTTACTGAATACTGTGTCAGTGTAAAATAACAATTTTGGGTTATGTTATTATTCAACCTAGTGAAAGATTTTTTTTGTAATAACTATACTAAATAGAGAACAAAAGTGGGCTCTTTATACTTTTAATTTCTTCTAGCAAGGATAGGCCATGAACTTTAAAATGAGGTGCCGGGGTCACCCTCCAAAAAAGAACAGGTGGACTTGAGAAGGTCATAAATGTGAGAATTTCTCAAAATGTTACTTTTTCATCACCACCATAACTGTAAATGGTCACTAAATGAGGCAGTTGTGAAACAAGGATTACCTGTTCTGAAAGCCTTAGCTATTTGTCTTGAGGATATGGATTTTTACACAGGTAGTCCTCAACTTATGACAATTGAGCTCAAAATTTCTGTTGAGAAGCGAGGCAGTTGTTAAGTGAGTCTTGTCCCATTTATAACCTTCCTTGCTGTTAATTGAATCACTGTAGTTGATGAGTTAGTAACCTGATTATTCTGGCAGTCATGTCACTTTTTCCAGTGCCGTTGTAACTTTGAACAGTCACTAAATGAACTGTTGTAAGTTGAGAACTACCTGTATTATCTTTTACATTTATATTTATATGCAGGTTAAATGTAAGATATGGAATTTATTAATACTCCAGTAGAAGTGGCTGCTCCATTAATGGGTATTGACAGTTTTTCTTCCAGTTCTCAGCTGAACTGCTGCACATAAAGCTCCCCAAAACTGCTTACATTTTTCTTAGAAACTCATTACAAAAATTATGAGGACCAGATAATTAATACTGAAAAAGCTTCTGTACTTTTCTTTTTGTAGACGGTGATTTCCTCAGCTCCATTGCTATAGCAAACTGTGTAGCTCCTATTGTTTTTCACATCAGTAGTAATAAAATCTTAGAATAACACACTGGTTCAAATTGAGAAACAAGTGTGCAAAGGTTGTATACTGACATCCTTTCCATTTAACTTATATGCAAAACATATAAATGAAACATATTGGATTGGAAGAAGTTGGGATTAACATTACAGCAAGAAATGTTAACTTCATCTATGCTGAAAAAATCACTTTGGTGACTGGAAGCAAGGAAGGCTTTGGAAAATATCTTGCCCAAAGTGACAGAGGACATGGCAGAAGCCCTTTTGCTCAATTTTTTTAAAGTAGTCTGCTAGTGAGAGTTCATCATGGAAGAAACAGTAGTGGAAGAATAGCAAACTTTGTCTTCCTGAGCACAAAAATCCACAGGGATAAATAAAATCCCTGCTTTTTGCAAGAGAGCTATGGCAAATTAGATAAAACATTGAAGTATAGACATCACGCTGTCAAGGAAAGTATATCTTGTCAAGGTCATGGTTTCTTTAGCCATAACATAGCTGTAAAAGCTGGACCATCAGATAGGCTGAACAAAGAAAAATTGGTGCGTCTGAGTAGTAGTGCTGGAGAAATCCTATAGAGTATCATGGACAGCAAGAACAAATCTCGATGAAGTAACTTTTAGATGAAGTCAAACTAGCTTACTTGAAGCACTAATCATGAATTTAAACCTTAAAGATATTGGACACAGAATGCACAAGCAAGAACGTCTGGGGAAGTCTGTGCTTGTAAAAAACCAAAGTGTCAAGATGGCTTGACACTAGCACCAATAGCTAGCATGATCTACAACAGGGGTGTCAAACTCAATTTCTTTGAGGGCCCCATCAGCATTGCAGTTGCCCTCAGGGGGCCGGGTGGGTATGGCCTGGGTGGGCGTGGCCTACTGGGTGGGCGTGGCTAGAGTGCGTATGGCCTACTGGGTGGGCGTGGCCAGCTCTACATTGTTCGCATCAAGGGTGCCTATGGGGGCCTGGGCAGGAGTGGGACAGATTTGAGGGTCTCTGGCAGAAGGAGGGTCTCGGCCAGGGCCAAGGCAGTGGGGGCCGTTCCCTCACTGTTTCCAGGATGGCTTCGCGGGCCACATGAAACCACTTCGCGGGCCGGATCTGGCCCCCCGGGCCTTGTGTTTGACACGTCTGATCTACAAAATCTGAAAGCAGCAATTACTGAGAGTCAGAAGAGACTCTGGAGACACCTGGAGAGTCAGAAGCAGCTGAACAAGAGACCGATTATCAACACCAAACCAGTTTGCAACTGAACAATGGGAGGAGATGGTTGTAAGGAGGAAAAGTGTGAAACTTTTTTCCCTCTTTCATACATTTTTTTAGGTAAGGCTGCTTTTCTGCTGCTTTTTACTGGCAGCAAGGAAAGAATAGTTTCCTTGGTGTGCATTATTATCTTATCTAAATTCTCTTATCTACTGGGCAGTGATGTGAATAGAGATTTCTATGAACTGTGGAAGTGGATTCAATTATAAATGAAGATGTTCCTCTTGGGGATTGTGTTGAAGACTCTTCAAAGCTAGGGCAAGCTGTTAATTTCAATCTCTGCTTGTCTTCTCCCTAATAGTTTTAAAAGCCTCTCCATACAAGGATCTTGGGCCAGTTCAAAAGCAACGCTAGATCCACATGGTTTGTCAGAGAAGGGAACTAATATGTGGTATATTCAAAACTAATCCTTCTTTTAACTACCCGGATACTTCAATCTTTGAGGTCCTTTTCCCATTTGAAAGAATTCTGATCTCACACATCTCCTGACTTCTGAGTTGCAACTGCCTCAAAGAAAAGATAGCTTAACCTCTCTCTTTTAATCTCCCCCGCATAGGAACTGCTGGGATTTTGAATTTGCATACCAGACAAATGCATGCAACATGAAGCCAGGACTTAGGGTGGGATGCAGATTTTTTATTGGGAACGTATTTTTATAATTATGGGACCTGTGGCAATTTGAGCTAGAACAATTACTTTTGCTGCTTGTTCCTGGTATTGTGAGATCTATAGGACTGAATTCAATCAAGGGTCTTCAGCTGTTTTTGAGGGTGTTTTTTTTCTCTTGTGCCTTCAAATCAGTCTTAATTCCTGATGACTGCCTGGGCAGCTCTTTATAGTTTTGTTGACAAGATTTTTTTTCCCGTTTGTTATACCCTTTCTAGGGTTGAGAGGGAATAACTGACCCAAGGTCACTCAGCTGGCTTTTATGCCTAAGGTAGGAATAGAACTCCTGGTTTCTAGACTAGTGTCTTAATCATTATATCAACCTAACATTTTTTGAGGCTTTAATGAATGGAATCTATGGAGGTATGGAAATACCTTAAATATTTTTTTTCCTCTTATTTTTTGAGTCCATTTTAATCAATGGGTAAAAGAATGGGAGTGTATGGAGAAATCCAAAATACTACAAATAACTATGGAAGTTATACTTATTAATTAGTTTTATTGGGTCAAATACAAAGTATCCACCTGAGCATTTCAAGTACTGAATTATATTTTAGATGGGGCTCCCTTCATGAGTGGAGTCAGAACACCTCCTGCTAAAAAGACCCTGTTCTCTCTTTCATATCGGTCTCTACATTTTATTTATTTATTTATTTATTTATTTATTTATTTATTTATTTATTTATTTATTTATTTATTTATTAATGGGATTTATATCCCGCCCTATCTCCCTAGGGACTCAGGGCGGCTAACATCAAAACTTAAAGGTACAGTAAATTAAAAAATAAAATTTGAAATAAATTAAAATAAATTAAAGAGTAAAGTTAGAATTGTAAATATAATTAAAATCCCTGTCAGTCTAGGTCAGCCAGGTGGAAAAGGAGTGTTTTGAGGCCGCGGCGAAAGGACTGGAGATCTTGGGCCATCCGAAGCTCAGGGGGGAGCTGGTTCCATAGGGCTGGCGCTCCCACAGAGAAGGCTCCTCCCCTGGGGGTCACAAGCTGTCTAGCCGACGGTACCCTGAGGAGGCCTTCTCTGTGTGAGCGTACTGGGCGATGGGAATTCGTTCCCGGCAGCAGATGATCCTGCAAGTATCCTGGGCCTAAGCCATGTAGGGCTTTAAAGGTAAGAACTAGCACCTTAAATCTCACCCGGAGGGCAACCGGTAGCCAATGCAGCTCACGCAAGAGAGGTGTAATATGGGAGTATCGGGGTGCTCTCATCACTACCCGTGCAGCTGCACTCTGCACCAGTTGAAGTAAACAGTAAACAGAAAGAATCCGAGAGGGGGAATGAGGTATATTAGATCCTCTCCCATCACCTTCTTATTTCAACTCATATTCCCACCTGACCACCACTTTCTTCTCTGGAAACTGCTAAATAAATAATCGGTTCAGATGCAGGAAAGCCCCTGGCGGTAAACTAATTTCCTTGAATTGCTGAAAAGAAATTACGGGTTTATGATTCCCCCTCTGGCTTCCAATATTACCACATTGGAATTAATCCATTCTAGATATCTACAAATTAAAATGGTACTAATACTGTCCTTTCTGCAGTGGAATGAGTCTTGAACATATAAAAGCAAATGTGATATAATTCTAGAAAAGCCTCTTGGAAATTATGAGAATGAATCCCTTGAAATAGATTCTAGATAGCAGTCTTGATGCAATTATCTAGATCAGTGTTGTTACGAGAACCTACATCTGTTGTTTCAGATGGATGTCTACCTAGGAGTGTACTCATAAGAATTTAATCTCAAGGACAGAGGGCTAATTTCAAGGATAGGTAGGTGAGCACAAGGGAAAGATTAAGTGGTAAGTTTCAGCTCTTGCAAAATAAATTTCATAGTGGAAAAATATCAAAATAAAACCAGTATAGTGTGAAGCTGTTTATGAATTTGATTCAGCAATCTCTAATCATAAACGGTAAGTGACATCAAGAGATTAAGATCTAGTTTGGAATAGAAGGAACCTACACAATAGCAAGTGTCCTGGGGGCAACTCTTGCTCTCTATATAGTGACTTGAAAAAGAGAGAAAGAAATCCTTAAACTGAGCTCAAATTCTAGTCCCCTGGGGGAGGATGGGGGGGGGGGTTGGCAGCATTACATAATTTGCCATTGCCTTCTCCCAAAATAAAAGGTAAAGGTAAAGGTTCCCCCGCACATGTGTGCTAGTCGTTTCCGACTCTAGGGGCCGGTGCTCATCTCCGTTTCATAGCCGAAGAGCCAGCGTTTGTCCGAGGACGTCTCCGTGGTCATGTGGCCGGCATGACTAGACGCCAAAGGCGCACGGAACGCTGTTACCTTCCCACCATAGTGGTTCCTATTTTTCTACTTGCATTTTTTACGTGCTTTCGAACTGCTAGGTGGGCAGAAGCTGGGACGAGTAACAGGCGCTCACTCTGTTACGCGGCACTCGGGATTCGACCCGCCAAACTGCCGACCTTCTGATCGACAAGCTCAGCGTCCTAACCCACTGAGCCACCGCGTCCCTTCTCTCCCAAAATATTAAGTACTTAAAACTATTTTCTAAATTATAACTATTTTTATTTCTTGGGACCTTGGTACATTATTGATAAACCTCACCTACTTTATATATTGGGTCCCAAGGTCTACAGACACAGGTTTATAAACACACTGATGTTGAAAAAGGACTGCGCTCTCATACCATCACTGCCATCATTTATACAGTTTTACTTTATATAGTTAGTATCAATATGCTTCTATTTGCTTTTTTCTAGGAATCATTCAGGATGAACTTAATTAACTTCTTTTTGGGATCCTATTTTACCACCCATTATGAGAAATCAGCAAAGGCATAGAAATAATATGTCCCTAACTAATGTTGAAGGAAAAGTCTTCATTGTGGTTCAGTCCAAGCTGGGGATAAACAACATGGCGACTGCTTTAGAAAGAAGGTTGCAGTCTATTGAAGAGGAGAGCCAGACAGTAAGATGGCTCTGGAAGAAAGGAAGGGGAGAGCATATGTAGGGTGTGGGTTTTTATACCCTCTTGAGCCTTTTGTTTGGAGTTGTTTCCTGTTCCTGTTTAAGGCTATTTCCTGTGTCACGTATTCTGACCTGAGTCTTGGGTGTGCCCTTTGGCATCTGTGGGTTAATCCTATTATGTCCTGTCTTAAGAGTTTTGGTGGGGTATGTACATTTTAGGTGTCTTTGCCTTCTTAATTTTCTAGCTGAGGGCTTCCTGGATGGTTTACATCTGCATTTCTATAGAGCTGGTTTCTGCTTGGGGGAGGGAGACTTGGGGCTATTAAGAAAAACTGGGCATGCTTTTCTGCTTCTTTAAGATCCTTTGAGGAAATATATTTTTCTGCCCTTTTAATATTTCCTTCTCTGGGGGGGGGTCTGACTTCCCACACTACTCAGTACTACTCAGTGTATTTGTACTACAGATCCATTTTTTTCCTCTTAAGTGTTTGGGTGGTTGGACAGCAAAGGAGAAGAGATCATTGCATCACAGAATGATACATAAATGAAGTTATAACATGGACCTTGATTTCTTTTCTGTGTGTAAGAATGGAGTGTATCTCTAGCAGCATTTCCCTTGTTATTAAAGAAATGCATTGTTTTAAAACACAGAAAAAGAACCCCTTTCTCCAAAAAAAACCCCAAGTTAGCTCCTGGGCTAGAAGCTTCCTTTACAGCAGGGGTGTCAAACTCGCCACGTCACGTGACGTGTTGCGACGTATCACGACTTTTTCCCCATTGCCAGAGCTGGGGTGGATGCGGGTTAGGCATGACACATCTGGTCTGCGGGCTGGCAGTTTGACACCCCTGCTTTACAGGTTTTACTTAGATTTTTCTTATAGTTAGTTCAGTGCTTAAGCAATCACTTAATTTAATTTCTACCCCTCACCATTCACTCTATTCCTTTCAAAAGTAATATTGGGTTAACTACTGAGTGTTGCTTTTGAAATGCTGGGGGAAAAGCTCTTTGGTTTTCTCATCTTCTTGCTGACTTCCATTCCTGGCAATGGCTCTTCTCTAAGCAGGTCTGCCACTTCTAAATATTGTGCAGATACTTCTGGTTCTGCTTGACAGCATTCCTTAAGCCATAGAATTCATCCTTCTCACTAGTTTATTTCAACATATGGTAATAATTAAACTGTTGATTAAATCAGATAATCTATTTTATGTGCCTATTATTTCAGGGAGTGCTATATTTTAAGCGCAAGCAACTCCACTTTATATGGCAAACACTAGCTGAGGGTACATCCATAACAAACTCATTTGTAGTGTGGATATCTTTAACAAACATCTGAAAAATTGCTAATTCATGTTAGCAATAGCACTTAGACATGTATTGCCCCTTTACAGCGCTCTCTGAGCAGTTTACAGTCAGCCTATTGCCCCCAACAGTGTGTGTTCTCATTTTACCGAACTTGGAAAGATGGAAGGCTGAGTCAACCTTGAGCCGGTGAAAATCGAACTGATGAACTGCTATCGGTTGGCAGTCAGCAGATGTAGCCTGCAGTTCTGCATTCTAACCGCTGCGCCCACCACGGCTCTTTAAAACTATAGTTGAATTAATTAGACTTTAGAGATTTGCTGTACAAATCCTGGTGTATTTGGAGCAGCTGCTTTTGTCCCACAGAGAGCAGAGTTGCCCTGTAACTCTGAAAATTGCAAAAATGATTGAGATTTTTGCTAAGTTTAGGTAAACCTGGGGATATGATTACATCTATAAAGCCTGGATGAATGATTAACAAAGTAATCAATGAGGACAATATCCTTTAATCAAAACAAAACTCATGGAAGACTGGTTCAGAGCAAACCTTACTTCCCTCCAAAATGAGTTGTGTGTCTCTTAATGGTTCTCATGCAAGTAAGGTTCTTGTGACCTCAATTGTAATATTTCATATATTTTTCCTTGGATTGTCATGGAGTCTTCCCTTCCTTCAGCTGGTTCTTTTGGTGTTGGACTTTGATTCACATAACTTCTCTACTACCACAGTCTTGCCAGACTAAGGTTCATGGCAGTTGTCTTGAATCTGGTTGGAGACGATAGTGCTTTGCCTGAGGTACCAAGAGTCAGGCTATTTCTTTGGGACCGGTCTTCTTAATGGCATCAGTCATCTTCTTGGAAATGCCATATTTGCCAGATGAGAAGAAGAGGGGGTTAGTGAATGGTTAGGGGACCGAGGTCATCTTAAATTTGTGGTCATTAGAAAAGTAGCCAAGAGCCAGTTTGCTGAAGTAGATAAGGCATCAAACGAGAAACCAGATGCCTCAAGTACAAAGTCAGCTAGATAACCTTGGGCTCTGGGAGCCGCATGCGGCTCTTTCAGCCGTCTCCTGCGGCTCCCAGTCTTCTGCCATGTGCAGTCCCCCCCAAAAAAGTGGGAGTAAAAAAGTTCAACCAATCAATTCAAATATGCAGGGTAGGTGCATATCTCACCTTGGCTCCACTCTTCAGTCAAACCCTGTTCTGCGCATGCGCGCATGTATGTGCATGTGCACACATTTTTTGCGGCTCCCAGTTTTTCCTTTTGTGAGGGAACCGGTTCCGAGTGGCTCTTTCACTGTTTCAGGTTGCTGACCCCTGGGCTAGTCATTATTTCTCAGTCCTAGGAAGGATATAGCAAACCATTTCTGAAAAAAACTTGCAAGGAAAACTGCAGGGACTTATCCAGGCAATTTCTGAGAATGGGGAAGGTGGAAGAATGGACGGAACAGAACTGCAGGGGATGAGAGGCAAATATTGGACAGAAGAAAAGAGAGACTTTCTTAAGCAGCAGTTTAATCTTCCGCCAAGCTTCAAAGGAACCTAGCTTTTTTTCTGCACTTCAATGCATCTCAGTCCCTTTCTGCATCTCATTGCCTTTCTCTTCAGCAGCTTTTTATTTTTATTTTTTTCTGTCTATATGGTCGCTAATTAGTGACACCAGCTTGATGGCATAGCATAAATCAGTGAATTATAATTTTCTGTTGACTGTACTACTGTGTAAATATTTTGCACTATATTTGTATAGTACTGTGCTAGTTTCTGTTTATTTAGGAAGTGTGTTTCAATGTGTTCTTTCTAGCAAGGCTTACCCCTAAATTAATATATGCCTAAGATTTCAACCTAAATTGCTTTCACATTCTCGGAGAAACTGGAAACTATTTCACACGGTGAAACAGTGAGAAAATTCAACATCTCTTGGTTTTTTTTAATATAGTCTAGTCCTGGAATGGAATGTGAGAATGAGGAGAGGCTTTGGTGCTCTCTGAGCTTGATTGTTTTCTTGCATATGTTTCATTAGCCAAATTAGGCAGCATTATCAGAGAGTGGGGTATGCTGTCAATTTATATTCTAGTGGCTTGCCCTGTCAGTGTTGGTGGGAGCGATCTAGGTGTTTTTAGTTGTTTGTTGTTGACCTCTTTACTGTTTGGCAGTTCTTTGATTGGGGTATTGTTCACTGTTGATCTGATAGTAAACTTGGTGTTAATTGCTGGTGGGGAGATGTTTTGATTTTTTTTGTTCCCTTTTTGGCTTGTTGATTGTCTCTTTTACACAGTATGTAGATGAAGTTTGTATCTATGGATCTATTCTGTGAGAATGACCGTGTGTGCGTGCCTGCGTGTGTGTGTGTGTGTGTGTGTGTGTGTGTGTGTGTGTGTGTGTGTTGCCCAGGAAATGCTCAGATAAAAGGGGGAGGCGCTTGCAAATGAGTAATGGGCAGAGAAAGAAACTTAAAAAGCATCTGCTCTAACTAATCAAGCAGTATAAATCTGTCCTTTCAGACTTGCAAGATTCTGTTAATGTAGCCTTACAATAAAGTAGAAATAGTTCATCTTGTTATGTTTCTTGTCTGCTCTACCTGGGACACTGACAAGTCCCCAGGTTTCACAGTAAAAATCTTCATAATTAATGTAACAAACTACCGGTATTTTCAGAGCTTTTAGCAATCAGAGGCTCAGTCACTGTGCCTCCAAAGAGGCCAGCGACTGTAGAATTCTGTAGGACCAGTAGGATAAAGATGGAGAACCCATCCACCCGCTTTCTCCAATTAGGAGAGCAAGAGTGAGAATCAAAGCTCATTACAGAATATTTACTTTGCTGCAGGATGCCGTTTGATTTGCTTCTCCCACTGAAAAGAATCCGTTCACAAGTATTGTGGGAAAGGACCTTCTGTGTCAGACAGCCTGGAGAACAGTCGTAGATTGTGGACACTGCAAATGTCAATTGGGTTCCCGTATCAGGCTGCTGTCAATAGAAATACGTGGAAATAATCTTTTTATAGAAAGGTTTCCTTTAAAATCAAGAATACATCTACATCCTGGTAGGGAATTACTGGGCAGTTTTTAAATTTCATACGTTTCTTTAGATTGAAGAGAAAGCCTTTCTGCTCTGGCTAAATTCCAACAAATAATTCTCCATTCTTCAATGAACGAAGGAGTGGTTAAGGGAAAGCTATGATTATTGCCTATATTATTATTCAAGTGTTAGTGTCTGGCAGAGAAAGTGGGGATAGTCAATAGAGAACATGACACCTTACTGTAGCCAGGCTGTTGTGAATTTGTTTGCTAGGATATAAGCTGCACAGACTGCAACTGGGCAAATACGCATATGGATTTTAGCCTCAAAATGAACTTCTCTGTTTTCTGAGATCCATTGTGCTTGCAGATGCTTTGGATTCCTGCAGCAGTTGTGTTGAGCTTTTAAAATTATAATAAAAGACATAGGTGGTCACTGGAGCCTTTTAAAACACATTTATTAACAGATGCAGAAAAAATAAAAATAAAACCATATTCCTCACCACCCCCAAATCCAACCACTTTTCACACAGAGAGTAAATCCATCTCTTGCCTGCTTGTCCCACCTCCCGGTGCCTCCATAGAAGTTACAGGGAAGGCCACCGGCTCAAGGCTCATGGGATAGTACAGTCAGTGGGGTCCAAAGATACGGTGACATCCGCCTTGCACTGAATGATGCTGGGCACCCCTGGCAGTAGCTGGCAGCTTTGCAGTTCTGGAGCCACTTCCTTCACACACACTGCCTGCAGAAAAGACAAGACAGAAAAGAAAGACAAGTGCAACACAGCTGGCACCGACCTGAGCCTCCTGTGTCCTGGGCATGTACTTACTTGGGAGTATGCCCTATGGATCTCTTGTGTAATAAGGTTCTTGGAGAGAAGCAGCTTCTGAAGATGGGATTGCTGGTCTCCCTGGGCTTTTAGCAATTCTATGATACTCCGAGAGCCACTTTAACTAAATGTAACCCACATTGCAATGCACTGAATTTATTTCTGAAGAAATACATCTTGCATGGTGGTGCAATATGAATAATACTGTGTATGGTTGATACAAGGGACACGGTGGCTCAGTGGGTTAGGACGCCGAGATTGTCGATCAGATGGTCGGCAGTTTGGCGGGTCAAATCCCTAGTGCCGCGTAACAGAGTGAGCGCCTGTTACTCGTCCCAGCTTCTGCCAACCTAGCAGTTTGAAAGCACATAAAAATGCAAGTAGAAAAATAGGGACCACTACGGTGGGAAGGTAACAGTGTTCCGTGCGCCTTTGGCATCTAGTCATGCCGGCCACATGACCACGGAGACGTCCTTGGACAAGCGCTGGCTCTTCGGCTTTGAAACGGAGATGAGCACCGGCCCCTAGAGTTGGAAACGACTAGCACGCATGTGCAGGGGAACCTTTACCTTTACCTTTTACCTATGGTTGATACAGCTACATTTTTTTCTTGCTCATAATTTCCATTGCTACCGATTTTCTATCCGTAAGGTGATTTTTCCAAAAGGCAACTGGACTTTGTTTTTCCTTGAAGACATTTCTCATCCAAGATGTTTTTTTTTCCAGTTCCGACAGAAGAAGCTTCTTGGACAAGAAGCAAAATGTCTTCAAGGATAAAACGAAGTCCAGTTGCCTTTTGGAAAAGTACCTTTGGAACAACCATGACCTGAAGGACTGAGAGTCTCCACAGATGGATTTCCTATGTTGTTTTCACTTTTGGTTGGTTCTCCAAGGAATTAGGAATGGAGCAGCTATAGTACATATTACAATACAATAAAATGCAATACAGTACAGGGCTAACATAAACCAATGAACATAAAGTAGATGCATCAAGTTTGTTTGTTACAACAAATGCAATATTCAATGCACTAAGTGCATCAGAAGATTCACTGCACATATAAATGGGTGGAATTCCCACAAAAGAAATACCTTACATAAATTGTCTTCCTCATTCCAAGCAACTTTCACAAAAATAGAGGAAAAATTCTTTGATTTAATTGCCTTGGCCTGGAAAGCTACTTGGTAAAGGAAGAAAGCTAGAGTCAGACTTAAAAAACAGAAGATTTGACTTACCAGAGGGGACATTACATGAATAAATATTTATTTGAATGTGATTAAAAGAATGGATAATCCTTAGATATAATTAGACTTTTATAATAAGAAAGACATGATTTATAATTAGAAAAGCACCTTTTTTGTTATGGGAAATATGAACATACGAGGATGGCTTGTATAAATGAAATTCTTAGCTACACAGATGTAAGTAATCTTGAGAAAACCACAACTGACAAAGAAATTCTGAATATTGGTGGGAAAATAAACTTAAATAAGAACATGAAAAAGGATACTGATTTAATAAGGAGATTTTAATTGCAAATACATTTGAAATACAAATTGGTTAGAAAAGAGTTTATAAACTGATATTGTTATTTGTGTAACACTAGAAAATATGAGGATGTTTATATTCAATTCTGTATGCATTAATAGTATCAAGAATTGTATTTGCATAGTGTTGGGAAAATGAAAACAATTTGGAAAGAAAGGAGGCTCGGGAAAAAACACTGGATTGTGCAGTATTGAACAGGTTTATATTGAAGAAGTTAAATATGTGAACACACACACACACACACACACACATACAATTAACCAGTGGAACAACCTGCCTCCAGAAGTGGTGAATGCTCCAACACTGGAAGTTTTTAAGAAGAAACTGGACAGCCATTTGCCTGAAATGGTTTAGGGTTTCCTGCCTGAGCAGGGGGTTGGACTAGATGACCTCCAAGATGCCTTCCAACTTATTTATTATTATTATTATTATTATTATTATTATTATTATTATTATTATTATTATTATTATTATGATTATGATTATGATTATTATTCGGCGCACTCTTCCCCGACGGGCGCTCCTAAGCATCCTCCCTCCTCTTCCCTCCCCCCCCCGAGTTTACTCTTCGTCCCGTTCCCGGAGCCCTGCTACTTCTTACCATGTTGCGCAGCCCGCCGAGGTTCTGCCGCGACTCGGACATGGCGAGAGAGGAGGCGGCGGGGCCGTCCTCGGCACTACTGTCCGCGACGCTGTTGTCGTCGGAGCGGCGCATGTAAGGCGAGCGGCGGACGCCAGAGAGAAGCCCCGACGCTCTGCCCACGGAGTAGTAGCTGGGGCCGGCCGCCTGCTTGTACCACGCCTCGGCGGGCGGGCTGAGCAGCAGGGCCAGGGTGAGGCAGAGCAGCGCCAGGGTCGGTGGTCCGCCCCCCATGCTGCGAGAGGCTGGCGACGGCTGGGCTGGGGGTCGCCATCGGCGCCTCCTTTTATAGCGCCGGGGAGGCAGGAGAGGAGCGGGGAGCAGCCAGGCGGCTCCCAGGCCCCGCAGCGGGCGGTGGAGGCGAGCGCCGCGCCGAGCACGTGACCCGGCGGTCTCTTCGGGAGGAGGAAGGCCCCTGCTCCGCCCGGCGGGAGGCTCTTTCGGTCAGGGCGGGCGGCTCTCTATCGCGGCTTGCTTTAACCCTCTGCCCGCGTTCGCTCCGCCGGCCTCTCTCACGCGTTGAAGCTCCACAAGTCCGTCTCCCGTTTCTCCTTTGGCCGGAAGAAACGGACTCGGAACAGCGACGCGATGGAGTCGCTCCTCCGTCGAGAGAGGACGAGACCCAGAGTTAAGGGTGGCAGAAAGCGCGGGCGAGCTCCCTCAACGACTAAAGCAAGGGGTCTTCAAACTTGGTCCTTTTATGACTTGTGGACTTCAACTCCCAGAATTCCTCAGGCAGGCAGGCTGGCTGAGGAATTCTGGGAGTTGAAGTCCACAAGTCATAAAAGGGCCAAGTTTGAAGAGCCTTGGACTAAAGCTGCAGCAAACACCCGCGGCTAACCGAACCCCGTGGGTCACGGAAGCCCATTTTCTTTTCTGCCCTTGTAGGTACACCGAAACATCACATAACGAGGAAGACTTGCAGCTGGATAGTTTCTGGCTCGGTGGGTCGTGGGAACATGGTCGATATTCCTGCCGCGTCCTTCCCTAATACTGCACTGCAACGAAATCTGACTTTGGCACATTAGTCTAAAGATAAGCTCAGTGGTCTTGGGTTTTTCTGGGTTTGCTTTATTTCTCGAATCTCCCATCTGTAAACAATTTAAAATCTATTTTTACAAGAGGCTCTGATAGTTAACAAGGGGTTAACTGGGCTGCTGGCAAGCCCTTTCCGGCATTGTATTTATCTGCAATGCAAATATCTACATTTTTGGCTGTCTGTTGTAAAGGTAGTACTCAACCACCACAATTGAGCCCAAAATTTATATTGCTAAATGAGACATTTGTTGAGTGAGTTTAGCCCTATTTTACGACTTTCTTGCCACAGTTGTCCAGTGAGTCATTGCAGTTAAGTTAGTAACATGGTTGTTAAATGAATCTGGGTTCCCCATTGACTTTGCTTGTCAGGTCCAAAAAGCTATTGACTTGACCCCGGAGCGCTGCAATCATGATAAAATATGAACCAGTTGCAAAGCATCTGAATTTTGATCACATGACCGTGGAGATGCTGCAAGGGTTGTAAAAGGGAGAAAAACAGTCACAAGTCACTTTTTTCAGTGCCGTTTTAACTTTGAATCATCACTAACAAGCAGTTGTAAGTCAAGGACTACCTGTAACTGTATGAGATCCTTGATTCTGGGATGGAAGATTGTTTCTTGCTAAAACAGGATGGTGAGAATGATGTTTTTAATTTTAACAGAATAAAGGTTTGTTCTTTCAAGTAGACCGTTCGCAGCTATAGTAAAATGCTGATCAATTACCAAGGAGAATATAAATCAGGAGCCCTGGGAGCACCTTCTCCAGCTAATAAATTTTATTAAAAGTCATAATCTTTTATGAATTGCAGCTCACTTCATCATTTCAGTCCATGAAAATATTTTTTGCCTTAAAAGAATAGCTTAAAAAGAATTGCTAGTTGGAAAACCAGATTCCTGATTTATATTTTTTACTCTTCTACAAACAAGATACAGTGTTTGTTGCTGCCCTCTTATGGTATCTGGCTCATCTAAAAAAATACTAATCCAGTTTACTTTTATTGCGATAACTCATGTATCAGTGATATGGTATACAGTATGCCTATTGTTGTTGTATAACAAAATGTATACAGTTTATAAAGTAAAGCCCCAACAGCAGTCCAAAATAATAAATTGTAAAAAGAGTATTTTAAGAAGTTACATTGTGTTTCATTCTCCAAAGAAGATAAAAATCACTGCCAGTTTTCAGCTATTTCAAATTCCAGAAATTTCAAAAGCCACACATACACAAACAGCCACTACAATTCGTGACTTAGCTAAGATCCTGCAAAACTCCAGATTCTGTCATCATAATTTGGTAACAAAACCCTCAATTTAGAAACATGACTTTTTTGTCAATACTTAGCCATCAAAAGATGTAGAGTAATGGTGTTAAGCTTCAGTGAAACTTCACACCTACTGTTCCTTTATCTCAACACTCAAATTTTTTTCTACAAAAGGAAACATGCCCTCAGTTGCCCTTCCTCCAAATTGTAGTCCCATAAGAAAAAAATATTTTCCTTAAATTTAGTGTTGTGTGAATACTAGTCAATTAAAGTTTATTTAACATTGATCAAAACATGGCTTGATAGAACTATAGACTATAGAAAACAGAAAATCAGCTAAACCAAAATTAGGTACTGCAGCTAAAAATAAAATAGAGCAGGCACAAGAATACAATTTTTGTTTTAATTAAAATTTGCTCAGGGGAACAAACTTTGGGGAACTTTGAGGAAGAGCATATTTTTAAACTATAGTTAATTGTAGTGTTCTGTTGCGTCTAGCAATACCATGGTGTCATGTTTTGTGGCAAAAAAACACAATTCTCTATGCTTGGGAAGATTCCAGAGATCACCAAAAGAGGTAGGTAATTCTTTTAAACAGAATTTTTCCTTGATGGCTATTTAGTTAGCATCACCTTTCATTTGAATAGCATAAAGAGCTTCAATTGCACACTGAAGGCAGGGGTGGCATCTCCAGCAGATTGCACCATTAGGATGAAACATTGGAAACAGCTAATTTGTAGCTACGAAACTAAGCTAGTGCTGGAATCTTTTGCCATAAATAAACATTTGACTGAAAAAAGATCATGAATATTGCTTCCTTTCCCATAAGTTTTATTCCATCATCTCTGTTTAATCGTCAAAAGCATTGACAACAATGTGGGTTGAAACATGCCAGGAGCATTGTAAGGAATGAATCAAAGAATTCATTGGAACCATCCTGTACAAGTGATCTCATTTATTACTTGGGAATAAAAAAGATCTGATAAGTCTTTTAAGAACAAACGCAGCCAGTTTGGTGTAGTGGTTAATCAGGAGATTAAGTTCTAATGTCACCTTAGGCGTGAAAGTCAGATGAGAGACCTTGGATGAAATAATTCTTTCAGTCCAACTGATCTCATAGGGTTGCTGTTGTGGGGAAAATAGGAGAAAAGTATATATTAAGTAGGGACGCAGTGGCTCAGTGGGTTAGGACGCTGAGCTTGTCGATCAGAAGGTCGGCAGTTTGGCAGGTCAAATCCTGAGTGCCGCGTAACAGAGTGAGCACCTGTTACTCGTCCCAGCTTCTGCCAACCTAGCAGTTCGAAAGCACGTAAAAATGCAAGTAGAAAAATAGGGACCACTACGGTGGGAAGATAACAGCGTTCCGTGTGCCTTTGGCGTCTAGTCGTGCCGGCCACATGACCACAGAGACGTCCTCGGACAAGCGCTGGCTCTTCGGCTTTGAAATGGAGATGAGCACCGGCCCCTAGAGTTGGAAACAATTAGCATGCATGTGCGGGGGAACCTTTACCTTTACCTATATATTAAGTGTGTTTGCCATCTTGACCTATTTATAAAATAATAAAGATGGGGTAATTATTTAGTGTATGGCATGTCATACATGGACTAGCAATGTAAATTAACATTTCAACTAGATTAGTACAACACAATGAAATATAAATGTAAAAAAAAATCTATGTTCAAATATCAATGACTGGACCAGACATGTCAAACTCACGATGTCACATGACGTCGCACAACATATTGGAACTTTTTCCCCATTACTAGCAATGGGTTGGGCACGATTTCCTTGTGACGCATCCAGCCTGTGGGCTGGAGGTTTGACACCTCTGGTCTACACCATTTAACCATTGAAGTGCAGCATTGTTTATATTTTTTTAAAAAAGATAATGGACCAGTATATGCCCTCACCTTACAGCCGGTCATGATTTAGTTTGACATGGGATCCTGCAGTCACATTTGAGGGGAGGATACTATGCCCCATTTATAGAGTCCCGGCAGATGGCGTGTGAGGTACGAATCCTATTCAGGGTTGTCCATTGCTGACATGATAGTTCAAAGCCTGGCACTTTTATGAGGGTCATTTATATGTTTTCCTATAACTGGGTGTTTAGTGATTCATTTGGCTTTCCATTGGGAATTGATGCTAAAACTGTTGGGCAGATGTTGTACAAGTGCCAGTGGAGGGTTCCTTGATTTGAGTCTTCTTGCTGATAAATGAGGAAGGTCAGCATTGGTAGGACTGAGTTGTTGATAATTTTTCTGTATTCTCACTACTGCATCTTGCCTTCGTAAGGCTGGCAGTGCTATATGGCTCAGAGCAGGAAGCCAGCAAGTTGGTTTTAATATATCCGCTTATAATCCTCATGGTGTTATTGAGACTCGCAGAATAAACAATTAACAATTATGGTACTGTGCGCCAAGTGTGCAGCAAAATGCTGGCAGAAGCCTGAGCTATGGACTGGTCAATTTTAGATCTAAATCAAAAATCTATTAGTAGAACTACTGCATGGGTGTCAAACTCACTGGGTCACGTGACGTGTTGCGACGTATCGTGACTTTTCGCATTGTTGGAGCTGGGGTGGGCACGGCCTCCACATGATGCAACTGGCCCGCAGGCCAGCAGTTTGACACCTCTGAATTACTGTTTTCTCTGTTTTGAACAAGTCAATGTCATATTATGAAGTTAAAATTGAGGCCTAAAACTACAAAGGGTCAGGAAATTAAGAAATTTTTTTGTATATTAAAGCACGGCATCAATAATACGTATCACGAGAAAAGTGAGATTTGGGTGTTTTATGTTGAAGTTGAAAGTACACATTTTACAACAGTATTTAAAACAATAGTCTTAATAAAAATACAGCTGAGATACCTCTCTTACACAAATCAATCTTATTGCATTTCAATTACTAAAATTGAAACTGGAGGTTTACTTGCTTGTAGCCTTCATACCGACAGTCATCACTCTTCGCATTTTATAGACTTTGAGAGCTGAGCTGATGTCATACCATATGTTGGGACATCTGTATATAGGATGATGGCATTGAGAAAATATTGTAATATACAATAACAGTTTTCTTCTCCTGGATTCTAGAGTGATACTAGCAATTCTGGCAACTCAGAATGTATGTACATTCAGGGGACACAAAGGGATGAATCTCAACAAGCTTTGTGAATTCATGAGATTCAAAGGAAGCTGGGGAAGGAGAGGGAGAAATCTTGTCAGAGTCACTCTTTAAACTTCCATTCCTGTCGGCACATTGGACAATGCTGTTGAACTTGTTGAGAATTAAGCCACTTCAGTATGCAGTGCATGTGGAAGCAGTGTGAACACTGTCCCCACACAAGAGGACAATCATCTCCAGGTACTTTACCTGTAAAACATAAATGTTAACAGGGCAAAATCAAAGGAATACTCAGCTCAAGAAGACAAAAAAAAAAAGATTAATATTTACAGTCAGGGCAGCATCCATTAAAAGCCATTCGACAAATGCCGCAGTTCTCATCATTAGCAACCCAGAGCCAGGAAGCAACTCCATGCCAGCTCTTGATTTTCACCTTCATTGTATCCAGACTAGTAAGGTCAGAATAGTATCTGAAGGGGAGAAAGAAAAAAAAGGTTAATTGCAACTTTTTTGTTGTTTTTTATATAGCTTAAATATGAAAAATTGTGTTGTTTAAAATAGCATATTTTCCATACAGCTTCATAGCTTTTAACAGTTCTGTGTCATCATTTTTGCTAAAAGTTAAAACTTGGTACTCCTTGGTTGCTTTCTTGTAGAAACTTCATTACTCAACTAGGGAACATTTTCAGTGCTAAAAGGGATGGCATTAGTTTGCCTTATCAGTGGGAGTGGTATCTTCTTGCTAGTTAGTGGTTTACTGTTTATAGCTTGATTGTTGGTCTGCTATTAATCCTGGTGTTAATCTCTGTTTATCTGGATGTTGATTGCTGGTGAGAAGGTGTTTTGGTCTTTATGTTTCCTTTTTTAACTGTCTCTTTTGAATGGTAAGTAAAGGTTCATGTAAATTATGAATGTATGATAAATGTAATCTATTGCATTTACCAAATAAAAGATGGCATGAAGAAGATATGGATTGGCTCTCACTTGGCAGAAGTCCTTGGGGACAATTCTTAGATTCCATAAAACACCACTTCTTTTAGAGGTACAGGAGAAAAATATCTTAAAAGGTTGCTGAATAAAATGCAACGGCAGCTTGATTCCCAACATGCCTTCTATGAATATTTTGGGGGAAGAATTAAAATAGAAAATCTACCTTGCAAAATGTTTTAAAGTTCACCTCTCTTTTGCTTGAAACTGGATGTTTAATTAAGAAAATAGCATAGGTGAACAAAAAAAATAAAGTTGCTTTAGGTATTAAATTCTTTAAAATTGTATTAAGAATTTTAGAAAAGACTATAAACCATGAAACATGAAATTCATATAAGAATAAAAGCATAAAAAAGAACAAAAATAATCATAGAATCTAAAATGTAATAGAGGTTAGTTTTTCACTATGTAGTTATAATTAATTATAACTTTATAATTAATGACACATCATTTACTTTCTTATACAATTAGCATATACAACATTAGTTCTGCACACTTGGAAGAAATATACGGTTTAGTAAAATTTAATAAAAATGTGTCTGGTTGCAAAGAGAAGTCAATTTTCAAAATTTGTCTCATTGTAATATTATTTTCCAAAACCATTGAGCTTTACTGAATTGCCATTACATAGGACAAAAAATTATCCACCTTGCTCATTGCACTTCCAACAGTTTCTAGAAAATCATTTACTAACTGTAGCAATTAGGACACGCTACAGTGGAGTAATACAGCAATGATAAAACATCTTGTCACAATTTTCTCTTGAGAACAATATTTGGAGTAAATTTATTCTTGTTTCTGCTATTGAAATTTCCATCCTTACATCTCTATTACAGTATTCAAATTTGGCACCCATTCAATCATGCAATCTTTGACCTATTCCAAGTCCTATTTCCAATAAGTTCTAAGTTGCAATTTTTGAAGGTATTAATTAAAATCTAACTTGCCTTTTCACCAAAACTAATATAATGGAAAAACCTCTTCTACAATTTATACCGGCAAAACTCAATTGCTGTAATTGTACTGCATGCAAACACAGCCAAATGCTAAAATAAATCACATCATAAACTCTATAAAAAAACTGTTTTGACTCTCCAATACTAACCCTCAGGAAAAATGTGGCAGGTTTCTCATTAATTACTAGCTTCGCCATTACATTTTTCTTTACTTGCTCTAGCACTGCAAATTTATAACAATATTGTTTAATTAAGCCCCACCTTCGGAGAAAGGGGCAGAATTCATTTTTGCCTTCGCTTTCTATTATTTAGTCAGATAAAACATTCCGCGCAATTCCAAAATTGGATTAATACTTCCGAGGCATTTCCTTGCTATTACTATGCTATTGTCTTGATTGTTTATAACACTTTTATTACGGCACTAGGAAAAATAGGGAGGCAAGGGATGAACAACAAAAAAATGCAGTTCTGCCATTGTGTTGAGAGAAAAGGCTCGGAAAGTGAAAACACGTCACACTAGCTGACTTCGCACAACACACTCATTCCGGGGTTTACCTAAAAAATTGTTAAGTTCGCAAACATAAGGCTAACACGTCACTAGGGTGACAGTACTTCAGAGGCCCCTGTGAACGCCGTCTGCGTTTCTTTCTCTTCCCCCCCCCCGAAAAAGCCAAAGGCTAAAAGAAAGCTCCACCCACCAACAGCCGCCGCTGCCCCTCCCTTTTTGTCTCCCCTCCGCCCCCCCCCGCGCCAACCTTCGCGCCCAAACTCAACTCTTCCCAGCCACCACATAGGAAGGTCCCCGCCCTCTCTCAGGCCCCCGTTCCTATATAAAACCTCGCCAAGGGAAGGCAGCCTCTTCTTTCTTTCACGAAACCAAGCTTGTACGCTTACGCTCTTTTCACCCCTCCATTTCTTAATCCAGCCTTATCCGTTTCCGGTCCCCGGTATAGCGCGGCCGGAAGTGTAGGCCCAGGAGCCGGAGGGAGCCGCCATCATGGGCGACAAAATGGATATGTCTTTGGACGACATTATCAAGCTGAACAGGAGTCAGCGAGGCGGAGGTGGCCGAGCCGGCGGTGGTCGAGGCCGGGGAAGAGGAGCTACAGGTCGAGGCGGCGGAGCTGGGCGAGGCGGAGCTGGGCGCGCAGGCGGTGGCGGCCCCGTCCGGAACAGAGCCGCTCTGTCCCGGGGAGGCGGCAGGAACAGGCCCGCGCCGTATAGCCGGGTAAGGCCTCTCTTAGGAGGTTCTTCCATCCAATATTGGGCATGGTCGAGACGGAGTAGCGGCATTTTAAGTTTATCGGGGAAGCAGAGTGGGGCGAAATTCTCCGGCGTCTTTAAGGAGGGACGCGCTCTGTTGGAATTTGCGGTCTGGTTCGGTATCCTGGTGTACTTGGCTTTCGTTTAGACCATAAATTTGGGAAACAAAAGGAAATTAAAATGTTGAGCCGAATAAAGAAGATGGGGTTACACTAATCGGAACTCGTTCTCTTCACAGCCAAAACAGCTCCCTGAAAAGTGGCAACATGATTTGTTCGAGAGTTGCTTTGGCCCTGGTGCTGGCGTGGAAACGGGTGGAAAGCTCCTTGTCTCTAATCTGGATTTTGGTGTTTCAGATGCAGACATACAGGTATGTTTGTTCTTAATAAAGGATCCTGGATAGTGCGTAAATGGAATAAACTATGGCATTTATCATAGCTTTCGTTTATTTTCTGACAATACTACATTAGTATTGATTAAAACATTTTAGTCTGGTAAAATCTTTCTGAAATGAATTTATGACAGAATTGATTCTAGCATCAGCCTGTAGCATATATTAGTCATAATATTCAACATTGATTTGCTATATTTTGAAAGTAATAGCATATATTGTTTTGTTATAAAATATTTGAGCAATTCTGCTTTATTGCAAACCAACTTTCGGGTACTTTTGAACATTCTGGTAGTACAAATGTTTCATCTGTTAAAGGAACTTTTATTCTGGGTGGCCCATTTATATTGTTGAACAAATCTTTTGGCTTGTTCTTGAAACTGCAAAAAAAAGTTTATCTAATTCAAATGCAGCTTCAGTTCTTTATTGAAAAACTATTGATGAAATGTTACTGCTATCTCTAGACCAAATCCTAGGATAAAGAAGCTAGGAGACAGGTAATAGTGTAGTGATTAGAATGTTTCCCAACCTTGACAATTTTGAGGATGCTGGCTGAGGAATTCTGGGAGTTGAAGTCCATACATCTCAGAGTTAGCAAGGTTGAGAAACACTATTAGAATATTGGCTGGGGAAGGTTCAGGTTCAAATCCACATTAGACTGTTAGGCTCACAAGAGGATGTTGGTCAGCTGTTATAGCTCGGTCCATTCTCAGAACTGAAACATTTACAAAACAGATTTTGTATATAAGCTGTTTTTATTTCCTTTGGAGGAACGCTGATATAAATGGAAAAATCAGTAAACATTTTGATGTGAATATTATGAGCAGTTTTTTAATATTCTAAAAATACTAGCCTCACTGGTTATAAATATACTGATTTATTGGAGGACTTTTGCGTTTATATTACAATTTTCTCAGCCAGTACATATTTTGTACTGGTTTTAATTGCTTTAGAATTGTTGCTGCCCAGAGTTACTTGATTGAGGTGGGCAGGTATAGAAAATAGATTGATTGGGAGATTATAAAGTATAAATCTTTAAATATCAGTTGAAGCAGGAAAAAGGCAACCTTAACATGTGGACTATTTTATAGACATAAGAGCAAAATTACATGTGTAGGGATATACTGTCCTCTATTACACATTTCTAGGCTTTCTGAATAAACTTAAAGAACCTGTTACATTCTCAGATACATTGTTACTTTTCCATTTTTTCAGGAGCTTTTTGCAGAATTTGGGACACTGAAGAAGGCAGCAGTACACTATGATCGTTCTGGACGTAGTCTAGGTACTGCAGATGTCCATTTTGAGAGGAAAGCTGATGCTCTGAAGGCTATGAAGCAATACAATTGCGTTCCTTTGGATGGTATGTATCTACTTGCTAATCATATTGTGGGTTACACAAGGATGATCTGACATGGTTTTGGTAATTAACCAGATACTTGTATATAAGCATTCTCCTTAGGTGACAAGGACCTACATTTAGGGCAAGTGTATGGAATACAATGTAATGGAGTAGTGGATTGGTAGAAGAGTGTTCAGTGCTCCATTCTCCCTCTATGTGCCCAGCATAGAAATCAATGCTAGAAGAGGGAGATCCATCTTTTCTGAATGGATCTTTTCCTGACCATTTTCTATTGGCATTTTTGACTGCTAGATTTATTTTAAGTTGTTATGATAATCATGGACATTGATTCTTTTTATTATTCTTAGGACGTCCCATGAACATTCAGCTGGTTACATCACAGATAGATACACAGAGGAGACCAATACAGAGGTTAAAAAACTTACCTTAATGTTCATTTCTTTAATTAAGATTGATTATGCTGTAGCCTACAGTTTTCAGGATTTTGTGGTAGCATCAGTATATTATTACTACAGACAGTAGTGGAGTCTGCTGTATTCTTACAGAAAACTTGAAGTTGAATTTTTAACTTAAAAATGTGGTGTAATCATACTTAAGCAGAGCTCGCTCAACAGATTGGGGTAGCTAACATGTAGACCAGTCATTTGTATGTAAGGGGAAAAATAAGGGGAAAACATGTTACAATGTGGTTATTCCTCACTCAATAGACTATTCAATTCATTTTCTGTGTGTGTGTTTGTGCACACACACTAATATATATTTGTATCTTTTATTTTCTTTAAATTAGTTGTCTAACTTTAGAAAAAAATGGAAAAATAAATTTACAAAGAATAAACAGACCGAATTTCTTGGTAATTGATTAGTCATGATTGCAGAAAAAAATTAAAATGGGAATAGTGGCACTTTTATCACTTTCCAAATAATAGTTACATTGCAATTCCTCAAATAGCCAAAATTGGTATTTGATCTTATATACTTCATATTGCAACCCTGCTGTCCAGCAAAAAGATTTTCTATTTCAGAGTTTAGATTCCCTCATATTGTTAATTATTATCATAAACCAAAGTAGGCCTATTGCGTATTACTTGCCCTTGTACCTAAAATAGAGGCTAGAGAAATTTTGTATTTTTCTAAAATAATTGTACTCGGCCTCCAGTTTATAAGAGATATCAGATACAACGATTCACTTTTGTGTTTTGTTAATCATGTTCTGTCATAATGCTCACTTTTACATTAGCTTCTAAACTGATATACATTGCATTTTCGCTTATGTATGTCTGAGCACCTCTAATTTAGTATCTTTTTTGATATTAGTGTAAATAGAGGAGGTATGACAAGAAACCGTGGTGGCTCAGGTGGCTTTGGCGGTGGCAACAGACGAGGCAGTCGTGGCAATAGAGGCAGAGGCAGAGGGGTTGGCAGGAGTTCCAAACAGCAGCTCTCTGCAGAAGAATTGGATGCACAGTTGGATGCTTATAATGCTAGGGTAAGTAACGTATTGAAGAAGATGGAGGCAGAATGTTGCCCCAATGAGTAACTTTGCAGTAATGTTTAGTTGAATAACTGATTGGCATGTGTGTTTTCAGTTGCTTGTATAATCCTCCTGGGTATGAAAACCACATTAATATGAAGGCAGTCCTGACAACACTAGTTGATTATGATTCTAGTATGGTTATCTGATCATATTTATGCTCATTGAAATTAACATGGTAGAACATGTGTTGAACCACAAAAGAAATCAAGTTCTATAATGTAATAGCAGTTCTAAACTCTACATGTTTCATGAATGTAACCATATTTTGCTTTTTTAATTGCTATTCTGCTTGGGTCAGATTGGATAAACTGCATTTTATAATCAAACATTATTTGGAACTAGAATTTTATTTCTGTGTGCACAAATGTACACATGCATGGTTATCTTTAAGGCCGTGGCACTAGTGAAACATAGAATCAAAATCATGGTTTATTACATCTCCGCTGCTACTGAATGATGATCCCTGACAATTAGCATGTATTAAATCAGCAGGCCTGTATTTAAATTGACATAGGTTCAGATATTTATGCATACATATATAAGAAAAGAACTCCATCTTTTTTAAAGACTCGTGAAAATCTAGAATTTGGGGATTGTGCTCTTCCAAATACTTTAATGCTGAAATTGCAAATTGTGTTTAAAAAATCCTTTTCTGGGTGTGAATCTACCTTGAAATGATTTATTGCAAAATATGCAATACCAGAGTAGCCTGTTGCTTTCTTAAGGTTTTACTTGTTTACAGCCAAATAATTATCTTTTCCTTTCTTTGTAGATGGACACCAGTTAAATCTGATGATGCGTCACGTGCATGGAAAGGACTGCGGACATCTCATTCCATGCTCCCTAGTGGGAGGGAAAGGGTGTATAGCGGCGGCTACTAATATCAAGAATGGAATTTGTTTTACTTTTATGTTTTGAAATAGGTTTTAAACTCATGTAAAGGTTTCTTTCTTTTTTTTAAATTCTGAAACAGATCTGTTTTGTACTGAGTTATTTTTGGGAAAAATTTTACTGGTTGCCTGTTGGGCCAAAGTGGCTTTTTCACTTTGGCAGTAATAAAATAGAAATGTGTCTAGAGCTGTAAATGTCTGCTTCATGTTGCAGCTGGAGCCTAGCCTTGGGGCTGCAAAAGCAAAGATGAATAGGGGAAGCAGACTGCCTGCTAGTCCCCAGCTAAATAGTTGGTGCTGATCGCCCTTCCCATGAGGAGGGATTCTGTTCTCTCAGGTCTCCCTCCTCCACTCTGCTCCAGAAGGGGTTTGTAAACTGCATCTCACCATCTTCTGTGTGCTGACTCTTCTTCGGTTTGTGCGAAAGCCACCATTGTGACTACTGTTGCAGGGAGGTGATGTTCCCTGGTGAAGCTGACTTTGGAGGTCATGGGGAGGGAGTAAATTTCTTGTTAAAGTTGTTTTGTATTTAACACTTGATTCCAAAGTTCAGTGCTGGTCCCACCTCAGTATTTTTACTGTAAAATAGTTGCTGTGAAAATTCAGTGACACCAACATGCCAAGTAAAGATTTAGTCTTTCAACTTTTAATTCCCTATTGAATTCTTATTTTAAGTAAATCTAAAGACATTTGTAATGGTCTATGCTGTGGCGTATTATGTAATGGATTAAGACTATTTCTAGATCTTAACTGGTGTGGGATGGAGCAAATATCAGACTAATGTGAACTTACATCTTTGGTGGGTGAGATACCTAAGGGGTAATTGCAGTAATTGTACCCAAGACACCACCTCTCTTTTCTAGCATCCTCAACATGTTCTAAGTTCAGACTAAAAAGCATTAATGCCTGTCTAGTTATTGGTACATTGCCCCTTCAACATCAGAATATCCTAATGTTGAAACTAGAATGCATCAATAATTTGAAAAAATAGATATAGCAGGATATCAAAGTTATGCAGGAGTAACAGCTGATGGAAGTTTCTTAATATTACTTAATATATTTAACAAAAAATACTCTTACATAGCAATGAAACGTAGGTGCTAGATGTTGGGATGTTGGGAAAATAGTAATATATGACTTTCTGTAATTTACATGTGTAACAGTAAATATTTTGGAAAAAATGTTCAGATGTAAATGCCTTACATTCAATCTAATTAAGGCATATAAGGATAAAAAGCTTAACCATACACTTGAAAGATGACTTGGTATGGACAAGGAAGTGACAAAATGCATTAATATAAAGTGGAAACACTACTGCCATTTGTCCTTAATTTCAACATCCATATAATGTGTGAACTATATTCAGTTTTATATAAGGAGGCAGCATACTTTTCATAATCTTGCAGATACATTAGTAGGAAATACTGGTCTAAACAAGAGCTCTTCTAATGTATATCAAAGCTATAAAAATAGTACACAGACTTAAAACTTGGTAATTTACTATGGCATAATGTAAGAAGAAACTCCTTCAGTGTTATTGAACAGTTCTCAATAGCTAATGAAGTTATAGTTAAGCAACATCTGGAAACCCAAAAATTCCTTACTTTTGTAAAGAAACTTAATATGACAGTTTGTTCATTTTGAAATACTATTGGGATTTTTATGTTAGCCACTGTGTTTAATTTTATTTATAGATCTGCGGGTATTTTCCTAGGGCAGTGAAAAAGATATACTTCTTTGAAATTGGACATCATTATTTGGAAAAACTATGAAAAAGCAGCCCCAAATGAAGCGATTATAGAATATGTAACATGTAGAAATTGTGGAATGGTTAATGAGGAATATTGTGAAAAGTATAAAATCAACAATCGGAATGCAAATATAGTACTTTATGCTAGAATTTTTGCCACTTCTTTACCAAATGATGTTTGGCCAGCTATTGGTCATAATAAATTAAGGCAATCTCAGCGCTCAATTGCTATAGGTAGGAATTGCAGTATAACAAGAGATGGTTAGATAGTACCATCGACGCAATGAACATGAATTTGGACAAACTCCGGGAAACGGTGAAGGACGGGAGCCTGGCCTGCTATTTGTCCATGGAGTCGCAGAGTCGGAAATTATTTGGAAACAACACTATAGCACACAAACGCCATAACTTATCAAGATGGTTGGGAGGGTTTCAGGGTGATCTATCTGCCAGTCTTAGTTTAGTTGCTATTATTACAACTGGTCTTGTACAATGGTGTTTCGTAAAATTACAGCAATGAGCTAAAGCAAAACCGACCCAGGCGACCGCACAAGACGTCACTGTCTATACAGATTTACACAGTGATTCTTTGCGGCCCTCCCTCTTCTATAATCCTAATAAAATTCATAGGATTATAGCCTCAATGAATATTGGAGAACAAGTCGCTCTCCGGTTATATTGGGATTAAGCAAGACCGCTGTAGTCTTTGCTTAAATTTGGAAAGCAAAGCTGGAAGGGAACGGACTGCAGCTTCGGGTTAAATAATCAAGTGTACACACACGAACAGTAAAGGGTGTTTTGTTCAATCTGACGTACCGAAGCGAGAACCGTTAAATTAGGCAGCTGTCAAAAGAGTTATTCGTTTTGAAGTTCTTGGAAGAACTTCCCACTAATGCGAAACGTCCGGCATCAAAGTTGCAGTCAACTTATAGACCTCGCGACCTCGAGCTTTATTTGGGGACCTCCTGCTCTCTTCCCACACAATCGGAGCGCCTGATCCCTCTCGCTCCTCATCAGGAACCGAAAGTCCGCCAATACCACCCCAAGATGGCTACCGGGCGAGGTGAGAGCGATTCTTCCTCCTCCCCTACCCCACCCCGCCTTTCTCTACCCAAAAGCAGGCGTCACAAGGAGGCTCTAGCCGTAGCATACATTCTCTATGGTCTTTCCTCACGCGTTTGGTTTCCTTTCCCCGCCTTGGCTTAGGGAGCCAAGGGCGGGCTCATCGAAGGGAAGTGACGTTTCGGGAGGAAGGCGAAGAAGAGCTGCGGAAAGAAAGCCCACCGCTTGCTCTTGAAAGGAAGTGACGTTGGGTCAGTAACACGGAAGTGCGGAGGTGCGCGCGCGGGGTAGATCTGGGCGGTGGCGGGCGGCGTTTGTCACCGTGGGCGGCAGAGCACTAGGAGCGCGCAGAGGAGGCACGTGCTGGGTAGGCTGCATTTGCTTCGGTGGAGGGTTGGGCCGAGCCGGTGCCTGTTGTCCGGCGGGGGTTCCCTCCCTCGCTTCCCCAGCGGTGGTCCGTCGGCCTTCCCCGGTTGGCGCTTCCGCGGTTACCTCTTCCTGTTGGATTTTCCCTGCAGGAGATTCGCGTGCTGTCCGTAGGCTTGCGCTATAGGCGGTCCGTGTCTTCAGACGCCGTTGTCTGGTAGCTCTCGGTAGCCGTCCGAAAGATCCCTTGCTTTCACTTTGTAGAGCGCCGTGAATAGCTGAGTTTCCCCTCCGCCCGATGTGGACTTTGGATCTCTAACTTTTTTGGACCATTTTTCCCCCCAATTCATTCTCACTGCTGGGGTCGCTCATAGCTTCTCTCCTAGCATTTCGTGTGTTAGTTAAATGCTCAGTGTAGGTCACTATCAATGCTGAGGGAATATTCTACCCATTTTTATCTGCTCTTAAAAGTTATTTTCTCTGAAATCTGTTGGATAATCTCTATGGCTTTATTTGTGCAAATACTCACCCATGATTAATTGTGGTTCAGTTTTCCTGGTTTACACAAAACTGTCACATAAGTAGATGAATTAGAATTTCACAGCCTGCTGGCCTTAAATATAGTCAGTTGACTTGTAGTTCAGGTTATCATGGACACTATTTCTTTTATCTTACGGTAACCATAGGATACATAGCTCACTGTAAATGTAGTTAGAGTTTCATTACCTGAATCTACTACTGGTAGCCCTTGTTTAGCAACTATAATTGCAGCAACTTGGTTGTTAAGTGAAACAGTGGCTAAGTGAAACTGGCTGTGATTATTATCTTATTTCAGTTTTCCTTTGCCTTACAGACCTGTGAAGGTCCTAAATAAAAAAGTAACTTTGTGACCAATCCTTGCATCATTGTCACTAAATAAGGACTACCTGTAACATTGTACCACTGAACCCATATTGTACAGTGATCCTGCACTGTATTTTCCATCCCATCTAATAAGCATCACTGGAAATGATGGGGATTCTATTTACACATGTCTATGTATGTTGGGTTAAGAAAACTATTACATTAGTAGGACAAAAATGTTAATTTGACTATATTTAGGATGCGTGTGCATTTATATAATTTCTGTATTGCTACCTGCTACAATTATAAACTCAAAATAGACAACACATTTAGCTATCAAAGATTCAATATATATTGCTAGTTATAACTCTCTGGATTCATCTTTCACATTTGCTTTATTTTTGAACAGCTTCTGTAAAGCCTTCAGTAACTAGTATTATTTTGTTATGAAAAAATTGATGGTTTTTGAATGAAGTTTTCATAGTGCTTTTTGAAAGAAAATTGTCTGAAAATAAGATAGACTACATGGATTAAGCTTAGTTTGAACCAGCAGATAATATCTAAATATCAGGTTAAGAAAAGGGAACTTTGGCATGAACAGGATATCATAGCCCATATATTTTCATGTTTCTAGGTTTAAAATAAATGCATTTCAGAATGATTGCCAGTCAGACAAATAAATACCCTCTTTTAAAAAATAAAAGTATATGTGATGATTCATAATATTACAGAAACACTGGATATTTTGCTACTTTTACCTATTCTGTTTGTCATATGAAATAAACTTCTATTACCAGAAGTGGGGAAAATTAGAACTGGGTAATTATTAAATGGTTTTATTATGAAGGATAGTAATATTTTCCAGCTCTTTGGAAAAAGAGAATAAAAGGCTTATGGAAACTTAATGACCAATAAATTTTAACTATTAGTTTTATCTGGGCCCAGAACAGTAATAGTTATATTGCTGCCTGCTCAGTAACTATGTGGATCTTTTATTGAGCTTTTTATCTAGCATAATGAATAGATTTAGGTAATTTTGGCAAACGTAGAAGCCTACAGGCATCTATTATTATCGGCATACTATAGTTTATAGATTAAGGAGGAAGCTTTTCATAAAATTGTAATATTAGAATTCACTGTTACACAAGTTAAGACTGGAATATTATGCAAAACAAATGAACTAATAGTATGCTGTCCATCTATTATTCACGAAGTTTATCAAGCAATGTTTATTTAAAATTCACTAAAAAGAACAATAATAAATAGCTATTCTTCGTTTTACCATTATGACAACTAAATAAAAGTAATTATTGTCATATATTTCAGGGTTTTGGCATCTTTTGGCATCAGACTTAATGGCACAAATAAAAATCAAATCATTTTAAGGAACATGTGGTCTGTTCTGATTTCTGTGTAGAGCTAAGTTAGCAATTGGGTACTTTTACACATTGCCTACAATGATGGTGATAATTTGTTGTAAGATTTACCAGTAGCAGAGATGATGAATGTGGGTGAGATTTTCTCTTGACAAACTGCTTGTATACATTACTAACACATACACATTACTTTGACAACTTTTTAGGTTTAAAAATAAAACAAAACCCTTCCCTGAATAGGCCTGAATACAAAGCATCTGAAGGAGTGTTTTGTCTCATCATTGTGTGGCATTGTGGATGTAATGAGGATAAAAATGTTCTTCTAGGCACACAGCAACCATATCCATCCCTTCTCTGTTGATTTGGTACTCTTTGGGCAAGGCTGTTCATCCTGTGTTTATTTAAAGGAGCAGACATCTGCCCAGTCTTGATGTTGGTGAAACACTGCAGAGATAAATTTGATGGGGCAAAAGCTTGGTTCTTGACTTAACCATTCTTCCTTGAAAAAGAATGAAAATGTTGAAAAACCTCCTGATTAGAAAAAAATGCTAATGAAGAAATAGTGTTACTATTTTGTCAGGTTGTGGAAATACATTAGTGGCTGTTGGGTGTGATGTGAAGTGCAGCGCTTTCAGCCAATTTAGTGCAGGGGTCTTCAAACCCGGCCCTTTTATGACTCATGGACTTCAACTCCCAGAATTCTGGGAGTTGAAGTCCATGAGTCATAAAAGGGCCGGGTTTGAAGACCACTGGTTTAGTAGATTGCAGATACCGGTAATAGTGATTTAGATACTTTGAGAGAAAAGGATTGCACTGGTCCGATATAATAGATGGTATTGGCATTGACAACAGCCACTGTCCCAAAAGGTCATTTAGTCTACCGAATTGCCTGATTGTGATTTTCTTAATCTGCTAGTGTTGTGCCACCCTTCTGTAAAGATTCTTGTTTCCTTCCAGCATTCCATACTGCAAGCACACAACCCTTACTACTATTATTAATTTTATTTATATTGTATTATTTTTGTTGTTTGTATCATTACTTGATTTTGTATTTGTTTGATTTGCACATCTCATCTAAGCAACTCTTGAGTGGCTTATAACTTTTAGCCCAGTATTTTCTGTCTTTCTGATACTTGGAATTAGCAATGTAGTATTTCCAACCTAGCAGTTCGAAAGCACGTAAAAATGCAAGTAGAAAAATAGGGACCACTATGGTGGGAAGGTAACAGCGCTCCGTGCGCCTTTGGCGTCTAGTCATGCCAGCCACATGACCACGGAGATGTCCTCAGACAAGCGCTGGCTCTTCGGCTTTGAAATGGAGATGAGCACCGGCCCCTAGAGTCGGAAATGACTAGCACGCATGTGCGGGGGAACCTTTACCTTTACCTTTATTTCTAATAAAAGAGAAGATTCCTGAAACGACTTGTTTTTACTCTGGTCAATATTTGCTACAATGTTTCTGTTGGATAATGGAACCAGTTTGAGGTTACCAGTTGGGTAATGAAACATCTGCAAGAAAACAACCAAGCTGAGCACCAAGGATCCCCCTCATATTTCCAATTCATTGACTGAAACCCAAGTAAATTAATGGTTGAATGTTGAGAACCATTTGTGTAAAAAGCTTCTAGTTTCTCTGCTGCAGATTTTCCTGGCAGCAAAGCCCTCAGTTTTACATCACTGAATTTTTCCCTCTGAGGGTTATATAATCAGATTAAGTCAATTTCTGTTTTCTGAGAAAAGGTTTTTGAGAGTTTGCTACCATTTAGCTTCTCCTTTGTTTTAGAAGTCTCCAAAGAGTAGAAAATTTGTTTAAACAAGATTAATTAGGGCAGGGGTATCAAACTCACAATGTCACGTGACATGTCGCAACGTATCGTGACTTTTTTGCCATTGCTGGCAATGGGGTGGGCACGGTTTCGCTATGATGCATCTGGCCCTCAGGCCGGCAGTTTGACACCCTTGGATTAGGGCAAGCTATAAATAGAGTGCTCAGGTTTTCTCTATTGCCACAGTCCTCAAGGAGTGGATCCTGGGCATTGAGGACAAGAGTTAAAAGGACTGTATTTTACAATATCATTTTCCTCTATAAAAATATTTCCAATTAACAAGAGAAGCATTTATTGCTGCCCAGAATATAAAGAGATGCTCGTTTAAAATGGAGGAAAGTTCGTCTACGGGTCAACTTTCTTGTGTTTTGACTTCCTAATCTACATTTGGAGCCACCTTAAAACTTTAGATTCAGCTTCAGCTGTGAGATTCCATCGTCTACTTGGGGGTTATATCTTTAATAGCTATATTAATGTTGAAACAGCTCTTCATTTTTGGTTTTAAGGGTACACATTTCAAACTGGCTCCTCTAGCTATATTTAGGATTGTTGTTGTTAGCTGCGAAGTTGTGTCCGACCCATCGCGACCCTATGGATTCTCCTTCTTCACCCGCAACAAGAGGCTCTTTAGTTCTTCTTCACTTTCTGCCATTAGAGTGGTATCATCTGAATATCTTAGGTTGTTAATATTTCTCCCGGCAATCTTAATTCCAACTTTTGATTCATCTAGCCCTGCCTTTCTCATGATGTGCTCTGCATATAAGTTAAATAGGCAAGGCGACAGTATACAGCCTTGCCGGACTCCTTTCCCAATTTTGAACCAATCAGTGGTTCCGTGTCCAGTTCTCACTGTTGCTTCTTGGCCCGCATATAGGTTTCTCAAGAGACAAATAAGATGGTCTGGTACGCCCATCTCTTTAAGAACTTGCCACAGTTTGTTATGATCCACACAATCAAAGGCTTTAGCATAGTCAATGAAGCAAAAGTAGATGTTTTTCTGGAACTCTCTAGCTTTCTCCATGATCCAACGTATGTTGGCAATTTGATCTCTAGTTCCTCTGCCTCTTCGAAATCCTGCCTGTACTTCTGGTAGTTCTCGACCCACATACTGCTGGAGTCTAGCTTGCAGGATTTTAAGCATAACTTTACTAGCATGTGAAATGAATGCAATGGTGCGGTAGTTTGAACATTCTTTGGCACTGCCTTTCTTTGGAATTGGAATGTAAACTGATCTTTTCCAATCCTGTGGCCACTGTTGAGTTTTCCAAATTTGCTGGCAAATTGAGTGTAGCACTTTTACTGCATGTCTTTTAAGATTTTGAATAGCTCAGCTGGAATACTGTCACCTCCACTAGCTTTGTTGTTGCTCATTTTTTCTAAGGCCCACTTCACTTCACATTCTAGGATGTCTGGCTCGAGGTCAGTGACCACCTCATTGTGATTATCAGGGACGTTAAGCGTATTTTTGTATAGTTCTTCTGTGTAATTTTGCCACCTCTTCTTAATCTCTTCTGCCTCTGTTAGGTCCCTGCCATTTTGGTCCTTTATCATGCCCATTTTTGCATTAAACGTTCCCTTCATCTCTCCAATTTTCTTGAAAAGATCTCTGGTCCTCCCTATTCTATTGTTTTCTTCTATTTCTTTGCACTGTTCATTTAAGAAGGCATTCTTAGCTCTTCTAGCTATTCTCTGGAATTCTGCATTCAGTTGGGCGTATCTTTCTTTTTCTCCCTTGCCTTTCGCTTCCCTCCTTTCCTCAGCTATTTGCAAAGCTTCCTCAGACAGCCATTTTGCTTTCTTGCATTTCTTTTTCTTTGGGATGGTTTTACTTGCTACCTCTTGTACAATGTTGCAAACCTCTGTCCATAGTTCTTCAGTCACCCTGTCTATCAGATCTAATTCCTTAAATCTATTTGTCACCTCTACTGTATATTCAACAGGGATATGATTTAATTCATACCTGAGTGGCCTAGCGCTTTTCCCTACTTTCTTCAGTTTAAGCCTAAACTTTGCAATGAGAAGCTCATGGTCTGAGCCACAGTCAGCTCCTGGTCTTGTTTTTACTGACTGTATAGAGCTTCTCCATCTTTGGCTGCAGAGCATATAGTCAATCTGATTTCTGTGTTGACCGTCTGGTGATGTCCATGTGTAGAGCCGTCTCTTGGGTTGTTGGAAAAGAGTGTTTGCTATGACCATCATATTCTCTTGACAAAATTCTATCAGCCTGTGCCCTGCTTCATTTTGTACTCCAAGGCCAAACTTGCCTGTTATTCCGGTTATCTTTTGGCTTCCTACTTTAGCATTCCAATCCCCCATGATGATAAGGACATCATTTTTTGGTGTTAGTTCTATAAGGTGCTGTAGGGCTTCATAGAACCGGTCAATTTCATCCTCTTCAGCACCGGTGGTTGGGGCATAGACTTGGACTACGGTGATTTTGAATGGTTTGCCTTGGATTCGAACTGAGATCATTCTGTCATTTTGAGGATTGTATCCCAGTATTGCTTTGCCTACTCTTTTATTGACTATGAAGGCTACTCCATTTCTTCTGAGGGATTCTTGCCCGCAGTAGTATACCTGATGGTCATCTGAATTAAATTCACCCATTCCTGTCCATTTTAGTTCGCTGATACCTAAGATGTCGATGTTCAGTCTTGTCATCTGTTGTTTGACCACGTCCAGCTTTCCTTGATTCATAGATCTTACATTCCAGGTTCCTATGGAGAAAAAATCTTTACAGCATTGGACTTCCCTTTCACCACCAGATACATCCACAGCTGAGCGTCCTTTCGGCTTTGGCCCAGTCGTTTCATTCTTTCTGGCGCTACTAGTACTAGCCCTCTGCTCTTCCCCAGTAGCATATTGGACGCCTTCCAACCTGAGGGGCTCATCTTCCAGCGTCATATCGTTTTGCCTTTTGGTACTGTCCATGGGGTTTTCATGGCAAAGATACTGGAGTGGGTTGCCATTTCCTTCTCCAGTGGATCACGTTTTGTCAGAACTCTCTGCTATGACCTTTCCGTCTTGGGTGGCCCTGCACGGCATAGCTCATAGCTTCATTGAATTACGCAAGCCCCTTCGCCACGACAAGGCAGTAATCCATGAAGGGGATATTTAGGATAAGATGTTCCTAAAAAACGTGTTGGTCTATATTGGTATTTGAAGCATTCTTACTACCCCTAGAAGTTATCACAGTCATCCTTTTCTGACTCTTCTTCCTCTTCCGGTCCCCTCTCATATTCTAATACTTACCAATCAAGCCAAAAAAGAAACATAGTATTAGACAACTTGGTTGTGCTTTGGAGGATCTGAAACTACTGTATAGGCATTTAGCCATTCCATTGTTTTATCAAGGATTGCAAATTCAAGTTAACTGTGAAAGCTTTTCTCTTTAAAATATCTTGGTTTTTAATAAACATTATTTTTGGGAAGATTCTTTGTGCAATGTAATACCCCTTCTGCATTTGACTTATTTAAGATGATGCCCTCTTAAATAAGCCAACAAAGCTAAATAAATATCTCAGTTGGCATATTTACCAAGATTGTATCCATCTTGGTACACCTGTTGTGTTAATGCCAGCCAGATTTATTTTTTCCCCTTCCCTCAATTTTAAATTTGTTTTTTTTAATCTGGTTACTTGGCAGTAATTTTTTGGAAATTCAGAGATTCGCAAATCATATTGTATAATTTGTTGGCTTAATAAAAGTATAGCAATATATTTATGTAAAACGTCATTCTTTTTGCCAAATTCATTTTAGCTTAAAGTTCTCATATGCAAAAATCAGATGTATTAAGAATACTGTCATATATTGTTGTGATTTATACTTGCCATAGATACATACCTGCAAACTGGATATGCTCCATAAGGGTGCTGCTGCATGTGTCTATCATGATACTTTAGCCTTTTTCAGTGCTGCAGTACAGCAATTTCCCTTACTGAATAGATAACAATATTTGTCCGAAATGGTATAGGGTTTCCTGCCTGAGCAGGGGGTTGGACTAGATGACCTCCAAGGACCCTTCAAACATCAATAATAATAATAATAATAATAATAATAATAATAATAATAATAATAATAATAATAATAATAATAATAATAATAATAATAATAATAATAATAAAATCATCGCACAGTCAGCCAGATGTTCAGACTGGATTTGGCATTTTTGTCTACCTATCAAGTCCTTACCAAGGACCTGGGATAGGCAGATGTGGATGTTTGATGGTGGTATTATTATTATCATCATCATCATCATCATCATCATTATTATTATTATTATGGAATATCTACTGGGTTTTCCAATCTGAGGCTTTTTTCTGTGTAAACACCCTACTTTGTTTGATTTTAGGGCTTCTTAAAAGCCTTGAACCATGGGATATAACTTCTTTCAGTTCTTTTCTCTTGCCATAATATCTACTTTGTACTCAATCAGAATCGAGCTGGAAGGGACCTTGGAGGTCTTCTAGTCCAGCCCCCTGCTCAAGCAGGAGACCCTATATCATTTCAGACAAGTGGCTGTCCAGTCTCTTCTTAAAAACCTTGAATGATGAAGCATCCACAATGCCTGGAGGCAAGCTGTTCCACTGGTTAATTGTCCTCACTGGTAGGAAGTTTCTCCTTAATTCCAGGTTGCTTCTCTTCTTGATTAGTTTCCATCCATAGTTTCTTGTCTTGCCTTCTGGTGCTTTGGAAAATAAGTTGATCCTCTCTTCTTTATGGCAGCCCCTCAAATACTGAAATACTGCTATCATGTCTCCCCTAGTCCTTTATTCTAGACCAAGGGTCCCCAACCCCCAGTCCGTGGACCAGTACTGGGCTGGGGCATGCCAGCAACCGGGCCGCACAAACAAGCAAAGCCCCATCCATGGGATGCAGGAAACACTCAAAACCACGGCCCCTCCGATCCGCAGAAAAACCTCTCTCCACGTAATCAGTCCCTGGTGCCCCAAAAGGTTGGGGGCCTCTGCTCTAGACTGTCCATTTCCAAATCCTGCAATCGTTCTTCATATGTTTTAGTCTCCAGGCCTTTAATCTTATTTTCACTTTTTCCAAAGTCTCTACATCTTTTTTGTAATGTGGTGAGCAAAACTGGATCACTATTTTACTACTTTAAAGATATTGGGACTTCAATTTTGCAAAAGTTGGCAGCTTTATTCTCTATTTACTTTTTCTAATTTTAAAGAGATGAAAAGTTAAAGTAATCGTGGAGTACTTTCCTAGCTGTTCCTTAGTACCTCTCTCCTTGTGAGTTTTCTGGGCAGGGCATCCGAGAATGTAATTTAAATGAATCTGGAGGTATTTGGCTACACCTGGAAATTACAGATAAAAGGCTTTTGTTCCTTGTAGGCATTTTTATTCCACTGAGCCTAGCAAACTGTTAGGAGGGGGAGGAGGAGGAAGTTCAGATGTTCTGGCAAACTACAGCCTTCCTCTGTTAAGGTGGGCGTGGTATCTATGATCTGATGGTCCAAGAGGCAGTACCTGACCCCTGGAGTCACAGTGCCTCGCTTTATGGATTGTGCACAGATCCCTGGGCCTCTTTGCTTATTCCTGACACTATTAAGGCAATATTGGTTCCTGCAAACAAACATCCATATGTTTCTAGAAGAAAAGCAGCTGTAAATCCCTCTAGGATAGTTCTTTTTCCTGTGTTGAGGAGTCAGGCTCTGCCTGGGAAGCTTGGCCATCAAAACAGCTTGTTGCATTTCAGCAGTCTTTAGAGGATTAGCTTTTGGGCCTAAGGAATGTCAGAAGAAAACATTCTGATTTTCTGACAGTGCTGCTAGGAAGCCATTGCCTATTTATAAATAGTTCCTCTTACACTTACTATTTTGACCCTTACTGCGTGCGGCTCGTGTTTTGACATACTAAGCTCCTAGGATGTCTTACAAGTTGTAAGATTTTCATCCTGAAGTGATTTTTTTTAAAGCATAATTCGCATATGGATCCCAGGATGGGGCTCAGAGATAGGTGATTACTCTCTGTGTGTGTGTGTATCATACGTAAATATATGAAATTTTCACAATGCCGTGGGTCTTCAAAAATCCTTGATAGCTTTTAGAAAGGTTGGTGGAGAAAGAGCATTGGTGAATTTTGCAGCACAAACTTGAGTATCAAAGCACAATATATTTGGAGTAAGAACTACATTATCTTTTGGCCAGCTTAGGCTTCCTTTCCCCTTGACTGAGTTGAAAATGGAACAGGAACTGGAAGGCTTCAGCCTAGCTTAGACGGGAAAGCAGCTGAGTTGTGCCACTTGTAGCAAGTCTTCAGTAATGTTAAAGGCATGTGGACCCACCCTTGGGATAGGAGCCAACTTCCTGACTTGAAGGGAGGGTGTGCTGCTTGCAGTGATGTAATGGTCAGCTACATCGTTTTATACCCATCGTCTTGAAAGCCGTCCGCTCTGCTTAGCAATGCTACCGTCTTTCTGGAGCTTTTCTTCAGGGTGCCCTGCACACTGGCGAAGGCTTGAGAAGATGGAGCAGCTGAGGATTTTGAGTAGCCTTTCGGATAGCAGAGGTGCTTCCTTGATACCGTGTCAAACTTTCCGTCTCCAAAACCATAGATTCTGTAGTTCTTCATTTAGTCTTTCCCGTTGCTGCTCCAAAGACGGAAGATACCGCTCATAGCACAGTCTTTACAGGATACAGTGCTCTAAGTCTAAGATAAATGGGGTTTCCTTGGCTTGGATACAAAAAACATTCAAGAGTAGAATATACTGTATCCGGTTTTCCTTGGAATGGACATATACTTTGGCTGAAATGATTAATCGAAGGAAGTGGTTTTAAATCTACCGGCTTTCTTTCCCCACAGGAAAGAAGCTGTTCCTTTCCATTGTCTGAGAAACCCCTTCTTTTGTTTATTTTCCTCATTCTCTGTCCTCCTCCTGTAAATGAAAGGTGAGAGGGCCTAACGTATCCCAGCGTTTTTGCTTAACATAAAATTGTAGTGGTATATTATGCATGCCTGATGCTCATAGAGGGTGACCAGCGTATGGTTTGCACATAACTAATCCTGTCAGAGAACACGAAGAAGAATAAATGGCTGAAATAATCTTGAAAGATGTATTTGTGAAAAACTGGGACCTAGGTGCCCTCTTTAAAAAGCCAGGTGTAAAAGATGTGGAGATGGTTGGTTGCCATATTGTACGTAGGCATATGTGATGAGAGAGTGGGGTACTGCTCTCAAGGCCCCATTTTGGCTTCTGTGTCACTTGCCTGTCTGTTCTACTTTCAGGAAGCTCAACTGCTCTTTGGTGGAAACTACAGATTTGTTCCCTGTGGCTAATTGCATTTTCCCATTTATAGATGACGCAGTGCTTCATATTTGAGTACACATATTTCTTCTTTTCACTAAAAAAAAAATGGTTCCGTGCTGTGTTCAGGAGTGGCATTTGCTATTTCTGTTCTAAAGAAGTATTTAAACAAGCAGTTCAATTTACTGACTGAGTCCATAATGCGGTGCATTTCTATCTCGGACTCTACCCGAAGGTAAATTGTTACATTTGCCACATTTGAGAACTGTTGAATTGTACATCCAAGTATAACACGTGCAATTGCTGCCTTTTCCTATGAGCTTCCTGTGTTAAGCCAATTCGGGCGAAACACTGATTCGTGATTAGTCTGCTATAGATGTTCCCAGGACATCAGAGCTTTACATACAGAAGAACATCTATGGACTGTAGCTGTAATAAAGTACCTGTTTTGAAGGCCTAGATTCAGCCTTCAGCACCTCTAGTTTATCACCTGAAACCTTAGAGAGCTGGTCTTCCCCAGTTTGCAGCTGCATTCCTGAGGATGTATCCTTTGGCCTTGTTCCCATAGTTTTCATACTTTTCAACATGACCATTTTGGGCTGGGAATTGTAATATTTTGAAATAAATGCATCGGTAGACTGAGTTGATAGTTTACTATCCCTGCTCCTATGAATACAGGAATGGAGCCCTTCCGATGCCTGGAAAAAAACCCTCTTTTACTGCTTTTTTAAAATGTAAGTTGGCTGTATCCCGCATAGGCCCCCTAAGCTCTCTTGAAAGATTAAAAAAAGTGGATACTGTAACTACAGTTTTGTGCTAGGTTGGAAGCATGTCTGCCTGCTTGGGGAAGAATAGGATTGAAATAAGTAGAGATGATAAAGAACATTTTGGGGAGAATGATAATGAAATGTACCTTCACTAGTTTTGGTATTTGGTATTTAGGGACTTCCATATATGCTCTGGCAGCCATATTGTGAACAGACAAGTTCCTCATGACAGCCATTTTGTGGAATCGCACACAACTAGCTCTCAAAATTTTACCTTTGCTCCTAAGAGCAGAGAAGTTGCTTCCCCCTAGTTTAAGAGAATTGTTTTAGCATCCCTTCATTACTTTCTCTTTGTAAAGTTCTGGGGCAAAGCAACTTGTGGGTCCACTCTGCCTCATCCTCCTGTCTTTACTGTGCGATGCAAATAAGTGTGTACTTTAGGAGCAGCAGGTTCACATCTAGGCAGTTCAGTGCATCACAGATGTAAATTACTCTGACCGGGTTCCAGTATCTGCTAAGTGTTGGATGACATAACTTTTTTTTTCTGATCTTTGCATGCTTGTCAGATGGAGTCTGAGAAAGATGCAAAAGGAAGTAGTGAAAGCTCTTCTTGCAGCTTTATGCAGTTAACAGGAGACTTGAGAATGTGTGAAATAACTCCCTCAGATTATAAGCATTATCTATGGTTACTTTTGCCACCTGCTTTGTTGCTTTTTATTAATTGTTTAGAAAGTTCTTGGAAATTTATTTACTGCTCCTTCCCACAAATGAAAGAGCTATTTAAGCTGGTCTTGGCAATCTGCAATTGACTTCATTTGACATCTCCATCTCCCCCCACCACCAAAGGCAGCTGCTGACTCTGCAGTTTTGTGGGGTGATCAACTTATATGGGGTACTACTTGCCAGCAATAAACTAATGTATTTCATTGGAGGCTAGAAGACAGCAGTGGACATTGTGTCATGGTTCCGACAGATGAAACCCTTCAAAAGAACTTCGAGGCATTGTTTTCCTTAAAGAATCTTTTATTTAGGAAACAAAGTATTGGCACTACATAGTCGAAACCAAAAACTAAATTCCCCTCCCCTGGATACAAAGTAACAAAGCACAATTCCCTTCTCCAATAAACAGTCATAAATCACATTCCCCAATTAGCTTGAAGCACGGGAGATCTCCAGCCGGCCAAAACTCTTATCAACTCTGGGCCCAATGACCTTGGGTTCCCACGGCTGAGTTGTTATTATGACTAGCTGGACTCTCATCCACATTCCGCCTCCCAGCATCAACTAACTCTAAAAGCAATAGAGAAAAATGGCTGCATTTCCATCTGTTGTCAAAGCAACAACATCTGATGTTAGCAGCGTTGACACATTGCTTAATTGGGCTTCCCTTGAAGGGCAGAATCTATATCCTACATGAAAATCTTACTGATGGAGGGCACAGTGCAAATGCTATGCTCTCTGTCTGTTGAAGGCAGTGCTTTGGGTAGGAATCTACTGTTTTCTGCTTCTCAAAGAGGAATCTGAACCTTGTCTATCAGTGTGGCCAGTTTTTTAAACTTTTAAGCCAATATTTTTCCAGATGAGAAGCAGACAAAACTGTTGCAGTCCCCAAGGTACTAATGAATGTCCTTGTGTACCTCCCTCAGACATAGGACATCGTTGCAGAGATGGCTGAGCAAGAGCCCACCCCTGAGCAGCTGGCCCAGATTGCAGCTGAAAATGAGGAGGATGAGCACTCCGTCAACTACAAGCCCCCGGCCCAAAAGAGCATCCAGGAAATCCAGGAACTGGACAAAGATGATGAAAGTCTACGCAAGTATAAGGAAGCCCTACTGGGAAATGTTGCCATTACTGCTGGTGAGTTCCTGAGAAACACATTCTTTCATTGAGGAGTGTGTGGGAGCATTAAAAGGGACAACTTTGGACACCTCTCTTAGCCTCAGAAACCAGAATGTTCCATCATCTGGCCTATGCCAAGTATTGGATAGTTTTATGTTCCTATCTTTGGGTTCATATACTACTCTTAGCTGCAATATGGTGTGTAGCTCATCAAATTATGTCAACCTAGCATATAATTTATATATGCCGTGGTGAGCTCACAATTTGAGGTTGTAGAATAAACCACAATCGAGGAAATTTTGGCTTGCCATAGTGGCTTCAAACTTGTGGGCTGCATGAAGCCCTCATTTTATATGATCTTGCAACAATACTTAGAAGAAAGAGTTAACCCTGCGGGTCAAGTCTTTTCTGTTGGCTGAGAGAGCCTTGTCAATTTCAGAAAGTGTAGCAAGTGGAGGTCACTTATGACTCCGGGAAGGTTTCAGAGTGCCTGGCTAAGATCAGCCATCTGCTTTCCTACTGTGGGCTTGTCACTCTGCTGCAGTATGAAACCAGTGAGGCATTTTCTGTCGCTCTGCTCTTTGTGCAAGCTGGCACCCTTGTTTTCCCATCATTCTTATCTCCGTCTCTTTCATATGCTTTGCCAGATGACTGGAAAAGTTCCGAAAGGCTGGCATTCACCAGTTACATTGCAAATCCTAAAACCAGCAATGTCAGGTTAAGAAAAAACAACAACACATAACTAATACATTTTCAAACATCTGGCGAGTATCAGATTGGGGGAGATTTGTATAAGTGTTTGTAGTTGTAGTGCTGAGGACTAGAAAGCTCTTAAAAGAAGACCAAAGTTTCTAGGCATACACTTCCGTTACACTGCAGGAATGGCAGACAAGTTTTGATGTTTTATCTGAGATATATTTTCTCTTCTATTGCAGACCCTTCTAGTCCGAATGTGGTGGTAACAAAACTGACTTTGATTTGTCCAACTGCTCCTGGCCCCTTGGAGTTGGATCTGACAGGTAAAGTGGGTTGGATCAAAAAATAGGATAAACACTTGGGGCATCTTAAAGACAAATACATGTATTATATACAGGTTTCTGGATAACTTTAGTAGATGCATAAAACAAACTTTAGTCCATGAAGTCTGATTTATCAATAAATTGGTAAATCATGAGGATGCCCCAAGGTGCTTAACCTGTTGCAGCAACACACCCCCCCCCCCCCAAATAATGGTGGCTATTCTTCTGGAAGTCACATTTTATCTATTCTGTAAAGCTTAAGCAAAGGCCTTAGCTTAGTCCCACCAGATGGACCTTCCGTAGCAGAGGGGACCTGTACTACTTTCTGCCTCCCTGCTTTAATTGGGAAAAATCAGTCCTTGAGATAACCTGGTTTCAAGCCATGTAGGGCTTTGAAGGTGAGAACCAGCATCTTGGATTGGACCGGGAAGCAAATCGGCAGCCAATGCAGTTCCCACAGGAGCAGAAGGGACTAATAGGATGCTGTCTTACTTTCCAGTGCCAGCTTTGCGGGAACAAAAAGTGCTGTTGCAAATAAGTATAACACAGGCAAATATTTTGCTTTGTTGCAATGTAAGCTTTCTATTTAGTGTCCTGTCTGGTTCATATTGGTGCCCATGAACAGTGTGTTCCTGACTTAAAGGTTCACTTCCATGGCGACTACAACCAGGCTTTTAAGCTCATATTGCACATACAAGTGACTGCACAGGTTGCTTGTCAGATTTGGATCTTCTGGGAGAAATAATTCCTATTTCCTCCTTTCAGGTGATTTGGAGAGTTTCAAGAAGCAGGCATTTGTTCTGAAGGAAGGTGTAGAGTACCGGATAAAAATCTCTTTTCGGGTAAGATCTCGTTTTGAATTATTGTAGTGCCTGTCAGAATGGTCAGTCTGTGAATAATTCAGCATATATTTTTGAGGGAAGGCATTTGGCTAAAAAGCGTGTATTGATTTTATATATTCTTGCTCATTATAGGTAACGAAAGAGATTGTTTCAGGGCTCAAGTACATTCAGCACACATCCAGGAAAGGAGTAAAAAGTAAGTGTCCATTCTGTTGTTTTTGCTGTACTTGGAGAGAAGTAGCTTTGTGTTTTCCCCAAAATAGTGTCTAGCCTACGTTGAAAAGAGCTGCAAAGTAGAGTTGAAACTTGGTACCTGCCTAATGGAGAGGAAATTAATTCATATTTGAATGGCGGCCAAAAACATGTGGAATAGAAAAAGAACTCATAGCCCTCAACTACTCCTGGGTGGCTTTTGGTTTTTCTTCAATTGATCCTTCAATTAAAGATGCATTGACACCTTTACCTTTTCTTCAATGTGAAGATCCATTGATATTTGCTATTCTCTCTCAGCTGAATTTGCTTCACCCAATTAGAAGAAGACAAAGGAATTGTCACTGTAAAAGGAAGGAAAGCATGGGCCATAGCCAAAAATGGGTATTAGATTTCAGAATAAAGCTGGATTTGCAAGAAATCGGGACGCTTGAGCACGTACAAAATAAAGCTCAATTCTGCTGCTGTTCTTATTATAGGTAGCATGGATTCATTTATAACCCAGCTGTCAGTTGCATTTTGACCTCCTGTCTACAGCTCACACTGCATACCTTCCAATGACTCGTGCCTTACAGCTGTTTTTCTCTTTCCAGTTGACAAGACTGACTATATGGTTGGAAGCTATGGGCCACGGGCTGAGGAATATGAGTTTTTAACCCCCCTAGAGGAAGCCCCTAAGGGCATGCTGGCCCGGGGCACTTACAACATCCGATCTAAATTTACAGATGATGATAAGACGGACCACCTTTCCTGGGAGTGGAACCTGACTATCAAGAAGGAATGGAAAGATTAGCCCTTTCAATGCCAAGTCTCAAGAGTTGTTCAGACAGTGGCTACAGTAGAAACCCCTCCCTGTACCAAAGTGCTGGCATTGGACAACCTTCCCTTCCCAATTTTAGCTCACCAGGAAGACCTTTTGGCTCAATGCCTTGTATGTATTTCCTCCCAAGAATCAGTAACCATGACCAAACCTGCCTTGTGCCTCCCAAGTGTAGAGGCAGAAGTGCTTCTTATCTCTCTCTGGCCTTGAGTAAGAGGTCTGCTGCTGTCCCATTTCAATACATTTCAGGCAGGTGGCAAAGGGGAAGCAAGCAACATTTCTGTCTGTAGGGGAAAGGATTGGGAGACACACACCCCTTGCCGTCTCCGAGCAAGGGGCGAGGTGCCGAGGAGTCATCATCATTCCATGCAGGTTGGAAACAGTTGGGGTGGCAGGCACTTGCCAGGCTTAGTCATGTTCACGGCCTACATTTTCTCTTTGGGGGATGTGGGTTGCCTTTCCATTTGTGATATGTTTCCTGTAACCATGATGCCTTAATGTTTGTAACATAACATGCATCCTCCAGGGAGGGGCCCAAACTTCTTACCCTTTTTTTTGTATGTTTCCTGGTCCCATTCATGTATCCCCCTCCTCCCAGTTTGCATCTTCTAGGCAGATAAACCTCCTCCTGAAATGAGGACTTGCAAGAGCTTAAAGATGGCTCAGAATAATATCCTTCTAGGCTCCCTGTGCCCAGAGAAGCCCATGCATCTGATTTAGGGAGAGGTGACCTGTTGGTAGGTATAGACGTTACTAGTACCGTTGCCATTTCTCTGTTCTGTCACTCCAAATGGGTGCAGAGCACTAAAGTCCCAGGGTAATTTCCGGTTTTTAGGGCATTTTCCTAGCTGAGCTGCTCCTCACCTGATCTGAAGAAAGAGCTTGTTATGGACAAATATTCAAGAGCAGAGAATGCCTTATGTGTCTGGTCTGCCTTTGAAATCATGTGCCTGGCCTGTCAGTATTTATTATTGCCTTGATTAGATTATTTTTCTTCATGGCGCCCAAACAGTCCAACTGTCCCCAGCAAAATCCCATTAATCTGGCAGTCAGAACTAGAAAGTCTGCAGAGCGTCTCCTCTGCTTGTCAGGTGGGCATGTTCCAGCTTGACCACCTTGTCGCTCAGCTGGCTATTGTGAGTTCCAAAGTTATACTAGAACTGGGACCAAGTGTGTGTGTGTGTGTGTGTGAGTGTGGTTCCTTCACTGCTCGCTCTGCCCCAATTCCTTCCCCTAAGCCTTCCTTAGAGAAGATTTTTGTTAAATTGATTTATCTATATATCTTATATCTGGATTAACAGATTTGAAATCATTGGCTTCCCCTTTTCTGACTGTAAAATAAAATCATGAAACTGATGGGTGTTTTGCTGTGTCCTTTTTCGATTCCTTGCAATCCTGCTATGAAATAAGAGGGCTTATGAATTTATTTTAAAATATTTAGAGAATAAATGATTACATAGAAGAAAGAAGAAAATGAGAAAAGACAGTGGATGGGAAGTAGAAAAATCAGCAGTTAAACTATATTTTTACAGTTGATTTAAAATTTATTATTTCATTAATTAAATATATAAAAGTAAACTTACATCATCTTGAGAAACAATTGCAAATCACTACAAACCCTAACATTTGTACAGATATCACCATTATTTGTTGTTATGTAAAATACATATCTTATTTACAAAATAAATAATACAAATTAATACTAAAAGCAATCAGTAAAAAAATATATTACGTTCTAGTTTCCCTCTCATTGTACCAAGATGGTGGTTATATTGGTTTATAAACATTAAAATTGATTCTGGTTGCTAGCTTTACATTAAGATAAAAACTAATCTCAAGTATTTGAGCGTGCCTTGTGTAAATAAAATATATGGGGAACCCATTCTTGCTTATATTTAATCAAACTTCAATTCTGTATGTGTACTGTGAATTTGCCATTGCTGCATGTTCCCCAGGTTTGGTTTTCCAATCTGATATTGTTGGCAAAGGGAACTGGGTTTCATGGAGGAAGAAAGGCATTTTAGCTACTTGGAGTGGGAAAGATGCCTCCAGATTTTTGGGACTCCAAACTCCATAATGAGCAATATGCCACTGGGTGGCTGGGATTGATGGAAGCTGTGATTTAGTACAGTACCTATGGAGACACTTATGGGTGGGCCCGTCTGATGTAGCAAGCTTCCAAAGCATTCCTGGGATGTAGAATTTTTCCATTCAGAAGAAATCATCCTTACAGTTACTGCCTGGAAGCAATATGTTAAGTTCTTGATGACAGGGTGGGAGGCGCAGCAATCTTATTGTGTGCCAACACACCACATTGCCTCTGAATTTCCTAAATGACTGTAGCCGTGGAGAAGCAAACAACCAAGCTCAGAGAGCGCCGACTTTGCAGTTCCTAAATGACTGCTAAATAATAGCCCTCTTCTCATTTTGCACAATTTGCTTATCTGGGGCCTGTGACATTAAAAGGCATTTGGCTTGAGCAGCTATTTGCCAGTGCTGCCTCTTCGGATGTGTAAAATAGCATCTGATTATCACCTTTAGCGTTAATGCCCAGTGATGGTGTTGTCATCTATGAGTACTGGCATATTAAAGAAATAGCCTGGGAGAGCATAATTCTTTTCATGGGTCATCATTTTTGAGACGGAGTCCTTGGCTAGATGCTGAATTGGTCCATAAGGTTTTGTAATAAAGCCTTGTCAATGATTTATTTTTTGGAGGCAGTTATGCAGAGCAGTCTTCAGTTTGCAAGCCCTCAGTGCAAAGTCTATTCCTGTTCCAACATAAAGTAGCATAGGGAAAATCCATATGCGTTATTTTACTGGCAAACAGGGTTTTAAGAAGCTGTCGGTGAAGCGTCCAGGAGGCAAGAGTAAGTAGGAAGTTGCCCAACTGCTGGTTTGGGTTCTAGAGCTTTATAAGATTTAGAACTCAAAACTAGTGGTTTTTTGATCTCCCAGCCTTTTCAGCCCGTGTTAAGCTGAAGCAAGAAAATTTGGAAGAAAGGATTTGTAGAAAAGGGTGAAGGGTAGAACAGTAGAAGAAAGAGACATTTTTAAAGGGGAAAGAAAAGTGCAAAAAAAAAGTGTCGTGGGAGAGATTTCAGATTTTTTTAGTTGATACCCTTGTGAACATTAAGGCTGTTTGATTAAAAAAATAATGGAACACAAATTATGGAATTGTGCCCTTAAAAGGCATAAAATAGATGTTAAAAGAGAATTATTTAAACAAGCTTTTCAAATAATATGCCTTAGGCATAGATATCAGAGCTGCAAAATCCATTGTTCTTCAATGTATATATTTTTTTCACTAATCCTGATTTCACAGAAGAGAAATCAGCTGGACTAACCACACTTGGCCAAAACATTGTCCTCCATAATTCTATAAAAAATAAGTAAGTGTCACACTCCAAAAAGGAAATAGCAGCAGTTGCACAGACTGCCAATGGAAAAAAAAATCCATGCATGAGGACCAGATGATCTTTTGCTAATTAGTCTCTCTGCATTGGAGTTTTTGGATATGCGCTGAATTCCAGTTTATTCAAAGGAGGTAAATATCTAAATTAGTTAGTCTAGCTGTACTGATTTAATTTAGAATTCTCTGTGTTTATTATTTTGCTTTCCATTGTTTTTCATTTCTCAATAAATTTGCTCATCTGTAGATTGGGCTTCATCGATTTCATATCGGAATTTCACATTAACCTGTAGAGAAGCTATACCCTGCTACGTAGCCATTCCTTGTATTTTGGGAGTGGCATAAAATTGGTTAAGTTCCATATCTCTGGGCTTTGGGCAGGAAGAGCCAGAACCCCTTCCTTATACTATAGTTGTGTAGAGCTGGGTCAGACAGAGGATCGAAGGGCCAAGATATCTCCACTGAAAGGCTAAAGGGGATCTAGAGACCCAGCCTGCTTGCTGGCAGCTACGGAAAGGATTTTTCATTGGGGAATCCTTGGAGGAATTTTAAATTGCACTCAAACGCAGCTGTTTGTAAGGAGGGACTCTAGGCAGCAGTCACATGTCGAAACCGTTCACTGTTATATTTTAATATCTGCAAAAAGAAACGACTTGTGAGTATCTTTTTTAACTTTCTATAAAGGCTTCTCTGGGACAGGTTTGAGTCTCTTGTATTCAAGATGACCAGCAGAGGCCGCTGAAGAGCTATGTTGGAAGTGATGCCAGAACACATTGCCTTTTGCCAAAGAATAGGTCAGCATAGGAACCATTATGTTTGCTCTTAGCAAATATTTTAAAAAGGCAGGCTGGAGGAATAATATGTGGAGTTTTGTTATGCCTTCATTTTTATTTATTTGTTTATTCTTTTTCTTTCGCTGACAACAAATGTTTCCCCACATGTGGGGGTCCTTTGAGCTCGGTTATTTGCTTGCAAACTTTTCACTACCAAACTAGGTAACATCATCAGTGCTAGAAGAGAGCATGGATTGCTCTTTTTATATACCAGTGGTTTTCCCTAACAGTGTGGATATGAGGGTTCTTGGTGGTTCCTTGATGGGGCTCTTGTTTATTGTTAGCTTGTCTGTCTGAGTTGCTAGTTTCTTGATTGGGATAATGTTTGCTCCTTGATTGTTGGTCTAGTGCAGGGGTGGGGAAACTTGGCTCTTTTATGACTTGTGGACTTCAACTCCCAGAATTCCTGAGCCAGCATGGCTGGCTCAGGAATTCCGGGAGTTGAAGTTCACAAGTCATAAAAGCCAAGTTTCCCCACCCCTGATCTAGTGTTTATCTTGGCATTAATCTTGCTCATTTGGGTGTTGATAACTAGTGAAGTGGTGTTTAGGTCTTTTTCTTTCCTTTTACGCTTTGTGAATGGTAGGCAGATGTTGTTTATGCCTATTGATAGCTGATTTGTCTGAGTGTCAGGATTCCAGAATTCTCTATACGTTTGGACTTGGCTTGGTCTAGGATGCTCATAGATTCCCAGTTGAAACTAGGGTTAAGTCTGATGTGCTCTGCTAGTCCATGAACACGAACTAGCAGTCAGAAGACATGATGAAAACGCCTTCATTCCACAATACAAGGACAGACTAACAGACTTACCCTGGTATATAACATAAGAGAAAATCCAACTCCCTTTTAGCCCTGATGTTACTAGTTTGATGTTGAAATGTCTGCAGGAAAACAAATGTTCTCTTCTATAATTTTTCTCATATATCACATAGTTGCCTCTCTTTGTTCATTTACAAACATGCCGCTTTCAGTGACATTGAAGCCATTAAATTGCAGCAACATTTTATACATTGTGCAGGAAAAATCCATTATCCAAAGGTGATCCAATCTTTACAGGAAAGGCAAACGGTGGGGAAGGAAGTGGAGAACAGCAGCTCTTCAGCCACTTGGTGGGCCTAGCAAAACCAGCACCAAGAAAGCCGCTTCTCCTGGTTTTTCCCTTCTTTTTCTGCCATTGGGGGATGGATGACAGGAGAGAAGGGATGGAGAGAAGCTGGGGAAGGATCCTGTGCTATTATCTCTGTGATCCCACTCAAGGAGAAAAGTGACAGAAGACTGCTCTCCCTATTTTCTATGGAAGGACGTGGAACCTGGACATCCTGGATCTTCTCTTTCTCTCCCCACTTCTTCTGTCACCTGTGAGTTGGCGAGAGTGAAGAGATGGCACTGGGAGAGCTGAAACAGCCTGAAAATCAGTAGGCATATCTGCAGCCAAGACACATGGAGCCAGTTCTGTTGTGCTTCAGGCAGACTGGATGGGGAAAGACCACTTTCAAACTAGAACAGAAAAAAAACATGACTTCATTATGGGGCAAGGACGAGCTGAACACAGCATTGTCTGTTTCAGTTGCAAGAATCCTTTTACCAGCCTGAGGTTAATAGTTGTGAGGAGGAACGCTTTGATCTGCATTCGAGAGCAGTCACGCTGAGTCTTCATGTAGGTGCTATCTACCCTCCTGCATGTGAAACGCATCCTGTGGGCAAATCATCTATTACTGCCTTAACAGGTGGGCTACCAGAGAAAGGCTGCAAAAACCTGAGCCAGATGACAGGCAAGAGACCCAGACGTAGCTAGCATTTGGAAGGTCACATTAAAAGCTATGTCATACAGTCTGTGTTTGTGTAATACTCTGAACTGAAAAATTAGATTTTCGTTTAGTACTGTGTGAGCCAAGCAACTGTAATCAATTTATAATTCAGGGGATTGTGTGAAGCCAGAAAACTGATGATAAATTGAGTTAAGGAGGATCTGTGTGTGATTGGAACAGGCACAAGAGGGCTAGAGAGAATGCCCACATTGCCAACTTATTCGTGAAGCCATCTAATTCCTCAGTGATAGCCAAATCTGGCCCTAGTTTCTGCCTCGCTTTACCTTTCCAATAAGCAACCAAGTCGGAAGATCATTTAAAAGCAGTTTATTAGGATACCGTGATAAAATGGGATCTCCCAAGGAAAAAAAGAGAACCCCGAGACACATCTGACATTCCTTTTTATAGTTAACACAACAAAGAAAATACAAGAGGGAAATTAAATGGACAGGACAAAAGTAACCTCTCCCTTGCATAGGAAATCAGTTACATGTAGTCAAACATGTTACATGTTTGCATCCCATATTATCCCACATTCATTAAAATGAGGTCTGACGTCAAAAGGGGTGTAAATTGTAAGGAAAAGGGTTGTTTAGAGTGCACAAAAGAGATAACCCAGACCCCAATTTGTACAAACTAACTTTTTCTTATCTGGAGATAAGTCTCCAGCCAGTTTATCTTGTCAATTTAGGGATGTTAAAAGCTATTTCTACATTCCAGTTTGTAATGAGCCTAAATATCATTTTAAAAGAGAGACAATAACTCAAATTAAAATACAAAATATCTATGTTAGTTAAAACAAATTACAAAATCCATGTCACCTGCCCCTCATCAGTCAGGATCAAATGTGAGTGGCTGCCCTTTGGGTATCCTGAGTGCTAAAGCTCAGTGTTGAGGGACGCGGTGGCTCAGGACACTGAGCTTGTCGATCAGAAGGTCAGCAGTTTGGCAGGTCGAATCCTGAGTGCCACGTAACAGAGAGAGTGCCTGTTACTCGTCCCAGCTTCTGCCAACCTAGCAGTTCGAAAGCACGTAAAAATGCAAGTAGAAAAATAGGGACCACTACGGTGGAAAGGTAACAGTGTTCCGTGCACCTTTGGCGTCTAGTCATGCCGGCCACATGACCACGGAGACGTCCTCAGACAAGCGCTGGCTCTTTGGCTTTGAAACGGAGATGAGCACCGGCCCCTAGAGTTGGAAACGACTAGCACGTATGTGCGGGGGAACCTTTACCTTTTTAAGGCTCAGTGTTCAGGCATGCCCTGTATACCTGTATACCACAGGGTCTTGCACTATCTGCTACATTCCTGACTTCCTGCTCTGTATGCCCTCTCTGGAATGGACTTTCACCTCTAAGCCTATTGGAAAATCAAGCAGCAATGAAGTGAAAGCAAGCTCAGTATCAGCTGCCTGAATACGGTGACTTGTTGCTCCCTGTGTGGGACTTTCTCATCCCAGGCTCTCTTTGGTATACCGTGTGAATTCCATCTTTAGGTAAGGGGAAGTTTTTTAAAACAATAGTTCCACACCTCAAGCAGAGTTTGTCATGTAGTTACAGTCTCTAACAATAGGCAATTTCGAGAAGCTGCAGCCCCAGAGAGAATATATATCAGAGATTTGTCTTTCTCTTTCCTTTTCTCTTTTTTTTCTCCATCTCATACAGCCACCTATTTAATCTTAGATGAATCACGGCAAAACCCATAAAACTATTGTACACCCTTACACAGGAACATCACTCTTCCCAACATAGCTCCATAATATCCCATCAACTCTGTATTCACTGATTCATCTCCATCCTAGCCCAGTGCTTGGAGGAAGACTCACCCTTCCAGAAAACCAAGTAGGAGCCCTCAAGGTCTCAGGTGGAAAGTTGTTCCAAAGGGCCAGGAGAGTTTCAAACAATCCTACCAGATGACAACATTTAAGGGAAGGGATCTGGAGTACATGTATCCTATACAGTTCGGAGGGACAGGGAGAGGTGGCCCCGCAGATAACCTGGGCCTAGGCTATTAATAGCTTTAAAAGTGAAAACCCACATCTTAAATTATACCAGAAAGAGAATGGGAGCTAGTTACACAACAGTGGTGTAAAATGGGCAAACTCCTGGATGCCCTGAAGTGCACATGTTGCTACTGAGGGAAGTCAGCTCCCCAGAAAAGGAAATATTAAAAGGGCAGGAAAATACATTTCCTAAAAAGATATTTTGGAACCAGGAAAGCAGGCCCAGTTTTCTTAATAGCCTCTGGTCTCCTCCCCAGGAGGAGAAAACCAGTTCTATAGACATGCAAATGTGAGCCATCAAGAAGGTTGGAGCCAGGAGCTTAGGAAGACAAAGCCCTAACAACTAAATACTCCAGCCCCAGGAAAGCAGGATATAACCTTTGGACATAATAGGATTGAAACACAACCATCAAGAATACCAGAAAGGCACACCAGACTCAGGTCAGAATATGTGACACAGGAAATACAAAGCCTGAAACAGGAAATAACCAAACAATAGAGTCCAGGGGGTATAAAAACCCACTCCCCACATGTGCTCAGTCCTTTTTCTGCTGGATCCATCTTTCTGTCTGGCTTTCCCCTGCAATAAAACTGTAACCTTCTTCCTAAAGCAGTCGCTATGTTGTTTATCCCTGGCTTGGATGGAACCATGATGAAGACTTTTCTTCCAACACTATATTGTGGATCAGTTATAGCTTCCAAGTGGTCTTCGAAGCTCCATGAATCTCTCTGATAGGATGAAAAAGTTTTAAAACTGACTTCTGCAGTAACTTTTATACACCTGTAATTACTGTTGTATCTTAGCTTTTTATTTTTTCTTTCAATGTTAAAAGGCAGATACAGCATCTTGGAAATGAGGAATTTCCAACCCCCATTTATTAGCAAATTCAAGACTATCAGGTTTGAATCATTTTCTTTCCAGGTTTCTTGTCACCTAGACCAATTTGCGTTTTATGAAACAAGCCACCAATGGACGTACCTCCCATCTCTTGATTGTTTATGTTGAATATTCCTCCTATTACCCCACCCCCCCAGCCATCCCCTCATTTCTCACAGATAGTTTCTCGAGAACTATGCACGGTAGCCTGTGCAGAGGTTTTATTTATTTTATTTATTTTATTTTAATCCCATTTATATCCCGCCCTTCTCCGAAGACTCAGGGCGGCTTACAATTTAAGCACAAACCAATGTGCTTAGCAATAGCCTTCATTCTATGTATATGCCTGCTTATTAGGGTTTTCACCACCCCCCCAAGCGGCATTATTACAAAGTCAGCTTAATTGCCCCCAACAATCTGGGTCCTCATTTTACCTACCTCGGAAGGATGGAAGGCTGAGTCAACCTTGAGCCTGGTGGGATGCGAACCTGCACTAATTGCAGGCAGCTGGTGTTACTTTAAGGAGGCATTAGCCCACTGCTCCACCAAGGCTCCTTAATGATGGGATTGACTGGGGTTGAGGATAAATCATGTTCAGAAAGTAAAAAAAAAGTGCATTGAATTAGAGCAACTTCTTTTGCAGACGTGAACTCAAAGACTGTGACAAATTATGACTTTTTTGAGTGAAACATAAAATTAAGGTGTGTGTGTGTGTGTGCATGTGTGTTTGCACGCGCCTTTGAGTCAGTGCTAACTCCTGGCAACTGCCTGGACAGGTTCCTGCAGTTTTCTTAGTAAGATTTTCAAAAGTGATTCGTCATTGCCTGCTTCCTAGGGTTAAGAAAGAACAACTTGCCAATGGTCACCTGGTGGGCTTTGTGTCTAAGGCAGGACTAGAACTCATGGTTTCGCAGTTTCTACCACCACATGAAAATGACTCTAAAAAAGATATAAGATACATCAAATTACCAATAGTCAGGTCAAAAGCATAATCCTTTCCAATTTCATAATGCTACAACTTGGATACATTGATAACATTTGTCCATTTCTCTCTGAATGTTTAATTCTGGTGCTAAAGGGTAAGAGTTTAGTGTTGTAGAAGTGGGAAGCTTGTTTTTTTCAGATTCCCATCTTTTAAATTTACTCAGGAGATTTGGAGAATCGTCCGGAGTATTACATTAAGGTAAAACACAAACAAGGTCTAATTGAAATTGCCTTCATTCCTTGGCTCACAGCCATAGTCTAAAAGGGTTAAGAAAAGTCACAGTGTGCCAGCTGCTCCTCCTTGTTGCTAATCTGTGGAGAAATTGTGTATACAAAATGCCCTCAGGCATTAAGGTCTGCCTAACCTTAATGCTCCACCCCTATTAGAGCAAACACCAATAGTGCAAATAAAGTTCTGCAGACTAATAAGTAGTTTTATGTCTCTGATTGGACATAGAGTCATCTGTGTGGACAGTTTCTCGTATTTCCAAACTATAAGCACGATCTCTAAGGAAACACTTGGTAGAAATATATGCAAGATAACCTTTTTAGTCTTCGACTTGTTGAACAAGTAGTAGGTTGCTTCACTCAGTGCTGCAGGAGTCCACCTGTCTACCTAGTATAGATTGCACTCCTACTGTAACTTATGAACTTTCTAACACTTTTTCCTGCATTAGTACAATTTCTGTTCTCATGTGATGGAACAAAGTGAGGAGATAGATCCCCAGAAGAGAGAGGGTGCATTCTGGAGGGCTAAGAGGCATCTTAGCCCAGATATTATGTGTGAGAAAAAGAGGAGGAAGACAGCCCCTCCCTAACAGAGTATATTGTAGATATTGTAGATCAGAGGTCCCCAACCCCTGGTCCGTGGCATGCCAGAAACCAGGCTGCGCAAACAAACGAAGCCCCATCCATGGGATGCAGGGAGCACACGAAACCACGCCCCCTCCGGTCCACGGAAAAACGTCTCCCCACAGAACCGGTCCCTGGTGCCTAAAAGGTTGGGGGCCTCTGTTGTAGACGCAGATAGTAGACTGCTCAGTCTGGCAAGATTTTGCCTAAAGGGATGAAACAATCAAAAACTCAGCTTGGAAAAATCACCACGTCATTCTTGGTTTTGGGCCTGACATCTCACTATAAAAGTTTAATAAGAGTGGATCTGTGCTAGATTATGCACTATGTAACTGTTTTTCTTCCTAGTGAGTTTTCACAAATGCAGGATCCGCTTTTGGTTTTGGATCAATCAAGTGTTGATCCGTTGGTTGTGACAAGAGCTGACCAACCAATTTGTTACTCAAGCCTGACATTGAGGGCTGAGAGAGAGTGACTGACCCAAAGTCACCCTGTCAACTTTCGTACCTAAAATGGGATTAGAACTCACAACCTCCTGGTTTCTAACGTGGTGCCTTAATCATTACACCAAAAGACTTTCTAGGAATGTTAATAATGTTAGCCAAGCTGGCTTTCTACAGGATGTTAGTAGCAATTACCTTCTTGAAGTCATAGTATGGGGGAGGGGGAGGGCAAATTGATCTTATTGCTATTTCTGAAACCTGGTGGGATGGAACTTATCATTGGAATATTTTTAAAAGAAACAGACTCAACAAAAGGGAAGAGGGGAATCACATTATATATTGAAAATGACTGCACTTCAATAGAAATTCATGACCCCACGGGTAAAAACTCTGCTGAAAGCATCTGGCTGAATATTAAGTGAAAAAGAATCTGTAATGACACTATTATGGGTCTATATTAAATGTTGCCGAACCTTTCATTGGATATAGAAATAGATGAAATCTTCACAAATCAGAAACAGAGCAGGGGGGGGAAATGCCCCTGTGATAATGTCCTGACATCATTGGGGAATCAAACCCTTGGGCAAGTGCAAAAGATCCAACTCTTGGCATGCCTTGCAGAAACCTTGTTGTTGTTAGTTGCGAAGTCGTGTCCAACCCATCGCAACCCCATAGACAACGTTCTTCTAGGCCTTCCTGTCCTTTACCATCTTCTGGGGTCCATTTAGGCTCATGCCTACTGCTTCAGTGACTCCATCCAGCCACCTCAATCTTTCCCAGCATTAGGTTCTTCTCCGGTGAGTCCTTCCTTCTCATTAGGTGGCCAAAGTATTTGAGTTTCAACTTCAGGATCTGGCCTTCTAAAGAGCAGGCAGGGTTGATCTCCTCTAGGACTGACCGGTTTGATCGCCTTGCAGTCCAAGGGACTCGCAGGAGTCTTCTCCAGCACCATAGTTCAAAGGCCTCAATTCTTTGGCGCTCAGCCTTTCTTATGGTCCAAGTTTCACAGCCATACATTGCAACTGGGAAGACCATAGCCTTGACTTTACGCACTTTTGTTGGCAGGGTGATGTCTCTGCTTTTTAGTGTGCTGTCTAGTTTTGCCATGGCTTTTCTCCCGAGGTGCAAGCGTCTTTTAATTTCTTGGCTGCAGTCCCCATCTGTGGTGATCTTGGAGCCCAGGAAAATAAAATCTGTCACTACCTCCATTTCTTCCCCATCTATTTGCCAGGAATTGAGAGGGCCGGATGCCATGATCTGACTCAGGAATTCTGAGAGTTGAAGTCCATGAGACATAAAAGAACCGAGGTTGCCTATCCCTGGAGCCCAAACATTACACTAATTTTCAAATCCCTCTGTTATTGTATTTAACACGTAGAAAGTCCCTTCCAACTCCACGATTCTTCCTCCCCACCCCTTATGAATGCTTTGATGAGTTGTGCATTTCTTGGAAGTACCACAGTGCCATTTCAGAATGTCCAGCAGCATTTACTATTTTGACAAGTCATGCCAGAGAAAAAGAAGTGGCTAATCCAGTAGAGCACATTGTGAGTCTGAATTTTAGGTGCATCAGAAAGGCTATCGATGCAATTATGTACACCTTGGAGTGACTACACCTTGAAGAAATCCAGGAAGCGGACATATGAAATACAGCAACGCTAACTGCGGTAACATTTGTTTTAATCCTGGAATACAAACCATTAAAAACCATTTACTAGGAAAGGTAAGCCCCCTCCCCCCCCCAAAAAAAAAACCCTCTGGGAAAATAAGGATAGTGGTTGTAGAATATATTGAATTTTGCCATGGGAGCAAAAAAGAGCAGTGGAGTAATTTGAGGTTGCATTAAACAACTTTAGTTATAAATTATCTCAAATGCCACTTTGTAGTATCTTTAGTGCTGATCATCTGACCAAAATTATAGCTACTGGAATCTTCAGTAATGGGGATCGGCAAGGATGATACTAATCCCTAGAGACAAAATTCTCTTTCACTTTAGATGGCAACAAAATCCTGCAAATTGGCTAGTAAAACGTGTTATTCTGTGAGCCAACTGTTTCTTTTCATTATTGCTTGCCCAATCTATTTTTCTCTTCTCTTCTTACTTGTACTATATGCAATTTTAAAACTATTGGACAGTAATAATGCAACTATTAGGAAAGATACAATAAATCCAATGGCTGTAAAAAGGAGTCAAGCGTGAATCCCAATGAGCAGTTCTGTTGTGCAACCCTATTACTATGACTAGCCTGATACCTGTACATTCCAAAGAGGAAATATTTGTACTTGGGATAATGGGGTGGTGATAATACTGTACAGGTAGTCCTTGACTTATAACAGTTCATTTAGTGACCATTTGAAGTTACGACGACACTGAAAAAAGCGACATGATAATTTTTTGCACTTATGACCATTGCAGCATCCCCATGATCACATGATCAAAATTCAGACACTCGGGAACTGGTTCATATTAATGATGGTCACAGTGTCCTAGGGTCATGTGATCCCCTTTCGTAATCTTTTGACAAGCAAAGTTAATGGGAAGCCAAATTCACTTTACAACCGTGTTAATAACTTAACCACTGCAGTGATTCGCTCAAAAACTGTAGGAAGAAAGGTTGTAAAATGGGACAAAACTCACTTAATAAATGTCTCACTTAGCAACAGAAATTTTGGGCTCAATTGTAGTCATAAATCGAGGATCACCTGTACCATGTACTGTACTGATACAATGATGAACAAGTTTTGCAGGTCAAAGAGCACTTCCTAGTGTGAACTTGTTTTGGCTTAAGGCCTGCGTTGGATTCTTCTGATTTTATCCTCTGAAACCAGATGAAACTAATTTTTATCATATTTCATTTAAACTTTTTTTATTATTTATTTTTGAAAGGATAGATGGCGTGTAGAGCCCAGAGTTCAAAATAAATAGGGTTGGTAGTATAGAAAATATTAAACTAACTGCTCCATGCAGATGCCTCAGATTTGATTCAGCTGCCGTACCTACAATTTCTTTATGCTTCTCTGCAATATCAATATCCGTTCTAACCCAGAGATGGCAGAGGAGGTTTACCAAAGAAGTAATGCTGGTTATGCTTCATGGGTCTTTTTTTTAGTTAAAGTACAAAGTTGCATCAAGCTGCTGTGCACAATTAATTGAGAGTAAGTACCATTAAACTGAACAGTGTATGTGTGCATACTTTGAAGTATGTACAAACAAGGAATGAACCATTACACCTCAGAAAAACAAAGTGCAACCTGTGTTTGCCTGACAGACTGAACAATAAAGTACAGCTCTACAAAGTACCACGAAGTACCACTCTGCAGAGCTTTAGTAAGACCACACCTGGAATACTGCATCCAGTTTTCGTCACCCCACGATAAAAAAAGATGTTGAGACTGTGGAAAAAGTGCAGAGAAGAGCAACAAAGATGATTAGGGGCCTAGAAATTAAAACATATGAGAAATAGTTGCAAGAATTGGGTACGACTAGTCTAGTGAAAAGAAGGGCTAGGAGTGACACGATTGTTGTTGTTGTTAGTTGCGAAGTCGTGTCCGACCCATCGCGACCCTATGGACAACGTTCCTCCAGGCCTTCCTGTCCTCTACCATCTTCTGGAGTCCATTTAAGCTCACGCCTACTGCTTCAGTGACTCCATCCAGCCACCTCATTCTCTGTCGTCCCCTTCTTCTATTGCCCTCAATCTTTCCCAGCATTAGGCTCTTCTCCAGTGAGTCCTTCCTTCTCATTAGGTGGCCAAAGTATTTGAGTTTTAGCTTCAGGATCTGGCCTTCTAAAGAGCAGTTAGGGTTGATCTCCTCTAGGACTGACCGGTTTGATCGCCTTGCAGTCCAAGGGACTCGCAGGAGTCTTCTCCAGCACCAGAGTTCAAAGGCTTCAATTCTTTGGCGCTCAGCCTTTCTTATGGTCCAGCTTTCACTGCCATACATTGCAACTGGGAAGACCATAGCCTTGACTATACGCACTTTTGTTGACAGGGTGATGTCTCTGCTTTTTAGTGTGCTGTCTAGATTTGCCATGGCTTTCCTCCCCAGGAGCAAGCGTCTTTTAATTTCTTGGCTACAGTCCCCATCTGCAGTGATCTTGGAGCCCAGGAAAATAAAATCTGTCACTACCTCCATTTCTTCCCCATCTATTTGTCAGGAATTGAGAGGGCCAGATGCCATGATCTTGGTTTTCTTAATGTTTAGTTTCAACCCAAGTTTTGCACTCTCCTTCTTCACTCGCAACAAGAGGCTCTTTAGTTCCTCTTCACTTTCTGCCATTAGAGTGGTATCATCTGCATATCTTAGGTTGTTGATGTTTCTTCCGGCAATCTTAATTCCAACTTTTGATTCATCTAGCCCTGCCTTTCTCATGATGTGCTCTGCATATAAGTTAAATAGGCAAGGCGACAGTATACAGCCTTGCCGGACTCCTTTCCCAATTTTGAACCAATCAGTGGTTCCGTGTCCAGTTCTCACTGTTGCTTCTTGGCCCGCATATAGGTTTCTCAAGAGACAAATAAGATGGTCTGGTATGCCCATCTCTTTAAGGACTTGCCACAGTTTGTTATGATCCACACAATCAAAGGCTTTAGCATAGTCAATGAAGCAGAAGTAGATGTTTTTCTGGAACTCTCTAGCTTTCTCCATGATCCAGCGTATGTTAGCAATTTGATCTCTAGTTCCTCTGCCTCTTCGAAATCCTGCCTGTACTTCTGGTAGTTCTCGATCCACATACTGCTGGAGTCTAGCTTGTAGAATTTTAAGCATAACTTTACTAGCATGTGAAATGAGTGCTATGGTGCGATAGTTTGAACATTCTTTGGCACTGCCTTTCTTTGGAATTGGAATGTAAACTGATCTTTTCCAATCCTGTGGCCACTGTTGAGTTTTCCAAATTTGCTGGCAAATTGAGTGTAGCACTTTTACTGCATGTCTTTTAAGATTTTGAATAGCTCAGCTGGAATACTGTCACCTCCACTAGCTTTGTTGTTGCTCAGCTTTTCTAAGGCCCACTTCACTTCACATTCTAGGATGTCTGGCTCGAGGTCAGTGACCACCTCATTGCGATTGTCAGGGACGTTAAGCTCATTCTTGTATAGTTCTTCTGTGTAATTTTGCCATCTCTTCTTAATGTCTTCTGCCTCTGTTAGGTCCCTGCCATTTTGGTCCTTTATCATGCCCATTTTTGCATGAAACGTTCCTTTCATCTCTCCAATTTTCTTGAAAAGATCTCTGGTCCTCCCTATTCTATTGTTTTCTTCTATTTCTTTGCACTGTTCATTTAAGAAGGCATTCTTATCTCTTCTAGCTATTCTTTGGAATTCTGCATTTAATTGGGCATATCTTTCTTTTTCTCCCTTGCCTTTCGCTTCCCTCCTTTCCTCAGCTATTTGCAAAGCTTCCTCAGACAGCCATTTTGCTTTCTTGCATTTCTTTTTCTTTGGGATGGTTTTGGTTGCTACCTGTTGTACAATGTTGCGAACCTCTGTCCATAGTTCTTCAGGCACTCTGTCTATCAGATCTAATTCCTTAAATCTATTTGTCACCTCTACTGTATATTGAGCAGGGATATGATTTAATTCATACCTGACTGGCCTAGCGCTTTTCCCTACTTTCTTTAATTTAAGCCTAAACTTTGCAACAAGAAGCTCATGGTCTGAGCCACAGTCAGCTCCTGGTCTTGTTTTTACTGACTGTATAGAGCTTCTCCATCTTTGGCTGCAGAGCATATAGTCAATCTGATTTCTGTGTTGTCCGTCTGGTGATGTCCATGTGTAAAGCCGTCTCTTGGGTTGTTGGAAAAGAGTGTTTGTTATGACCATCGTATTCTCTTGACAAAATTCTATCAGCCTGTGCCCTGCTTCATTTTGTACTCCAAGGCCAAACTTGCCTGTTATTCCAGTTATCTTTTGGCTTCCTACTTTAGCATTCCAATCCCCCATGACGATAAGGACATCATTTTTGGGTGTTAGTTCTATAAGGTGCTGTAGGGCTTCATAGAACCGGTCAATTTCATCCTCTTCAGCACCGGTGGTTGGGGCATAGACTTGGACTACTGTGATATTGAATGGTTTGCCTTGGATTCGAACTGAGATCATTCTGTCATTTTGAGGATTGTATCCCAGTATTGCTTTTCCTACTTTTTTATTGACTATGAAGGCTACTCCATTTCTTCTGAGGGATTCTTGTCCGCAGTAGTATACCTGATGGTCATCTGAATTAAATTCACCCATTCCTGTCCATTTTAGTTCGCTGATACCTAAGATGTCGATGTTTAGTCTTGTCATCTCTTGTTTGACCACGTCCAGCTTTCCTTGATTCATGGATCTTACATTCCAGGTTCCTATGGAGAAAAAATCTTTACAGCATCGGACTTTCCTTTCACCACCAGACATATCCACAGCTGAGCGTCCTTTCGGCTTTGGCCCAGTCGCTTCATTCTTTCTGGCGCTACTAGTACTAGCCCTCTGCTCTTCCCCAGTAGCATATTGGACGCCTTCCGACCTGAGGGGCTCATCTTTCAGCGTCATATCGTTTTGCCTTTTGGTACTGTCCATAGGGTTTTCATGGCAAAGATACTGGAGTGGTTTGCCATTTCCTTCTCCAGTGGATCACGTTTTGTCAGAACTCTCTGCTATGACCTTTCCGTCTTGGGTGGCCCTGCACGGCATAGCTCATAGCTTCATTGAATTACGCAAGCCCCTTCGCCACGACAAGGCAGTAATCCATGAAGGGGAGTGACACGATAGTGTTCCAATATTTGAGGATCTGCCACAAAGAAGAGGGGATTAACCTATTTTCCAAAGCACCAGAAGACAAGAAACAGTGGGTGGAAACTAATTAAGGAGAGAAGCAACTTAGGAGTAAAGAGAAATGTCCTGACAGTGAGAACAATCAACCAGTGGAACAACTTGCCTTCAGAGGTTGTGGGTGCTCCATCACTGAAGGCTTTTAAGAAGAGAATGGACAGCTACTTACCAAAAATGGTATAGGAATTCCTGCTTTAGCAGGGGGTTAGGCTAGAAGACCTCCAAGGTCCCTTCCAACTCTGTTACTTTGTTATTCAACCACTTTACAGGTAGTCCTTGATTTATGACCACAATTGGGATCAGAATTTCTGTTGCTAAGTAAGACAGTTGTTGAGTCATGCCTGATTTTATGACCTTTTTGCCACGATTGTTAAGCAAATCTTTCCAGTTGTTAAGTGAATCACATGGTCATTAACATCAGAAAAGGAAACAGATCATGTATGAAACATCTTTCAACAAAATAGATACCCATGCAACTTTATCAAAAAGTGCCTGACCACTATAGCACAACCAACATGATGAGAGCAGGACACCCCCCTCCTCACCCCAAAGAGTAAATACCTTGGTAAATACAGGAAGAACCCAATACAAACTAGTCTGAGTTGGTGGCAGCGGAGGCTAAATAAACAAACACTTAACACACACTGGCTACAAAGCATCAAGTCTAAACCACAGGAATGCAGAACAGGCTAACAGCAGTTAGGATAGACAGGATTAGAATAGATACACTAAAAGGTACAAAATAAAACAATCAGACTGAATTCCTCCTGGAGCGAAAATTAACACTTTTTAGACAGAATTGATAAAGGAATTAATCCAACGATAGACACTGACCAACAAATCAGAAACGACAAATTTTAAACTGACAAATCAGAAATGACCATTTTGGAAATCATGAAAGGGTATAAGAACTCACGCTTGAGGACCATTCTGTCTAGCTAACCGGGGATTCGTGCTGAGTTGTCGCTCAACTTTAATCTCTGTGATTAAACCTCTCTTTCTAGTAGTTGGCTTCATGTTCTATTTGTTCTCCTCTGCGCTGCTTGTGAGAATCCCGGCTGGAAGAGCCTGAATGGGGGAATTCCTCCCAACATTACCTGGCAACCAACCAAGGGACTTCCAGCTCACCCAGCCACTGGATCGGGTCCGGAAGAGCCATCACCCAGCCAGCAGTGGACGCCTTGTTCCACAGGGAAGTCTCCACGGACCCTGCCTGGTCGGCAATGGGTATTAAAGGGAGTTTTTGAGTCTTGTGCTCAAACAGCTACCTGGAAAGAGGGTGCCGCCAAATTTAAATTCCTAGATTCAAAGGGTCTGAAGAACGAAAGGAAGAGTGTGGGGATGTATGTGTCGGGCACCCTCCTCTGAAAATCAGCTGTATCTCACCCCCTCTGTATGCCCTCCAGTCGCACCCCAGGAGCGTGAGACCTTCTGAGAAAGGCAGAGCCGAGTGGGCAGTAAAAGTGTGGTAAAAACTTTTGTACTGGTAGACGGGTCCCCTTTTGGAAATTTTTTTACATTGGTAGACCAGGACCCCTTCTGGAAAATCCTTTTGCATTGATCGACCAGACCCCTTTCGGAAACCTTTTTTATATTGGCAGACCAGGACCCCTTCCGCCAGTAAGTTGTAAGCAAAGCCCGAAGTTAGCCCCAGGGTAGGAGCGTTCCTTAACCTCTGGGAAGCAAGCAGAGTTCCTCTCGGACATTTGAAGTCCTCAAACAGTGGTGGTGAAAAGTGAAGGTAAAGCTGATAAGAGAGCGTCCTGTACCTTCTGCAGGGGAGCAGAAGAGTCCTCGACAGACCCCTTTTTGGTCTTAAACCATGGTGCATCCAGTACTCTGTGAGGGATCCAGAGTCCTCCATGGGTCCCTTTTTGACCCGAATCTGTGGTGGTAGGCGGAAGTCTCACTAGGAGGCTTCAGTGTACCAGACCCGATAGAACCAAAGTGAACCCCTGCATCAGGAATAAGTGAATCATGGGGTATTCTAGTTCAAGGGTCGAGATAGGCTCCCCGGTAAAAGCTCTCTTGAGGCCTGGGACAGGAATCAGCTACCCGTTCCAGACAGGTATGAAAAAGAGATAGGTAGAGAAAACTATAAAAAAATGGACTTTGCTCAGGGTTTTTGCTGGAAACCAATTTGGCTAAATGAATTTACTTAAAGGGAAAATAAGAAATAGTGATTCTCTCTCTCTCTTTCTCTGCAACCACATGGTAGGTATAAGATTTGTGCCTTCCCTAATTTGAGTTAACTGAGATTTATGGTGGGAATGACTAGGATGTATAAAACTAAGACTTCTGTTTCCCTTTTCTGTTCTTTTTCTTGTCTTTGTGTATATATGTGTGTCAAAGTCTTTGTGTGTGAGGTAAATGTGACTGTTAACTGTCTTTAATCCAAAGACAAAAGAATTTTAAAATTCTGCTAGAAATTCTGCTTAAAATAAGCCACCAAAAGGAAAATACCCTCACTCTGAAGAAAAATGTTTTTCTTCTTCTCTCTTTCTCTCTGTACTCTTAAGAACAGCCCAAAGTTAGCAGGAGGGAATGTTTTAACTTCATCTGCTGGAAAAATTTCACTCTTGCATTTACTGTATGTGTTGTAAATGGGTTTTATCTATCTATCCTTTTCCTGAAACATGACCAGCATTTTTCAAGTTGCAACTCTTTAGTCCTCTTTAATATGTTACAAATGTTCATTTCAGAAATGAGACCTTTCATTTTGTTGTTCTCTTACCAGAATCCAGCCTCTCTTTTGTCCTCATCTGTGTTGTCCCCATCTTATCTGTTTCTTTAACCACTGCAGTATTAATGCCTTTTCAAACTCTGTCTGCAAGCTACCACCCTTTCCCCAATTCTGCTTCTCCTTTTCTTATCCTCTGTTCTCCATGCCTTTGTTTGCCTCTCCTGGGAGAGTCCACCCAGAAAGGGGGGAGGAGATCCTGCTCTCATGTCTTTCAGCTCTACACAGATGACCCCACCCATCCAACCTTTGGAAGCAGAGCACACTGACCCTGACGCTGCCTCCATCCATTTGAGCCATGGAATTGGGTTTTGAATCCAGCCATCGCTAAAAAGCCACCATGCAACCAAAGTGGAACAGATCTTCCCAATTCCTACCATTTTCCCAGATGCCTGTGAAAGCTGCAGAGGAAGGAAGGAATCCTGGAGCCATTGGTCCCCACATGAAGCCTCAGAAGAAAATTAGGAAGACTATGTGGGGGAGGGTGGAAACTCATTGTAAGGTTTTCTTTCTTGCCCCATTTGTATTGTAATAAGCCAGTTGAATATATTTATGGAGAGATGGCATTTGGGAAGAGACACAGCAAGTCCTGAACATCTTGGATTTCTGTCTGGTGGGAGGAAAATTTATCCAGAATGTTTGTACTGCTTGTTTTGTATTAGTAGCTGCACTCACACACAGACACACACACACCATTCATAATCACACTGAGTCTATCTTTCACCTACCTTCAGTAAAGCTCCAGCCTGATTCTTGCCCTGTGTCATTAAAATTTTCTAGGAACAACTTCCAGCAAAGTCCAAGGGGGAGGGAACCAGGCCCCCTCAGGTGATTTGCAATTCATATGCCCTGACTAGGGAAGTAGCAGGAAAGAGATCTCCAAAACTGAGCCTGAATATCTTGCATACCGGCTAACCTCAATTGGACATTACAAACCTGGATGCACTGAACTAAGAGCTAAGGCAGGAAACAACCCTTGAAAATGGGCAGCCAATGGTTATGTACTGATGAAGACCATGGCTGTGAAGAATTTTGAGGGGCTTGTGCTTCAAAACCTGACTGGAAGCTCAAAGTGACATCCAACATTTGAAAATAATTGGCACAGAATATTGGACATTATAAATTTCTTTTCCATCTAAAGAACTTTTGCCCTGACTTTTATACCTTTATGGGTTGGAAGCTCCCCTTTTGGGAGCCACTGCAGGGATCTTTTTTCTGCTGCCTCCATTAGTGTCTCCCCCCCCCTTTTTTGGCTTAATGGTTTAAAGCTTGTTTACCAAGTCTCCCTGACACAGATCAATTTTAATCTTGTGTCAGTAAGTGTGTCATCCACACACTTAGGGCACAAAAGGGGGGATTTGTGGGAAGTCAGCCCCCACCCTCAGAGAAGGAAATATTAAAAGGGCAGAAAAATATATTTCTTCAAAGGATCTTAAAGAGGCAGAAAAGCATGCCCAGTGTTTTTTTTTATATATCCCCAAATCTCCCTCCCCCAAGCAGAAACCAGCTGTGTAGAAATGCACATGTAAACCATTCAGGATGTTTGAAGCTAGAAGATTAAGAAGACAAAGACACCTAAAATCTACACAACCCACCCAAACTCTAAGACAGGACATAATAGGATTAACCCACAGATGCCAAAGGGGCACATTCATGACACAGGAAATACAAAGCCTCAAACAGGAACAGGAAACAACCTCAAGAGCCCCAGAGGGTATAAAAACCCACTCCCTACAGGTGCTCTCTCTTTTTTATTCCAGAGCCATCTTTCTGTCTGGCTCTTCTCTTCAATAAACTGCAACTTTCTTTCTAAAGCAGTCGCCATGTTGATTATTCCCGGCTTGGACTGAACCACGATGAAGACTTCAGAAATCATTAACAGACTATTACAACCACATGGCATCACCACAGCACAAAAACCAACCAAAGCCCTCCAAAATATCCTAAGGAAATCAAAATACGCCAGAAAAACAAAAACAAAGAGTTATTTACAACATAAGGACTAACAGCCACCTGTAAAATGAACAGGCAGAAGACTAGCAGAGCGCACCCATGAACACTAGCTAGCAATCAGAAGACATGATGAAAATTCCCTAATTTCACAATACATGAACAGACTTAACCAGTGTTTCACCTAGGAAACTGACCATCCAATATTACGGCAAATGCTAGAGAATTTCTGGAAACTCAAGACAAATCAGCTGACAACAGGCACATAGAGATAAATAACATCTGTGTACCATTTAAAAGAGACAATAAAAAAGCCAAAAAGGAAACAAAAAGACTAAAACTGAGAATTTTTTTAATTTTAATTTTAACTGGGTTTTTATTTTTCTCAGGGTTTTATTTAATCTTTTTAAATTTGTTTTAACGTTTGTATTGACTTTCTTTTAAATGCCCTGTAAACCGCCCTGAGTCCTTCGGGAAAGGGCGGTATATAAATCTAAATAAATAAATAAATAAATAAAACACTTCCTCACTGGCAATCAACAGTCAGATTAGCAGAGATTAATACCATGATTAACACTAGACCAATAACCAAGAAGTAAACATTACTCCACTCAAGGAGCTAACAACTTAGACCAGGAGTCTTCAAACTTGGTTCTTTTATGACTTGTGGACTTCAACTCTCAGAATTCCTTAGCAAGGCATGCTGTCTGAGGAATTCTGGGAGTTGAAGTCCACAAGTCATAAAAAGGCCAAGTTTGAAGATCCCTGACTTAGACAAACAAGCTAACAGTAAACAGCCCAAACAAAGAACTTCCAAGACCACTCCGACCAACACTGACAGGGCAGGCCATTAGGATATGAAATGAGAGCAAACCGCACTGCCTACTACTGTAGCACTGACGTGGATTATCTACCGATAGTTTAGGTAATGAAACGCCTGCAAGAAAACCACCAAGCTCAGACAACACCAAGGACTCCACAGTTCAACTATGAGCTACAAATATATATTTTTTCTATTGGTACACATGTTTTTCCTGGCAGGAGGAAAACTAGAACTGATGGGAAAAACTTCACCTGTTAGTTTTGACATATTAAGCCTAGGGAACAAAGATAAATTTCTAGGTCAGGAAATGGCTGATTTCACACAGCATTACTTTAATGCGTTTGGCTAATTTGTGACTTAGTATACTTTGGACCCACTGTTCAGTACCGGTATTACTATGGCACTGAATGAGGGGGATTTATCAACAGTCCTCCTGGTTGTAGCCATTGCAGTGTCCCTGTGATTGCAATTTGGGTGCTAAGCAACCAGCTTGCACTTACAACGGCTGCAGCGTCCCACAGTCAGGTGATTACTATTTGTAACCTTCCCTGACGACTTTCAGCAAAGTCAGTGGGGAAGCCAGCAGGGAGGATCGCTCTGCTAAGTTGCTCCTGCTTCTGCCACTTTTTCTCCTGAGGAACCAGCCAGGCAAGTGACTCCCAGCCACACTCACAATGCTTGCCACACCAATCAATGCTGCACATCCTCCAGTCTTGCTGCATTTGTGCTGTGCCGCAGCACCTCTTTTCCCTGTCTCTATATATGAATAGACTCCACAGGGTTCACACATGGACTGGCCTGCTTGTGGGCCATCTAAGGAATGGCTTGTAATGACCGGCACTTGCAATTTCCTTTCAGATTCTCCACTGATTTAGCTCGTGAGTCAGCAGGAACTTGCAACCCCCAGTCACGTGAGGTTCTCACCTAATGAACACAATCCTCACTTAATGAAGGCAATGGAGGCTGCCAGGATTGCCATTGCTAAGCAACGCAGTCCTGTGACGGCGCTTTGTGACTGCATTACTATGCGATGGAAATTCTAATCCCTATTATCAACATTAAGCAAAAACTCTATGTATGATGTATTGTTTGAGAACCAGTTTGATGTATTGTTAAAGTCAGTTTGGTCTAGCGCTTAAGGTACCAGGCTATAAAGCAGGAGCCTGAGTTCAAGTCCCCCCTTAGCCGTGAAAGCCAGCTGGGTGACCTTTTGCCAGTCACTCTCTCTCAGCCCAACCCATAAGGTTATTGTTGAGGGGAAAATGGGAGGAGGAATTTATGATGGATATGTTCACGGCCTTGAATTAATTGTAAAAATAATAAAGGTGGGGTGCAAACAAAAATACATTTGTGTTTTATGAACTGAGGCAATTAAAAATGTTAAACAATGATTTGGCTAATGATAGATAATATATCATGAGCATGGTATCTCTGTTCTCTACCTTAAGATCCACATCTAAGAGTGTCTACATTAAGGTTGTAGACCTTCTCTGGGGGTTGGGGTGGGGCTGACTTCCCACAGTTGTTCTCTTAACTAGAAAATAAGTAGATGTCAGCAAAGAGATACAGAAAACACTTCTCTCTTTTCTGTTAACTTGTGGTCGCCCAGATGCAAACACCCCATGTTTGCAGCCCAGATATAAGAAGCTTACACAACGCATTCATTCAGGTCTGGATGAACCTTAGAGCCCCTACTTGCCTAACCAACTGTACTGTACTGAATGAGAAAATTGAGGAAAACCTCCGTTTGCTAGGGGACAGATATATCTGACAGTATTTAAACAGCTTTGTGATCAACTGGTTTCCACTTCCTCTTTGTGTATGATTCCTGCCTTAGAATGAAGCTGAAAGCAGAACACAATCTGCAGTGGAAATGTGTGAAAAAACTAGGTTGGTGGGAAATAAACTTAAAGGGAAAAGTACAATATTCTTTTGCAAATAGGAAAGTGCAGTGAGGAAGGAGCTACCCAAGCAAAGTTTACTATTTTGTCTGTCTAAGTTGTCCCTTCAGCTAGGCTGAAGAGCTAATCTGATCTATTCTGGGCTTCCTTTTATGGGATCTGCTTGATCCCCAGGAGCAATTAAGCCAGGAAATCTAGTTTTCCTCCTCCTTTTGTGTCATAACACAGACCGAAGAAAAGGGAAGGATATTTTAACCAATTGCAGGGAGCCAACTCAGACATTTTTGATGTGTGGTTTTTTTCTCCACAACTCCAAGCTGTAACCTAACAAGTTTGAGCACGTCTACCTAGAAAGGAGGAAGTAGCAGCTTGAGGAACAACTGGTTTGGATTTTCACAACCAGGAAAAAAGTCCTGGGAATGGTAGCACTCTTGGAAGAACAAGTTTGCTTTGCAAATGCTTGTTGATCGTAAATATTTGTCTGCCCCAAGGAAGAATTCTGATTAATTTTTTGAAGCTGAATATTTTTTCCTAATATTGGGGGAACTTATTAAAGTACAGTACAGTAAAATAACCTGCACATTTATCTTTTCATGAGCAGCAGTCTAAACAAGCCCCAAATGAATCAAACACGAGAACTTGAAGCCCAGGTCAATTGGGTTAGAGACTCTTAATTAGGCAGTGGCGTAGCGTGGGGGGTGCAGGGGGGGCAGGCCGCACCGGGCGCAACATCTGGGGGGGCGCGCTCGCACTGAGCTGCTCAGGGAGCCCCAAGGGCTGCACAGAGTCGGCTTGGCTCCGCTCTCGAGCTGCTCTTTCTTGCAAAGCGAAACGAGTCCGGCAGGTGAGATGGGCGGCCACATAAACTGAATAAAATAAATAGAAGCGCCCAACTCTCCGCCCAGGCTCAGGCCAACCGCAAGCGCCCCGCAGGCGCCCCGGCAGGCTTGGCCGAGCAAAGACAGACCCGCCGGCCGGCTGGCCTAGCTTCGTGCGCATGCGTGGCTTTATTTAGCGGGGCTCACGTGCGAGCTTGAATGCAACGGCTCTTGCAGGTCGGAGCCCCGCCCAGCCGCCCTCGAGAGGGACCCGGAAGCATCCCGCATGCGCGCGACTCTTCTTGGAAAGTCTACGCCGCTGCGGGGCGCGTCTTTTCGGCGGTGCCATGACGTCACCAGGTTAGGGGGCGCAAATTGCCCCGGGTGCTGACAACCCACGCTACGCCACTGTAATTAGGCTCTAATTTCATTCATATTGTTGCACTGACATTTTGAGGCTCAGACACCACTTTTCTTGTTAATTAGTAACTTCTAAGCCAAGGCTTGCCCTAACTTCAGTATCAAGCAAAATCAGAAAGGATAGTTGCTAAAGCACTGTTCCTTAGGTGATCTGTTGTGGCCAAGATGGAGAAGGACTTTGAGCTGAATTCCTTTTGGCTGTTATCTACAGAAAGGGCATCTGGTAACTTTACTGTTTGTGATGATGTGTTCTATAGTACCAAGTCTAACAGGTTTTCCTTCTACCGCCATTGCTCCAAACATAAGGAATGGACTAGAATAAAATGGAATAGTTCCAGAAACTGCACTTATATCTGTGGATCGTATTAGAAATATATTAGAGCATTGGAGGAATTTAACATCATGCAATTCAAAGTGAGCCCATTTAATTCTAATTCACTTGATAGCAAAGCTTGCTAGGCAATTCACCACAGTGCCTTTACCTTTCACTCAGTTTAGCTTATGGGAACAGGATTTATCTGCACATCTACAATTGCCAAATCTAACAGAATAATGTTTTTAATGGGAACAGCAAAGATATTATGTAGTTTCTGCTAAAATACTTTTCACTCATGTCTTATAATGTAGTTTTGTGATATACAAATTGCAATGCTACTGTTAATTGCAAATGTCTTGTATTACTTTTCTCTTATTTCATCAATTTTATCACTGAACATCAAGAAGCAATCCTCTCTCTATTTAATACAGGTAGTCCTCGACTTACGGCCACAATTGAGCCCAAAATTTCTGTTGCTAAGCAAGGCAGTTAAGTGAGTTTTGCCCATTTAACAACCTTTCTGGCTACAGTTGTTAAATGAATCACTGCAGCTAGTAACACGGTTAATTGAATTTGGCTTCCCCATTGACTTTCCTTGTCAGAAAGTCGCAAAAGATGATTACATGACCCTGGGATAATGCAACAGTGATAAATATGAGTCAGTTGCCAAGCGTCTGAATTTTGATTATATGACCATGGGTTCATAAGTGTGAAAAACGATCATAAGTCACTTTTTCAGTGCTGTTATAACTCTGGTCAGTAAATGAACTTTAAGTCAAAGACTGCCTATAGTGAAAGTTTTAAAAATTAAGGTATAAATGAATACAAACTAATATAGAGTAAGGAAGGAAAAAGAAATCAAAGAAATCAAAGAGTTAAAAGTGCAAGAAAGAAAAATAGAAAAGTAAGAAAATGATTTGAAGTAGCTTCTGATAATTCTTAAGTGGTTGTAAGTATAAATTTACTTCTTTTCCTAAAGTTATATCATAACTCTCTTCTTTCTGTAATCTATCCTGTCTAATCATCAAAATCATAATTCACAAGCTTTATGTTCTATAAGCATACTGTCTTTTCTCTAATCAGAAAAGTCGAAGTTCTATCATCTTCACCAATCATTGTAGTTATTGCTAGATCTATCTCTTTGTGCATACTGTAATCTTCCTGTGGTTATCATATACAAAATAAAATTTCATGATTTTTTTCTAAATATCCATCAATCCTAAGAAGAGGAGTCCTGGTCTCAATTGTATCTTAATCTTTAAAATCCTCTGCTTTGGGTATTTGAATCCAAAATTTTCCAGCTTTTTACACATCCCCCAAGCATGTTAAAATGACCTTTCCTGTGCTTCATATAAACATAAATTTTAAGTGCTTTTATAATTTTACATAATTTTTCTAGTGTCATATACCAACAGTACATGATTTTATAAAAATATTTAAAAATAAAACATAGTGTAAATTTCAGGTCCTTTAACCACATATTTTCCATTGTTTGATCTATATAATTGTAATCAAAAAAATTTAACCCACTTTATTATACATTCTTTCCCTTGTTCTTCTGCTTCAAATTTCAGTACAGTAAAAGCTCATACATTTTAGCAATCATGTTTATTAAAATCAGTCATACAATGTTCAATACCATAAACACTTTTGTCTATTTTAAATCTTTTGATAACAGTACATAAGAAAACCATTGGCAACTATGTCGGCCATCAGCCTCTTGATTTTATTTTGTATTCCCCTTGACAAAATTCTAGTATCTCACAATAAGTTAAGTCATTTTGTTTGCTATTATTTCTTGTCTGTAAAATGCTTCGTGTTGAAAGCCACAAACTCTTCAGATACTACTCAGATATGTATCTATTCCATGATCCCAATATAGCACATCTAACATAATTTTTAAAATCCAAATTGATTTTATCTTGCCAAAATATCTATGCCACCCAAACCTCAAATCATTTCCTTCTAACTCCAAAGGCCTTGTATTTTTCAGCAGCACCCATTCTTTCATCCAAATGAAAAAGCAAGCTTCAAAGTACAAACTCAAATTTGGAGAGATGGGAGTGGATTTTAGGAGGAGCCCTTCTATTCTGCCACCTCTTATTATATTAGGCGGCACAGTAACAATAGAAGAGTCCTTCAGATTTTTGGGTTCTATAATCTCCAGGACTTGAAATTGACACTTAATATTAGAACCATAATTAAAAAGGCACAACAAAGAATGTTCTTCCTGCGTCAACTCAGGAAGTTGAGACTGCCCCACGAGCTGCTTGATAGTTCTGCAGAGGAATTATTGAGTCTGTCATTTGTACTTCTATAATTGTCTGGTTTGGTGCAGCAACCAAATAGGACAGGTGCAGAGTCCAACGGATATTTAAGACTGCAGAAAAAACAATTGCAACCAGTCTGCCTTCCACTGAGAACTTTTATATTGCACAGGTTGGAAGGAGGGCTGACAGACCTCTCATATCCTGGACATAAACTGTTTCAACTCCTTCCCTCGGGATGGTGCTACGTTTCATGCCAAAATAACTAGACATAGGGATAATTTTTTCTCCTCATGCCATCAATTGGCTGAGCACCTATTCACATAGCATCCTTCTTGGGATGATGATGATGACAATGATCATTATTCTGTTGTTTTGCATATACACTGAAAGCTTCAAGGACAGCCACGTCATTGATTTTCTAGCTTTTTGGAAATAATGTTATCTGGGCAATTAAGTTAAGCGAGTTTGTCCCATTTTATGACTTTTCTTGCCACGTTAAGTTAGTAACATGATTGTTAAGTGAATCTGGCCTTCCCATTGACTTTGCTTGTCAGAAGGTCGCAAAAGGTGATCACATGACCTTGGGACACTGAAACCGTCATAAATATGAACCAGTTGCCAAGCGTCTGAATTTTGATCATGTGACCATGGGGATGCGGCAACAGTTGTTAAATGTGAAAAACGGACATAAGTCACTTTTCCAGTGCCACTATAACTTTGAACAGTCATTAAATGAACCATTGTAAGTAGAGGACTACCTATATATACTGTTAGTTCTGCCATTGTTCCATATTTTACAAGTTTAATTTCTCAGATAGTGGGAATTGTATCCTTCTTCCAATGTTGAACAAAATTTATTCTCACTTCTGTAAACTTATATTTTATTATTTTTTCCCCTGAGATTATATCTAATAGGAAAAGTTATGGTTTCATTTCAAATTTAAATTCCAAGATTTTCTGCATTACACTATGTAAGTCTTTCCAGTACTTTTTGAGGTTTTTTTTTTTACATTGGCCACATGTGGTAAAACGTTGTTTCTGTTACACAATCTAACATTGATTAGTGTAAGATTCTGTTAGTATGGTTTGAACCTTATGTTCAAAGCTTTCTATGGAAATGTTTGTTTAAAATTCAACAATCATTTAAAGACAACACCCACATTAGCACTATATTCAATAAGCCAGATGCCTTAACCAACATATACCCCACGTTTACTCATCATAACCTTGGGATTCATGTTAGAAAAATCTAAGAATGTTAATCTGAAATTTAGGAAACCTAAAGTATATGCAAACTGTGCTGCTCCAATTACATTTTTTTCCTTATTCTTCATCGATGCATGGAAGAATATTATACAGACCCAAAAAACACAGGGAAAGACTGTTTTCTCCCCCCACCCACCCATTTTCAGGGCCTTTGATCCTAAATGGGCCAGTTTTAATTTATCATTACAGTCATAACTATTGATACTAGGCTACTGAAGCACCAACCAAAATAGCTCTGCTGCTTGCTGGTACTGACACAGACTTCAATTCCCTGAGTTGAGTGGCATCAAACTAAATGGTTATATACACCTTACCCATAGGTGCTATCAGATTAATTGATTATTTATGTAATTCTGTCAATCAGCATATATTTCTTTCATGGTTTTTAAGCAAAAGAAAAAAAAATCACCAAAAACTGTAGCACACTAAAATAGATTATTCATTTGAATGGAACACACTTCCCAAGTTCAGGAGGCCATCACATTTTCCACTTTCACTCTGTAGCTTTGCATGCTCTACTTTTATTAGTTCTGTGTTAGACTCAAACAATTTTGATTTAGAATGGTTTTAATCACTTTTGCTTTAATAAAAGGCTAATGATATTGTGCCTATGGGAAAAGGCAAATTCTTGCACTTTCATTTTTTTATTAATGTAATTTCATTAATTAGTGGACTGGTGGTGAGGGAAATTCTACCATGGCTTGTAGAATATTGCTTGCTTACAACAGCCTGGCTGTGAGGTGAGTTTACACCTGAATCTCCTGTTTAAAAATACAGCACTGCAGTTTCTCAATTATTAGTTAAAACTAGAAATATTTTTTCAATAGAATATGAACTATTCACATTGCTTCAAAACATACCTGTATGCAAATTATGGCTGATAGCTTTTTCCTGTTACAAACTTTGGTTTGTTGACATAACAGCATGAATAAGTTATAAAAAGATTCATTTATACCTATATGTTAGTAAAACATACTCTTTTTTCAGTATAGGATCTCCTAATTGACTAAAAAAATCCCAGACTTAATTGGACTATCCATTTTCTTATATTTTTAGTTACAAAGAAAGGTTATAGGTCTTATGATTAAACTGTATAGTACTGAAGTCAGTCACTCTGAGTGTAGATTAACATCAGCTTTACCTCAACATTAAAAGGATTTTTACTGTAAAATTAATTATTCCAGCCACAAATTATACATTTAAACAAGCCAGAGAAAATCATGATTCAAATAACTGAATTCAATCAAGCTTCCTACTGTAGTTATTACTACTGCACACATTTCTGTACAAATAACAGTACAAATCAAGTTACTATAACATATTAATTTATAATTTAATATAAAAGTTAATACTAAAAAATACTAAAAAAGGCTGTCTTTCCTATGATAAAAATGATGAAATGATAAAAAATAGCGTAGCTGGCCAAATTTAAAAGCATTTGTGTTCCTATATATTGCACAAATGTTTCATATCTGTGGTTGTTGCAATCTTCAGAATTGTCAGTTGACCAACTGTTTGTGTAAAAAAAAGTTTTATTAACGGTGATTGCAATACTACATACATAGCTGTTAATTTCACCATTTCATGAACCAATAAGTATTGAATTATTTTATATAGTTGTGTCTGGTATATGTTACAGGAACAGAATTTGAAAAAAGCATTTATAATTATCCTGAACAGACTATTCTCCTGAAACAAAAAGCTAAACTACACCTATGTTTGGTAAAGTAATTTAGTGCCTGAATTCACAAAACTCTTTTGGTTTTTTTTAATTAGTATAATGAATGAATCAACTCTCATGGCTTAATAGTAAATATTCACAAACTATGATTATTTTTTTACATTTAAGTACCAAATAATTATGTTTAGAATACAATATGCAATGTTAGCCAACATGTGCACAATGTGACAAAATTAGCTACCAAATTTTATGAATGCATACTGCATCATTGGGGTACATTTCTATATGCAATAAAAAAGAGTATCTTGGGGCTTTAGATTGGGAAGAACATTCTTGAAGAAGGCAATGCCAAACTACTTCTATTTATTGCCCCCAAAGTATTATTTCTGCAATTTAAAGGTCACTTCATTTTACTAAGGCAGGAACTAAACAGCATTCAAGATAGTTTCTGCATTTATATGAGGGCCTATTTCTTATATTGGGGGTGGCTCAGGGGTTAAGACTCTAGGCTTGTCAGCTGGAAAAGCTGGCCCCCAACAGCTGGAAAAGCTGGCCCCCAAAGCATCATGCAATGGGGCGAGTTCCTGTCCTCACCTCAGCTCCTGACAATCTATCAGTAAAATCCACAGACTCCTTTACCTTTTTCTTATATTATTCACATTGGTTAACATATGCCACAAATGTAGCACAACACCCCACTCTCACATATTCATTTTTATGCAAGATAGAAAAGGATTGTACCGACATGAAAAGTGCTCCAATTTTCATAAAAACAAGCCAAATCACACTGCTTCTTCTTACTTCTTTTATTAGTTTTGTAATCATTTCTTTCTGCAGTTTTGTTCTGTGTGTGTTTTAAAAATATATAAACCCATGCATAAACGGTTTGGAGAATATTAATTCTTTTTTAAGCCACCTAGTAATGCAGGGGTCTTCAAACTTGGCCCTTTTATGACTTGTGGACTTCAACTCCCAGAATTCCTCAGCCAGCAAAGCTGGCTGAGGAATTCTGGGAGTTGAAGTCCACAAGTCATAAAAGGGCCAAGTTTGAAGACCCCTGCAGTAATGGAAGGCAAGACTTTTGAAGACTTTACCTCAGAAGCAGCGAAAGACCACTTCAGCCTACATTCCTTGTCCCAGGCAAGTGCATTACTAAGTATCCTCGGCCCTCCCACCAGTCATTTTGCAATCAGCCCAGTTCCCACTCATACATTATCTCACCCATTCTTTAGAGGCAATTTGACGTGCTACACAGATTCATCCACACATTTCATATTTCCCACCACTATTTTCCTCTCTTCTCCCCCACCAACGATATCTCAAACAGAAAACGCCTACATGTGTTTGATTTCTTCTGACCGGAAATACTTGTCGCTTATTATTCCGGGTGTCTTATAAAACGCGGCCCAGTCAGAATCAAACACGAACGAGCCCTCTCCAATGCGCATGCGCATTACAAAACGGGCAGGCTTCCTAGATGCCACGTTCCAAAGGCGAGAGGTGAAATGTAATGGGAGGAAGTGATAGACTCTTGTTTAAGCTTTCGCCGAGCAACCAATCAAAGGCGGCTGGACCACTGAACGAGAACGGCGCTGTTATCCAATCGCAGCCCACCAAGAAGTCTGACAAACCAATCCTAGTTGACGGAACGCAGAAAAAACTCTCCGGTTTGTTCGGAGGGGGGGGAAGGAAAGATGACGTTGAGTTTCTCAGCGACCAATCAACGAACGAGGGCGGCCCCGGGCTTGGCGCCCATTCAACGAGCGGTGACTTGGAGGAGGCCGGAAGTGTCCAATAGGCGGTAGCCTCGGCGGGGCAAGGGCGGGTTTATAAATGGGAGGCGGGGCTCGACGGTTCTTTTTAGCGTTGCTTTTTTGTTGCTCGGTCTCTTTGCCTGGAGATCCCGTCGCCGCCGCCGCCGCCCCGCCGCCTTCGTTGCTGCCATGAAGCTCCTCCGTTTTTTCGCTCCGGTGCTGTGTTTGCTGTGGCTGGGTCAGGTCTGCCTTGCCGCCGACATCGAGGAAGAGGAGGGCGTGCTGGTGCTGAAGGCGGCCAACTTCGACCAGGCGCTGGAGCAATACCCGAATATTCTGGTGGAGTTCTGTGAGTGGAGAAAGGGCGGGCGGGGTGGCGAGACGCGCGGGGTCCCTCGGCCAGCCTTCCGCAGCTTTGTGGTGCGGCCGTAGGCGGCGACCCTCTGCCTCTCCTGGACGCGGCCCCTGGAGGCTTTCCGCGGGCCTTCGCTTCCGACACGGAGCGACTCTCGGCCACCATCAGCTGCGACAAGATTTGCGCTGATTCTGGCTTGTCACTGGCCCGGGCGCCGGCGGAGTGTTTTAGCGTGCAAAATATCCCGGCAACCTTGGCTCTGGGCGACGTAACAAAAGCTGTGCAGGAAAGCAAGCGTAAAATGATAAATGTTGCTTTCCGGACCCGAGAAATAGCGAGGCCTCCTGCGCGAAATATGAGGAAATTGCATCGCATCTCGAAAGAGGGGTGTGTTGTGCGGCTTAAATGAAGGCGTTGGATAAAGTGTCAGGCGCGCCCGGGGAGGTCCCCAACCTTGGCAACTTTAAGACTTGTGGACTTCAACTCCCAGAATTCCTCAACCAGCTTGGCTGGCTGAGGAATTCTGGGAGTTGAAGTCCACAAGTCTTAAAGTTGCCAAGGTTGGGGACCTCTGCTCTATGCTATTCACGGATAGACATTTTTTAAATAATAATAATAATAATAGAGCGAAATATTGTACAACGGGGGAGTACCTTTTATCAAGAGACTTGTAAATTCTGGCTTAAAGTAATCTAGAAAGGTACCAAACTTTTTCTAAAATACTGCCTTAGTTGTAAGAAAACTGCCCCCCCTTTTTTTTGCTGCTCTACGTACACGTCTTAAATTTTGTGAGACGTGACTCTCCACACGTGGAAGGCATGAGGGATGGTGCAATTCCTAATATATTCCTGCTAATTTCCTTAATAAAATAGTTGCACTTTCTGCTGCTCAGCTTTGAAAGGAAAGTTAAAGCAGTCTGCTTTTTCTCTCTCAGCATTAACTTTTAAATACAGTGTTAAAAGCCTAGTAGTTTTATCAAATATTTGTCACAGTCAAGGATTTCTGGAGTAATTTTGGCACACTATGCTTTGCACTAATGCAAGAATTGCTTATAAGGTGAGAGCTATACCAAGCATTTTTTTATTAAGGGTCTATTGTGGCATTCTAAAGCTGAATGATGTACCTCAAACATTTTTAGGCACTTTTTAAAGTGAAATTTTCTTGTAGGAGAATAATGCACTTTTACTGTGAAAATTCATGGGGCTAGATAAGTTTATAGATAGTATTATAAATTAAAGGTGAAATGTTTTGAATAAAGTTTCTGTTATAATTCTATTGGAGGATAATTCTTGAGAAATGTTTTGCAATGCTAGTGGCATTTTTATGAATGGAAGGTATCGGTAGAAAATACACAATTCATTTGATGCTGTGTTTTCTAGATGTTCAGTTTTTTTCCCCACAGATGCACCATGGTGTGGTCACTGTAAAGCTCTGGCACCTGAATATGTGAAAGCAGCAGCAAAATTGTTGTCTGAAAACTCTGAAATCAGATTGGCTAAGGTAGATGCTACAGAAGAATCAGAACTCGCCCAACAATTTGGTGTTCGAGGTTATCCAACTATCAAATTCTTCAAGAATGGAGACAAATCTTCTCCCAAAGAATACACAGGTGAGAGCACTGTGAAGCTGTTAAAGAATTGTAATTTTCCTTAGAAAACTAACACTGGACAATAGAACCAAAGATTAACTGGGTTTTTTTACAGGAGAACAACTAATAAACATTTGTTACATCAGAAAGGCTGTGGAGTGATTTAGATTTGAAGGGAAAGGGTGCATCTTTTTCCAGGATCTTTAGCTCACTCCTGGGAAAAGAAACATCAAGTATAAAGAGTTGTAGATATTCTGTTTATTCCAAAGAACATATTTATTATTGAATCTGAAGAATTAGTGCTATAGTTTGAAACGGTAAAATATTTGCTTTTAGTTTTTTTTCATATCAGACTTTAATCAGAATGCCCCATCAAAAACATGCTACTGGTAATTTTTATGCCCTTTGTCCTTGCATGTTAAGCTGTCAAATATTTTGCCAATTAGTCATTTTTACCATGATTAGGTCTATAATTACTATCTCTTGTAGATTGCTGTAGGGTACTTATGCAGCTGTATTGGGCTTCTTGTTATATTTCTGCTACGTTAACAAGCTGGGTTGCTATTGACAACATAACAGAGTTTTGCTTTAAAATGTTTTATCTTTTTTGGCTTTGTGTAATTAAAGCATAGTCCTTTATGTATAATTACACTTAATTAGTAAGTCTCCCTGTTGAATGTGATGGTGACATACCTGAAAGATGTGATCTGTTACACTTAACTATATTGCAGTGTGATCTGTTGAATTTAATAGGCCTCTGAAAAGAATACAGGTTTTGAATTTTGGGTCTTATAGGCAGCAAATACTGTATTCATTTAACTAGAGTTATATGCTGTTCCAATTGTCAACCAACCCTGACTGACTTGAACGAGATTAAATCATTTGAAACAGCAAGACATATTGTTTAAAAGAGCACAGAAATGTTTACAATTCAGGTCACCTGTACTCGATTTACAACCACAATTGAGCCCAAGTTTTCTGTTAAGTGAGACATTTGTTAGCTGAATTTTGCCCCATTTTATGACCTTTCTTGCCACTGTTGTTAAGTGAATCACTGAAATTAAATTAGTAAAATGGTTGTTTACTGAATGTGGCTTCCCCATTGACTTTGCTTGTCAGAAGGTAGCAAAAGATGGATCACATGACTGGGATACTGCAACCGTCATAACTTAGTTGCGAAGCACCTGAATTTTGATCATGTAACCATGGGGATGCTACAACGGTTGTAAATATGAGTTGCTTTTTTCAGTGCTGTTGTAACTTTGAATAGTCACTAAGCAAACTGTTGAGGACTATAAATAAAGTATTTCTGTGTTGACATTTTTACAGGTGTTGCAAGCCTGGTAAATAAATTAATCTCAACTTTGTATTACTTTCATAAATCTTGTGGAATACTGATAGTTGTGAATCATTACTGTAGGTGTGATACAAGCACACATTACAACTGTAAAGGGAGGAGAAGGCTGTAGGGAGTTTGATCACCCATTTTTCTGAGCTGTTCTAAGAGTACTAGACAAAAGAAATGTCATAACTTTAACAATATGAACAATAATTTGAGCTTGCCTTGCCCTTGGGCTTTGAGCTTGCTTTTTCAGCTTGGAACTGGAATGGTGTAAATGAGCTTATGAAATGCAGAAAGACTGGATATAATTGCTATTCCTTCTGTGAAGTTAAGAACAAGGCACCTCTTACTGTTTGAAGATGCTTCCAGTTATGAAAGCTGTCATATTTTTGGCTGTCAAGGTCTGAATTGAAAGTATAGCACAAACAAACGATCCGGGGAAAACTTTATTTCCTTCTACTGTGGTATACAGTGTTGGCACATCACTGTGAGTCATTTACACACTGCAGTTCCACAAGACAGTAAGACAAAGCCAGTCATTGCTTGACATATAATTTATGATTTAGTTGTAGATTCATGTGTACATGCACCTGATTTTGACTGCAAGGTTGCACTAACTGAATTAAGAGTGTTGGCCTTATGCATTTTATATCCATGCATTGGTGGGAAAATCCTTAAAATCTCAGAATCCTGACATTTGAAAAGGAGCTCTTTTAGTCACCATGTCCTCAGTGCAGGAATACAAATCAAAGTATTCCCACTAGAGGGTGTCAAGCCTTTGCTTAAACACATCTAGTGTTGGAGAACCCACTTTCCAGGTGACTTGTTTCCCTGTTACCCTTAATGATTGCATGTTTTTCCTAGCACTGCACTGGAATCTTCCTTCCTGTGGTTAAATCTTCTAAGCCCTGCAGTGATAGAGAACACATTTTAGTTTTCTTCTGCGTTGCATTCTCCATGTAGATTTTTGTTTCTGATGTAGAGTACAGATACCAACCTCTGCCGTCTATGTAAAATCTCCAACCCAATGCTTTTGGGAGAAGTAGAGTGGTTGATGCTTGTAAACATGTTAAGAATAGATTAAGGGGGAATAGATAGAAAATGGTGTAGAAAATAAGAACCTAGTTGTTCCACCCAATTTTGGCTTTAGGTCAGACTGTACATAGAATGATCGAGAACGAAGCACATTGGTGGCCAGAAGCCACCTGGAGGAGGGGAGTGAAGGTTGAGCTGACAAGTTGTATCGCAGACCAGTGATTGAAGGGAGGGAGTATTTGTAGCTCAGGGTTGAACTGTGGGGTCCTGAATGTTCTCAAGCTCCAAGAGCACCAAGTGCCCCAGTGACTAGCTGGATGTAGGGGTTTTTGTTTTGCTTTGTTGTCTCAAAAAAAAAATGGGCAGAAATTCTGATCCAGACTTGGCATATGGGTTTTACTATATTCCAGCATTTTAAAAATGATATATATTTTTAATATCCCACCTTTATTATTTGTACAAGTAAGTCAATGTAGCTAACATATCTAACACACCTTTTTCCTCCTATTTCGTCCTAAACTTGAATGGATGTTCCTTGCTAGTTTTCAAAGATTTGGTCATATCAATGAGGAAGAGCACTCCCAATCTCAGGTAGAATGCCCATCGCAAACAAGACAAGGTAGCATCAAATGGTGGTAGTAGTACCTACTAGACAGACAACCCCATGCCTCAATAGCTGGGACAGTGTCCAGTCTTCCAGCTTGTTTAATGATAAAGTTACTACTGTGCTATTCTTATTGAGTCGAGAAAGTAGATGAAGTGTTTTCTCCATAGTATCTCCTAATTCTTATCTTCCTTTAAAAAAGTGGCACTATACCACTTTAAATGTTTCAATAATAAGGATTCTGCCGCAACTATAGTAATCAGTTGATGTTACAGTACCCTAGTATAGAAACTTTAATTGTTTCTGTTTTAGCCTGCTTAGGATTTGGTTTAAGATAAGTGAAGATTGCACACAAGTAGAAATCAGCTTGTTAGCCTTGGGAGTGAAGCTTTATTATTTATATAGTCTTAAAAGACAAAAGAAAGTACGATGCCTGATAAGTTAAGTTTTTCCTCTAATCTAGCTGGCAGAGAAGCAGATGACATTCTAAATTGGTTAAAGAAACGCACAGGACCTGCAGCCACTACCCTGGCAGATGTAGCTGCTGCGGAGGAGCTAGTGGAATCCAATGAAGTTGCTGTGATTGGATTCTTTAAGGTATTTTTTCCATTCATAAATTAAGGTGAAGGATTTTTTTAAAGACACGGCAGAATTCCTGGGATGGAGGAGGAGAATGGCCTGGTCATCAGTTTAACAGAAATACAAACTAATCAATTGCAGAGCTATTAGGCAGTAAACAACTTGGATTTTGGCCCCTTGTCAAGTCTGCACATGCAGCGGTTGCTTCTGCTTAGGTTTTCTTGTAAGCTTGTTTGCTTTAATAGGGGAAAATGTGGTGCCTAACTACTACTTTTTTGGCTGCTTGTAATTTTGAGACGATAGGATTTGCAGTATGCACTAAATCTTGAAATAATGGGCAACCATAATGGAAATAATGACGCAGGGTTTTTTATTTGTTTGTTTTAAATGTAGGATGTAGAATCTGACATGGCCAAAGAGTTTCTGTTGGCAGCAGAGGCCATCGACGACATTCCTTTTGGGATTACTTCCAAAAGTGATATATTTGCCAAATATCAGCTGAAAAAAGATGGAGTTGCTCTTTTTAAGAAGGTGAGTGGCTATGAGAAAAAAGAAATCCTGATTGGTTGGTGTGTTAGTCTGCCTGGTGGCACTCTGAAATTAATGGGTTTTTTTCTATTTTAGTATGTTTCATCCAAGGTGTAGGTGTTTCAGGTAGTAGTTACCACAACTCGTACTTACAGCTGTCACAATGTCCCATAGTCGCATGATTACAATTTATTATCTTTCCTCTCGGCTTTCTACAATCAAAGTCAATAGGAAAGCTGTAAGCAAGTTGGAAGTTATGGTCACATGATATTATTCACTTGACTGGCATAGTTCCCATTTAACAAGGGTGACCAGGCTTGTCAGAACTGCTGTAGCTATACAACCTAGCTACAACCTTTACAACTGTGTCAATTAATGACAGTTTCCATTCTCAATAAATGTTATTAAACAGGAGCCAAATGTATAGTAGAGAAATATAAATGTATAAACTATGGACAAAATCCAATGCTTCAGACACGTTTTTTTCTTTCAGGTGCCCAGCATGCTTATCACTCGTCACATCTGTGATACCTGTTTGAAGTTTAACAATACTTTTAAACACTAAGCATAGAATACAGAGAGAGGAGAAGCTATGTTTATGATTTACTTAGATTACTTGGATTATTGTTAATCTAATTAGTCTAGCAAGGGATGCGGTGGCTCAGTGGGTTAGGACGCTGAGCTTGTCGATCAGAAGGTCGGCAGTTTGGCGGGTCGAATCCCGAGTGCCGCGTAACAGAGTGAGCGCCTGTTACTTGTCCCAGCTTCTGCCAACCTAGCAGTTCGAAAGCACGTAAAAATGCAAGTAGAAAAATAGGGACCACTACGGTGGGAAGGTAACAGCGTTCCATGCGCCTTTGGCATCTAGTCATGCCGGCCACATGACCACGGAGACGTCCTTGGACAAGCGCTGGCTCTTCGGCTTTGAAACAGAGATGAGCACCGACCCCTAGAGTCGGAAACGACTAGCACGCATGTGCGGGGGAACTTTTACCTTTACCTAATTAGTCTAGCAATAATTAGTCTACTCAATCTCAAAGTCCAGCCTGCTTATTCAATGTCTTATTCCTCATTTGTGGTTTGAGTTTTAAGAGTGCTTCTAAGCATTAAGCATAAAATGCAGATAAAAGGAAAAGTTATATTTATGGCTGGCTTAGATTAGTTAAATTACTGTTTCTTCTCAGTCTTCACCTTTACTCTAATACAGCAAGGAGACTTCATTTGGATGTTTGCCTTTCTCCGATGACATAAGGCTAAATAAAAGTTGGTTATGTTAAATATCTAATATTGAAAATAAAATATTGGAAGTTTTGTATGCAAGTATTGGGCCGTTTGTTACATTCATCTTGGCAGCTGGAAGTTATATGTTTTAAAGAGTTCAATCTAATCTCCTTATCAGTCCTTGATTTTTTAAAAAGGTTTTCAGCCTGTCAATAGTGAGACAAATATCATTCAGGTACCAGTTTCCCACTGCTTTAAAAATAAGCAAAAAGTCCTGCTGGTCACAGCACTTATTGGACAAATTTTTGCATAATCTGTTTTGCCTGTTGACTTCGTTTATTAATTCACTAAATGTATATGCCACCAAATTCTTCCATTTTGAGTCCAAGTGGTTTGAAATTAATAAGGCTTCAGCAAAACCTTTGTGAAGAAGCTTGATTATAATGGCTCTAAAAATCTTTTTGCCACGTCCCGCTGTAATGGTTACAGATTCTTCAGTTACATGGCATTTTTTTTCTGTCATGGGTTAATTGCAAAATAACATTTCCCTCTCGGTAGAGAATCAGTAGGACTAGTAGAGACTAGGAACCAAAATGAAATTATTCCCAATTCATATTTTTAAAATCATCATAATTGTAAAATGCTCCATTCTTCTTCAGCCTGGTCCTCTCCCAGCGTGTTGAAATGCATCTCAAAGAGGTGGCCAGTGGTTTTATACCCTGGGAGTTTTAGTGTAATACTTCAGAACAACACCAAGTTGGGGAAGGCCTCCTTGCTTATTCATGTTCAAATCTCTTGATTCCTCATCCCTGGTTTTTAGAGAGTTTATATAATCCAACGGGGGTATGCAAACCTTGACTCTAGGGGAAATAAAAGCAGAATCTTCCAGCCTTTGAAGGGAAAACATCTATCCCCTAATAAGGTTGTAATCCTCTTCCCCTCACAAGTGGCAGGAAAGGTTCTGAGAAAAAAGGTCAGTCGTGGTTGTTACTCTGCAATAAGAGTCTTCCTGATGCTAGAGCTCTACATCTGTTCCTTTGTAGGCAACAATAGCCCTGCAGGGGTGCATTGTCTCTGAATAAGCTGTTCCCTGTTTAGGGACTTAATAGTGTACAATTCTGCCTCTTAATGGCTCTTTGGATTGGAGACATTTGTCCAATTCAAACAAGCCCTATAATTTCACCTTTTCTAAAACAGGAGTATCAAACATCTAAGGTGCTGAGATCTAAAATATTTTTCAGTTACCTTTTTAAAAAAAAATCAGGAAGAATGATGGGATGGACAGACCATTTTCAGAAATATTACGTTGAGAATCTGGCTTCTGAAGGTGCCCAAGTTTCCCTTGGCTTGCTGCTTGAATGCACTTAGGTGGTAAGATGAGAACTTGGGTTGAGTTTCTACCCTGGGCATTCAGCATTTTGTGTCTCGCTTGCAATGTGAAATGTGCTACCTTAGGTTTGTAAATGAGTTAGGGGGTTGGAGCTTTTCAATATCTGTATACTGTTTACAATTTTAAAATAATCCTCTGCCAGCGCAGTGAATTATTGGGCACTTTCACGTTTACTGCATAATTTGGCCGAGCAAAGATGAAGGAAGCACACACTATTATATTGCCCTTGTCCCTTCCTCAAGCTTTCGGCAGTTGTATTCTGCCACCTTCCACTGCACATATGTTTGCAGCGTCACGTAGTTTGGAAACCTCAATGAATGCTTTGGGAACAGGAACTATATTCCTGTATCACTATGGCAGATAGGTAGATCTACTCCTGCTTTATTGTTTTACTAAGTTCTCGCTAGCTATGTATTTTGTCCATTTACTTGGATGGATGTAAACTGAATTCTCTTATATTTTTCCAGTTTGATGAAGGTCGTAACAATTTTGATGGGGAAATAACAAAAGACAACCTTCTGAATTTCATCAAATCAAACCAGTTGCCCTTGGTGATTGAATTTACCGAACAGGTAAAGAAATAAATCACACGTTTTACATGTTCTGGATGATATGTAGTATTTATTTGGTCTGCAGCTTGGATCTATGGCAGTGAATCCAACAGGCTAGAGGGAGGAGGTGGAATGGTCAGGATAATTAATCTTGGGGGTTCCACATAATGTAATTGCCTTCAGTAATGCAACTGTTTCTCTTCCAGACTGCACCTAAAATTTTTGGCGGAGAGATTAAAACACACATCCTGTTGTTCTTGCCTAAGAGTGTTGAGGAATACCAGGGTAAACTGGATAATTTCAAAAAAGCAGCTGAAGACTTCAAAGGAAAGGTAAATAAAAGAAAGTAACTAAATAATTACTTTGCCCCTTTGTACAGTTTATTATACATTCATTTCTCATATGGTTACACATCACCAAGAATTAAAATCGTAAGATCTCTCTCATAAAGGCGGAAGTAGAACCAAGAAAAAAAACCAACAACCCAGGGTTTTCCTCTAAAGCCTAGATTCTCTTATTGGGGGTTTCCCTGAGTCCCCTGACCCTCGAAAAAGCACAATTACAATTGGCATGTGTGAGCTGTGGCTTCTCATCGTTACTTCTATTCTTTAAAGGTTGACTCTTTATATAAATCTCAAGAGAATTTATGATAGTAGTATAAACCCATTGTAATAAAATAAATGCAGTTTGTATCTGGACAAAGCCAACAACAAGTGTGTTTTAAAAGTATTTAAAATAAGGACTTGCTAGGCCTGACATTGTGTAAGGAAATCTTTCCACAGGAATGTTTTCCCTCTATAGGTAAAAGTCCATTCTGCTTTGTTTTGCATTGTTTATAATATCACCTTAATGACCATTTGAGAATTCTGGCTTCTGCGTGTTGGGTGTAGGCAGCCTGGCCATTGGCAAGCTGTTTGTAGGACCTCTGCTCCAAAACAGCTAGAGATTACAAGGGTGCTTATTCCAGATTTAAGATTACTAATAATGTTTAGAATTTGTGTATGAAGTGTAAGAGGAATTAGAAAGATGGGGTAGAGCTTGAAAATCTTAATTCAGGGTATTCTGCTGTCCCAAATGCTTTTGTCTCTCATACAGCCATTGTCCTGTTTTCCCTCCTCCCCCCTCCCCCCCCCAAAGATCTTGTTCATTTACATTGACAGCGACCACAGTGACAACCAGAGGATCTTGGAGTTTTTTGGCCTCAAAAAGGAGGAATGCCCCGCCATACGCCTTATTACTCTGGAGGAAGAAATGACCAAGTACAAACCAGAATCTAATGAGCTGACTCCAGAGAACATCAAGGACTTCTGCCACAAGTTCTTGGAGGGAAAAGTTAAGGTAATAGTTTGTTTTTTTCCTAATGGGGTTTTTGGAGCAGGTAGCCATGTGGGGAAGTCCTAGTAGTACAAATGGCAGGGAAATTGAGAATTCATATGGCACGAACTCTTAAGTTCTCATGGCAGAGTAGTTTGACATTATACTATGTAAAGCTTTTGCTGGGAAATCCAAAGGGCAGAGTCAGTGGAGCGGGTCTCGGGATATACTATGGTCCCACCGTGCTAGTAAAGTGAGCTGCATGAATTTGGGAACTGCTTTAGAATGGGTGGTGCAGATCCAAGAATTAACCTTCTCAGCATGACAGAAAGAACGTCCCGTTGCATGACTCCTTAGAGGATGTCTATTTTAATCTGGAAAGGGAAGCCTGTTACCAAGATCCAGCTGCTGTTCGATGTTTCTTACACAGCACATGTTATTCAGGGCTTTCCTTGAATCACCTCTTCTGCTCTGTCTCACTGTCATGTCTTTTTACTTCCACTTTCCCCCCCCCTTCCCTTCACCAGTCGAGGAGGGTTCATAACAATGTAGTGGATCTGATTGCCTGAAAAAAAATATTAGGAACTGCTAATGGAGCCAAAAGTTTAAGAATGTTTTTTAATCAATAAAACCCAGTTTATGATAGGGAAGGACATCTAAATGAAACGTCTTTTGCTTTAGGTGTGCTATTGAGACTTCTGGCAGTCGGTTTCAAAAGACAAGATACAGGGATAATTATTTGGCTTAAAATGTAGCTGTTTTCTATCTATGTTAAGTATAGATACTAGAGATAAACTAAAGATATATCTAGAATTAGGCAGTCATAATGAAGTTTAAGATCAAGTAACACATGGAAGAGTAACTTTAAAAACATGCTTAATCTGTGTTAAATATAAGGCTTGAAAATTTTGACATGGTCATTTTAAGAGCTTTTCCAACATAGTTGCCTGGAGTCCCTCGGGAGAAGGGCGGTATATAAAAACAAACAAACAAATAAATAAATAATCTATATCTTCCATCAGCTCTAAATAGTGTGGACAGTGATCAAGAAAAATGGAAACAGAGATCAAAAACAATGAGGAAGGCTGAATCTCTGAAGTATACTGTAAAGAAACCTTACCTTGAAATCAGCTAGACCAGGGGTGTCAAACTCAATTTCATTGAGGGCCGCATCAGCATTGCGGTTGCCCTCAAGGGGCCGGGTGGGTATGGCCAGGGTGGGCGTGGCCTACTGGGTGGGCGTGGCTAGAGTGCATATGGCCTACTGGGTGGGCATGGCCACCTCTACATCATTCGCATCAATGGTGCCTATGGGGGCCTGGGCAGGAGTGGGACAGATCTGGGGGTCTCCGGCAGAAGGAGGGTCTCTGGGCCAGGGCCAAGGCAGTGGGGGCCATTCCCTCACTGTTTCCAGGATGGCTTCGCGGGCCACATGAAACCACTTCGCGGGCCGGATCTGGCCCCCGGGCCTTGTGTTTGACACATCTGAGCTAGACCATCATAATCATTCCATTTTTATTTCTATGTGCTATGCACTTAACTATATTTTATAACCTCAGAGTGTCAATTTGGCAATAACAGTTTAATATAGATAGACCTACTCTGTGTAGAATTATCTGCATCCTTCATGCAAGAACTCAGATGTGTTTGGGTCGTGGGATGGGGACGTGACCTTGAAGGAGCAAATCTATATTAGCCTGCCTTTTTATAGTTTGGATTGTCACTTGCTTTGCCCTTGGGGTGTGGGGATTTCCTATTGACACATTCCATGCAGTTGCTGTCATGTTGCTTTTGTATATTTCAGCCCCACCTGATGAGCCAAGAGATTTCTGATGACTGGGACAAGCATCCTGTCAAAGTTCTGGTTGGAAACAACTTTGAGGAGGTGGCTTTTGATGAAAATAAGAATGTCTTTGTGGAATTCTGTAAGTATTTTATTGATAGCAATGTATGTGTACACATACACATTTATCTCGTTTAAATTTATATATGGTTAATGAAAGTTTCTCGGCAGCCGAATTAAAAAAGGAGAGGGATGTTTTGGATGCTGGACAACTGTTAAAATAATTTATCATCATCTTTTGGTTTACAGATGCTCCTTGGTGTGGCCATTGCAAACAGTTAGCTCCCATTTGGGATAAACTTGGAGAAACTTATAAGGACCATGAAAACATCATTATTGCTAAGATGGATGCCACAGTGAATGAAGTTGAGGCTGTGAAGGTTCACAGTTTCCCTACCCTCAAGTATTTCCCTGCTGGTCCTGACAGAACGGTGAGTCAATTGTACATTGAAACTTGACAGAGGGGAAAATGGTTCCCTCAGCCTGCTTTGGGGTATGCTTGGGTGCATGTGTGGCCTTGATGTGTGAGAAAAATAGCTTAATGGAAGATAGTGCTCTTATTTTTTCCTTGCAGCATTCATGGGGATCTAGTGGCTGGCTCCTCTTCGACTCGTATGGGTGGTGAATTTTCTAACCACCTCTCTTTTATTTTTTGGCTGTTCAGAAGTGAATTCTTCATCCACCAAGATCCTAGATTTGTCTCTGGGTAATAATTCTTATTTCTTGGTTTTCTAGGTTGTAGATTACAATGGAGACAGGACGTTGGAAGGTTTTAAGAAGTTCCTGGAAAGCGGTGGAAAAGATGGTGGTGTAGATGAGAATGTGAGTATCTTAGGATTATGATATTCTGCTCTGATATATATCTTCTGGACACGTCATATCCCTAAGGAAGTGGCAGTTCTGTCCTGTAAGTCTACTTATGGCTTATTGTGGCAGCAGAGAATGTTAGTTCCATAGCAACCTCTAAACAAAACACAGCTGGTTATATCCAGAATGAGCTGGGATAGCACTAAGGGTGTTCAGAATACCAGCAATTCCATGTAGACTCAGGCCATGTAAAATGCAGGAGCCTATAAAAACATTTCTGTGCTCAGAAAAGTGCTGAAAAAAACATTGTTTGCATTCTCCTCAGCCTTGGCCCAACAAACCCATAGGTGTCGTGAGATGAATCTTCAGTGGGCAGAAAAATGCCTATCAGCAGGTGTGGACATCCTCTTCTTTCAGCCACAGAGTTGTTGCTTTTAGCATGCAAAACTATTCTCTGCTTCATTGACAGAGATACTACTAGCTCTGCTATTATGCTGCTATACTTTTGAGCTTTATTTAAAGGGTAAATATGAAAGGACGAAATTAGAATTGCTATGGAATTTCCATTTATATTGGCAAGTGAGAATGTAGCAATTCATTCTTGGCATATCATATCTTACATAGAATTCCTGTACATAGTGGATCCTATGTGGTGACTTCAAGTTGCTTACTAGGGCTGGGGATGTAGGTATCTATAGTTATTGTTGATGGCAGACATTAGGGCACATCCTTTACCATTATTATGGAACCTGTCATGATTTGGTTTGTTATCCACCTTTTTGAGCTCTTTCCTCCGTTACATGTTAAAAGAGTGGATGTGGAAATACTCAGTTCAACAGTTTGATTGCTGTATGATTTTGGGGCACTATTCCTGCATAGTGCCTAGATAAGATAAAGCAAATTACTCTGTGTTGAATTTCAGTTTAACTTAACTGACCCAATGAATTTCAGAAAATTATAAATTATTATAATTTTATACATTTATTATGTTTTATTTAATCTGATAGATACCAACATTTCTGAAGGCATATAATTCTTAACCTTTGTTTTGTGAGACTTAATTCAAAGTAATTAGAAGTGCTATTTAGTTAAGTAGATCTAAGATGCTGATGATCAGTGGTTTAGAATAGATCAAAAAGTACTGACTACCAATTTTATTTTTTCTGAATGGCTTGACTAAACAAAGAACGGGTAGGATCAAAATTAGAAACAATTCTGGGTGTGAAAAAGACCACAATCTCTGTTCTATTTTAATACAGAAGAATCTTGTGATTCGGATATATTCAGAGGAACTCTGCTTCAAACATAAGTGAACATTTGTTTTTTTTTCTGAATTAACATTTTGTACCATATTCTAGTTGGTGACAGGTACTCATTAGATTCTGCCCCATTTTATAGACTTCACTGTTACAATGGAGACGAAGAAATAACTTTATGACCAATTTTTGCATTTTAAACCTTCAAGGTCTGTAAAGTAAATGAAAGCTGAAGTAAGATAAGCCATCATGGTTGCTCTTTGACAAAACCCGTAAGAAATAAATGAGGGAGTTATAATTAATATAGTCCTTTGAACACATCCTGTGAACAGGATTTTGTGTGTGTGTGTGTGTGTGTGTGTGTGCGCGTGCATCTTCAAGTCATTGTTGACTCCTGACGACTGCCTGGACAAGTCCTTGTAGTTTTCTTGGAAAGATTTCAGAATGACTTGCGATTGCCTCCTTCTTATGGCTGAGGGAAAAGTGGCTGGCCCTTCATGGCTGAGGTGGGAATATAACCCAGACTTCCTACTTCTAGCCTAGTCTTCTTAAGCACCATTCCAGATTGACTCTGTCTAGTATTTAAAATGTTTTAACTATTGATTATTATATAAAAGATATAAAAGACTTGAATAGTGCAGCATTATTGACTGGGTCAGATGTTTTAATCTAGTTTTTACTTCCCTTACCATAGCTGGTGGGTTACATTCTTGAGTTTCGATGCAACAAGCTGAACCTTTTTCTTTTCTGCCTGTAATATCTGTTTGGAGATCCTCTGTTTATTGACAGAACCTCACATAACATCTGAAGGATGACGGTTTGGTTATGTTTGGTATCTGAACTGAGACATGGGGTACTTTAAAATTGGAAGTTACATTATGTGTAATAAAATTATTACCCCTGTGTTATTTTTATTCATTAAAAAGATTGTAACTTTACAAAAGATGTTGGAAACCTAACGGTACCCCACTGCCTTGAAATCCCTTCTGTCAGCTGTATTGGAAATGCTTGTGGACAATGTGCTTTTGGCATTTTGCTGCCCATTGGTTTGGTTTTATGTGGCTTCTTGGAATGCATGGGATTTTCCTGGTCTTGCATGTTGTTAGCAGAGGATTTATTGAGCTAGTTACAGCTCAAGCATAAAGGCAGATCCTGAGCAACTGCTCTCACAACACTCTAGCTCTGCATTGTCTAGAGAATCTAACTAGAGACGGCATGCCTCTCCAAAAAATTAACTCTCCTTTCTTCATTGAAATAGGATCTGGAAGATCTAGAGGACGCAGAAGTGGAACCAGATGTTGAAGAAGAGGATGAAGAAACTGGAGCTAAAAAAGATGAACTGTAAACAGAAGTCCAATCTGCATATCCCCAGACACTATGCTATGGCTGCCAACTCAAGCAAGTCAGCAAACAAATGCTAACCAGAAGACAAACTGGCTGGGAATCCAGGGAAATTAACCCATTTCTCTAACCTATCAAACAAATCTAGTTTTATTCTATGCTGAAGAAGTATCTGACTTGTTGGCAAGCTGATGGGTCTTTTTTCTTTTCTCTCTTCTTTCAATTGCAAACGATGATGTACATTTCCTTAGATATTGCGACCTGGGTAGAAGCAGATTCAAGTAATATGTCCCATTGCCTAAGTAACTTGGGAATTTCATGAATAAGGCACCCTTAAACATTAACCACACTGTCTAAATGACATAAGCTGCTGTCGACCCAGCAGAGGCTCTTGGTTATTGTCCCAGCTTTTTTCCTTACACTTTACTGTTGTTTTTCCCCCTCTCACCCCGGATTATTCCAGTGTGGAAGAAATCACTAGGCTGACCATTGATGCTACTGGTAAAGGTAATAAGTGGGGTATAGTAGGTCCTCTTAATTCATTGCGTAGTCTCATTTTCTCTTTATATTGTACAATTGATCTCTGTCATTCAAAGATCTGGAAGGGTAGGAAATCATTGCTGAGGAATGAGAATCCAATTGCCTCCTTACCTAAAGTGAAATCTATCTTGAGTTGCTATCTCATCTGCAATGAAACAAAAGCCTTGCTGTCTACACATTATTTTGCAAATGGTTTTTCTGGGGACTGTTGGAAAATAACTTCTCTGAATGCAACAAAAAAGGACACTTGATAAGTAGGAGTTTTGTGGGGATACTTGAGAGCCATGGAAAGTCTGTATTAACAAAGAGGATGATATGTTTCAATGGAATTCATTTTAAGCATCCATGATGCTCAAGGAATGGAACTCATTGGCCAAATAAAAATTAATTTTAATACTCTTCTGAATCTTGCTGTTTTCTTTAAATTTGGGAGTTAGTTTAAGAAGGACTATAAATGAGGCAGACTGGAAAGGCTGAATTTAGGAATTTTTGCTTGCATTTGTTTGCATCATAATTTCTACCCAGACAGAAACTTTAACCATCCTACATTACAGAGAAGCAATTTACATAGAGGAAAACTATGTACAGATATTCAAATTTAAGCAAATGCTTATTATTTGAACAGCATGGACTTTAGTGATGTATCTGAATCAAACTCTGGTAAAGTCAGTGCTTGGAAAACAGGAAATACAAAAAGAGCAATACATTACACAAGTTGGCATCTTCGACATCAGGAATCCATACTAATTGCTCTAGTCTAGGCTATCTCCACCAAATTCTGTTTTGTGATAATGTCTTAGATTAGAAGAGTAATTGTCCAGATTAAACTAGATGAAGTGTTTCAACTAATGCATAAAAATATAGAACGAAAGGTGCATCAATTCTGACTTTCCATCCAATGTACTATAATTCTGTATTTAAGCTTAGTCTATCATAGTAATAAAGTAGTATGCTGGGCTTTACTATACTACTATCCTTGCTGCTTCATTGTTCTTGAATCAAAGAGCCCCTACAGTCTTTAAGATGAAAGAAAGGATAACTCAGCTGGATCCAACTGAGTCTTATTTTAACTATCAGTTAATGAAATTCAGGTAAAACACACTAAAAATACCAACAGACAAATGGATGTACAATTATTTTGGGGGGAGATTGGTTTATAAGAAGTGTGGGGTCTGAGGATTGAGCTTAGTATGCAAGTACTACAAATTTTCTTTGTCATGACCAATATTTTGAATTGCATAGAGGATAGGAATGTTTCTGGTGTATTAGCTCCCTGTGAGTTGAACATTTCTGCTTTAATATTCTGGGAAGGAGTATAAGGGAGAATCTTTGGCTGCTGGAAACATTCTCATTTTTGAGATCTCATCAGATATTGTCCTTCGGCTTTTTTTGCTTACTGCTCGGAGCATTGAGAATCTGGGGAAATTTAATTGCATTAGTGGATTACTTCATATAGTTTTATCTGATGATGTGATTATGGTAGACCAGTACTAGCGAGACTTGAGTTCCTATTTCCCTTTTTCTTTAGCTCACTGTAATTGTGGATAATTCACAATACTTCAAAAGCTGAAAGGAAAGGAAATGGGAGGGATTTACCATCTTCACACCTTAGAAACTATTGGGGAAAATTATAACATGCATTTACTCAGGCCCCTGTTGCATGTGTGCCAATAACTGTAATCCTTAGGTCTGAAAGGGACAATAAAATCAACCAGTGAGAAGGCGTAATTTAAAACAAAAAGCTAGTGCCTCTGAATGTGATGGCTGGATAAAAAACAGGATGAGCAGCTTTTTATTAAGTAAAGCTGGGAATGAATTTTTAGTAGAGTATCTGAAGTCAATTCAAGCCAAACTGAGCTGGAAAATTATGAGCTGGAAAAAAAATTGTAATCAGCAAAATGCCATTGAGATTTTAGATTTATAAAAACATGTAACTCTTTTTAAAAATATGTGGATCTATTTGGTATTCCTCAGCTATGGTACTTCGATGAAACTAGTGGCATGCAATAGAGGTTTGAAGGACTCCATCAAACTAGGGCAGGAGTCTTAAGGAACACTTTGTATCCTCTGGCTTTCATGTATTCATAGACCTCACTTGAAATATAATGATTTGCTTTTATTTCTTAGATTTGAAACTGGTTGTTAATGGGAGGGGGGGAAAATCCCATGTTCACATTTGAAATAGGATCTTGCAGTGTTTGGCTTGAATCTAGCATATATAGATCTTTCTTGGATAGAATTTTGAACTCCAGTGTATTTGGAAACTTTCAGTTGGCTGCAGCCTATATTTTTGTCTTGTGTTTTTTGAATCAGAGTAGATTGTTTTTAATCCTGTACATTATCCCAGCATCTTTATTCCAAAATTTGTGGTAAGGTATTTCAGATACAATTTTAGCTTTATTCTAAGTATCACTTAAAGGACAACTCTGTGTGTGTCAGAGAGAGAAATCTTTGCCATCCCAAAGTGTAGAGCTATTATGTTTAGGATCACCAAGGTACAAATTGTTTCTAAAGGTCGTCAATTCCTTCTAATTCAAAGAAACGTCTAGAGAAGTATGTCATGTGCAACTATTACCTGCTTTATGGATGAGGTCTGGACTGTTGGCTACCTCAATTGAACAATATTTTTGTAAGCAATTATGTCATTCTATCATATGATGAGAGCGAACGTGCCTCATTACTTGTAGCCCAGGAAAACAAGCTGCTGTGTGTTGAAGAGCAGGAGAGATTGCTGACAATTTATTTTCCAGTGTGGCAGAAAAGGAGGATGTCAGGCAATTTCTGAAGCAGTTTTTGTTGCCTAGTTTATTTTAAATAGCATTTTACTATCAAAACTATTCACGCCTGTACATATAAACTTCTTAGAATTTCCAGAGCAATAACCCTGCATTATGCATATATGCTGTTTTGATATTAATAATAATAATAAGTTGGAAGGTAACTTGGAGGTCATCTAGTCCAACCCCCTGCTAAGGCAGGAAACCCTATACCATTTCAGACAAATGGCTGTCCAGTCTCTTCTTAAAAACCTCCAGTGTTGGAGCATTCACCACTTCTGGAGGCAGGTTGTTCCACTGGTTAGTTGTTCTGTCAGGAAGTTTCTCCTTAGTTCTAGGTTGCTTCTTGACTAGTTTCCATCCGTTGCTTCTTGTCCTGCTTTCAGGTGCTTTGGAGAATAGCTTGACTCCCTCTTCTTTGTGGCGGCCCCTGAGATATTGGAACACTGCTATCATGTCACCCCTCACCCTTCTCTTCATTAAACTACACATACCCAATTCCAGCAACCGTTCCCTATGTGTTTTAGCCTCCAGTCCCCCAATCATCTTTGTTGCTCTTCTCTGTACTCTTTCTAGAGTCTCGACATCTTTTTTACATCGTGGTGACCAAAACTGGATGCAGTATTCCAGGTGTGGCCTTACCAAGGCATTGTAAAGTGGTATTAGTACTTCACGTGATCTTGATTCTATCCCTCTGTTAATGCAGCCTAGCACTGTGTTGGCTTTTTTGGCAGCTGCAGCACACCGCTGGCTCATATGCCTCTCCTGGCAACCATGGAACCTTCTTTTTTTTCCACGGATCTACGCTGTGACTTTCTTGCTCATATAAGTATGTAAGGTGGAAAGATTCCTGGTGGTTGCATGGCTGTTTAAGTTCACTTTTCCTTCTATGAAGATTATAGGAGAGAGCATTTTTCCCCCCTGTGGGTCTATGATGTTTCGCAGTAAGGGCCAGACAGTACCTAATACGCAGATTATCTTCTCATACCTACAGCTGGACAACCTGTGACTCTTGTTCGCTTGGTAGTGTGAGTCCTGAAAAAGAAGTCTTTGAGAAAGAACTTAGGGTGGGGAACGTATGGCCCTCCTAATATTGCTGAACTTTTAACTTAGCAACTCTTTTAATTGGATGTGATGGTTGGGGCTGAGGAGAGCTATAGTAATTGCAGCAGGAGTAAGTCACTTGCTTTTCCTTCAGAGGTTTTAGTCTTTCTTTCCCATAGCTTGTACCACACACAGGTGAGGGATTGTTTACCTTTTGCTAAAAACCTACAGGTCCATTTCCTGCCTTGTGCGTTGTTGATGTCCGGATTCTTAACTTGAGATAACAAGTGAAATGTCCCTAGCCTCCAGATGTTTAAGACTAGAGCTCATTTGAATAGTCACTATCCGTCCAAGCATCTTTCCGGAACCAGGATGGGAAGGCAATCTGCGGCCAGCAGCACTGTCTAATTTCAATAGTCTGGCACTTGATAGTGGTATCAAAAGTTAGAACAGATGCCGTATTTCTTGTTCCAAGCAGGAGATGCCTTCATGCTGCAAAACCCAGATTGATTCACAGTTGAAAGCTGTGGGAAGTATCAGAGTCTCTTGTTGCTGCACTTGTTTACTCTATAGGGCCAGCTGAGATACCCCGAGAAAAGCTGATGACACAGTTTCCTTTTACAGACGTTGTTTTCACGAGAAGAATGAAAGCTAATGTGCATCTCATCAAGTACCTCTGCTGAAGGGGTGCTGAGTTGCGGATGCTATTCAACAGTTAAAAGTAAGAAGGTATGTCAGTGGGAACTATTAAAATTATTCTTCATTGATTTAACAGTCTGATAGAAAAAAGCCAACGAAGACTCCATGAGCTGAATGTGATTTTGATGTTTACAGAGATTCAGTTCTATAACAAGAAGGTGAAATGAATGGCACTCTTATGCAATTTTAAAATTAGATACGCAGATTAGAACTTTCAGTGGAAAATATAACTAAAAACTGGTTTAGTTGCTTTCAAAATCTGATCATATAAAATCAAGAAGTGGTTGTATTATTTCAGTATTCTGAAAACCTCTGTTTATTTGGCTAGCTAAACTTGATTTTGAGCCATTCTGAATTTCTTTTTAAAAATACAGTTTTCTTAATCAAAGTAGTAAAATTAGTAATATGAAATTTTAACTCCTTGAATACACTAAAAATACCAATGCAAAGAACAAATGAATATGGCTGTTATCAGTGTCTAAAATATCTCTAGAGTTGCAAATACAAGGCCCTTGCTTAGAACTTTATTGGATATGTAACAAGATCAATAGAACCTTTGGTGTGGATCATACATGTTATAGCTCAGGTGGTGCATGAGATTTTAGATATAGCTGTAGACTAGAAAAATGAATCAACTACCATTAGAATTTCTCTTCACATGTTTTGGGAAACTCTGGTCAAAGAACCCACTTAGCGGAAGCTTCCGTGAATTTACATGGATTCTCCTATTGCTCACCAAAATTTGAGGGCTTTTCTTTTATTCTTGATACTCTGTTTTGGCAACACAACTTTCCCAAGTCAAATTTTGCAACCAGGCACCCTCTGTGTGGAACAGGCAGCTGGCCATTATTTCCAGTTTCAATTCTTCCTCAAAATGAATACCTTGCAACTCTAACTTGCAGTCATATAGTGGAACTTAGATTCATTTTCCTTCTTATTTCATACAAGATGTGTATAAATGCTTAAATTGGATAAAGTTCATTTCCATTCATATACAGAAATGATTTCTGAATTCACATGGCTGTACAGAATTTATATGTTGCAGCACTTAACAACTGAAGAATTGATAACAAGGATGACTCCTTGATTTCCTTCCCTTAACCACTTCTATCCATATCTTTTGGAAATATTTTTTGGATTTCCAAATTACACGCAGCAAATTAAAAGCATAAACTCTTAAGAAAATGCCTAGCTGCCTTAAAGATAGCAAAATATTGTTTGCTATTCATGTAATAAAACTATTCATTGTAAAAGCTTTTCACTTCTATAATTGTTGTTTTTGAATCTTTCCCTCTTAATGATAGCCATGAACCAGTTTTGGGAAAAGTATAAATGGCTGCCAACAAATTCCAGAAAGTAATGTAGAGTATTGCAAATGGTGGCTTGCAAAATCTGAGGCTGCTGGTTGTAGATTGCAGTCCAAGATGGACCTGCTGACTACCACTCATCGACAGGTGGGCCGTAAGCTGAGATTCTAATTTATGTTCAAAAGGGGGAAGCTGCGGACAAGGCATCTCAGTTACAAGATCTCATGGCAACAAGTATGAGCTGAGTGCCCTCAAAATAGCCATAGGGAGGCTATATAACAAGAAACTCTGCGGGAAACCCTCAGTCCTCTACAGATCTTCACTCACAGGTTGTGCCGTCCAAGAAAAACCTTGAAAGGAACAGAAAATCACTGCTGGGTACCTCTTCACATTTTCATTGCAAGATTTTGGGAGGAGATACTCCTTTGGATCTCAAGACATTATTGTAGTTTGGCACCTCAACGTTTGTGGGGTAGCTGTGGTCTCTGCTACTTTCTAAGTCTGGTCATTTTCCTTACCTCATCTGTTGGGCTTCCTTTGCCCTCTGTGACCATGAAATACTACTACCCAGGCTCACTTCCTAGGTACAGGCGATATGCAAGGCACCTCAAGACTGTGCGTTTCTCCAATGACGTCGTCTTCCAGGACCACATTCGACAAGGTGACTTGGAGCAAGTGGGACGTTTCATTCGGGCCAGGAAAGTCTCCTTGGATACCATCTATCCCTCTGGTACGTGGGAGAGAGGAAGACTGATTGGAGGGTGGCTGAGTAAGAAGCCGTTTAATCCCAGGGAAAAATATGGCTTGCATGTTAGGCTGCATTTTCAGTGGGATTTAAGGAAACAACAGGGAGCTTCCTTCCTGTCTCTCAGTTGCCATATAGCCCACATTATTTTAGTAGAATCATTCAAGAAGGGTATAAACCTAAAATTCTATAAACCCTTACAGTACTTATTTCCTTAAAGTAACCAAGTATTTTGATTCAGTATAGCAAGCAACAACAGCAACAACAACAACAAAAACTAGGATGAGAAATAAAATACTATCTGCTTCTCAGAAATATCTTGAAGGGTTATGCCCAACTCTAAGGTTAATGTAGTGTGTCTTTGAGGCATTACCTCTGGTTATTATTTCAGGGCATGGAAAGCTGTACAAGAAAAAATTGCAAGAGCAAGTGTGTGAAAAGCATAGAAATGATGACAATTACAGATTGCAAAATCCCAAATCAAATTATGATAGGATGAGCTTAATCTTTCTGAAAGGTATTATTTAGTTTAATCTCCCTAGTTAGGCACAATTTAGGTTTTGTTGGGATTGTAACTGCCAGAATTTCCCAGTAGGTTTTAGCCATGCTAGGAATGCCATGGGGCTGCAGCCCTGATTCATGTGGAAGGTGGCAAGTTGGAGAACTTAGGTTATTTTAGCCCAGCATTGTAGGACTATAGGATTCTCTTTGGGGATCATTTTGCTGTTAAGGAGACTGGCCTTCATTCTTTTTGTAAATCAAATAGTTCCCAAAGAAGCTTAGAAAACATATCCAGGAACTTTGACTGAACTTCTATTTCCCTTTTGCCTCAGGTGAACAATCTTAAAAACATCAACAGATCTATGTGGATGCATGTTAACTGAACAGTTTTAGTTATGTTTCTTTACTTGAAAGACTTTTCATGTGCTAAGATGAAAAATGTGGTAGGATCCCACTCAGTTTATAGAAACCATCTGAAGGGTTCACAGACTAGAGTTTGATATATTGTCTTTTTCAATTAGGAATGGCTGCCATCCATGAAGCTGTGCTTGCTGGAAACCTTGATTGCGTCAAGCTCTTGATAAAATACGGCGCTGACATAAATCAGAAAGATGATGAAGGCTGGACACCTCTGCATGTGGCCTGTAGTGATGGCTATGCTGACATTGCAAGGTCAGAGATGCTAGTCTGTTTACCTCATTCCCTCTTAACCAGCTGTGCCACTCTCTCAAGTGGGAATTATATGGCCAAGGAAAACAAGAAGGGCAGTGATTTCACTGTTGGATTACTGGGTAGTGAACTTTAAAGTGACAAGAAATAAGTCTCTCTTGGCTTATTCCAAGAGATGGATGAATCCTCTCTTATCTACAGTGCTCTCATCCTGACACCAGCAGTGCTGAGAGTATTTGTTGGCAGATTAACTGTGGTATTGCTGAAATGCCAAGCAAAAAAAAAACATTTAAATGGAATCCTATGTTATTTAAAAGGTGATTGTCTTTGTGGAAACAAAAAATATCTTTTGAGACACTTTGTAATGTCATAAAGTCCTCCACATTGCCTTAAATATTGGTATATGTCAGTTGGACAATGCTCGTGGGGAAACCAATTTATTTGATTCAGGCTGTAGTTCTAATTCTTCTGCTACAGCAAAAATAGCTCTAGGTTTTTGTGTACCACTGCATTCTCCAGGTGTGAATAGTATAAAGAGGTGAGCCTGCCTTAGGGAAATTTGAGAATACAGATGATTGTAATGCAAATTCTTACTGCAATTATTAAAAGTGACTAAAAGATACTTAAACCATATTATACAATGAACTACTTAAATGGACTATTTTTTAAACAGATGTAGTTAATCCAGACTGTTTTGACCTCTGCTGCATTTCATGATTTTGTCTTTTCTGATCTTCCAGGTACCTCATCTCTCTTGGGGCCCAGTGTGATGCCACCAACAATGAGGGAGAGAAGCCATCTGACCTTATTGACCCAGAAAACAAGGATCTTGTGGAGCTCTTTAAAGCAGCCCATGTAAACTAAGACTGTATCTCTTAACTTTTTTCCATGTGAAATCCAGTTTCCATGGCAGATAGTATAATCTGTTGTACGAAGCAAAGTTGCCCCAATGAAGTTGGTAACGGAGTGTGATTATCTCCTACAGGAGGCCATACTATAGCTGCAATAGGTATATATGAGACTGACTATTTGGGGATTTCTCAGAGACGTGCTTGGGGTGGTCCATCCAAAAAGAAATGAAACATTCTTTATTGTGGTTCATTGTCCAATTCAATAGATGACATAAACTGCTTCTGATGGTGTGACTGTGTAGGCAGTTTACATATACTGTATGTTTGTGATCTAGATTGGACCGGATACCAAGTTTTGTAAGCATATATCTTCTGTTTCTCATTTTGCAATTATTAATTTTGAACAATGACCTCAGCAACATTCATGTCATTTTCCTAAAGAATCCTCACAAAATAACCAGGAAAACATCTACCTTCAAAATGACATCTTTATGTACATATGGATTATTCTAAAACATAGTGTATAATGTCCTATTTTTAATGTGTTGCTTTTATACTGTATTTTTTAAGTGATTCCAAAACAGCTTTTTATTTTTTCAATAAAGGAATTCCCAAATCTGGAGTATTTTTCTTCCTTCACTTCTCACATCAAAGATAGCCAAGCTTCTGTTGAATCATTTGGTTTTGGCTATAATACAATAAAACTCTTCTTGTAGAAGCAAAATCCATATGGGGAGAAGAGCATTTGGATCTGGAATAAGCAAATTCCAGTGTCCAAAGAAACTTGGATTGTCTAAAAAGCAAAACGAAAAATGAAAATGAAACTTCATCAAAGCTTGAACTGTATGCATTCTACTAGTTAAACCTCTGGACCTGGTTGTAATATCTGATAAAGCATTTTTACATTGCATCCAGTTAACTAAAATTCATTGAAATTATGTTAATTGGATATTTTCATAGCATCAAAAATATGTCACATATAACCCGGTATGCAGGGTCATGATGTAATGTAACAGCATGCGGCATGTTGCTTGAAGTGATCGCAACTTTTCTGTGATGAAATCGGAAGAGCTTCCAAATAACTAACTGAATCCTCAATTACAAGTTTCTCATTTTTTTCTCTGAAACCCTTCTAATCAGTCCCAAAATACTATGCAAAATCATGAGGGAGAATTAAACATGCACTGCATTCAATGGGACATTACAGCCTAAACCCCTGGTGGAGGATGTTCCTATTATATTATGATTGGTCCCACAGTCAGCCCAGTATTTAGACTGGATTTGGCAGTTTATCCACCTAGCAAATCTTTCCCAAGGATCTGGGATAGGCAGATGGTGTTAAGTGTATATTGCAGGATGCAAGTTATTGAAATAAAGCTGCCTTTTGTAGCTAATGATTTTATCAATACCAATGATATTCAAATACGATCGGTTCACATCACAGCTGTCAGTTTTCTAGCTGATATTGGTCTTCATACACCATCGGAGTCTTCCCCAAACCTAGGATGCTGTAATGTGTCAATTAGTATATGGGAGGATCCAAACAGTGTGGCCTTTTGTAACTGATAGGTGGAAATTCTATCAATATGCAGATTTTCTAAGTGTTGTCCAAGCCTTTTTGGTATGACACCCACTGATAATGACTGGGATCACCATGGCTAGTCTGTGTCATAATTTTTCAACTTTAATTTTCAGATCTTGATACTTTCTGATCGCCAGTTTGTGAAATCAGTTCTTTAGTTGGTGCTGACCTTCATTCATACTGAGTTCTTTCCAAGAGCCTAGGATGTCATAATGTATTGGCATATTATATGTGAAGATGCAAGCAGCGTGGCTTTTTGTAACTGACAGATGGAAAAATTGTCAATAAGCAGATTTATGTGTTGTCCATGGCTTTTTGCTATGGCACCCATCAATAACCAATGGGACTATCATGGCTGGTTTATGGAATAATCTTTCAATTTTGATTTTCAAATTTTGATATTTTGTGACTTTCTCCAATTCTTTGTCTTCTATTCTACTATTGCCTGGTATTGCCACATCAATTATCCACAATTTCTTTTCAATCAGTTAAATCAAGTATGTCAAGATTTTATTAGTTTGTACTTGGAAATCCCAAAATATTTTAATCTGTTCATTTTCAACTATATTTTCAATTATATATTCCCACCAATTTTTCATTATTGGCACAGAATAATTTTAGAGATGTTCCAGTGAATCATTTTGGCAACTGTGTTGTGTCTTTGTTTTTAATCAGTTTGTGCAATCTTTTTCCATGAATTGAGTATATGATCTGTTTCTTCTGCTTCTTTGCATCATCTGCACTTTGAATCATTTGATAATTTTTTAAACTTCTGGCCTTGATTCCATTAGTTCAAACAGCTTACCTTTGAGCAGCCAGATCAAACATTCACTCCCCCTTTTAATGTTCCATTTGAAAGCCAGTCAGGTTTTATTATTATCCACTTTCCTTTTCACCTTTTGTGGAAATTGACCGTGTAATGCTTTTCCTTGCTAGCATTCTATTTGGGTTTTTATTACATTTTTTTCAATATTCATGTTATGTTTCCTATATATTTAATAAATTGTGATTTTTATCTTACATCAGTACTTCTTAGCTGTTTTTTACATAATCAACCAATGCACACTTTTTACTTCAGCTCTGACCAGAAGTAAACCTTTGCCTCCATTTCTGCAGGGCAGGTATTTATTTATTTATTTATTTATTTATTTGATTTGTATACCGCCCTTCTCCCTAAGGACTCAGGGCGGTGAACAATGACATAAATATCAGAATGCACAAATACAGATATTGAAAACAAATTAAACCCTAATTTTGCCCAAATGCAGAAGATAGTTACCTTAAAACAATAATTACAACAGAACCTGTCAGACCAGACCGGATTGCTCAAACAGATATGTTTTTAGGTCACGTCGGAAGGAGCGAAGTTTGGGAGCCATCCGGAGCTCAACCGGTAAATGGTTCCATAGGTCAGGCGCGCCCACAGAGAACGCCCTCCCTCTGGAAGCCACCAGACAGCATTCTCCAAACAGTGGAACCCTTAGGAGGCCCTCTCTGTGGGAGCGCACTGGACGGAGGGACGTTGACGCTGGCAGCAGGTGATTCCTAAGGTACTCCAGACCCATGCCATGTAGGGCTTTGAAAACCATTACCAGCACCTTGAATCTTACCCGGAGGACAACTGGGAGCCAATGCAGCTCACGGAGTAGAGGTGTAACATGGGAGTATCGGAAGACTCCCAACAAAACTCTCGCGGCTGCATTCTGTACCAGTTGGAGCCTCCGAGTGGTCCTCAAGGGCAGCCCCATGTAAAGAGCATTGCAGTAGTCTAAACGAGAGGTCACGAGTGCATGAGTGACCGTACGTAGGGCATCCCGGTCTAGATAGGGCTGTAATTGGCACACCAGGCGAACCTGGGCAAAGGCTCCCCTAGTCATAGCTATTATGTGGTCTTCCAAGGAAAGCTGTGAATCTAGGAGGACTCCCAAGTTGCGAGCCCTATCTGTGGGGGGTAATAACTCACCCCCTATAGAAAGAGATGGAATGTTCTGAATATCCCGAGATGCCGGTACGTACAGCCACTCAGTCTTGTCAGGGTTGAGTTGAAGCCTGTTCCTCCCCATCCAGACCCGAACTGCTTCCAGGCAACGGGACATCACATCAAGGGCATCACTGAGGTGGTTTGGGGTCGAAATAAAAAGCTGGGTATCATCAGCATACTGGTGATACCCGACTCCAAAACCACGAATGATCTCACCTAGCGGTTTCATGTAGATGTTGAATAGGAGAGGCGAGAGGACCGATCCTTGAGGGACTCCACAAGTGAGAGGCCTCGAGCTCGATCTCTGCCCTCCTGTTAATACCGACTGCGAACGTCCCATGAGATAGGAGGAGAACCACTGGAGAACCGTGCCTCCCACTCCCAATCCCCTGAGACGCTGCAGCAAGATACCATGGTCGATGGTATCAAAAGCCGCTGAGAGATCTAGAAGGACTAGGACAGAGGAACAGCCTCTGTCCCGAGCTCTCCAGAGATCATTTATTAGTGCGACCAATGCCCTCTCTGTGCTGTGTCCGGGCCTGAAACCCGATTGGTACGGGTCCAGATAGTCAGTTTCCTCCAGAACCGAAGGGAGCTGATGTGCCACCACACTCTCAACAACCTTAGCAAGAAAGCGAAGGTTGGAGACCGGACGAAAGTTGTTTAATATAGTTGGGTCCAAGGTAGGTTTCTTGAGGAGGGGTCTCACCACCGCTTCTATAATCTATTAATATCAGTACAGGAATGTAATGCGTAGTGAATACTCATGTTTTCTTGTTTTTTGGTCCAAACTGTCCAGTTCAGCTTGTGTTCAGTTAATAATTCCTGTAGTGTATCGTACCAAAGGTATGGCCCAGGTACTGATGGCTTTGATGGTGTTTTCACTGTTCAAATTTGTTTTTAACAATTTTCTCACTGCTACTACTATTATATATTTTACATATAACTCAAGGCAGCAAAACATACCTAATACTCCTGACTCCTATTTTCCCCAACACAATTTTGAGTTCCGGCCGAAAGAGTTATGTACATGTGGACACTCACCTCTCATCCTCTTGATACCTTAATCACCACTAAGGTCGATCACCTACCAGAAATCCCACCAAAGCCAGCAGCGAACTATGTTTATATAGTTCCAACTTCCCTCCGCCCCGTGCGTTCCCACAGAGAGGGCCTCCTCAGGGTGCCTCCTTTCAGAGAATGTCGGCTGGCGGCCCCCAGGGGCAGGGCCTTCTCTGTGGGAGCTCCGGCTTTATGGAATCAGCTGCCGGTCGAGCTCCGGACGGCACCAGACCTTCGCTCCTTCCGACGCGGTCTGAAGACCCACTTATTCGAACAAGCTGGCCTGGCCTGATGGGGGGATTTTAGGGTTTTTAATGGGTTTTTATACTGTATTGTTTTATTGGGCGATTATTTAATTCTCTTTTTTAATTTTTGTATTTGTTATTTATATGTGCCCTGTTCACCGCCCTGAGTCCCTCGGGAGAAGGGCGGTATATAAATTTAAATAATAATAATAATAATAATAATAATAATAATAATAATAATAATAATAATAATAATAATAATAATAATAATAATAATAATAATAATATCAAACTTTACCTGCATCCACAAACTCCTCTAGAGACAAGCTAAAAAGATGAGACAGCTTAACAGAGGGGTCTTCAAACTTGGCCCTTTTATGACTCGTGGACTTCAACTCCCAAAATCCCTCAGCCAGACACGCTGGCTGAGGAATTCTGGGAGTTGAAGTCCACGAGTCATAAAAGGGCCAAGTTTGAAGACCCTGAAGGCTTCCTTATCCCATACGGCCCTAGTGAATTGATATGCCTTATAGGGCTGTGCAAATAGGAAAGCAGGATGACCCAAAGAACCTCGCTTTGGTCCCAAAACAGACACAAAGTCAAAAGCAAAAAAAAGTCGCCCGCCCCCCCCCCCCCCCCACCACCACCAGCGCTGCCCTGAACTGCTCTCTCACTCTCCGCCTGGTAACATCCGCACCCCACCCACCCACGACGCCTCCTCGGTTTGCCTCTGGGCACCCGGAGCGCTACTTAAACCAAAATGTCCCTCCGCCCCCCCGCCCCCGCTCGCCCGACTCCCCATTTCCAGATCCGCTCTCTTTCCCCAGAGCTTGCCTCGGACTCCCGTTTCCATGGCTACCCCTCCCCGCGCCCTGCCCCGCCGCTCCGTTTCCATGGCAATTCTCTCCCGCGGCTACGCGGGGCAGGGGCTCTTCGGACCCACTCGCCCACAGTGCGCAGGCGCAGCCCGGCCTAGGCGCTCTCTTCCGCCCGGGCCTGGCATCAGCGAGCGAAGTCAGGGCCGGGATCTCCCCGGGCCCAGGTGAAGGAGTTGGGAGGGTGGGGCAAAAAAAATAAAATAAAAAAAAGCAAAACAAGGGAGGCGCTCTGACCGCCCCGTCCTCGCTGCCGACCCCGCTGCGGTGCTGAACTGACCCCGCACAGGTATTCGCTTCTGGGGCAAGTGGGCCTAGCGCCGGGCCAGCTCCCCATCGGACTGGCAATTGGTAGGCGACGGGGAGAGGCAGAAAGTCGGCTTCCAGAGCTTCCTCCCTTCCCTTCTGTGCAGTGCTGGCATCCCATTCCCAAGGCTAGATTTCTTTTCTGGGGTCCGGTGGGCGAAGCTAAGGATGGTCGTGCAGAGATATGTATAGAGAGCCGCAGAACTCTTTCCTATCTGGGAGAGTTCTCGCACTGGGAAGCACTGGGAAGAGAGAGCGGGAGGATGGTTATGGGTGACCTGGGAGTCTTCGGGGCTTTGCACCATGAGGGGCTTGAGGGACGGTGTAATAATATTAATGTGATGAAACAGCGGCTGAAATGGCCCTCTGGTCTTTAAAGCAGTTCACGAAATCCAGTCTGCCTTAGAATGACAAGGCTGAGCACGATTTTTATCCCTGCTCGGTTGCTAAAGTAATTTGCTCCCTCATGTGTAGCTAATGGGACACCATCCTCAGTCAGCTCAGCCTTTGTTCTAGCCTTTTGTCTTTTGTCTTTTTTTATAGCATCACCAACCTATCCTTCCAATACCTGGGCCAGGGCTGGGCAAGAGGCAGCCATGACAAGGTGAGAAAGATGACAATTGAATTTGTACTGGTACCAAATACATTAGTAGAATATATTATTACTTTTTTAGGACTTCCAGCCAGCTGTTCTGTCTTGGTGAAGGCAGGCCAATTGTTTAGCTAGAGGTGTCCTGTGTAAGTTGTCTGATGGTGATGGATGATTGTTTGAATCTTGGATGGATTATTAACTTAGATTTGGTAATCCTGTATTCCCACAGCACACTGAAAATGAGAAAGTGACATGTGACCGACAGTCAAGAAAATAATATGTCGCTTACAACTGGTATTTTTTAATTCGAAAAGACCTGAACATACTGAATGATCGTAACTTTTGGAACCTAACGCCTCAATTACAATTCCTGTCAATCCAGAGCATTGGCCATAGGGACTGATGGGAATTGTAATCAGGTTTGGAGAAAAGTGGCTGAAGTTACAATGCCCTGCTTTTTAAATTTTGCCAAAGATCAGAATTTTCTCACCTATCTCCTTCTTTTCTAGCTCCCCTGTTTCCAGAGTAGTTTACAATGGCAAGAGAAACAGCAGTCCCCGCTCCCCAAGCAACAGCAGTGAGATCTTCACTCCTGCACATGAGGAGAATGTGCGCTTCATCTATGAAGGTGCCAAGTGGGAAGCATTTGCTGCATTTCTGCTAGATCATGGCATATTATGTCGCCTTTTATCATGTATATTACTTTTGTACCACATACCATTTAACAAGTACTGGTGTCATTTCCCCCCCCCCCCATATCTATGTGTTTTTTTTAAACATAGGCATGAGTAAGTGGAGAAAATTTACTGAAAATGAGACACTTTAAAAGTCAGAACATTTATACATGAATCTAATGTTTGGGATTGACAGACCAACATTGAAAGTTCTGTATATGAGGTCCTCCTCTAATTGCAAACAGTATACTTTCTTGGTGTTTTTTTAAAAAAAAAATTAGCGTAAAATCACTGTTAGTGTTTAGGTGGCAGATTCAGTCAGAAAGTGCTTCCTTAGTCTGCATATGAAATATTTTCCTATCTTAATATTCTCCCTTTTCTGCAGCCTGGCAATCTGTGGAGCGGGATCTCCGGAGTCAAATGGCGGGTGGTGAACGGGTTCTTGTAGAGGAATATGTGGAGAAGGTACCAAATCCAAGTTTGAAGGGTGAGTTTCATACTGTCAGATGCTTTCTTTTTCAATGACAAACTTACTGACATCCAGTATGAATTACATATTGTTTTATGTGGGTATGCATTTGAAGATAATTCAGACGTTTCAATGTGTTCTGCAAGTTTATTGCTTATACTATATAATTTCAGTACTTTGTCAAATTAATTGGCTTCTACTTACTGGGTTTAATTTTGTGTGTGCTAGTTGTCTTTCAAATGTACAGATAGTCCAGAGTCATGATACTTTGGCATCTTATCTTTTTCTGTTTCAGCTAGCCCCTTCCATGAATTATATGCTCCATATTCTTTCAACTACATCCAGCTCAAAGTTCTTCTAGTAATTAACATTAGTAGCATTAGCATTAGTAATGAGGCAGATGGATACATAAAACAACATCTTTTATATAATTGGCCCTAGACTTTGAAATTTCCTTCTGTCTTAACTTTGGACTTTGGCACATTGTTCACGATGATACTTGAAAATTAATTTATCTCTTGCTGGTCATTGGTCATAGTTTCATATTATATAATCTAGTATCTGGTCTCACTAATTAGCTGGGTTGGATGTCTTAGTAATAGAATGGTGGAATAGAAGTGTTTTAAAAAAATAAATAACTTTTGGAGGAACAGTTCTGTGCAAATATACTTATGCAAAAATTGGAGATTCTTTTAAGATCTTAAAATCAATTTATTGAATACAAGATATTGATACTTCTTTTTCTAACAATAAATAGACTGCTATATGCAAATATGTGAGCCCCTAGACAAAATATACTCTACAGAACCTGGAGATTGCCAGTTTACCTTTCCTTTTGACAAGGTCCTGCTGTCTTCCACTAAAAATGTATTCATGTATTGTGGTTTTCAATATTTTTCACCATCAGCAAAATACTGCACAAAGTTTCCAGGGAAATGGAGAGTAAAGGTAAAGGTAAAGGTTCCCCCGCACATGCGTGCTAGTCGTTTCCGACTCTAGGGGCCGGTGCTCATCTCTGTTTCAAGGCCGAAGAGCCAGCGCTTGTCCGAGGACATCTCCGTGGTCATGTGGCCGGCATGACTAGACACCAAAGGCGCACGGTGGTGGTCCCTATTTTTCTACTTGCATTTTTACGTGCTTTTGAACTGCTAGGTTGGCAGAAGCTTGGACGAGTAACAGGCGCTCACTCTGCTACGCGGCACTCGGGATTCGACCCGCCAAACTGCTGACCTTCTGATCGACAAGCTCAGCGTCCTAACCCACTGAGCCACCGCGTCCCTAAACTCTATTTAAAAACATACACTATGATAACATAGTGACTTATAGATCAAGAAAATTCTACCTAGGAATCATAATCTAAACTGTGCAAGTAGAAAATCTCTAACATAAAAGTGAGCAAAATTAAATGCATTGTCTTTCAAATGCATATTTGAATTTATGCAATCATCAAATTCATAGAGGTTAGAATTAATGGCTATTGATCATAAGCAAGAACAAATAACTATACCTGTCATGGGAGTTTTAGTTTAAACTCCTGTACAGAGTAGAAAGTTAGACTTGATGGCCTAACTAGTATTATCTAAGATCCCAGTATTATGATTCTAGTCCAACATTTTATTTATAGTAATGATCAAATGAATGCACTTAGGAAGTTCAGAGGAAAAGCATAAAGAATGGCATTTTTCTATATAAACTCTTACTGAACATTATTTTTTCTTGCTTATGATTAATAGCCATTAATTCTAACCTTTGTGAATTTGATGATTGCATAAATTCAAATATGCATTTGAAAGACTGCATTTAACCTTGCTCGGTTTTATGTTACGAGATTTTCTAGTTGCACAGTTTAGATTATGATTCCTAGGTAGAAATTTCAACTCTTTAAATATATATCGTTGGTTGCATTCTTGTGAAGATAGCTATGGATACAAATCTTTTAATTAGATGTCTCAGTTATCTATAGTCCATATTAGAATTTAAAGTATTATTAATTAGGTGACGGTGGAGAATCTAGCAATTTTCTTCTTGCTAAAGTCAGTAGGAATGTTGAAGAAAGTAAGTTGGGGAAATCTGGAGTTTTATCCTAATTTTTTTTCCTTTATTTTTTTGACAGCATTCAAACCTGTTGACTTGAGCGACCTAAAGCGACGGAACACACAGGACTCTAAGAAATCCTAAAGTGACTTGGGCTGGCCCAGCCCCATTGTTGGCATGTGGCCACTGGTACATGAATTTGATAACTTTGTGTTGGTTTGCTCCTTAGGTCTGGATTGTGCCTGGGGCTGGCTCTGAATTTCCTAAGAAGGATTGGCTTTCTGCCTTTTCTTCTCAGCATTCCCTGGCCTGGGCTGCCTTTCTTCATTCTAGAATTGAGCCCAGGAGTTCTTTTTCCTTAGTAAATGACATTTTAATCTGACGATAGCCGAGTGGCTGGCATGTGTCCTGTCTGTCTACATGTGAAATAAGACAGAAGCATTGGGAACCACCAGACCTAGCCTCTCCCTAAAGTCCTCTCAAAACCCAGCTCTTCTTAGGGAAAATCTGAGAGGCTGATGGGAAAGAAGCAGCAATGGTTATGTAGTCTATTCTGCCAATACAAACCAGGAGATTTTAGACTGTTAATGCTTGAGCTTTTTGTCTGAAGAATGAAACAATATTGCTCAGCCCGTTGGTACAGTGATGAAGAAGAACTGAACAATAGAAGCTTCAAGCCCAGGACAGTTTCCCAAGTGCAAACGTTTTGAGATTCAACTGTACCTGGATAAATCTGCCTGGTCTCCCTTACCATGTGGTGAAAAGATGCGCCAGATTCTGTGGTTTTTATACCTTGCTGACTAGCATCCCCAGCCAGGGGGGAGGTGGCATTTCTGAGCTAGCCCCAGAGCCCAGCCCCTGTGCCCCAGCAGGGCTGGGGACAGCCTTAGTGTGTGCTGTTCACCAGCAAGTGGCAGAAGTACCCATGCTTGTGTCTAGCCCAGGCATTGGTATTGGGGATCCTACCTAAAATAGGTAGGAAAGGGCATGGTGGCTGTTTCTTTCCCTTTGTTATGTCCCCCTTTGAATTGTGTCTGTCTTTAAGGGGTGTTGTAAATAAAACTGTTTAGTCATTTTGACATTCTGTTATGTGAGCTTATCTTGCATTCTTAAAGTGGAAGTCACTTAGTTATCTACTTCTATATTCTTTTTGTGGCCAGTAATAAGCCTCTCCTGACCTAGTATTGCCTTTCTTGGAAGAATATCTTTATTTCTTTTCTAGTTACTGCAGTGATAATACTTCTATTCGTCTTCCTAATCATTATTTTGTGTTGACACTGGCTAGTGGCAAACGAAGTCACTATTAGCTTGGTCTGCAGCTAACCAGTTCACCCTCACCTTGTTTGTTACATCTTTGGTTCTAATGTGGCATATCCCTGAAAGAATATTAAGCATCTTCGTTCAAACTTCTATAGTTGGATAAAGGAACCTAGCAAATATCTGTTTTGCAGGAAGAGGCTTCAGAAGTGTTTCCTGATGCTTCCAAAGTGGAAACAACTTTATTCTGTACTGTTCTTCATATTTTGTATACCTGAGAATAGTGTTTATATCTTGAAATGAAAAAGTGAGATTATTGAGAATCAAATGCTTATAGGTGCTAATGTGAAGCAAAGGCTCTTACACAGAGAATATATTATTTCAGCATATATTATTTCCTATACCCCATATGAAGATAGTCTTCACTTATTAGGAATTGGGACTGGCAGTCCTATCAAACAGTGTGATCATAAAGTATGACATCACCAATTTATAACAGCAGTTGTGACAGTTCAGGTTGTCATTAACAAATTCTGCATGGTCATTACAGTAATTGCAGAGTCACATGATTGCCATTTGTGACCGCCTCATGGCTTCCCCATTGACTTTGCTTGTCAGAATCTGGCAGTGATGATGACTATGGGATGCTACAATCATCGTATTTGTGAGCTGGATGTCAAATGTCCAAACCACCATGAGGTGACTAGGGACCTGCAGCAGCTGCAACTACGAGGACCAGTCATCTTAGTGCTGTGGTAACTGAAAGGTCGCTGAACAAGTGATCATTAAACGAGGACTACAGTACCTGTATCGTACTGGCTGAGTGTTCAAATTGAGGGATCCTAGCTGGCATTTTAAGGGAGTGAATTGTGTACAAATTCTGTGGATTAAAATCATACATGCTTTGTAGCAAAATGGTGTAAACATGCATAAGTTTTTGAGAAGGCATTTTTTAACAGCCTTGACAGTTACAAGTCAACATATTGTTGTCCTAAATGGAAGAATGTTTCATTGTATAATCTCAATCCAGGGGACTTTTTTTGTTTTATTGATATTAGTAAAGTTTTTCCTTCGTCCACAAACTGAATCAGATTATTAGAATAAGCTGGAGCAATCATTTGCTATAGTGTAGATTTTTTCTGCTCGCTCCATTTTCCTGTTGGTATCTTCCTAGGAAGTTTGATATTTTATTTTGTTTACTAAGCCTTTTATGTTTGCTTTAGTTGGGCAATAATTGCCTTAATCAAATAACATAGTGGGATGGATGAGAAACCTGAATATGTTTTAGCAAGCAATAAATCATATGTATAAAAGCAGCATGAAGAATTCTAGATCAGAATGCCATACAGATGTTTGAAAACATGAATTGTGGATAATTAAATGAACAATTTTCATTTTCTCAATAGTAAATATGATCTCTATATAGGCCCTTGAAAATCAATTGGTGGTAATGGTTTTGCACTATTGGGGAGAGTATTATATGGTGATTGCCATGTGCCTTCTTCCATCTCTCTCTTCAAAGATCCTTTAGACAGGATAGTTGTCAATAAAGGCCTTGGTGGAAAAAGGGAGCAGCTCAACAGACTTCCAGAATGATCTTTCTGTGCTCTCTCCCTTCAGGGAGTCTTTTTCCAGGACATTATGTAATTATTTTTCTGAAGTGAAATTTACATCTTACATTGAATCCAAATAATGAATGCTCCAAGAACACAATACTGCTTGTATTATGTTGTATCATACTGCAGCCTCTGATTTGAATAATTTTATGTGTGGAACAGACTAGAATGGTGCGATTTTGGGGAAGTTTTTTAAAATTTAGGTTAAATCACAATGATGAAAAATCTAAAATCACACAAAAAAAGCTTTTGATTTTTCATAGTAAGTGTTAGTTACGTGAATGGGTTCTGAATGGAATTTAACCAAGGACTGTTGAATTGTATGGAAATACCCATACTATTTGCCTTAAAGAAAACCCTTAGTGTTCGGAAGAAATTGTACAACAGAGAAAGAAGTATAAATAATTAAAGTAGAAGGAGCCAGTTTGGTGTGTAGTGGTTAATAAGGCATCAGAATAGGAGACTGGGAGACCTGAGTTCCAGTGTGCCTTAGGCTAGAAACCAGCTGGGCTACCTAAAGCCAGTCAAAAAACTGCAAGGGAAAAAAAATCACTGCAGCCCACTCTGTACATTCATGGCCCACATAAATATAGAAATAAAATTAGGGTAGAGCACATACACAGAGCTACCCCACCTTATTTTGTTACACACACTAAAAAGATAATGCCTCCGATGGAAGCATTATCTTGTGGAAAAGGGGATTGAACAAATTTTCAGAAGCTGTGCTATGCATGTTTTCTATGTTTTAAATACAAGTCAAAGTGAGCAAGAATGAAACCTGTCAGTGGCTGATCAAAATTTATGTGCATCTTTTAAGTTTCAGCAATGGAAATCTTCCAACACAAGCTGATTACAAGTGATTTATATTTCAAAGTGTCTGACAAATTTATCTCAGAAAGCCACAAGTGGGCTGCTTCCATTAGAGTTACTAACAATCGGAAGTATTAACTTGATCTCTGTTGGGTGTGTCACAGGCATTTTAATAGCACACATGAGAGTGATTCTACCACTGAGCCTTAACAAAAACAAGTTCAGCTTCCATATGGGACACTAATATACCTACCAGGTCTTCCCTAATAGGTAGTGTTTAAGCCAAAGTAAAGTCTCCTTTGTGGAGCATATAAGATATAGAAATATGATAGGGAGACGCGGGAGAAAAAGGGATTGTGCTTTAAAAGGATATATTAAAAAAATGTTGGTTCTATGATTTTGCATACCTAGATCCCAAATCTTCTGCTTTAGTTCAGCCAAGATTTGATCAAGTCCCAAAGCAGATAGTGCTGAAAAGGTAAGACTGCAGTATTCCAAATTACTAGTCTGGTTGGAGGAGAACCTGCCCTGTCAGGTGAGAAGAACTAAGGTAGTTCCCCAGTAGACTTGCTTCAGCCAATGATGAAGTTTTAATTAGGCCCCTAAGATTTGCAAGAAATTGGCTTGGATTGCTTCCAAACCTAAAGGCCTCTTATTAATACAAAAATGAGTAACATTTGCAGTGATGGGATTCAAATATGTGAACAACCGGTTCTCTGTGTGGATGCCGCTTCCGGAAGTCCATTCAGGGCCTGGGCAACAAAAAATTAGCTACCAGTCTTGCCGAACTGGTGTGAACTGGCTGAATCCCACACTGACCATATTGTGTCAAACCCAGAACTTTGGCTTTAAATAACTTAAAAACGGATGAGATATAATTGTTTCCAAATTGATCTGTACATTTCAGGGGATAATTTTGAGGTTCTGCTCGAAGTCTTGTTTGAGTAGACCAGCAGGTAAAAGACTGAACATAAAGACAGATATTTAAAGGAATTTACCTCCTCCATGAGTTTGCTGTTAATTGTCCTTCTAACTGGGTTCTTAAAGCTTTTCCTGGAGAATAGCAGTATTTTTGTTTTGGAGTAATTTATTTTGAAGTGTTACCTACAGCTGTAAAATGATAGAGTTTTAAGTCATCTTTAAAGGCTTACTTGGGTTACAGATTGGCTGGCTGCATCATCGGCAAAAAGAAGGGGATGATGGGCATGGGAGAAAGGATGGAATTTTAACTTTGCAGACATTTCAATAATATTGTTAATGTAAATATTCAATAATAGTTTGGGGAGGATAGTTTTATTTTATGCTGTTGTTACTAAAAGGGAGTTCAGTTAATCAGGGGTCTTCAAACTTGGCCCTTTTATGACTTGTGGACTTCAACTCCCAGAATTCCTCAGCCAGCATGCCTGGCTGAGGAATTCTGGGAGTTGAAGTCCACAAGTCATAAAAGGGCCAAGTTTGAAGACCCCCTGAGTTAAATCATCAGGAAATATTAACCACTTAGTGGTTGTGGCTTGGTGTAATAGTATTATTAGCCTAAGAAGACAACTGTCTAGTGTTGTAATGCCTAATTTCCTTCAGAGTCGTTCTCGCAGAATAGAATCAAAGGCTGCCAAAAAATGCTTTAAATGGACTTAGTACATTCGCTCCTAGCCATTCTGGGAAGGTGATTCAGATTTAAATAGATATTGGCGGACCATATTTTGCACTTCTATAACAAGCTTTTGAGGGTTGAGTTATAATTCCCTTTGAGAGAGAGAATTAATAAATCTTTTTCAACCAAAGACTTAACAGTCTTGCTATCTGTATTTCCACAGAGCATTATGATAAAGTGTTCTTTTCTATGTAGAATTGGATCTTGTGTGTTTTCCTCTGGCTGCATTCTAGCTATAATATGCTAAGCTTCATTACTTTTATCTCCAATGTCTCAAGCAGCTAATCTGGCTCTGCTAAGCAGCCAGTCTCAATTGCATGACCCATGGTGTTGCAAGAAAACCAGTCATAAACATTTCATTGGCCTCTGGTGGTGGGTTATTTAATACTCCCACTCCTGTAGAAATAAAAAAAAATCTTAGCAGTTAACATTAATCCTGAGATGACAGGGAAATGTTCATTACCATCATCATCTTTAACAAGCCACATCCAGAGTATAAGTTGCTACCTTATGACATTTTGGGATGGTTCCATTTTGGCATGGTATCCAAAAAATCAGAGACACACCAGTGGCATGTTGAGCCATCCACACGGTTGACTCTTAGGATCACTGATCAGAGGCTCTTCAACATCAAGTCCAAAAACACATATGCTAGCACAGGTAAGAAGACTTTTGCATCAGAGGGAGCAATATACCTGCAGAATCCTAAACATATCCCAAATGCAAAGATTTAGAATCAGCACTCTGGTGCACTGGAAATCTGAAGAGAAAGGTGTAGTTCTTACTGATCATTGCAACCTTCCTCTCCCCCACCATTGAATCTTTGTCAATGTTATATACAATTAACCAGACAGGATAGTGACTAAAACGCAGCTCCCTTGCCATCTCAATGGTCCCCTCATCCAAATTTAGATGATGGATGAGTGAGATCTAATTTTGGACTTCCTGGGGTTTAGCAGTAGCATGACAAGGTCAAATTAATAAAACACTGAGAAAATGGGACAGAAAAGGGCAGAAGGTCTAAAGTGTCTGATCTCAGCTGGCATGTTAATAGCAAAATGCATATTTTCACAGAGTGTGTACTGATACTTCTCAGAGAAAAAACATAAAAAACAAAACGGTTGTGCTACTTGGCATTCCAGAGTTCTGGATTGTTCTGATCCCCAAAAGATCGGTTTTGCACTTACTTACATCCTACCATTATTTTGCTGAAGGGCACAGGAAGTACACAAAAAATTGTGCTGACGTTTGACCAATTAATTGACCATTTTTCAATTATTTATTTTAAACAGCTCAGTTAGCCTTATGGATGCCTAGAGAGGCACTCACAAACAGTAGATTAGTCACCCCATTTATTGCAGAAGGGATGTAGCCCCACCCCCGTCTTGTTTTATATTGCCTCATAGCATGCATGTAGAGGATCATGGAGGTCATCCTAATAGCTCTAGCAGTCTTTACAAGGAGTGGTTTCTACATGATGTGATAGCACAATCCTGTGAGGAAGCATAACGCCTTCTTGGTATGTGGGGAAATGGAGGGAGTGGAGGATTTAAAGGCTACCTCTATTAATATACTCAGATCTGTTTTCCTCCTTTGACCCTGAGGGCTTAACGCCATCTAAAGTTAAACTTGCTAGAGACATTCTTCCTCTTTTTTACTTTGCCAAGACTAAACCCAGTTACCTCTCAATCTTTGAAAGCCTTCCCAATTTTCCAATATGAACTGCTTAGTTTGACTTTTTTCTTCCATGCATTTTAGCAGTCTAAATTTTTACAGTGCACTGTTCTTCAATTTTGACAAAACAATTATTCCTAAGTGAAAAGTTTTTTTTTTAAAAAAACAACCAATACATATCATGAGATGTTTACCCAGATGAATAAATATTTCTGCATTTTTATTTTGCATGCTGCATTGTTGTTGATATATTAATCAGTTGACTTGATATCCTGTCCCGTTACAGGAAATACTTTTTTTTAAAAAAATGGTGGCCTTTTTTCTTTTAAAGGATGTGGGAAATGGAAGTGGAAAAATATTTAAAAGAATGAAATTAAGAAAATAAACAAATGCTGCTGAAAAAGGAAGTTATGTAAACAAGAAGGAGTAGACTTGTTTGACAGATGTTTAGGAATCTAAAAGGTTTTTTTGTTTTTTTTTACTGTCTCTATAATTGTCACCATGGCTGAAGCTCTTCTTTGATTTATATCCTGCTTTTTCACCATGAGTCTAGGGCAGAATAGGCAGCACTTCCTTCTCCAATGATTTCTCCAAAAGCTTCCCTGACTGGGAGTGAACTAAACCTGGGTCTCCCTGTTCTTAATTCAATATATTTAACCACTATACTATGTTATAGTGGCTCTCTTGATGACAGATTATATTACCAACTCAAATATAATGTTCCTGCCCGCCTAACAAAAACGTACACTGTAATACGTTCTTAGAATTGTCCTTTCTATAAAAGAACTTGAAAGTGAACACTATTTTTAAATGGATCCAGGAAATTATAACCCAAATGGCTGAATGATTTTCTTCTAGATAAGCTGGTGCAACAACACTATCTTAAATTGCCAAGCCTTGAGCTTCAAGGACAACTCTGACTGAAAAATTAAGATAACTCTCTGCAAGGGGAAAGCTTAACGTGCTGGCTATTTAGTGATATGATAATGTTGACAAGCATACTGATAGGATGATCTAATGCAGATGATTAGAACTTTCAACAGCAGACAGTAGGATACACACAGTGGGTTCCCTTAAGGATTTGTGTTTTCCAACGTCTTCATCAATGTTCTGAAGTTAGAAATGAACACTGAGATGGCCACGCTTCTTAATGTGGCACCAAACTGTTTTAAGGGTTAAAACAGAAATAACAAAGAACTTTTATTGTGGGCTTTCCAAAGGCATCTGATTGAACTCTGTAGGAACAGCAGTCTGGACTATGTGATTCTGTTTTGGTCTAACAAGCTTATTTTAAATCAACATTCCAAAATAAGATGGGCTAGAGAAAATACATGCCTCTGTTGATAGGATAGGCCCTGTCTGGAGAGTGCCTTTTCTGGAGCCATATTTTAAACCAATTTCAGTGGAATAGCTGAACCCAAAGGGTGGGATGCTGGAGGGTTGCTGCCGTTTTTTAGATTCCCCTTCCTGTCTCTGCCTTCTGCTTTGGGCAGGTGCTTCACTAGCTCCTGATGCCACCACTATCTTCCAAAGTGTGCCAATGTATTTGTGTGTCTGTGTCTTTGTGAGAGAGGACTTTTACAACCCTATGCTTTTGGGTTGTGGTGAAAATGGAAATAAATAAATACATGAAAATAAATAAAAGGGCACCATTTTTGGCCGCATAGCAAGAAGGCATGCAACTATAGGTTCAGCTCTCCTCTCCCCACCCTCTTGAGCAGTGGTTCAGAAGAGAGCAATTTTTTTTAAAAAAAGTGATAAATATACCTTTTTACCAATAAAAATTAAAATAGGAACTACCAATGTTGGCAAATATAAATGGCAAATAAAAATGGCACCAATGTATGACAATATGAGTTGGGTTCCACCAGAACTTCAGAAGAGATTGACAGAAAGGCTGTAACTTCACGCACACAGCCTGAAAGGATGGATGCAGACAACCATTTCTAATACTTGTTACAGAGAAATAAAGACAAGTAGCACCCCACAGAAAACAATCTATTGCAAAATTCTCGCAAAATGTAAATTCTAGCAAAATGTTTTTACTGATTTGCTACAGAAATAAAGAACTGTGAGAACAGTTATCCTCTCAGAAAGATAATCAAATCTGGGAAAAGCGTCCAGAATAAAAGCAGAGGCCAGTCACCCAAGTCAATAGATTACAATCCAGAATTTTTTTTTTAAAAAAGTCAGCCTTTAAATAAACCTAACCTGGAAGTATTTTCTGGTAGATTTTGAGTGAAGGTTGCTAGATGTATAAAATAGATCCAGAAAGAGTTCTGTATCATATTGTGAGATGTGAATAAAGCAAAGTTGAAAAACAGGAAAGGGAAGAATGCAAGGAAGAATTTTCTTCCATCTATGGATCAGCAGCCAAGATCCTGTAGCAACAGGATGCATGAAAGATAGCTAGGCAAAAATGTATATTCCACTTTAAGGTCTGCTTGAAAAGTAGCAACTGATGTGTTGTGATGCAGTTTAAAATTGTCGAGCCCTTTCAAAATATTGTATTGGACTGGCCCTGCCTAAAAGTTCTCCTTTCAAAAATGTGTGGCTATCCCTTTATTCCTTTTTTGTCTTTCATAGAGTTTGCTGAAATTAAAATACTGAAAAGTTGGTTCTATCATTTGACAAGGATGAGAGAAGAGATAGCATGTTGTATTCAAAATGTGATGCAGGTTTTTTTCTCCCGTCATAGAACTGAATTCTATGCCTCAGTTGGCAAAATATTTTGGATAATGAGATGTGTTTGAATATTAGTAGCTCAGGTTGGTAGTTGGGCTGTCAGTTTGATCTCCGAGCTTGGCAATTTGGCTGCAAATGTTTTGTCTCCATTCTGGGGGGAGGGGGGGAGGGGAACAACTCCAGTGTACTTTGAATTGTGCTTGTCGATCAGAGCACTGGCCTTTAACATTTTTGATAATGTTAGTGAGATATTCCACTTTCAGCCAGAAGATGGTGATGTTGATACAAACTAAACAATGATAGCTGGGTATGGTTAATTTTCGTTTGGAAATGATTGGATAACTAAATAAGAAGCATTCAAAGAAACACAAATCATGCCAGACCTTGTTGGCCTGTTGGCCTATCTGTCTCAGACGCTCCTATATGTATGAATGGAAAAGGCAGGTGAGAGTCCAGGGAGGTATTCCCAACTCTTACAAAAGTTAGGGGTTATTTGAGAATGAAGGTACTTCCTTTTGAAGCTAAAGTGGATAGCTTGTGCTGGGGAAACACATAAACCCAATATCTCAAGAGCACAGTTTACTGTAGATCTGCATTTAGACTGGTTATTTGCCCATCATTAACTTGTGGTTAATGCACTGGCTTAGCTTTCAAAACCAACACCAAATCAGGCCAAATCGCTTTGCACCTGGTGTGGATGGGTGTTGATGACGTCTGGTTTTGACATTCCCCACTTTAGTAATTTTGTGTATCAGTACCTTCAATACTGAGTATTCTTGATCATGGTTTATTATCATGGGAAGAGAACATTGGTCCAGGACGGCCTAATTCTTCTTCCTAATTTACTATAGCTTGATGCTCAGCAGTCATGTTCTGTACACATTTTCCATCTATGGAGAAATCTAATGATACAGCTATTTAAAAGTCAAGAAAATGCACAATATGCCATCAGAATTGCACCTAGGATATGTCAGATTTGTTGGCTTTTGACCTTTCTTTACCAATTATAGGGAATTCTTGTTCTTCACTGTCCCATTATTTCCTCCGATATCAGGTATCGTTGCCAAGATTTATGTCAGGAGATTCTATTATACTCACCTATGTCTTCCAGTAGTCATGGATTTCCTTCAGTGGACAGCTACTGTTGTTGGCTACTTTTCTGTGGTAATCTTCCATCTCAACACTGAGGTCAAATGTTTCATCCCAGGTAATTCAGTTTCTGGTTAATTACTCTCTTTTTGTTACAGTTATTAGAAGCCTCCTGAAGTCTCCAGCATTTATTCCTACAAGTCCAAATGTAAAGCTTGCTGTCACTTGGCTACTGATCTTTTATCTTGTTCAGTCCATCTTGTTCCCCACAGGTTTTCTGGCTGCTATTTCTAAGATTTTTACTTTATTGGATCTTCAGTTTTCTTGCACACAATAATGTGAAAGTTTATATTAAGTATAAAATGTTGCAAATGCTGCATAGCAGTTTCATGGACTATTTCAGTAGTATTGCCTCAATTTTTGACTAAAATCTATGAACTGATGACTTCCTGCATCATTTTACCCCGTGAAGACAGCAGTGCTGGTGGAAATCACATCAAGACATTAAATTACCCTTTACAAGTTGACGTTTTCTTCCTGGGAGTCTGCAATGCTTGAAAATTACCTGCAGCATAGTATTTACAAAAACTAAGCTATTTTTCAAGTCTACAAAATTCAAGGCTCTTACTCAGGTCTCAGCGATGTGCTTCCTTTCTATCCTCATAACAGGAGGAAAGTGGGAAAATGCTGTTCCTGCAATGGTCCATCTTCTGTGCTTTGAAAGCAAGGTCAACCAACTTGCTGCTCTCGCATGATGAGAGAGGGGACAGAAGTTCCTGCTCCTGCTATGGGAGGAGTGAGGAGCAGGGAATGAAATCTGTCCCTTCTCTGCTGTCTTCCTCTCCCCCCAGCTCTCTGCAACAGTACAAGATCCCTCACCACCTTCTAGCATGGTGATTTCCATCTTTAACAACTGTTCATAAGAGCCACTTGATGTAAAACTAACTGAGAATCCCCACTCCTCTCTCAAAATTTCTCTTGGCTGATGAATAGACTCTGGTTTTGCAAGGTATAGTGGAAAATATTATTAACAGGGTTGGATATAGTAATTAAAATTTGTAGGAGGATCAGTATATCAGGGGCTTTGCTAAGATGTCTAGGCTTTATGTGCTATATTTAAAAATATAAGACTAAGCTGGCAGTGATGATCAGGGGAAATATTTGAAGCTACTTGATAGTACCTGGAATTGGTTATTCTTGGCAATGTGGCTCATTGGTCTGACTCAGTTCTGGTGACACACTTGGCCAAAGTCCACATTAAAAAAACATCTCTTAAACTCATCTTCATATTAAGTGGTTGTGATTCAGTTTTTTAAAAAGCTGTACTAGATGTCATATCCTTGGATGTATGCCCTACCTTGAAGGATCTGGCAATTTCAGTAGGGACAGATAGGATCTACAATGGTTTAAACTGTCTTGCTTGTAACAGAGGCAGATTTATTTGGTTTAACCTACTTGGGTCAATCCCGGGATTGAATCTTCATTGCGTGAGCAAATGTCATAGTAACCCTTCCTCCTTTTTCCTTTTTGTTCTGTTTTGTGTGTTCCTGCACATATTGTAAGGAATCAATTTGTAATGATGAGATCATTACAGAAGCAATTTTTGCCTGTACTTTTCTAGGGTCAACAAATGAGCCTTGGTGGAGCAGTGGGCTAATGCCTCCTTAAGTAACACCAGCTGCCTGCAATTAGTGCAGGTTCGCATCCCACCAGGCTCAAGGTTGACTCAGCCTTCCATCCTTCCGAGGTAGGTAAAATGAGGACCCAGATTGTTGGGGGCAATAAGCTGACTTTGTAATATTGCCGCTTGGGGGGGGGGTGAAAGCCCTAACAAGCAGGCATATACATAGAATGAAGGCTACTGCTAAGCTTGTAAGCCGCCCTGAGTCTTCGGAGAAGGGCGGGATATAAATGTAATAAAAATAAAATAAATAAATAAAATATAAATGTAATAAAAATAAAATAAAATAAATAAATGAGCTGTATAACCTAAGGGAGGGGAGAAAAGGCAAAAAGCAAAAATAAAACCAGATTTGTATTCACTGAAAGGCAAATGCATTGTAATAAAAGTGAGTTCCATAGTGCTAAAACTATTGGATAGCGAGATGGGCAGCGTATAAATTTAATTAATAAATACCAAAATAATCTATCTGTATTGGAGATATTCTAAAACTTGTTTTCCTAACTTTAACAGTTAACTAACTTTAACAGTTAAAATATGGAGGGAAAACATTAACTCTGTGGGATTAGAAGCAGTTTAGGGTGTTCATCAGTACTTTTAACCAATGGTGAAATAATGGAATGAGCTAAATATGTATCTGCATCACTTTCTTCTTAGACTGCTTTAATAATCTTTAATGACCTTAAAAAAGAATCAGGGCCTTATTAACTTATTAAACAGTATTTATCCTGACTCCATCATCAATTACTCAGAGATCAGAGGATGCACATAAAAGGAATGATACTGTTAACTGTGGGTTTAACCAGTAATCTGCTTTGGAAAAAATCATGTGGTTTTTTTTGTGGAGAACTATTGTAGTGTAATAGAGTTACAGTAGATGTGGGAGCAGGCAATCCAGGTCCCCATTTGACCACAGGTTCAATGGGTAACTTTGGGCTAGTCACATTGTCTTCACATAGCTTACCTTGCAGAATTGTTGCTGCATTAGGGAGACTCCGGTATATGTCACCTTAGGGCATGGGTCTGCAACCTTGACAACTTTAAGACTTGTGGACTTCAGCAGACCCCTGCCTTAGAGGGGGGGGGGGGAAGTCATCTTTGAGTAAAGACCAGTTACCTTTTTCTGTTTTGTTTTTCAGTTTTTCAGTTTTCCAGTCTAGCCTATAATTCTGGTATCCCAAGAAATGTAATTGAAGAAGTAGCCAAGCCTGACAAGTTCCTAAGTATACACAAGGGACCTTTACCACTATCAAATGATAATGAGAGCCAACTGTTTTTGAGTCAACAGAACACTGTGCCAGCATGAAATTGGTTGCTTTCATTGCCAGTCCTATTTTGCCTCTATTGTGTCTGCTCCAAGTCCCTGTTGGACAGCATTGATCTCATTATGGGTGTGCAATGTGTGATAGGCAAAGCTCTTTTTTGTGCCCATGCCTTTGCTGCCCTTTATCATCAGCTGGGAAAGATTGAGGGCAATAGAAGAAGGGGATGACAGAGAATGAGGTGGCTGGATGGAGTCACTGAAGCAGTAGGCGTGAGCTTAAATGGACTCCAGAAGATGGTAGAGGACAGGAAGGCCTGGAGGAATGTTGTCCATAGGGTCGCGATGGGTCGGACACGACTTCGCAGCTAACAACAACATCATCAGCTGGTGAGGAAAGCACTCACCAATCATGACTCTACAGAAGGAATGGGATAAATTCTATTCTATTCTATTCTATTCTATTCTATTCTATTCTATTCTATTCTATTCTATTCTATTCCATTCCATTCCATTCCATCCCATCCCATCCCATCCCATCCCATCCCATCCCATCCCATCCCATCCCATTCCATTCCATTCCATTCCATTCCATTCTATTCTATTCTATTCTATTCTATTCTATTCTATTCTATTCTATTCTATTCTATTCTATTCTATTCTATTCTATTCTATTCTATTCTATTCTAGCTTCCCCATTGACTTTGCTTGTCAAAATATTGCCAAAGATGATCACATGACCCCAGGACATTGCAACCATCATAAATATGAGCCAGTTGCCAAGTTTCTGAATTTTGATCACGTGGCTGCAAAGGTTGGAAGTGTGAAAAACGCTCATAAGTCATTTTTTCCCAGTGCTGTTGTAACTTCGAATGGTCACTAAACAAATGTTTGTAAGTTGAGGACTATGTATAGTTGGGGCCATATGTTTTATCTTTCTAGTACTGAAGAATAAATCTTTTCACTATAGCACAGCACTGAGAATTTGCTTTCTTTGCCTAGATGTTGACTTCCAAAAACATGATTTACGCAAGACTTTTCTATATAAACACAAGTCCAGTACATCTAAGGTGGAAATATTTGGAAATTGCATATCAGATTGATTAATGGCCAGCAAAATGTTCGAAAGAATGCTTGTAGATTTCTTTCTGTGTCATAACATTTAATAATCCCTTGTAAATTAGGTGTTTCCAAAGCTTAAAATGTTGCAGGTCCAAACTGGAATATCAATAGATCCTTTAATCATAAATACTGCCACTGAACTATGCTAGGCAAATATTTGTTCTTTAAAATGGAAAGTTATAAAGAGAATGTTTAATTGTATTTACTAAGTATAAATCCTAGCTTCCATCCAAATGCTCTATAGGATATTTTTTTAATTAATTCTGAAATCTAGATTAGTCCATAGTACAGATAGTCCTCAACTTACAATGGTTCATTTAGTGACTGTTCAAAGTTACAACAGCACTGGAAAAAGAGACCTATGACCATTTTTCACACATGCCGTGTTTTCCCCAAAATAAGACCTAACCGGAAAATAAGCCCTTGCATGACTTTTCAGGATGTTCATAATATAAGCCCTACCCCTCCAAAATAACCCCCAGTTAAGATTGTCAGCCATATGGACACATTTAGTACTGTATTTCCCCCCAAATAAGACCTAACTGGAAAATAAGACCTAATGCGTCTTTTGGAGCAAAAATTAATATAAGACCCAGTCTTATTTTCAGGGAAACACAGTACAACTGTTGCAGTATCCCCATGGTCACATTGTTAAAATTCAGATGCTTGGCAACTGATGGTCGCAGTGTCCCAGAGTCACGTGATCATCTTTTGCGACCTTCTGACAAGTCAAGACAACAGGGAAACCAGATCCACTTAACAACCTGTTAGCAACTGCAGTGATTCACTTAACAACTGTGGTAAGAAAGTTTATTTTAAGTTTATTTACTAATAAGAGGGCCTGTTTTAAAATATATTTTAATCCCCACACAATCCAGTTATTAAAGATGAAATATACGTAACATCTCAGTGCAGCGTCATTTTTCGTACTTGCCTACAGACAGTGGCCCAAGCAGTTTCTCACAATAAACTACAAACCACAGAACAATAGAGGATATTGCGTAATGTATACAATATATTACCTACATTATAATCTATGCAATGTATAATCTATTTGTAGAATAGATGTAGCTAAGGTTGAACTGTAGAGTCCTTGGCGCTCTCTGTACCTAGCCCATGTGTTGTGAAATTAAGGAATTTTCATTATGTCTTCTGTCTGCAGCTAGTTGGTATTCATAGATGCATTCTGCTATCTGGTGTGTTGTAGATAACTCCTGTTCTTTTCTCCTTGGGCTTCCAGATCTTTTGGTTTACTTAAAAAAATCAAAGTAAACCAAGTAAACCAAAAGACTCGCTAACTGAAGAAGAAAAATATCTATGACATACAACATAAGGACTGTAAATAGCTACTATGTAAGTCAGGCAGAAGACCGGCAGGGAGAATTCATGAACACTAACTACCGTGTTTTCCCCAAAATAAGACCCACCCTGAAAATAAACCCTAGCCTGATTTGTTTTGGGTGGGCCTAGTATAAGCCCTACCCCCCAAAAAGCCCGGGGGTGGGTGGGCGTGGCCAGCACAAGTAGCAGTGAGTTCACAGGGGCCAATGGTGAACTGCATCCAGCCCCTTGGCGCAATGCAGGTAAGTCCGAATGAGGAGGCAGAGGTGGAAGGGGGGAGGCAGGCAATCCGGACATGCTGTGCACTTTTTGCCCAGAGGGAGACTGGAAGTTTTGTCTGCTTGAAAATCGGGTGCTTGGGAATGAAGCTAATTACTCTGTTCCCAAGCGCCCCATTTGGAAGCAGATGAAGCTTCCAGTTTCCCTCTGGGCGAAAAGTGTTTCTGCACCTATGGGGCACTTGAGACAGCTCCACCCCCTCCCCCACCAGCCTTGCCTTGTGGCAGCAGCATGGCACGGCATGGCGGGCCATTCGGTCTCCTGATGCGAGCCGCTGCAAGCGGCCGCAGAAGTGGGCCAGCAGCCACAAGGGCTCCTGCTGGACAGGGTTGTTGGTGCCACTGTCACAAGGCGAGACAGGTGTCAGAGAAAAAACAAGACATGCCCCGAAAATAAGATCTACTGCCTCTTTTGGAGGCAAAAAATATATAAGACCGGGTCTTATTTTCGGGAAAACACGGTAGCATTCTGAAGACATGATCTCACAACACCTGAACAAACCCAACTATAGTTTCAACTGGGAAATTGTAAGCATCCTAGACCAGACTAAATTCCTGGAAGGTTGGCATCCTAAGGAATTCCTGGAAGGTTGGCATTCAGACAAATCAGTCATCAATACATATGTAAAGATAAACCACATTTATACAACATTCAAAAGAGACAATAAAAATGCTAAAAAGAAAACAAAAAGACCAGAGTACATCCCCTCCAGCAGCCAACATCCGGATAAGCAAAGATTAACACCAACCAATCAGTAATTAATACCCATCAAGGAAATTTCACCCCTACTGACACTGGCAGGGCAAACTACTGCATATAAACTGGGAGTAAATCCCACTCACCAGCACTGACTATGTCAGGGGTCTCCAACCCCCGGTCCATGGACTGGCACCAGTCTGTGGCATACCAGCAACCGGGCCACGCAAACAAGTGAAGCCCCATCCGTGGATGCAGGCAGCACACAAAACCACGCCCCCTCTGGTCCACAGAAAAAACCTATCTCCACAGAACTGGTCCTTGGTGCCCAAAAAGTTGGGGGCCTCTGGACTATGTCACTTAGATAATGAAACATCTGCAAACAAACCACCAAGGACTCCACATCAATAGAACATATATGTGTTCTGTACCAGCCTGCTACCGGCCTTGCAGAAAAGGCAACCCCTTTATAAACGGCAAGAGGCTGGAATACGTCTGCCAAATTTATTACAAAAACAAACAAAACACATACCAAGATACAGGAACTTTGAAACACTATCGGAGCGGTTGCTTTCAGCAAACCAGCCCTCCCCAAACATTCCCTTTATAAAGAGTTCAGGGCGTGGCCTCTCTTTGCCTCCTTCCGAGAAGCCCCACAGCCTTCCTCTGCTTGCTCCTACTTGACTGCCTCCTGCATCCGGCGTCCTTGAACAGGGCCAGCTGTGGGTCATCTTCATCCACACTGTCAGGCTCACACAGGTGGGTCTCCATGGTGACCAAGTGGGAGGGGCCTGCCTGAGGGCTATCATCAGCAAGATCTTCAACACCCCCCTCCTCCTCTGAGTCGTCGTCCGACCCAACTGCCGAACCCACAGGCTGACCCTGAATCACAACACTATCCCGCACCGCAGGGCCCTTCCCCCGGGGCTGCCGATCCGGATGCGGTCGGGATGGGAATTGTTCATGAAAAGCAGTCACCAACGCAGGGGCATGAACGGCGGTCGCGTCTTCCCAGGTGAAGTCCTCTGGTCCATAACCTTTCCATTCAATTAGGTACTGGAAACGACCTTTCAGCCAACGGGAATCCCTGATGCTGGCGACCTCGTACTCAGGGGTGCTGCCTCCATCACGAGGTCCTGATGGGGGAGGTTCCGCTTGGCGGAGTGGACAAGCCGGTTGCTCGGGGACCAACAGAGACCGATGAAAGACTGGGTGCACGCGCAGGGAACGTGGCAGAGTTAAGCGATAGGCGACCGGATTGATGACAGCCTCGACTGGGAACGGTCCTAAATATCGGTGATCTAACTTTCTCACCGGCCGTGTTGACGGTAGGTTCCTGGTGGACAACCAGACCCGATCCCCCACCGATAGTGGAGGCGTATCCCGTCTTGACCGATCAGCAAACCTTTTTTAATCGGCCTTGGCCTTCTCTAACTGACGTCGCACCAATCGATGGATCGCCTGTAACTCTGCCATGAAGTCGTTCGCTGCCGGCTCCGGTGAGTCCACGGGAGAAAGGGGGAAAAACCGGGGGTGATATCCCACATTGGCCAAGAACGGTGTCATCTGTGTGGAGGTGTGCTGCGAATTGTTGAATGCAAACTCAGCTATGGCCAGGTAGTCCACCCAACTGTTCTGCTGCAGATTGACGTAGCAGCGCAGATATTGTTCCAGAATACCGATGACCTTCTCGGTTCCCCCGTCAGTTTGAGGATGATGCGTGGACGAGAGGCAAATCTTGATATCCAACGCATGCATCAACTCCTCCCAGAAGCGTGCTGTAAACTGGGCCCCCCTATCAGAGACGACTCTATCAGGGAGGCCGTGCAGCCGAAACACCTGCTGAATGAACATACGACTAGTGGCACGGGCTGACGGTAAGCCGCGACAGGGGATGAAGTGCGCCATCTTGGTCAGCATGTCCACCACCACATACACTGTCGTAAAACCAGAGGATGGGGGTAAATCCGTCAGAAAGTCCATGGACACAGCCCCCCAGGGTCTTTTGGGTGTTGGCAAGGGCTGCAGTAATCCAGGCGGGGCCCCTGTCGCTGACTTGGCCTGCCTGCATGGGATGCAGGAGGTGACATAGGACTGGACGTCGTGTCGGACTCGGGGCCACCAGAAGGTACGGGAGACCAGGTTCAGGGTCTTGAACAGGCCAAAATGCCCCGCTGCCGGGTTATCGTGACACTGGCTGAGGATGAGTCCCCTGAGTGGCCCTCCTGGAACGTAGAGCCGGTCACGATAATACAAGAGTCCATCCGTGACCGTCCAAGGAGAATCTGGCCCCACCTCCTCCTTCCGCTGAGCCACCCACACCTCCTGCTGCTGTGCCTCCCGGATCCGAGCCCGTATATCAACCGGCTCCCGCACCGCAGCAAATGACTCGACGGGGATCACTGTCCTGGGCAGAAGCTTGTCTTCCACTCGGGAATATTCGGGCTTCCTGGACAGAGCATCCGCTCTTTGATTGTGCCCGCTAGGTATGTACCGAACCCGGAAGTCAAACCTCGCAAAGAAAAGAGACCACCGGATCTGGCGTTGGTTCAAATTCCGAGCGGTCTGCAGGCTTTCCAGATTCTTATGGTCCGTCCGGACCTCGATTTGATGCCGCGCTCCCTCCAGATGATGCCTCCAGGCCTCGAACGCCGCTTTGATGGCCAGCAGCTCCTTCTCCCAGATTGTATAATTGCGCTCCGAAGGGTTCGGTTTTCGTGAATGGTACGCGCAAGGGAAGAGGGTACCGCTGGGCGTCGTTGCCTGGAGTAGCACCGCCCCAATGGCAATGTCGGAGGCGTCCGCCTCCACAACAAACGGCCGTTGCGGGTCAGGATGCTTCAAGATGGGCTCCTTCATGAAGGCTTCCTTCAAAGTCTGGAAAGCCTGTTGTTCTGGTGCATTCCACTGGAACCGAGTCTTCTTCTGCAGCAGCCGGGTGAGGGGGGCTGTCAAGGCAGCAAACCCAGGGATGAAAGTTCGGTAATAGTTGGCAAATCCAAGAAGTCGCTGAACATCCTTCACGCGACGCGGGGGTTGCCAACTCTGCAAAGACTCAACCTTACTCGGCTCCATGGCGATGCCCTCAGGAGAAATGCGGTGACCCAGGAAATCGATGGTCACCCGGTAGAACTGGCACTTCTCCAACTTGGCAAACAGCCGATGTTCTCAGAGTCGCTGCAGGACCTGATGGAGATGCTGATGGTGCACCTCACGTGACGGGGAGTAGATCAGGATGTCGTCCAAGTAGATCACGACAAACTGATCCAACAAATCCCGGAAAATGTCATTCATGAAATGCTGAAACACAGCGGGGGCGTTGGTCAGGCCAAACGGCATCACCGTGTACTCAAAATGTCCATAGCGAGTACCAAACGCCGTCTTCCACTCATCACCCGGCCGAACCCTGACGAGGTTGTAAGCTCCACGCAGGTCCAGTTTCGTGAAGATCTTAGCCTCCCGGAGTCGGTCCAAGAGTTCGGGGATGAGGGGCAGCGGGTAACGGTTGCACACCGTGATGGCGTTGAGTTTTCTGTAATCGCAGCAAAGCCGTAATTCGCCCGACTTCTTTTTGACGAAGAGCACGGGTGCAGACACTGGCGAGGACGAGGGCCGGATGAAACCGCGAGCCAAATTCTTCTCCAGAAAGTCCCGCAATGCAGCCAACTCGGGGTCCGACATGGAGTACAAACGCCCCACTGGGAGAGGCGCATCAGGGACTAAATCAATGGGGCAGTCATAGGGCCTGTGCGGGGGTAATTGATCCGCCTCTGTCTCGCTGAACACATCAGCAAAGTTGGACAGTTCAGGAGGCAAGGAAACCCCTGGGAAACCCTCCACCTGGCCGGCACAGATATGGCGGGAGTGGTCCACGCACTGCAAGCTTGGGAAGGTGACCAAGTTCTGTGACCAATAGATCTGTGGGTCATGCGCCCGGAGCCACGCCAGTCCCAAGACCACGGGGAAGTGCAGGTCTGAGGTGATATAGAACTGGATGGCCTCCACATGGGAACTGATGGCCATACATAATGGTTGCGTGGCGGCCGTAATTGGCCCAGACAGGAGCACTCGACCATCGATAGTCTCCACTAACATGGGCGGATCCACCGGGCACTGGGGAACAGCCCATTTGGCCACAAATGCTGAGTCCATAAAATTTGTGGTGGCCCCAGAGTCAATTAAGGCATGGACTGGAATCCCCTCTGGCTTGCCAGGAAGGATCAGACATGCCTCCAATATCAGATGCCGTGGAGGTCCACAGGCAGCATCGGAAAGACGTCGCTCAGTGTTGTTGTGGGACGCCCGATCTATCACACCGTCTAGATCGGGCTCGGGGCGTTTCCCGACAGAAAAGTAGGGGACTTTCTCGGGGAAGACTCGATCACTGATGCCCGCTGTCGCTTCTTTGGGCAAAAAGCAGCCAAATGTCCAGGGTCCCCACAGTAAAAACACAACCCCCCCGATCGTCGTCTGTTCATTTCAGTCACCGATAGACGAGACCTGGCGGCACCCAGCTCCATTGGCTCCTCCCTTTGAACTGGGGGCTCACGCACAACAGGGGCGGCAGGGGTCTGTGGGGTGGCACGGCGACTCCTTCGCTGCTGCAACCGAGCATCGATCCGCAGGCAGAGATGGATCAGCTCATTCAGGTCTGAGGGAATATCCACACGGGCCAGCTCATCCAACATCTCCTCCGACAATCCATCCTGGAAGGCACCCACGAGCGCAGCCTCATTCCAGGCGGAATCCTGGCTAAGCAGCCGGAAATCGCTGATATAGCCCTGTAGGGGGCGTTGACCCTGCCTCAGAGCTTTCAGACGTCGAGTAGCAGTCTGCATCTTAATAGGGTCCTCATACATCAGACGCATATGATCACAAAACCCCACAAAGTTGTCCAACAATGGGCTAGGTTGAGCCAGCAGAGGCGTGCCCCAACGAGCTGCATCACCCGAAAGAAGGCTTAACACAAACCCCACCTTATCCCGGTCAGTGGGGAAATCAGCTGCTCTCACGCTGATAAAGAGCTGGCATTGTCCCAGGAAAGCAGGAAACAGTTCTGGAGTGCCTGTAAATTTATCTGGCATTGCAACTTGGCATTTTCTCCTGGGTGGGGGTGCAGCATGAACCTGAGCTTGCAGTTGAGCCACCTGAGCTGCCAGCAAAGTGAGTTGCTGGGTGAGCTGGGCATTCTCAGCACGTAGCTGCTCCATAATATTAGTAAGGGGTGGGTGGCTGAAAGCAAACTGTTCTGTACCAGCCTGCTACCGGCCTTGCAGAAAAGGCAACCCCTTTATAAACGGCAAGAGGCTGGAATACGTCTGCCAAATTTATTACAAAAACAAACAAAACACATACCAAGATACAGGAACTTTGAAACACTATCGGAGCGGTTGCTTTCAGCAAACCAGCCCTCCCCAAACATTCCCTTTATAAAGAGTTCAGGGCGTGGCCTCTCTTTGCCTCCTTCCGAGAAGCCCCACAGCCTTCCTCTGCTTGCTCCTACTTGACTGCCTCCTGCGTCGGGCGTCCTCGAACAGGGCCAGCTGTGGGTCATCTTCATCCACACTGTCAGGCTCACACAGCTGGGTCTCCATGGTGACCAAGTGGGAGGGGCCTGCCTGAGGGCTATCATCAGCAAGATCTTCAACACCCCCCTCCTCCTCTGAGTCGTCGTCCGACCCAACTGCCGAACCCACAGGCTGACCCTGAATCACAACACTATGTTAGTATGAGAACCTGCAATAAACCCAGCTTGCCCCCACTTTTACACCAACAGCCTAACTATAGGCACCAACAACCACACAAACACGATTAGTGGTTTCTTTACTTATTCTTTCTCTAATGTGAGATATGACATCATCTGCCAGCAATGTCCCTATGGATTCTGCAAAGGACAAACAATCCAATTTGCAAAATATACAGTATATATATATAAATTACACAAGCTTAACATCAATATTCAAGGACAAAGTAAGAGCATTTAAATCTCTCAGGACATCCATTGCAGATCTCAGATGGACTATTTTGGAAAAATGAGACATAACTAATATGTTAATTATTCAGTAAGAGATTGCTGAACTCAAATACATCAAAGTATTTTAGAGATCTCAAAGGGTCTCAACAAACACAATGGATTTTTAACACATTATCATTCTTAATTGATAAGGCGCTTGTAATCAGTCTTACCCCTTCATGGATTACTGCCTTGTCGTGGCAAAGGGGCTTGCGTAATTCAGTGAAGCTATGAGCTATGCCGTGCAGGGCCACCCAAGACGGAAAGGTCATAGCAGAGAGTTCTGACAAAACGTGAGCCACTGGAGAAGGAAATGGCAACCCACTCCAGTATCTTTGCCATGAAAACCCCATGGACAGTACCAAAAGGCAAAAAGATATGACGCTGGAAGATGAGCCCCTCAGGTCGGAAGGCATCCAATATGCTACTGGGGAAGAGCAGAGGGCTAGTAGTAGTAGCGCCAGAAAGAATGAAGCGACTGGGCCAAAGCCGAAAGGACGCTCAGCTGTGGATGTATCTGGTGGTGAAAGGAAAGTCCGATGCTGTAAAGATTTTTTCTCCATAGGAACCTGGAATGTAAGATCCATGAATCAAGGAAAGCTGGATGTGGTGAAACAAGAGATGACAAGACTGAACATCGACATCTTAGGAATCAGTGAACTAAAATGGACAGGAATGTGTGAATTTAATTCAGATGACCATCAGGTATACTACTGCGGGCAAGAATCCCTCAGAAGAAATGGAGTAGCCTTCATAGTCAATAAAAGAGTAGGAAAAGCAATATTGGGATACAATCCCCAAAATGACAGAATGATCTCAGTTTGAATCCAAGGCAAACCATTCAATGTCACAGTAGTCGAAGTCTATGCCCCAACCACCAGTGCTGAAGAGGATGAAATTGACCAGTTCTATGAAGCCCTACAGCACCTTATAGAACTAAAACCAAAAAATGATGTCCTTATCATCATGGGGGATTGGAATGCTAAAGTAGGAAGCCAAAAGATAACCGGAATAACAGGCAAGTTTGGCCTTGGAGTACAAAATGAAGCAGGGCACAGGCTGATAGAATTTTGTCAAGAGAATACGATGGTCATAGCAAACACTCTTTTCCAACAACCCAAGAGACGGCTTTACACATGGACATCACCAGACGGTCAACACAGAAATCAGATTGACTATATGCTCTGCAGCCAAAGATGGAGAAGCTCTATACAGTCAGTAAAAACAAGACCAGGAGCTGACTGTGGCTCAGACCATGAGCTTCTCGTTGCAAAGTTTAGGCTTAAACTGAAGAAAGTAGAGAAAAGCACTAGGCCACTCAGGTATGAATTAAATCACATCCCTGTTGAATATACAGTAGAGGTGACAAATAGATTTAAGGAATTAGATCTGATAGAGTGCCTGAAGAACTATGGACAGAGGTTCGCAACGGTGTACAACAGGTAGCAACTAAAACCATCCCAAAGAAAAAGAAATGCAAGAAAGCAAAATGGCTATCTGAGGAAGCTTTGAAAATAGCTGAGGAAAGGAAGGAAGCGAAAAGCAGATTTGCAGCTTGTCAGGGGCGCTCAGAGGCTGCCCAACTTTACTCCAGAATTTTGGGGTTGAAAAGCAGAGGGGCAGCCCCACGTTTGCAGGCCTGGTGGCACCTGCTGGAAAACCTCCTGCTCCCTCCCCCCCTGCAGCTACCTCCTTCGGAGCCTTCCTGATCCCAACAGGCCTGCTGGCCTGGTGGCAGGCAAGAGCGCAAGGTGAGCTGTGCTTTGCAGGACAACACTGGCAGATCTATGCTGGCAGGCCCGTTGGAATCAGGACAGCTCCAAAGGAGGCAGCTGGGGGGGGGGGAGAAGCAAGAGGGGCACAGTGGCTGGGCTGCCTTCTGGCCTGCTGGATTGGCTTTTTCCTTTGCTTGGGGGCATATGGCCTGACCCTGGCTGAAATGCAAATCTCTCTCTAAGCTGAATGCCTCTACCTTTGTGGCCATGCAGTTCTGAAATCGATGGGCTGCTGCTGGGGAGGAGAATCAGAACAAGACAAAACAAGCGTAGTCCATCATGGTTTATTGATTGCAAAGTTTTCCTTAGGTTTTCCTATCCCTTCCTGGGCTCTTAAAATCACATTGGCAAGGTCTGTACTGAACAGCTGGCTGCGAACAACTCAACTGGATTTTAACCTAGCCCAGGGGTCAGCAACCCAAAACAGCAAAGGAGCCACTCAGAACCGGTTCTGTCATACACACAAAAAAGTGGGAGCCGCAAAATGTGCACGCGCATGTGGGCATGCATGTGGGCACGCATGCGCATGCGCAGAACAAGCAAAAACATACACCACCCCTACACCCACACCGCATCCTGAGCCGCACGCACCTGTCGCTGCCCAGTGCCGCCAGCTTACACGGGGGGGGAGGGACGGACTCGCAGGCGACGGGCACTGGGTTGCTGCGGCGCCTTCTGCCTGGGCGCTGCCAGAGCCACCTGAATGCCCTGCCCCTCTCCCGGGACCTCCAAACCTCTGCGTTTGATGAATGCAGCAGCTCTTCAAACCGCCGCTGCCCCATTTGCAGAGCTGTTGCATTCCTCCGTGTTTGAAAGAAAGTAAAAGAAACACGGACGAACGCAGCAGCTGTGCAAAGAGGATGGTAGCAGTTTGGAGAGTGCGCGCGCACTCTCTCTCTCTTCCCGTCAGCCGGCTCTGGTGGGGCTGCCTGCCATCCTCTCTTTGCTCGGCTCTGCTCTGCCCAGCTCGCCTCCGCCTCCCTCGCCCACCATTACCTCAGGCAACATCCTCGCTAGTCTGGAGGAGGCCACTGGAGCGGGGGTTTTAACGCCTCGCCCCCTCCCTTATCCTTCTCTCTCTCTTCCCCGCCGCCGCCAAAGAGAGAAAGAGAGAGAGAGAGAACTTCAATCTGCGCGTGCCACTTCTTCCCCGTCCCGCCAAAAGCGCCCGAGCAGAGCGACGGCGCTCCGTCCCAACCACCCCAGGACTAGCACCGGCGGAGATTCCCGCAGCGCCTCGCTCCTCCGCAGACTGAGGAGGGCCTGACTAGGCACTCCCTGCCCAGAGTGGAGCGGAGGCGGCCATGGCGGGGATTTTAGCGCACGGGTCCAAGCAGTCCCACGCTGGTCCAAACAGCAAAGGGAGAGGCGAGATGTAGCAGCAGCAGCCCCGGCGAGCTCCTGCCGCCTCCCCTCATAGGAAGGGGAGGGCATATCGCCCCTTCTCCCTGCCGGGGCTGCTAGCCACGACAGGGAGAAGGAAGGGGGGACACGCCTTCTCCCTCGCCGGGGCTGCTAGCCTCGGCGAGGAGAAGGAAGGGGGGGGAAACGAGCCTTCTCCCCCTCGGAGCTGCTAGCCTCAGCGAGGAGAAGGAAGGGGGGGAAACGAGCCTTCTCCCCATCGGAGCTGCTAGCCTCAGCGAGGAGAAGGAAGGGGGGGGGGAAACGAGCCTTCTCCCCATCGGGGCTGCTAGCCTCAGCGAGGAGAAGGAAGGGGGGGGAAACGAGCCTTCTCCCCATCGGGGCTGCTAGCCTCAGCGAGGAGAAGGAAGGGGGGGGGAATGAGCCTTCTCTCCACCGGGGCTGCTAGCCTCGGCGAGGAGAAGGAAGGGGGGGGAAACGAGCCTTCTCCCCATCGGGGCTGCTATCCTCGGTGAGGAGAAGGAAGGGGGGGAAACGAGCCTTCTCGTCGGAGCTTCTAGCCATGGCGAGGAGAAGGGGAGGCAACCCTAACCCTACCCCCACACCACAAACGAAGAGGTGGCGAAGGCAGCAGATATGCAAGCCTCCGCCACCCCACCCTACTCACCTTTTTAGTTCTCCCGTCTCTTCCTCCACTCTGCCAAGTGCAGTTAAAAAAACAAAGAGGTTTGTGGGCGGACCCACAAACGGTTTGTGGGCAGTCCCACAAACCAACCAATCAATTTAAACTTTTCAAGTTTTTTTGTGAGAAGTTTAAATTGATTAAATTTTTTTAGTGCCACTTTTTCCCCCCAAAAGTAAACATGGCAGAGGGAGGAGGCCTGGGAGCCGCATGGGACGGCTCAAAGAGCCGCATGTGGCTCCAGAGCCGCGGGTTGCCGACCTGTGGCCTAGCCCCTTGTGCAATCCCAGGCCACATTCTGGAGGTAACAGGATGTAGTAACAGGAGAGAGCTGCAAAATGGATTATTTATTGTTGCCTTTAGTAACAATAACTATCTGCAGGCTATGAACTTTCCTTTCCCCCTTGGGAAAAGAATTCAGGAGTGCTAGATTTATTTTTCCTGCTTACAGTATACCTTGTGGGTTTTTAAGGAGCTTATGAGAAAAAGATGTGTCTGAAAATTAAAGGATGTATGGACTGAGTTGTGAGACAGGGAAGGGAAGTACATGGACTTATGCACTTCCAGTTGCTGACAGGTGTGCTACTAATATTCTGACTGGACACCTGCATGCTCTCAGGGCCCAAAGATCATTCTTCATAGGGTGGTATTGTGGATTAACTAAATTTTTCTGGGTTCTGATTTTAAGGTGAGTATCCTGAGCTATGGAGGCCTTTGATCTTCCTCTTAAATACATAATAATAAAGTAATGAGAACTAAAGGCTGAAAGGGAAGGCAGATTAGAAAGAACAAGACCTTTTGGGGTTTTCAATTCCCTTCCCTTAATAAGGTTTGCTTTTCCTTCCTAACATCAATAAAGATGGTTTTCCCAGAAAATATGTGAAGCGCTGTAATTAGTGGTTTAACTATGTTTTCTTTTTGGCTGTGTTTTAATTTATATATAATGTACAGTATGTTTAACTGAAGAGGGCTTGGAGAGGTAGAAGTGGCCAATATGGAGGCTGCACCTTGTTCTCCAGATCTCTGTCTCCCCTGCAGATCTCTGGAGAAGAGGAGAGGGTGGCGGGAGAGCTGCGTGAGGGAAGGCTTTCCCCAACAAGCCAGCATCCTTACCACCCACAATTGGAAGTGGGAAGGACCGGCCTCCCTTGTGCAGGACCCGGGAGTGCTGCTCTCCTGCCACCTCCTCTTGCTCTCCAGAGGTCTGTCAAGATAGAAGTTGGAGGATGAAACTGTAGGCAACTATTTTTCAAGATGTCTTAATGAATCTTACAAATGAGGTATAGGCATTGTTGTGTAGTGGGTTCTGGAGAGCAGGAAGGACGCCGAGACGATGAGTACAACATAACAGCTCTTTATTTGGTGGAAGTGACTGTACTGGGGAATAGGGGCTAACAGCACTCTTATATATATCTGGCCAGTACCTGGCCAGGTACTCAACCAACCAATCGGATTTAACCTCTGTTTCCCGCCAAAAATGCTTCCCGCCAAAACAGTTACAGTTCAACGCCGCCTGGTGGTGACTCTTATACAAGCTTTAGGTGTTCCAATAAAGCCTAATACATAACAGGCATGATGCTAAGGTCTCTAATTCTCCTGTATCTCCTTTCAAGATTTCCACAAGCAGACACTTTGCCCAGTTTTCTGGAAAAAAGAGAAACCCAGTTCATCTGTAGCAAGTACACTATCTGCCAGAACTCCAGCTCTCATCACAAAGCCTCGTCTGCAGTGTGGAAAAGAAAACAAAGATAGATGGATGATGATAGATAGGGAATGATAGATGTAGATGTAGATATAGATAGATAGATAGATAGATAGATAGATAGATAGATAGATAGATAGATAGATAGATAGATAGATAGATAGATAGATAGATATTTAGATAGATAGATAGATAGATAGATAGATAGATAGATAGATAGATAGATAGATAGATAGATAGATAGATAGATATAGATATTTAGATAGATAGATAGATAGATAGATAGATAGATAGATAGATAGATAGATAGATAGATGATAGATAGATAGGTAGATGATAGATAGATAGATAGATAGATATTTAGATAGATAGATAGATAGATAGATAGATAGATAGATAGATAGATAGATAGATAGATATTTAGATAGATAGATAGATAGATAGATAGATAGATAGATAGATAGATAGATAGATAGGTAGATGATAGATAGATAGATAGATAGATAGATAGATAGATAGATAGATATTTAGATAGATAGATAGATAGATAGATGATAGATAGATATGGATAGATAGATAGATAGATAGATAGATAGATAGATATTTAGATAGATAGATAGATAGATAGATAGATAGATAGATAGATAGATAGATGATAGATAGATAGATAGATAGATAGATGATAGATAGATAGATAGATAGATAGATAGATAGATAGATAGATAGATAGATAGATTTCTTACGTTTTGCATTCAGGTTTCTGGTTTAAACTGGTCAGATGACTTCTGCTACAACTGATGACTTCTTCCCTGTTCCCAGAAAACACCGAAAATATATAAATTGCTTTTCTATATGTCAAATTCTGAGCCATCAGCTTGAGTACATTACATAATATTCAACTTCATTGTTACTCCCCTCCCATTACTTTACATTCTGTTTATTCCTTTGTTTCCTGTCTTTTAAACTGAACCATACTTGAACTAGTTTCTAACATCTTTTGACAAGGAAGTATAGATATAGACATTACGACAGTTGCGGTCTGTATTACAGAATAAAGGATTTTAAAATATGCTTAGGTGATGTTTAGTTTTTAAATATTTTATTAGTTGTTAAATGATTCATTTGAGTTTGGCACTTTTGATTCCATTTTACTGACTCATTTCCTACTGCAAAGGGCAGAAAAATATTTGCTACCATTAGGGGCTACTGATATAATAGCCTCACAATGGTAGAAAGTCCTAGAGAAAAAAGCTGAAAGTCAGAAACAGCAGACTTTTAAATGCAGAACTCATTATATATAATATTTTTCATATACAATTTCAAGATTCACTTATTTAAGACTGTGAAAACCAAACAGTGATATGTTAGCGAGCATAAGAAGAAGTCTTAACTCACATTTTGCATGAAAAAAGAAAAAGTCCCAAGATTTCTGCAATACAATGTTCAAACTATCTTAATGTATATCTTACTGCTGAAAATGCCAGTCTGCTGACCAAAAAGATGGTCCCATCGTCATGATCCTGAAGGACCATTGCCACATTTTCATTGCCATCAAAGAAATGCAGAGATTACTATATTGAAGTCCTTAGCTAAGTAATGTGTTCAGGGATATTGGTAGCATGGTTTGCTCACCTGATATGACCAATGTGTCCCAAAATGATGTTCTCAAATTGTACTGGATTAAGTAACTTGATGACCTCCAAATAATTTGGATTGGATAACAACTACCATAGTCCCAAACAGGATGTCTGTGTTCATTGTACAGTGGAGGACAGTGAAAATCAGGCAGAATATAAGAATTTTTGATGTTCTCATTTTTTTTAAAAAAATGTATTAAAGATTGTAATTGCAATCCATACATACACATGTGTGTATTGTTGCTGCTATTGCTCAGTCGCTAAGTCATGTCTGCCTCTTCACAACTCCATGGATCAAAGCATGTCAGGCCCCCCATCCTCCACTGTCTCCCTAAGTCTGCCCAAACTCATACCCGCTGCCTTGATAACACTATCTGTCTCATCCTCTGCTGTCCCCTTCTCCTTTTGCCTTCAATCTTTCCCAACATCAGGATCTTTCCTAATGAGTTCTCTCTTCTCATTAGGTGGCCAGATTATTTGACAGGAAACGTGATTAGATGAACTAGTTCTACTTTATTATAAGGCTACATTAACAAAATCTTGCAAAATCTTGTTTCAGACCGGGGCACAGCACGGAGACGGCATTGGTCGCGCTGGTGAATGATCTCTGGCGGGCCCGAGATAGAGGTTATTCTTCTGTCCTGGTCCTATTAGATCTATCAGCGGCTTTTGATACCATCGACCATGGTATCTTACTGCGTCGTCTTGAGGGGCTGGGAGTGGGAGGCACCGTTCTGCGTTGGTTCTCCTCCTACCTCTCGGACCGTTCGCAGACGGTGTTGGCAGGAGGGCAGAGGTCAAGCCCTAGGCCTCTTAATTGTGGAGTGCCTCAGGGTTCGGTGCTCTCGCCCCTCCTGTTCAACATCTATATGAAGCCGCTGGGAGAGATCATCCGTAGCTTCGGGGTGAAATATCATCAATATGCTGATGATACCCAGCTATTCATCTCCACCCCGAACCAACCCAGTGATGCCCTCGATGTGATGTCCCGTTGTCTGGAAGCGGTACAGATTTGGATGGGAGAAAACAGGCTTCGACTCAACCCGGCCAAGACTGAGTGGCTGTACATACCGTCATCTCGTTTAGTCCAAGAGGTTCCATCTCTGACTATAGGAGGAGAGATGTTACCTCCCATTGATAAAGCACGCAATCTGGGCGTCCTCCTAGATTCACGACTCAGTTTTGAAGATCACATGGGAACCGTGGCTAGGGGGGCATTTGCCCAGATTCGTCTTATATACCAATTACGCCCCTTTTTGGACCGAGATGCCCTACGTACAGTCACCCACGCACTCGTTACCTCCCGTATTGATTACTGTAATGCTCTCTACATGGGGCTGCCCTTAAAGACCACCCGGAGGCTTCAGCTGGTGCAGAATGCAGCTGCGCGGGTTGTGATGGGAGCTTCCCGATACTCCCATATTACACCCCTCCTGCGGGAGCTGCATTGGCTACCAGTTGCCCTCCGGGTGAGATTTAAGGTGCTGGTACTTACCTTTAAAGCCCTACATGGCTTAGGTCCGGGATACTTGCAGGACCATCTGCTGCCGGGAACAAATTCCCATCGTCCAGTACGCTCACACAGAGAAGGCCTCCTCAGGGTACCGTCAGCTAGGCAATGTCGGCTGGCGACCCCCAGGGGGAGGGCCTTCTCTGTGGGAGCACCAACCCTATGGAATCAGCTCCCCCCTGAGCTTCGGATAGCCCAAAACCTCCAATCCTTTCGCCGCGGCCTCAAAACACACCTGTTCCACCAAGCTGACCTAGACTGACAGGCATCTTAATTAATTTATATTTAGTATTTTTAATTCATTTTTAAATTCTCTAATTTTTTATTGCACTGATGTTCTCAATTTCATTTATCTTGATTTATGCACTTATTATATGTTTTATTGTGAGCCGCCCTGAGTCCTTCAGGAGATAGGGCGGGATATAAATCCCATCAATAAATAAATAAATAAATAAGTCTGAAAGTACAAAGTTCCATCCGTAGAAGCAAACATTGCTACAGACATTGTTGAAATTAACTTCTGATTCCATGTTTTGAAAGAATCCTTCAGTATTTCCAATGTAATAATATTTTGTGTCATCCTGTAATTGTTAACCAAACTTCCCTCTAGTGTCCTATTTTTGCAATTGACTTCCCTACTTGTTCAAAATAAGTAGACATTTCCATGGGAAGAATTGTTATACTTAATTCCAAAACCTAAATATCTAATTTATGGGGACCCTTAATCAGTTTATAACTTTCTAAAATAAAAATTTTAATTAGTTTTGTGCTGCTTGTTTCAATCTTTTTAAGTTCTTAAGCTTGTAGGTAAAATTTTATTTCATTGAAAACTGAAAGTAGACTCATCTAGACTTATTGATCCGAAGATTTCTAATAGCCATAAAGTGTAATAAGCAATTTGGGAATGTGATTAGAAAAGGAAGTATGTGAACTCAGTGTCCTTTTAAAAGCTTCACCTGCAGTTTGAGCAAGACAGCTATTCCCTCTTCTCCCAGTGGTCAAAAACGGTTGGAGACTTCTATTTTGTGGTCATCTCATGAGGAGAAACTGTCTGGAGCACTTGTGGGAAATCTCCCATTCTCTTTTTGTTTGGAGCAATTCAAAGAGCTGATCTACTTACTGGCTTCTTCACTGCTGTTGTCAGCCGCATTTTTTTTTTGCAGACCCATCTTCAGTCTGCCATTTCTTCCTCCAGAAATAAAGTGTGTTGGGTGTTCCAGTAAACATTATAGGTCTAACCCAAGGCTAGGAAACTATTCTTCTCAGTGTACATTTTTGGTGTCAAAGGGAGGCAATGGGTAGAGATGTTATGCTACCCAAGGTTTGGGGGGGTTACATGTATATGTGCTTTATATATTTGTAAATATATTGGGATTAATCAATAGTTTATACAGCTTTACAAAAATATTACAAAATGGGCAAGAAGCCACATATTTATTAGCTGATGCTTTGCTACCAAAATCTTGATATCTGAAGGAACCACGTGTGGGCCTTACAGGTTGTCCAGCCTTGGATTAGCCAATAGCCAGGTGGGTAAGATTCAGGGGAGCTAATGTAAAAAACAGAGTGCCATTGTCTATGGCTGATCTTTAGATCCTTAACCCTGTGGTAGCCATTCCAGTTTGGCAGTGATCATGCATCCAGGGCTCATATCGTCTCACCCCTTTGCTATGTTGCTTGAACCATTTTAAGGAAAGGACATGATATGTAGTTTTAATCAAAATATCATGATTGTGACTCAAAAGTTCTTTAAGAAAGGATGGAAGCTGGGGTCACTTTCTATACCCCATAAACTGCTGGGTGCAAAGAATCAGGACATGATAAGCTCCAGTTAAACAGATTTATTACTCATGCCTATATGTAAGAATTTAGTCAACTAAAGTCAACGCTAAAATGGTGCTAGATAAGAGTTAACAGGATTCAAGAATGGTTGAACTTAAACTGCTTGTGAGAATGTAATGACTCCAGGCTGATTCCTCTGTTGACTCTGTCCTCCAGGTTCGTTCTCTTCTTCTCTTACAACAAGTCAGAGTACCCATTTTAACTACTTTACCCCATCATCCTGGTTCTACTGTGCCATGGTGGTGAATTGGTTAGAATGCAGTATTGCAGGCTAACTTTGCACACGCACCAGGAATTTGATCCTGACCAACTCAAGGTTGACTCAGCCTTCCATCCTTCCGAGGTCAGTAAAATGAGGAGCCAGATTGTTGGGGGCAATTATGATGACATTGTAAACCGCCGAGAGAGTGCTGTAAAGCACTATGGGGCAATATATAAGTCTAAATGTTATTGCTATTGCTATTCTGGCCTTATCGCCAACATTCAAAATCTGCACAAATTAATTGTGAATAAGCATAGGTGAGCAGTCTGTGATCTTGGAGGGGAAGCATTCAGATGCATCATTATGTGGTTGCACACACACCCACACCCCAGCACATGAGTAATCGACTCTGGAGGTAATAGAGTGCTCCCTGTGGAGATGGGCTTGTAAGTGACAGTGATGGTATGAGGTGATGTGATCATTTATTTGCCAAATAGGCAATTACTGATCAGCGGGTTTCTGCTCACGTAGGAGTGAACATTTATAACCACAAGTCCCCAGTACTAGCCCCATGCACCAACAGAGGCAATCTTTGGTTACAAGTTACAAAAATGACTGGATTTGTGACAGTGGCATAGCTCATGGAAGGTAGGCAGGCAGATGGATTGGACAAGACAGGCAAATTTCATGTCTTAAGTTTATATGAACACAGAACACTTTTTAAGATAATCATATGGAAAAACAAATGATTCCAAGGATCTGAGTTTTTTCTAATCTACCTTCTTCATTAGATTTAATGATTCATCGATGTCTGTAAGTTGAATAGAGCTGGAACATTAAACAACAGCTATTATTTTTGATACATACAGATTCTGAGCACCATCATGTTCCTTAAGGCCACTGACATGAGGAATGTTAACTTTCCAAAGACATAGACCTGTAACTAGTAAGGAATGAAGGCTGAAACTAGGGTTTATTTTAGTTTGATGGGAGGATTTGGGGAGGGGGGGGACACAGTAAATGGAATAGAGTACCAGGGTAGTGAGAAGAGCAAAATCTCTTTCAGAGGACAGGTGCACGTGTGTATTTTGCTACCGAGAAATAAAAAGAGAGAGGTATGTGTTGGAAAGACACACGTCATATGCATGCGTGGCTCATCAACCATATTTACCTTCTCATAAAGTGCCTTTGTGTTCCAGCAATTTGCTTCGATTAGGCTCATTATCTCTGCCCCCCCAGGCGTCTGGTGAAGGCAGCAGCTCCCTTGGGGGAGAGGAATACACAGCAGCTCTGACTGTGCACCTACTTATCAAAGGCTGCTGTGGTCTCTGAGCTCACCTTTCATTGCCCTTGACGTTAAAGGGTGTTAGCAGGTAGGGAAACAATAACTTTCTGGTAAACAGCCCTGCTTTGTTTTTTCCCTTCCTTATTTTGCATTAAGCTTTCTTTCCCTTTTAGTCTCTAGACTTGTAGTCTCCATCTCTTATATAGTTGGGAAAAAAGACATTGTTAGAAGAGGCTTTACTAAGCAGAAAGGTCACAGCTGGAAGTGTAGCCTCAGAATTGATTTTAGCCTAAGGGTAGTTTATTCAAGAAGCAATGCTGAACTCAAAACAACAGCCTCTGGCTACATATTGAGACAGAAGCTGAAATCAAATGAAATCAAGCTAATGACCTGTTACAGTCCTGAAGGGAAAACTGGAGATGACCTTCAGCTACCTCTTTTTCACTTCTCTTTCCTCAGCCTGCTAATGTTTTCTTTGAGGCAATTACCTCCAATCTGGTAACCTCAAAATATTCTGGATTTGCAACTGTCATAGTTTCAGCTGTCACAGGGATGGTGCTTGCTAGAGATGATGGAAATTCTGGGTAGCACGTCTGGAATGCTGGGAAAAATTTACTGACGGTGTGGGGACCGAGCAGGTAAAGGGTCTACAAGAAAACCATGGGGAACTGAGACAGGCTTGACCACTTCGCACATGGACAAGTGCAATATGAACCAACCAACCTATATGATCATCTGATGCTTTAGATTGCAGATCCTACTCTTGAGCATTTCCAGCATGATTGGGTCACATTTATATAACAGCACAGTGGCCTCTGCAAAACTGGTGCATTTGCTAGATAAGCTTTTCCTCCTGGTTCAAGTATTAAAACTCTTCGTTGCATTCCTAAAACAATCATTGGATGAGAATTATAGACTCAGGCAGAAAAATTATTTGACTGCCAAGTGTCAAAGTGACGTAAGGAGATTGGATGCTGTGTAAAGGTTGATCGCTTAATCTTTTCCCTTTTTCATTAATTTTCTGTAGCTTCATGATAATGTTTGCCAATTAATGAGTTCAATTGTGCTTCCATGAAACCACATGCAACGTAAAGTGTTTTCTCTAGGTTCAACCAATTGTTTTTCTTTTGCAGAACCTACATCTATCTTTCAAAGAACTGAAACAGCTCTGCAAGCATTCATGTTATTCTCAACATAGGTGAGAAACAGAAGCTGGAAGTAATTTTGCCAAAGTCAGACAGTACATGTATGACCTGGAATGGAACACAGCCCTTCCTTTCCAAGATAATTCCATGTATGTAGATGTGATTCACCTTTTCCTTGTTGCTCCAATGCTTCCCTTGTTTTTCCTAATAATTTTCTTCCACTGCTGTGAGAAGACTTGTAGATAAGAAGAGATACAAAGTCCCATTTGGTTCAATGTTCCTGTCAGGTGCAACTGGGGATTCCACAAATAGAAAATTAGCACAGTGGCATTTCCCATTCATGTCCTCCAGCAATGAGCATCACAAGTCCCACTGCTTCCATTACTGAAAGTCTTGCATAGCTAATAATTGGAAGCCTTCCCCTGTATGAAACTGCTACTTCTGCTAACATGGGTTTAATAATGTCTGTAATGGAGATTGCTGGAACTATTTACTAGCAACAGAGAGAATTGCTTTTCCTAAGAATGACCAGCAAGTCTGTGACAGGAAACTATTCGGTACATCCAGGGCATGAGATTTTGGGTCAGGTGAATACCGTAAAAAAAACAGGTGGGAGTAATAGGAAGAAAAGTAAGTGATGGAAAGTTTGAGGTATCATTTGAATTTAAACAACACATTCAGCCATGGTTAAGTTAGCTATGATTTATGGAATTATCCCAACACCGTAGAGTCACACAACACACTGAACCTTAAACTACTTGAGCTGGTTTTCCCCTCTACACAGAGTCACTAAATAGTTTGGTGAGCTGTGGCAACTCAGCTACAGAAACTTCTGTTTTATTTATTCTGTGTTACAGTCAAAGGATTTTAAGGGAACATCATAAGAATAGGCATGCATGAAGTTATTCTGTGGCTGTTTATGCTCAGAAGTAACATTTTATGCACATATCAATTTTAAAAATAAGAACATATTGAGAGAGAGAGAGAGAGAGACTGTGGAGAAGTGCTCCATGACTAATGCAGATAATCTCTGTACGTCTTCTTAGAGATGTCTGGATCAGAATGTTTCAGTGCCCCTGGAAATGCCAGACGAGTTCTTCCAAGCCTATTCTGGGGAGGACAGAATCTTATGCTTTGAAAGAGACATTGCATAATCATAGAGGGCAATAATTACCTGTCTGTTGCAATGGTTCTAATTTAGCTTTACTATGAAATTTAATACTTCTGATGAATGTGGCCAGTGCAGGACATCTGTTCCTGTCCATGTTAGTAACTGTAGTGTAGCTCAGTCCTTAGGTAAGATGAGCTGTGATGTGCATCAGGAGGAACTGTCCAAATTGCCAAGAGACGTAACACCGTTTATTGAGGGTTTGATCTCCAGAACATTGGCACTGGCATCACAGACTTCAGCAAAAATCAATTGACAGAATCATTCAGGACAGAGTCATCCTGGGAACAAATGGAGTAAGTGTTTCCACAGCACAGATGTAACGGCACAGCCATAAAGATGGTTAATAACATCTTCACTCTGGAGTGAGCACTACTTTTGCTGCACACTTAAGATCACAGGCAGCATTTTTGGTACTATACGGTCACCTAACACAAAGCAATGTGCAAGTTACCTGATAACCCAAGTGGGCAGCTCACAGCAAAATGGACAAATTTATGATCAGGCAGTTTTGGACTGTGGTTGTGGTTAAGTGTAGGATGACAGCATGTTATTGCCCAGAATCCTCCAACTCTCATTTCTAACCTCCAATTAAGGGAGATATTACAGCATTACAAAGTGGCTTCCTGAAGTCACCCAGATGCTCAGGAGGACACGTTATGCCCCTAATTCTCCAGATGGACACCACCTGTGTTGAATACCATACCTTCTTCAAAAAGCATGACCCTTATTAACTAAGTTACTACCATTCCAGAGGCAAAAAGATCTTTAAGAAGGAATCTGGAAATCTTGTGCTTAAACCCAAATTTTGCAATTACTAAACTTGGAAATAAAATATTTAGCTATATTGAACAATTATATAACTTTATATGTTTTGCTGATGACTTGGTTTCAAGAGCTTTTTGGCAGAATTTTCCATCAGGATATAGCAGGTTAGGGAATAGGCAATAACTCTGCATATACACTCCCTTATGACTATTTTTTTAAAAATTGCACAGCCCCTTCTGCTCCATTTGTTTCTCTTTTAGCAAATACTGCTGGTGCATTTTCAGCTTGTTCTTTATAAAAGCCAAGAGCCAGAAAGGTTTCTGAGAGTCTCAGTTTGATCAGCACTAATCAGTGTGCATTCCTAAACTATAGACTTTCAGACCTCCTAGCTGATTCTCTTTCCATCCAAAATCTACTTAATGTCACCTCCAACCTTTAGCCTATAACTCTCCCAGACACATAACTGGGCTATCACTGGCTTGTTCCTTTCTGCTCACCTACAGTGGAGTTCACCCATGGAATACTATGAATGCAGACGAGAAGGACATGAGTCTCATCAGGATATGCCAACCTATCTCAGAGAGAGCACAATCAGACACTGAGGTATCAGTTCAGGCAGCTAGTCAATTTCCAACCACACACCCCACTCAGTGTCTCCTGGGCTTTCAGCTCTGCCATCCTTGCTCTGCAATATGGCTGTCTTACGAATCAATGGGCCCAGTCTGCTGGAGGCAATGGACTGAACTGCTTCAGAAGTTGCTCTCTCCCCTGATGTCAGGAAATTCATAGCCAGGAGGTAGTTCATTCACAGCTAGATTTTCACTGATGCTGCAGTGGGTCCTCTCCAGATATTGAGTGCTAGTATGTACAGTTGCTTGACTGCAGCTCAGACCATTGAGGTAGTTGCCAACCAGTTTGTGCTTCTCACAGGTGCTGCTGCTCCTCCCATTACGTGCATTGGGGGTGTGGCTGTATGTGTGTTTATACTCTTCTTCTATGTCCCGACCAAGTTTCCAGCGTGTCCATTTTTTGGTGAGTTCCGAATGTACCTATAGGGAGGACACATGAGCAAAAAGTTGACTTTGTTGCCTTTTTGGTACCATTATTTGTAGCATCCTGATTTCCTTGTACAGCCCCACTCCTCTGCCTGCAGCATATGACAGAGTATGGAAGTGTAAAAGGGGAAAAGGACACTGGATCTTGCAAATGAAAAAAATGACTTCAAATAATTTGATGTGTAAGGCACCTACAACTACAGCTAGTATTTTAAATCCAAACACTATATTAGATTTACCCAAATCTAGTAATATTGCAGCTACATTTGTACCAAAAAGTGTAGGTATGCTTTGACTACTAAAATACAGTTCTGTGGATTGTGAACTGAAAGTTATAGTTATGGCTGCCCTTTTAATTGCTTCTCAATGAATAGACCACTGAAACTCAAAAGGACATTGTACTTAGCTCCGCCACCATTCAAACGATTGCAGCTTGAAATTTTGGACCTCTCATAATTTAGCCACAAGGGGCAAAGCCTGTGTCCCATATTGAAGACTCACCTCTTTGTTCACAAAGCAGTAGAGAATGGCCACCAGCATTCCCTAGGGATACAGAAGGGAAATTACCAACATTGTAATAATAATTTCCAATAATAAAATGATATGGAAGGTATGGCCCTACTATAGGTTTTGGAAGAGCCTAGTATTAGTACAGTTCATGTGTCTCACCTGAAAAGAGCCAAGAAAGAGGTCAAAGAACAGCTTGACGAAGCGCAGTGTGCCCTGGGCTTGCTCATCAATGACGAAGGCAAAAACCATCTCATGGATGCCCAGCAAGGGAATCAGAGTCAGGGTTGATTTTGCCAGCCTAAATGAACAGCAGGTGATTAGGCCTCATCACAAGGAAAAACAATCAGATATGTAGGGAAGAGGCCCATCTTTTGGTGTGGGAGACAAGCACTACACTCAGTCTTATTGAAGTGCATCAGGAACTGCACTCCAGAAACTAGGCAGATCCAAAACGGAATTTGAATTTGACATGATGTGAATTTAGTACAATTATTGTGATTGCTTCTCATGCATTTAATAGTTTCTTCTTTTTGTCACATTAAACATTTTCACATGCAAGTTTACACTCAGAGTAAACTTTTATGGGGAGTCACACCAAAAGTTGGCAAGGGCTATAATCTTTTAATGTATTGATGACTATTTTAGAAACCTATAGATCATGGTGCTGACCCCACATCCTACCCAGTAGAGGGGACTGCCCTGACGTAGAAAGCCAAGGAGGTCATAGGGAGGGTGAAAGAGAATGTTCTTTTGCCAAGAAGAATATGGCCATTTGGGGAAATTGCCAAGAGCCAATACCGAAACTTGTAGTCTGTGTATCGCATCTGGTGGGCACGGAGCTTAGAGACCAAGATCTGAATTATACGGATGAAAATGAAGAAATTAATCTGAAAGAAAGAAAAAGAAGCAAAGTGACTGAGTGGCAGGAAGGGATAGCATTACATGAGTCGGCCAGAGAACCACACACAGTAAAAATCTAGAGGATTCTTGAATAGTGTTATCGTTTTGGTTTAATTTCTCCCTCAAATTTCTCAAATTTCCAGTGACTGTTTTGTAGCTTCTGTCCTGATACTGACCAATTCTAGCCTAAGTTAGTGCTATAAGATTTCCCAGAGAAAATATTTCAAATGACCACTGGCCATTTATAGGTCGACAGAATGGCAGGCAGAAGTATTTTATTAATCATATGTTGGGACTTAAGCATTTAAGAAAAGTGCTATGGAAACACTGAATTCTGCTACTCACAAGAAAATGTATGCTCATTACTGGAGAACCTCTGGTATTTTTTTCAAAAATAAGTTGTGTGCTAGTGTAGCTCTTCATACGATGATAATAACTCTTAGTTAACTCTTGTTATGTTATCACTTCAGTCAAGGCAAAATCTTCAGCTGCTACACGCAAATGGTCACTCAAATGTGAATAAGGACTGGTGCTCAGACCACAGTCTAGTTCCAGGAGCATGGATTGTGTTTTCTAACTGGTTTCAGTTAGGGTTCTATAGCATTTTGGAGTGTGCAGAGCTGCTCTCTTCTTAAACCAAAGTATCTTTAAACACTATCTTTTTGCAGGATCACACTGCAGCCATGGAGGGCAGTTGGGTTATTCATCCATTCAACAGAATAGCTGACAGGCCTTTATATGAGCACTTCCCCTCCAAAGCATTCTTCCATTCTAATCCAAAATGTTATACAGCCCTCATTCTATCCTCTTTACTAGTAAACAATTGGGATCAAGTAATTCCCCACCCCACCACCAAATATACATCCTTATGTGTACACCGGGCACAGAAAATAAAGAGAGAAAAAGCCTGCTTCACATGAAAATTGATTTGATTGCAACTGAACATTCAAAGACTATATGATCAAAATGAATAGAATAAAACCCACAAATCCAGTATACAATATATAAATGGGGGGGGGGGAAATGCAGAGGTTACTTGAAGGACTGCCTTTATGCAAATCATTCTGCTGGCATGAGGAATACTGCCAATTCGGCTTTGGAATTTTGCAACCATGAGATGTGCAGGTGGCCATCACCTGGGCTGGTTTCAAATAAGTATTGGACCGATTCGTGGAAGTGAGGGGAACGATGGCTATTAGCCCTGATGGCCCTGTGGCTCCCTCGGAAGGCCATCTGCTGCAAAATAAGTGAGCTTCCTTGTGCAGAAAAATCTGTGAGAAGAGACTGTAGAACTACAGATAGTCCTCAACTCAATTTCCATTGCTAAGCAAGCCGATTGTTAAATGAATCACGTCTGATTTTGCGTTGATTATTAAGCAAATCACTGCAGTTTGAAAGTGAAACCATGCAGTCATTAAGCAAATCTGGCCTCCCCCATTGACTTTGCTTGTTGGAAGCTGGCTGGGAAGGATGCAAACGGTGATCACACGGTCCCGGGATGCTTCAACCAGCTTAAGTATGTGATGGTTGCCAAGTGCCGGAATTATGATTACATGATTGTGGAGAAGCTGCAATGGTCCTGACACCAATAACAATAACACATAGATTTATAAAGTGCTCCATAGTGCTTTACGGCACTCCTGGTTTACAAATGTCAGCATATTGCCCCCGACAATCATAAGCATGAAGACCAGTTGCAAGTCAGTTTTTTCAGTACTCCTGTGACTTTGGAAGGTTGCTAAATGAATGGCTATAAGTTGAGGACTATAGATGGGCCAGGGGTTCATTCCATCAGGATACTGCTTATGTTTTCTTCTTTACTGAGCAACCTTATTATACACAGATATTAAGGTCAATGTGGGCCACACCCGTATGGCAGACTATGGCTCATCTTACCCCTCCCTTAGAGAAATTATGGCACAAGATAGGGGATATTTTTTTAGATAGGTTTTTTCCCCACCCTGTGAAAGAAGAGTTTTAGAATATAATAGGATTTTAAGGCCTATACTGGCTTTTTGGAATATTTGAAATTTCGGCTGTCTATTTGTAATAAACAGTGACTTTTTTTTAAAATTCCATTTATATCCCGCCCTTCTCCGAAGACTCAGGGCGGCTTACAAGCTTAGCAGTAGCCTTCATTCTATGTATATGCCTGCTTATTAGGGCTTTCACACACACACCCCAAGCGGCATTATTACAAAGTCAGCTTAATTGCCCCCAACAATCTGGGTCCTCATTTTACCTACCTCGGAAGGATGGAAGGCTGAGTCAACCTTGAGCCTGGTGGGACTCGAACCTGCACTAATTGCAGGCAGCTGGTGACTTGAGCTTCACAATATTGTATTTGTTGATTGATTGATTATTGGAAGCCATCCTGAGATGCTTAATTTTAAAAAAGTAAATAAAGATAGGAGGGATATGTGAAACTTCTTCATAGTTGAGAACTAAGTACTGTACACGGTTTTATATGTTGAAAGAACATATGAAAACTGAAAAGAAGAAAATGATGCAGTTTTGAACAGTGCATTGAGCTCCCAAGGCCCAAGGCATCGACAACAACAAAAAAAGAAAATAAAGAGGGGTGGGCTTACCAAAATGGCTAAGAATACAGGGAAACGCAGGATCCACCAGAAGCCCATATTATTATTGGTACTCCAACAACTGGAAGAGTGATGAAGAAAGAAAGAAAATGGGTACAGATTGTTATTCTTCAGCAAACTTTCCTGCTACTCATACATTGTACGGTACTTCCTAAGGCACCTGGTAACACTGAGACTACAGAAAAACTGCAGCCAGCTTGTGGACAGTCTACAAGTGTGGACATTGCATTTTTGTGGCATTTTTGTTGTATGTAACTTACTGAATATTTTCGTAAAGATATTTCACCACCACCCACGGCACAATGAAGAGGATTGGGGTTCCTGGAGGAAGAAAAGGAACAGAATTATGCCAGAAAGGATCATCTTTTCATCTCAGCCAGAAAAATCAGTGCAGGAGAAGTCAATGTAATACATTCCACCCAATATAGATATCCTGTAATTTCTAAAATATAGACACGAGGGAGGCAAGTTATCAAATTTTGGGGTTTTCTCATTCAATTTGTTTGAAGTCTTGCAGATACTTACCTGTTTCAGTGGAATTTGTCACAGTACAAATAACATCTGGACTGGAATCTTTATAGGTAGATAGTGCTCAAGCTCCCTAGCCTTTGTTTCCTAAACCTGATCTGACTTAGCCTTCATGCCTGTAATTTACATGTTAAAAGCCAATGCAAAATTTCTGCTTGTGTGATTAGGATCACAATTAGTTTGTCCTCATGTTTCCTAGATCCTATCTATATTGAGACCATCCAACTTCTCATGACTTGCTCATTAAATATGCTTTAATTCAGGTATTGGCAATGTATGGTTCTCCAAGTATCACAGAACTCCAATTCTCATTAGTCATAGTTGGCATGATCAATAATGAGGGATGATGGCACTGTAAAAGCACAAGTGGTTTAGGTAAGACTTTGGAGGACAGAAGCAAAAGTTAGAATTTAAGGCAGGATGTCAATAATTCAATATGTGTATTTTTTTTAAAATTAGGCAATAGCTATTCAATTGCTTTTAAAACATCTCTGCTACACACCTAGATATTTTGGTCTTTTGGAAAGTTTGCAAAGAGCACCAATTCTTCATTTACAGAGCAGTGACAGCATTTTCCCCCATTTGCAGGTAAAATGACTGAGCTGAACTGAACCTACAAAAGACATCCAGCCTTGGATTCAGAGATTTTATTTATTTATTAATTCAATTTGTATACCGCCCTATTCCCGAAGGACTCAGGGCGGTTTACAGGGCAAAATTTAAAAACAATACAGTATAAAATTAGGTTAAAATAAAATAAAATTAAATATGGCCCCAAGAATTTCCCACAAAAGGAAGACACAGGAAGAGATTTTCCACAATGCTTCGTTCCCTCAAAGAAATGCTTTGGAGAGTAACTGGATCCTCCTGAACAGTGTGGGAAATGGTAAGTGGGAGACTGCAATGAGAAGGCAATGTGTGAACTTCTAGAGGTTGCCAACTTCAGCTGCTATTGTCAATAGAAATCCCCTCCCCTTATGTTAGAAAATTTATATATAGCACCACAGAACAAACAAAGAGTACAATCACCATGTGCTTTACTGCTCAACTGGAAACATGAAACTCTGCTTAGAACAAAAGAGCACAGAGTATATACCATATAGATCCATACTTGCAAACATTGCCATCTACTGGTTGAATAGTTGTTGCATAGAAATACATTCCAACAATGAATTCCAACACTTTGTTTCTCAAGAGGAAGATACCACTGGTTCTAAACCTAATTGCCAGTGAAACCAAAGAAGCAGTCTTGGTCAAATCCACACATCCTGGCATTCTCATAAACCTAACTGTTGCATTTGCCCTATGCCAGAGATAAGGAATGTGATCACATGCTCTAGTTCCACCTTCACTTATATTGTTTCCTGTTCTGATATTACAGCTGACTCCCTTGTGTTCTTCTCCTATAGATGCGGTTATCAGTGTCCTGGTGATTACTGACACTCAACTCCCCATCCTGTACTCACCCCAGCCGATGCAGAGGTAGAGGGTGAAATAGCTGCGTTCAGAGAAGACAGTCAATACCAGCAAGTTGTACAGATAAATCCCCTCGACAAGCAGCCAGCAGTAGTTGGCCACAATACCATACTGCATGAACACTGTGGCTGCCTGGCACCCTGCTGCTGCCTAGAGAAAGGAAAGGAGTCAGGATAGTCCCAAGAACATGTTGTTGTAAATGACAGATTTCTGGGTTAGGGAACGTTTTGTCCAAATCATGTAGCTTTCATGTTGATGCCTTATTACAGCGTTTCTCAACCTTGGCAATTTTATAATGTATGGACTTCATACATGTGGGGTGAGGAATTTTAAAGCTGCTAAGATTGAAAAACATTGGTTTATGATTAAAAACTAGCAGTGGGGCAGCCTGGAGAGTTTTGGAGGAAAAACTCTTTTGTCACTTTCAAAGTTTCAGAGCTGTACCAGCAGCCTTTCCTTGAATTGTGGATTGCAGTTGTTAGTTGTTAGAAACTGCTTGATGGGAGCAAACAATGCTACTTCCCATATCCAGGATTAGAAAATGTCTAATGTGTGACTTTCCAGATGTTGCCAAAGCAGAATTATTGACTGGAGCTGCTGGGAAATGTAGTTCAGAAACTTCTAGAGGAACAGATGTTCCTCACTAAATAAATGTAGGAAATACAAGCAATGAATCATTGAACAGAGTTGTTATAGCACAATCATGGCTCACTTTGAATCAAAGTCTAGCTCCAGGATGAGCTTTCACAGGTATCCTATCATGAGCAGTTACATATATGAAGAACAATAGAACATCCTTATGTGAAGGTTATTGACATGTAGAACTATGCTGTAATCTAATTGAATATAGGTTTCAGCTGACCTAAAAATGCTTTTTCCCATAAGTCATTTTAAACCATCCCCAAACTTTTCAATGGTCCTTGGTTGTTTGGCCATGGGAACAGAAGAGCTGGGACTGTAGAATAGCAGAATGATGGGCTTCTTAGACTGGAGGTTGAGACCTCTCAGAGAGGTACAAGGATTTTCAAGAGGTGTGGATGGGAGGTACAGTGTCACAATTTATTTAAAAATTGAGGGGACAGAAGCAGTGTAAAAACTCAGTCAGGCTTTTATTCCCCATTATGACTATGTGAGCCTGCAGTGGTCCACCACAGTACTTGAAACCTGAGAACTTCTAGTGATATGGAGGAACCCACCAAGCCTAAATATAAAAGCACATAATTATTTATATGTACATAAATTATTTAGACATATTAATTATTAGTCCATCCTAATTCATGATGGCAAGGGAAAGTTCTTTTGTCACTTGAGGGGACTGCATTATCATAATGTTTAGAAACTCCTGACATGAGATTTACTGGATCTGTACATATATGGGTGTGCATTGCATGGTTGGAAGCCTTATAATGTAGCTGGAAACAGGAGAAAATAGAATAAAATAAATGAGGGACTATAAAAGAGGGTGCTGTTACCTTGTCACTCTGCCAAAGGCTCACATTGTAGTCATCAACCTTCTCACTGTAGCGAGTGTGGAGCAGCGTGTCGATGGTGAGCACTGAGATGCCCTTCAGGATGAAGGAGGCGAAGAGGTTCATGTGGATGTAGTTGCGCATGCAGTGCAGCTTGCTGGGGAGCAGGGAGCTTGTCAAAAATGCCTGTCTATCTGGATCATGTCACACAGTATCACTCTGCCTAAATCTTTACCCCACTGGGCCACTGTTCCTCCCTTTCTCTGTCTTTTGATCCCAGCCCTCATCCCATTCATCAGCTTTTCAGTTCTTGCAATTTCATCACTCTCTACAACTCTCTAAAGCAGGGGTGGCAAACTTGCCACGTCACGTGATGTGTCACCACATATCGCAACTTTTCCCCCATTGCTGGAGCTGGGGTGGGTGCAATTTTGACATGATGCATCCGGCCCGTGGGCCGGCAGTTTGACACTCCTGCTCTAAAATGATCCCTCACTTTAACAGTTCTGAAGAAAACCCAGTCTCTCCAGACTGGCTAGATGTGTTTACTCCAGTGCATCTTCCCCCGGGTAGTGCCCAAAGTGGGATGAGATGGAATAGGGTTAAACGTCCTTTTAATCCAGTCTTTCTCAGCCTTGGCAATTTTAAGATGTCTGGACCTCAATTCCCAGTTGAAGTCCAGACATCTTAAAGTTCTCAAAGCTGAGAAAGATTGTTCTAATCAGTCCAGATGAAGTCAGTTAACTTTAGAAGTTGGACATGAAGATAAGGGTTTCCCTCCGTAGAGGATAATGTGTATTTCAGAGTAAGATAATCCATACCTGTTTTGCTTGAGGACCCCTTTTTCTTATTTTGCTGAGTGGGACCCTGGATGTGACTCTGAGGACACTAATAGTAAATCTATGACCAGCTCTACTAATTCCCCCCCCTCTTTCTTTTCTCGTCCCACTTTGAAGGAATCCATCTCATTCCAACCCAATCCATTTTCATTTTTCTTCATTTTTCCTCCACTGTTGCAAGGGTCAACCACCCCACCATCTCCAGTCCCAATCCAGTTTCCAAATCACCTGAAGCCTAGCAACACCGCCAAGGCCAGGAGCAAAGCGCAGAGGGACACTGAGTAGCCCACCGTGTACATCACTCTGAAGCTTCCATAGATTCTATCAAACCACTCCTGGAAAGAAAAAGAGGAAAAGAGTTCATCTGATGCATGAAATCCATTCAGATCCTTTATCTATTCGAAGCCAGAAAAAGATGATCTTGTAGAAATTAGCAGAAGTTTAGTTCTCTGCTAACCTGGTCTTTCTTGTTGTCTATCATACATTGATCAGCATTGCGCAGTGACTTCCCTCCAGGACCAGTCACCCACTGTCCATCTGGACCACATTTCTTGAATACATAGCCATGCTTCACTACAGAAATAAAGAAGAATATGATCATAAATATATCTGACTCCATGGTGGATGTCTATCTGTTCTGAGCTTTAATCCTCTATTGTTGATTCTAATGTCTGTTCTAAATTTAGATTCTAGCACCCTCTGACTTTTATCTCACCTTTCCCCAGAAAATTAGGCTATTTTATGCATTCTCTTACCATTTCTGATTTTATATTAGTTTTATGTCCTTTTTCCCTTAAGAACCTAAACACAGTGCATGTAAGCTTTTAAATTATATTATCAAACTGATAGAATACATTAAATCTACTTTAATTGAAGTATCTCAAATAATAGGTAACAAAAACTAAATAAACAAAATAAGTAAAAACTAGAAAAAACACTTTCTATACCTTTAAATAATAATGGCATAGTATATCATTCATTTTTTTCCACTGTGAATTAAACATAGACCATATGTAAGCATATTGACTAATACAGGACCATCTCTAAGGCTGAAAGTTGACATATATCATTGAAATTTTTACTAACTTTCAGGCCTGTATAATAAAAGAATACAGTACATTATATCTTTTTATAGGATTTCCCTGTGTTAGGCAGCGTAGGATAGTAGTTTGTTTATCCCAATTACCCTGGCTGAAGATGGAAGTGAAAGGGTCTCCCCAGTTTTCCAACATTAGAATCACCACACACATTGTCTAGACCAGGGGTAGGCAACCTTAGCTATTTTATGACTTGTGGACTTCAATTCCCAGAATTCCTGAGCCAGCCATGCTGGCTCAGGAATTCTGGGAGTCGAAGTCCACAAGTCATAAAAGAGCCAAGGTTGCCTACCCCTGGTCTAGACAACCAAGGTCCCTTTTCCCTCCTAAAGATATGGTACAATGTCAGTCATCTCCCCAGTGTTAATACTGTACCTTGATCATACCAGGGCAGGAACCAGGGGCAGGAAACACTGACAGTGCTGTTGAGTTGTGCATCAGGCCAGCACGAATACTTATCGAAAGTTCGGTTACAAACCAACTCTAGAAAAGAGAGTACAAAGATGGATACAGCACTTATATGTATGGGGGTTCTTGTTTTTACTATTTTATTCTATTTCCATGATTGTATCTCTTGTCTTACATCAACTGGACCTAAAATGTTTTATCCAGTAAACTTTATTGGGGACTTCACTTGACTTGACTCAAATAAGCTGCACTGAAATATATCTCTGAGATCCTTCCTCCTGCTTTACTCATGTGTGCATACCTATATGACTGCCTAGTAGTTCCTGCCTTGTACTTCATTCATACACTTCAGCCTTGAAACCATTTGTGTGTGTCTGTACCATGCATGCATCACTCTCAAGGAAAAAAGTGACATCTATCAATTTACATTCTACTATTTCTGTGATGTCTTTCTCCATTTGTCCAATGCCACCGTTTCCAAAATTCTTACACACTAGTCCTCATGATGCTACCAAAAAGAATAGGATCCCAGCTTGCATGCATCACTCTCAAGGAAAAAAGTGACATCTATCAATTTACATTCTACTATTTCTGTGATGTCTTTCTCCATTCGTCCAATGCCACCGTTTCCAAAATTCTTACATACTAGTCCTCATGATGCTACCAAAAAGAATAGGATCCCAGCTTCCAAAAGCATAAGATTCCAGCAGAATAAGCTGGAAGAAAACGAGTAAACATTCTGCCAAACTGTCAATGCTTGTCCCCTGCCTCACTTTCCTTGTTCAGCTAAATTGTCAGCTGATACTCAATCTCCAGGGGGATCTTGTCTCACCAGTAGATGGTGGCCAAAGGCTCATATTGCGGTGACATTCTTCACTGTAGGCCTTCCAACTTTCATACACATATTCATAGACGTATTCCAGAACCTGGGCAGAAGCTCCCTGAGGAAAAGAAGAAAGAAAAACAAGTGGATTGGCCTGTCCAGTATTTATGTATTTGATTTGAAACAGCCAGACAAGGAAAAGGACCAAGCCCCTTACCTGGAGGCAGAGCACCAGTGCAAACAGGATTCCAAGAAGGTGTGACTGGGACATCTCTCCAGAGGTCTGCAAAACTGCATAGGGATACTCCTGGAGCTGTTGGTATCCTACAAGATGTGTTGTTTTATCGGGTGTCCTGCAAAGAATTAGGAAGGGGGAAAGCAAAGTTACTTATGCTTACACGCTCCTCACTGCTCAACTGTTAGTTCCAAGCTTCAGGAGCAAGTCTCCAAGGTTGATGACGCAGGCGGAGACAGGGCTTGCTGGGCTACATCCAGATAGTCAGTCTAATGCCAGCAAATCATGGACTGGGAGGGACCTGTCAGGAATAAACATGGCTGCTGAGCCTCCTCCCAGGTCAGGTGTTAAGGACTTAGTAGTGTTTTGACTCTCTCTGGTTGGTTCTTGGGCCTCCCTCACTGAAGCCAGGGGGAGTGGAGGACACCCAACTTAGGGGGCTGCTTCAGATGCCAGCCATTGTAACTGGAGCCTGTTGGGGGAAGGGGAGTTATTTCTGGGCTGGATTTGGTTCCACTGCTGAGTGCTTAGAGATGTAAGCACAAGGACTATCTTGCCTCCTCGCCTCAGAACCACAGTGTGGTCTCACCTTGCAGAGACTTACATACCTCACTCACAGACAAGCGCACGTTTACCAGAGTAATATGCAGGCAAATAAAAGAGTGCATATAAAAAAAATAAATCTTGGAAGTTTTCTTTACAGAGGATCTAGCAATCGACCCCACGACTAAGCTCATCTGGAAGCAGGAAGGCCACCTCATTGTCCTGGAAAGGCACCTTGGCTCACTGTATTGACTGACACACTCCCCTTGCCAGGGAATGGAAGAATTGCAGTGCTCTGGATGGTAAGTTAGTTGTGTGATGTGTGCATGGTAAATTGAGTGTCTGCGGACAGAGGGCGTAGAAAATAAACTACATTAAATGTGTTTAAAAAGTAAGTCATGTGAGGGATATACAGAGGTTATGCTGCTTGGGGGGAACCAGCAGAGGGTAGCATAGCTACCGGTATGCAATCTTGGTACACTACCGGTAGCAGTAACGGGATGACATCCAAAGCCAAAAGCCCATGTGCGTGCGTGCATGTTAGTAAGGTCAAAAGCAGCAGCATGCATGGGAAAGCAAGGAAGGCTATGTTCCTTGGGCTACCAAGGCGGAGGGGCTGAGGTTTGCTGAGCACAGGGGACGGGATGCCTTTTGGTCCTGATCTCATGGACACTGTTCTTTGCATTCCATCCCACTGACAGGGCTTGTGTTCAAGCCAGCAGCAACGCTCTCCTACTGATTCAGCCAGCAACTCTCCCCCACCCTCCCCTTCCCCCCAGTCCCTGTCCAGGAAAATAGGGAGGGATGAGGGAGAATGTGCCAGCACTGCTCTGGCTTGTTTACAGCACCTGGCACAGTCCAGTTAGGACTAAAAAGGCAGCTAATCATTAACACCCTCCAGGGATGCCTGGCTCTTCAGGCCTTGTTGTCTCCTAACCCAGGAGCCCCCTTCCCGTGGCTGACAAAATCCCCCATGTGCCCAGAGTCAGAATTCCTGGCTGGAAAGCTATGCTGAGTTCCCATGGGCAGTTGAGCAATGCCCTGTGTTCATCCAGAATAAACTCCAAGGCACCCATGAACTAATGCCTTCGATCCTTCTCTAATCTGGTTAAAGGGCTTTTGAATGGGACTGCGGTGCTCCGGACAAACAAGCTATTCTTTGCTGGGTACTTTGCAACAACAGGCCAAGCTTTTGGCACCAGATACTGCCAGAGCTCTGCTGGGATTAAGAGGGGGCTGCTCCAGTTACCCCAAGAAGTAAAAAGCCCTTGGCTTGGATTGCTAGAGTTTAACTGTGGCGGGAGGGAGCAACTTCCCGCCAGACATCAGAACTTCCCATGCTCCAGGATTCTCTGAGCAATGGAAAAGGGAAACCAGAAAGCCGGGAGCACGCAAAAGATCCTCTTTCGCTAGAAGGGCAACTGCAGCTTTCCGAAATTGTCAGGATGTGATTAATCTAGAGCAGACACTTCAGATTTAGCAAAAGGAGTACCTGCGGCTGATAATTTTTGCTCCTTCCCCTTCATAGCACATGGAAACAACACACTCATCTGGTAAATTAATTTGTTTAAGGCATTTGTAGACCACCTATTGATCATAACGAATCCACAAAGTAGGTCACAGTAATTGGAACCTATAGTAGTCAAACCAGCACCCACTGATACAGGCAAGAATAGCAGCTGGTGATCCTTCGGTCAGTATAGAAATAATTGGGCCTTTACTGATATGATTAAATGGCAATGCATAAGCAGAGTTTTTTTCCAGCCATAGGAAGTCTAACTCATGGGTCTGGCACTGAGAATTCAGAGCGTGAATACCGGCTCTTCTGCCACAGAAGCGTGGCCATTCCACAATCCAACTTCCAAACCACAAAGTCCTTTCAGCCTGTAATGTAATACTGTCTATATACCATGATGCATTTTTCTCGCGCGAGCATGAAAGCTGCTGATCTGCCTTTGCCCTTAAGCTCCAACCCAAAGTGAGTTAAAACTCAAGGCCCTGCTCTAGGGCCATTCTATATTTGATTGGAGGATGCCAGAGACTTCTTAGTAGTTGCACCACAGGCTCAGCTTTTCCTCTTTGATGACATGGATCTTCTACAGGGATTTCTGCGTTTACACCTGCTTTTAAATCTAGCGTGCTCTGGTTTGATATGCAGTATTCTATAGATAAGCTGCCTACTGCTTTCAGGCGTCAATCCAAGCACAGCATGCCATGTTGCTAGGCTCTGTGCAGCCGTGTTGAACCTTCCCCAGATAATGACTTCTGGCTCATGATTAGCATTCAACTGTAAGGTCTGGCACCATAGAACATTTTATGGCCTGGCAGGTTATGAACATTTAATTTATTTTCTTTGTGATGTCATCTTTTAGGCCTTGTACACTTTTTATATCCTTTATGCTCGTACACCCTTCTTTTATTAATCATATTACCTTGCCAATCCTTATGTTGGTTTATTAGCATAATAAAGTTTGACTTGATTTGATTTTTGTAATTATATCATTCATTACAATCCACTTTCACAGGTAGTGTCAAAGCAAGACATAATTGTTTAAAATAAAAACAGCTGTGCTGATTTTAGACTCATGGATTAGGAGAGAGATGATGTGTGAATTAGTTGTCATTTTTAGTAACTCAGAGTAGTTCTTCTATTTAATGTTTACTGTTTGTTGAAAATCAGAGCGCTGCATATATAACATCCTCTAAATTTTTGCAATGTCCAGGATATTAGAGCAGTATTATCCAAGATGAGGTTTAAATCAAGGGCTTTCCATATTATGTAGAAATATGCATATCAAATGTGGTTGTTTTTCCCAAGGAAAAGCAATTACAGCATGGCACTTGGCTACTTTCCTATTGGCTGTTTCTCTACTTTGGAGTGTTCCATAACTCACAAGTGTCTCCCCTCCACTCCATTTTCATAGGAATAAGGAAATTCCACTTCAATTAGATAACAGTTTTAACAAACACACAAATAATGTTGTGCAAGAATAACAGCAAGAATATCTTTTTAGGAATGTAACAGAGACATGTAACATATAAATGCATATAGGTACATGTTATTTAAAGCAGGGGTCCCCAAACCCCGGTCTGTGGACTGGTAGCGGGCCGTGGCATGCCAGCAACCAGTCCACACAAACAAGCAAAGCCCTATCCGCAGTATGCGGGCAACACATAAAACCACACCCCCTCCGGTCTGTAGAAAAGCCTCTCTCCATGTAACTGGTCCCTGGTGCCCAAAAGGTTGGGGACCTCTGATTTAAAGAATATCGTAAGTCATGTAAACATAAGATTTGTTGCAAATAAGTGAAATGGTTATTTTAAAAGCTATGAAAACTGTTTCTTGGGGATTAAGATAAAGGTTCTTTGGAATATTTTTAAAGAGGTAAATAGATTCACAAGTGGAAGATAGTGAGATTTTAATGTTTGGTATTATTAGCTAAAAGCTTTGGGGAACGAAACGGATGTGAAGCCTTGGGTTATGCTCCCTTGTTTCGGGACTGCCATTACAATAGCAGAGCAAAGCGTTTAGGGATGCAATGACATAAATTTATTGTCTTTTCTAGTTTGGAAGTGGCATGAAGCTCCAGTGGGATCCCTGCCTTTCTGCCATATAATGCCATGCTGTTTACTTCTTCTCCCATATCCACAAGTGATTTTGATCAAGCTGTTTCTAATTTTCATATCTTCAAGAAAGAAATCTTCTCGGATGAACTGCAGGGAAACATGTATGCCTCTGAAGGTGTTTTATAAGTAATTAGCCCTCCTACATTATGTGCAGAAGATCTCTGCATAGTATTTCTGCTAAGACAGAGATAGCAAGTGAAATCCATATTATTTATCAAATTTATATAATTGCCCATCTCACCCAAGGCAACTCTGAGTTACGTACAACATATTTATTGGTGTCCCATTTGAATCAGGCCAGCAATCACAAAATGATTAGGGTTTTTTTTTTAAGCTGGGAGGCATCAGAAAAAGGGATAATTATCATTTTACCAGAAAAGAATGATGTACTACCAGCAGGAAAAAAAATAGCATTTCCTGCCCTAAAATAAGCCCTGATATTTTGATATACCCGTTACTGAGTTTCTAGATATACTGTCAATGTCTGCTCTAGATGAAGTTGCCCTGCTTGGCTCAGCCCTGAAAGTACAGCCTTGGACTCCCTCATTTGATGCTCTACATCTCAACACAATAAATACACGGAAGGCAGAAACAGTGTCTTTCTGATCAGAACTGTGGTCCAGCTCTCGTTCTCTAGAGAGTATTTTAAAATTCTCTACTAAAACCACAGCAAAAGTGCCCCCCCGCCACCCCTAGTTCTATCCCGCTCCCAGGATTGATTGATCGATTGATTGATCTATCTATCTATCTATCTATCTATCTATCTATCTATCTATCTATCTATCTATCTATCTATCTATTTATCAATCAATCAATCAATCAATCAAATCAAATTGTTCTTATCCTTGGGAAAATCGTGTTTCCCCCCAGTAGCGTCTTAACTGCTGCTGTCTGAGAGCTATAAAGCTCATTCATCAGAGAGGCTGGAGGAAGCTTAGCAGCATCAAGAGCTGTCCATCCTGTCGGGATGAGTTCTCTCCATATTAAAATAAGACAGACAAGTATGTGTGTCTTTGCTGCCCAGAATGTAATTAGAAAGAGCCTGTCCAGCCTCTGCTCCTCTTGGATCGGGTTCCTTGGGACAGTGATCTCCACAGGCAAATTTCTCCCTCCAGCAATTATATCTCCAAAGCCAGAATGATAAGAGAGAGCCACCTCCTTCACCAGTGGAAACTGCCCCTTTGGCCCTGCTATCAAACTTCAACGCAGACTTCCTCGTTGTGAAGGAAGCAGCCCTTTTTCTTTTTTTTGATATTTTTTTATTGGTTTTATAGGCAGTGCTTTTTTTTGTAAAAGAAAAAGGTGCGGGAAGTCACACATGTCATACAACCCGCCTTGCCTACCCTACAAGGTTCCATCCAAAAAAGGTGCCGGAACTCCGTTCTGAGCGTTCTATGAGGAAAAAAAGCCCTGTTTATAGGGTTAAAAAGGAAGGTAGGGAAATGGGGATTTGGAATAGGCTAGAGGAAAGGTTAAGGGTAGGGGCTGGGGTATATACATATATTTGTGAAGCAATATGGTGGTTGGGTAGTCAAAAGTAACAAATACCAAGTTGTTTGTAGCTAGTTCAGGTTGCATCAATAAAAATTCCCTCTCTGATTCCCTTAATTTTCTCATAGTCAAAGTAATTAGGTTAATACATTTCTAGTTATGAGCTAGTCAATTAACAAAGTTTTCAATATAGTTAGACTAACACATATCAAAATCCTGTTTTTAAGTTTTACCTAATTGCAATAAAAATACTCTAAGGTAGCCTATAATTATGCAGAAAAGAGTTCTGTAGACAAGAGAATTATTCTTTACTGAAATAGGGAATTGTAGGTTGCCCCAAAAAAGCAGCCCTTTTTCAACTTGCAACATCTGGAGATGATCTCAAACTCCACACCAGGAGAATGTAAGAGCTCTCAGATTGCTGGAATTTGCAGAGATATTGGTATATACCGGTACATGCATTTAGAAGACACAGTAATTTTATTCTTCAACAGCTGTTTACCTTTCCACTGGAAGACGTTTTGTTTTTTTATTGCATTGCTGGCAGAAAAGCACCCTCCCTTTCTCCAAGGAAGCCCAGTCACATGCTCTCCTGGGAGCTGCAGATTCTTCCAGCAAATGAAAACCTCTGCTCTAAATCTGCCCTTCCTAGAAATAATTCAGTTTGTGCTCCTTGATGTCCCTTAACCCAGCTGGGCATGTTATTTTCCTGGCCCAGTCCCCTGAACTAAAAGGGCCTCTTCCTGCTTCAGCCCAGTTCTGTTGGGCAGGGATTTTCTGGCCAGAAGCCAGTTTCTTTGTACCAGGCACATCCAAGTAGTCTAGCCCAGAAGTCCCCAACCTTTTGGGCACCATGGACCGGTTCCGTGGAGAAAGGTTTTTCCACGGACCGGAGAGTGCATGGTTTTGTGTGCTGCCTCCACAGATGGGGCTTTGCTTGTTTGTGCGGACTGGGTTGCTAGCATACCACAGCCCAGTACCGGTCCACAAACCAGGAGCTGGGGACCCCTGGCTAACCCAGGCTGCATTACTGCTCAGGCCCTCCTAATGGTTTTTGGAGTCTGCCTTGAGAAGAGGGCAAAGAAGATACATGGTTGATTGTGCTCAACTCAATCACAATAATTGGAAATGTGTTTTCCCTGCTGGAGTGGCCTCTCTTCTCCATGCTTGGTGAACGTGCTCTAATGACTAATGGCCTTGTTGTGCAGGCTAACAACCCTGGCCTCTGGCAAGAAAGTATCAAGGACTTCCTAAAAGGGATTCTCTACACAGCACCAAAATTTATTGATTGATGACAAAAGCTCCGTGGGTTAGGAAAGGAAAACTCACATTATCACAGTTCAATCTATCTTGCACGTTTATAAGACACAATTGTAAGAATACAATTACTTTTTGCCTATCAATTAAAATGGGAAAGAACCCTCAAGGAGAAAAAAAAACCCTGCATTACTCCATAAATGCTGGAAACTTCCACTGAAAAGAGACTCTCAACAAATTGAAGTGCACTAGATAAGTGTATTCCAATATCATCCTTAATAAGCAAAACATTTAACAGATTAAAGCCACTTAAATTCTTTAGTGCAAAATAATGATTCATTATCATAATGTATCCACCTATATATAATGTGAAACACAAAGGCTTCCTTTCCATCTCTTTCAATCTTTTCTATGTATTTGTTTCAGCAAATTAGCCAATTATTGGGTTTTATTTCCCCCCCCCTTGGATCTTAAATTCTTAATGTTTTAAATTAGGCCTTTCCCTTCCTTCAGCTAATATTCTGTAAACTGCAGGAGTGGAGCAAAATCTTGATATTCCAGACGAACCTTTAATGGCAGTAACTGAAGTATAAAGAGTATAATTTAAATGAAGGCACAATAATAGCTAATAATTCCTAATAGGATTTCTCCTTCCAGATCAGGTTTTGTATAAGTTCGTGATGAAGCTGCTAATATTTGACAATCACAAGTACGTTCCTGCCTAAATGAGATATTTGGAGACAGGAAACTTCATGTAAGATCTCAAGTTATCCAGTGTAACTTTCCAGCAAAGATTGCTAGTGAGTAGCAAGTTGGGTTATTGCTCCTCATAGAATTATTCTGGCCATCAAATACAGTCCCCTGCTCTATGCAGAAATCCAGATTAGTGCATCCCTAACAGATGGTTCTCTTCCCTCTGTTTGAACCTATCCAGAGAATTATAGATAGCTCTGCTGCCCTATTGCAACAAACAAGAACAACAAAAAGTCTTATGGGCCCTTGTAGACTGACACATTTAGGGCATAATGTTTAATGGACGAGAGTCCACTGCCTCAGTTTCATTTGATAAAGTGAAAGCCAGTCCGTGAAAGTTTCTGTCACGACAAGCTTGGAATGACAGAATTACAGAGTTGGAAGACACCACTTAGCCCATCAAGTCCGATCTCCTACTGAGCACAAGAGTCCTAATTACAATTTCTCGACAGATGGCTATCTATTCTCTACTTCAGGGGTGTCAAACTCAATTTCATTGAGGGCCGCATCAGCATTGCGGTTGCCCTCAGGGGGCCGGGTGGGTGTGGCCTACTGGGTGGGCGTGGCTAGAGTGTGTATGGCCTACTGGGTGGGCATGGCCAGCTATACATCGTTCACATCAAGGGTGCCTATGGGGACCTGGGCAGGAGTGGGACAGATCTGAGGGTCCCTGGCAGAAGGAGGGTCTCTGGGCCAGGGCCAAGGCAGTGGGGGCCGTTCCCTCACTGTTTCCAGGATGGCTTCACAGGCCACATGAAACCACTTCGTGGGCCGGATCCGGCCCCCGGGCCTTGTGTTTGACATGTCTGCTCTACTTGAGTACATCCAGTGAATGAGTGCCACAACCTCTCTGGGTAACCGGTTCCACTGGTTAAATATTCTTATGAATTTTATCCCCTTAACCCTTAAACAGGATCTATCTGTCTGTCTGGAAGGCCATTGCATTGTTTTGTACCTTAAATAGGTCTCAACCCTTTTTTCGTTATGACATCCTTTAAGGTGTATGAAGAGTGCTATCACTTGGGTTACCCCTATTTGGGCTGCAAAAATGCAGACAATCAATACATCAATCACCGCAAATGCACTTGTATATTTCTCTTGGTGTTTTTTTTTTCTATAGACAAGCCGCAAAGAGCCATTGAGGATTGTAATTAATGATGGGGAGGGAGGGAGGGAGGGAGGGAGAGAGGAATGCACCTCAGCAGCCTCAAACAGCCAAGAGGAACGCAGCAGATGCTAGTCCCTATCTTCTCATTGGTGGTAGCAATAGCACTTGGACTTATATACCCCTCCATAGTGCTTTACACAGCACTCTCTGAGCAGTTTACAAATGTCAGCCTATTGCTCCCAGAGATCACGAATGAGAGGTCATAAATCACTGTATGCCAGAATTTGTGCCAGGCAAAGACAAAAAGCACTACTTTAAAACGGGAACAAATACTGACAAAAGGACTACCTCCACAGTGGTCTGGGAATAAGCCAATGCTGCATCTTTTTTTTTAAATCCCATTTATATCCTGCCCTTCTCCGAAGACTCAGGGCGGCTTACAATCTAAGAAGCACAAACCAATGTGCTTAGCGATAGCCTTCATTCTATGTATATGCCTGCTTATTAAGGCTTTCGCCCCGCTCCCAAGTGGCATTATTACAAAGTCAGCTTATTGCCCCCAACCATCTGGGTCCTCATTTTACCTACCTCGGAAGGATGGAAGGCTGAGTCAACCTTGAGACATCTCAAAATAGTGGGGCATCTTCGAACTGTGATCATGTGGAAGAGCCTAAAGACGCTAATTGGGGATGGGGGAGTTATTGCCAAATGAAGGAACCCCCTAAATCAGGGGTGTCAAACTCAATTTCATTGAGGGCCACATCAGCATTGCAGTTGCCCTCAGGGGGCCTGGGTGGGTGTGGCCTACTGGGTGGGCGTGGCTAGAGTGCGTATGGCCTACTGGGTGGGCATGGCCAGCTCTACATTGTTTGCATCAAGGGTGCCTATGGGGGCCTGGGCAGGAGTGGGACAGATCTGGGGGTCTCTGGCAGAAGGAAGGTCTCTGGGCCAGGGCCAAGGCAGCGGGGGCCGTTCCCTCACTGTTTCCAGGATGGCTTCGTGGGCCGCATGAAACCACTTTGTGGGCCGGATTTGGCCCCCGGGCCTTGTGTTTGACATGTCTGCCCTAAATAAATGGTCATGTAGCTTGAAATGGATCGGTGCCATTCTACAGCTTTACTGAAAGGGAGGAAGGGAGAGCAGAAGGGTAACGTTTAGGGGAGAAAAATAAAAAGGTTACTGAAACGAAATTTATTTTAGGAGCATCCTCAACTCTTTCCTGCGTATTTGTCAGAACTCTTTGCAAGGTTCCGAATTACAAGGGCCCATATCAGATCCAGAGAATTGCAGAGTTCAAGAAAGAGCCCTGCACGTATATCTTTGGGATTACTTCACATTCCAAATTTAAATGTGCGACTATCCTGCAACAGAGTTTCAGTTACCTTTGCTTCTCACGTCTTCACTTTTAGCCTCATTTAATTTGATGAACCATCTGGAGGGCGGCTTGACCTACATGTCTGGTTCCTATCAGACAGAGAGTTCTGGAATCTATCCATTCAAGAGACCAGAGAGAGACTGGAGATAGGTTGGTTGCAATGTTATTTTTAGGTACAGAGTTCAGTAAAATGTATCACTATAAAGCTGCCTTTGCAGGTAGAAAACGCCTTAATTCATACTTCCTCTACTTAATTTGAATATAGATCCACCAATTTTTGACTCACTTTTCCAAGGTAAATCAGTCTGTTGGTACTGGGTAAGTGGGTGGGTAACTGAGAAGCCTATTGTTGAAACTCCTAATAGTTAATAAAAGTCAATGGTATTTAGTAGTTTTCCAAGAACTATAGACATAAACATGTGCACAGATCATAGCACAGGGCTAAATGATCTTGACAAGGTTTTTGTTTCATAGTTCTAGGTAGCTATGGCAGTGAATAAAGAATGAAGGAAAGGACAGGAATAGCACTGCTCATTACATCAAACATCTGGATAATGTATAACAAAAGCAGGCAACCTTCATGGCCAGAGGCTCTAATTTTACTTTTCAAAATTTGGAGATGGAGTGGAATCCATAGCTTACAGGGTCTATGATTCCTGAAGCCAGAACTGAAATTTTTAGACCTTTTTAAAGGGACGCTAGGTGATTAATGGACAAAATCAGTGCACTAAATTTGGACAGTACAGCTCAATTTTTTCCCTTAACAAAAATTTAAGCTGTTCCTGTTGAAAGTCTTCTCTACCAATTTTGGTGTGGTACGGATGGACCTCTTGGGGGCATTAAAAATTGATGCTATCCATGGCCTGTGTTATACAGTTTTCCCATCTCTTGATAGTCAAATATGCAACCAAATAAATCACTACACTTCTGAAATATTGATGTCATGTTGGCCACATGACCATGGAAACGTCTTCAGACAGTGCTGGCTCCATGGCTCTTGAAACAGATGAGTATTGACTAGTGGAATAAAATCCGCAGGGACTCCCTTTTTAATCCTTCTGAAATGTATGGGGAAAGTTTTACAATAGAATAGCAGTGATTGGTAATACCAATAGATCTCCATTTGAGAGCATCCTTTGTTAATTCCTTTTTCCATAAATTATGAAATCATAGAATGGAATTGCTAGGAGAGACATTCCAGGCAGTTTGCCCTGACCTACTGCCCATGGCAGGAATTCATTATTAGAGGATCCCAAAGAGATGCCATTTGGTGATGATTATATAAGGAATATATTATTAGCCCCATTGTACATTTTAGCAATGTATCACAAGACAGGACAAAGATTAGAGACCAAAAACATGATCACGAGAGCTCTGGGTGAAAGCTCATCATCCAGGATGATCATGAAAAAATTTGTTTTTCAATAGTAACAATAAAGCTGAGTTAGAACTTAACTGTAAAAATAGAACCTTTCTGTTAATCCTAGCCAGGATAAAATTTCTTGGCCTCTTACAATAAAGCCTACTAAATCTGACCTCTGCTGCCATTGACTCAGAGGAAGGGGGCAGGTGGATCCAATACTCAAAAGAAAATGATTAAAAGAAGAATAAAGTGCTACTTTTTGTGTCAGAAGGAGCTAGGATAAACCCAGCAGGAGATCTTAGGTCTTACTTTAGGGAAATAATACGGTTCTGCAGAAGGAATGGGATGTTACTAATATAGAATTATTCCTGGTTCTACCACTACACAGCTACTTATATCAAGTTCTACCTCAGACCCTCTAGGATGTCTCTCAATTCCCATCTTTGCCTGGAACCATTTACAGTTCCAAAAGTAAGTCCCCGGAATCAAACTTAATAGGGGCACCAAGCAGGAATCCCTGTACAATTTCCCAGCTGTGGCATTTACACAGAGTTGGTGGCAAGAAAGAAAGAAAGGAACGTTAGGCAGCATTCCTCTCTCCTAGAGGAGATTCTGTCTACCAAAAGTATATTTTGGGGTAGCTGAAATAACTAGCTCTAAGCTGCTGGATTTCTCATTCTTGGCTTAGCAGAACATTTCAAACCCACACAAATGGAGCATGATGTATCCCAATTTGTACTCCTCAGAGTGTCACCAAATTACCCTGGTCAAAATTTGACATCAGAGCCATTGGTTTTTGGTGGTGCTATCGAAGTTTTAATTGGAAGGGGAGCACAATAAGGGCAATATACTGTAAGCATGTTAGGCTATTTTTCCATCTTAATATCTTCTTGGGGAAAAATGGCCTTATTGCAGCATCTCTATGACCCCCTCCTGCAATTCTCAGGACTCCAGAGATTTTGAAGATACTAAAGTGCAGTTCTGTCCCTGAAAATGGCAGTCCAGTCCTGGCTTAAAACATTTTGTGCACAAATATATGGTGTTATTATTGCTGTACATGGAAGTTCCATTTTAGTTAGCTGGTTTAATAGCCAAGGAGAGACCTTTTCTCCATTAATAGCCATATGATGCTTCTCAGAACATCTGTAGTAATGCAGAAATAAGGCTAGAGCAAGAAATGGTAATTTGTGGCTATTTTATATGTTATGTACTGGGCTTGTGGTGAGGTGGCAAGAGTGGGTTCAAACCTATTGGCTGCTGCCTAGGGGCTAGACCAGGGGTAGGCAACCTCAGCTCTTTTATGACTCATGGACTTCAACTCCCAGAATTCCTGAGTCAGCTATGCTCACTATGACTCAGGAATTCTGGGACTCAGGAATTCTGGGAGTTGAAGTCCATGAGTCATAAAAGAGCCGAGGTTGCCTACCCCTGGGCTAGACTATATATTGTGGCTGGCTGCAGCCAAGTTTCAGTACAATTCTAGCAAGAATAAAGTATGTGTTATCCTGTACTCAGCCTCATGTCTTCCTTCCTGTACCAAAGAGCTCACGACTTAACATTATACATCTTCTTTCACTGCCCCATAACCTTTTGGTAATACAAGAATGGCATAATGGTATACTGTCATCAGACTCAACTTTTTCTATTCTCACTCTATTGGCTGCTGCCTGCTAGAGGGATACAACCTGAAATGTGAATTAGTATCATTATTTAATATACTTTGTATTATTAGATTTTTCTATGGATGTCCACTACAATGGTAAAAATGTAACCTCTGCCACTTCTTTGGACAGAAAATGAATTCTGGGACTCACAACAGAAGAAGACTTGAGGATCCTGGGGGAAAACAGTTATTTTAAAAAATGATAACAAAGAAGAAATGAAGGAAGTAAAAACTCCAAATTAACTCCATGCTCATTAGCAATAGAACAGACATGTCAAACACAAGGCCCGGGGGCCGGATCCGGCCCATGAAGTGGTTTCATGCGGCCCGCGAAGCCATCCTGGAAACAGTGAGGGAACGGCCCCCACTGCCTTGGCCCAGAGACCCTCCTTCTGCCAGAGACCCTCAGATCTGTCCCACTCCTGCCCAGGCCCCCATAGGCACCCTAGATGCGAACGATGTAGAGCTGGCCACGCCCACCCAGTAGGCCATATGCACTCTAGCCACGCCCACCCAGTAGGCCACGCCCACCCTGGCCATGCCCACCCGGCCCCTTGAGGGCAACCGCAATGCTGATGCGGCCCTCAATGAAATTGAGTTTGACACCCCTGCAATAGAATATAGAATGGCAATCAGAAACGGTGCGTGAGCAGTACAGCCCTACACACGACTTCCCAGAAGTAACATTTTTACTTAAAAGTTTAAGAGTTTATCACTGATTTAATGCTGCTCCTGTAATTTTTTCTGTAATTTCATAATTTGTGCTTTAATAAGTTTTTCCTTTTGTCCCAAAATGTTATGCCATTGCTATTATTTAGGTAGTGGGGGTTTCACATCCTATAGGAACTTTCTACAAATTTGTTATACTGGTTATTCATCTTATGATTGTGAGAAATGCCGCTTTTAAAACAGGCAATGTGGCACCACTTACTACAGCAAAAGCTGATTTGCACCATGCTGTAATAAGAACAGCAAAGCAGGCCTATAGTCAGAAAATACAGCATTTTTTCCCCCAAGATCCTATGGACCCTAGATGCAGGTGGCAAGGTATCTGGGTTATCAATGATGGTTTGGATGGTTTGAAGCCTCAAATAAATGTTCCATCAAGAAAGGCTGTTCCCCTTCTTAATGAACAGGTGCTTAGGTTTGATACAACTGCTGTTTGGAAGATCTTGCGGAAAGTCAACACACGAAAGGCTACGGGGTCCTGATAATATCCCTGGGCAAGTACTTATGGAGTGTGCTGACCAGCTGGCCTCTGTTCTTACAGACGTCTTCAATCTTTTAACAGGCCATGGTTCCATCATGTTTTCAGACTGGAATCATTGTACCAGTCCCCCCAAAATCTATAATTACATGCCTTAATGATTATCATCCAGTTTCACTCACTTCCATTATGATGAAGTGTTTTGAGAGATTGGTAAAGGACTATGTTATTTCATGCCTTCACCCTACACTGGACTCATTACAGTTTGCTTATCGGAAGAACCGCTCTATAGATGATGCACCTTCTTGTGTGCTTCATCTTAGTCTGGTGCACCTGGAGGAGAAGAATACTCACGTGCGAATGCTGTTTGTTGATTTTAGTTTGGCATTCAACACAACCATTCCTCAGCATTTGGTGAACAAACTGGGCCTATTAGGTTTTAATACTTCTTTATGTAACTGGATATTTGACTTCCTTATTGATAGGCTCCAGTTTGTGTGAATTGGAAGAAAAGTTTCCAATTCCATCTTTTTGAGTACGGGTTCCCCACAGGGCTGTGTTTTGTTCAGCTTGATGACCCATGACTGCTGTGCCAAGTCTGCTACAAATCATATTGTGAAGTATGCGGATGACACGGCAATGGTGGTTCTTATCCGGGATGATAACGAAGATTCTTACAAGAAAGAGGTGAAGGCTTTGGTGGATTGGTGAAATAAAAATAACCTGGCTTTGAATGTTAATAAAGAAAGGAGATCATCGTTGATTTTAGAAAGAGCCGGCATACTTCACTTTCTATCAAGGCTGCAGCTGTGGAGGTGGTGAATTCCTGGGGTGCAGATAACTAACAATCTGATTTGGTCTCTTCATATGTTACCTTTGGTGAAGCGTGCAAATCAGAGTTTGCATTTCTTCAGTCACATGAGGAAAGCACATCTTTCTCCTTCTTCCTGGCCACTTTTTACAGGGGCATGTTTGAGAGTGTTTTAACAAACTGTATCATTGTTTGGTTTGGTGGTAGCAGAGCCTCAGATAGAAGGCCCATGCAGAGAGTGGTAAGGACAGCTGAGAAGATGATAGGAAGTTCACTTCCCGTTATTCAGGACACTGCTTATAAGCGCTATGTGCTTAGAGCGCGAATGATTGTTAGAGACCCCACACACCCACTTCACGGTCTGCTTCTGTTGCTCGACTCTGGGAAGAGGTTTCAAAGTATTTCTGTCAAAACTACTAGATTCTGTAACAGCTTTGTTCCTTATGCCATCTGTCTTGTAAATTCGCAGAATTTTTTTCTGCCATGTATATGTATACATTCGAACTAGACTGTGATGTTTCTCTGTGTCATATATGTGTGTATGTGGGTATATGCATAATGATATTTTTTTGAGAGCTGAATGCACAAAAATTTCATTTTAATGTATGTTGATTAGTGTACATTTAAAGTGACAGTAAAGATTCTATTCTATTCTATTCTATTCTATTCCATTCCATTCCATTCCATTCCATTCCATTCCATTCCATTCCATTCCATTCCATTCCATTCTTCTATTCATTACAATTATCTTAAATATCAGCAGCTTCTCGTTTGGGTTTTTGAAGAACTCTCCAGTAAATGCCATCTGGTTCTGGTGACTTACTTTGCCAGTTGAATTAAGCTTCTCATGTTTTGTCACCTTTGCATGACATACAGAATTGGTAGATAAAAAAATATATACAATAGATAGAATAGATAGAATAGATGGATAGATAGATAGAATAGATAGAATAGATGGATAGATGGATAGATGGATGGATAGATAGATAGATAGATAGATAGATAGATAGATAGATAGATAGATAGATAGATGATAGATAGATAGAGTCAAACAGACAGGATATAAAGATCAGTATCCTCTTTGCTGGATGCTTTAATTTCAGGGTCAGCTCTCTTTGATGTCTGTAGGTTCATATTTGTTTTACTAGAAAGTGTGGTCTTGATTTCACAGGGTATCACTCTCCCCTTTTCCAGTAACACAAGTACAGCTTGAGCCCATGCATGTTTACTCTAAATGTCAATGTTGCTTACTTAAACATAGGTGCACACAGAACAGCAGTTCTAGTCAATTCTTTTGGAACAGACCTTTGCAAAGAGATAACAGAGAAATAGAGATTTTCATCCTATAGCCCAACTCTGAAAGCATGTTTATTGACTTGATTTCTATAAATTCCCATCTAAATAAGAAACTCAGGCCAGCATACATCATAAGACATAAAAACAATTTAAACTATCAAAACAGTACAAAATAGATATCCATGGCACCAAGTAAAACTGTTACTACGGATGTTAAGTCAGGAAATGGGCCTCTTAACATACTTGGGGCCCCAGATCTGGGCACACAACCAAGTCTTCATGTCCTTATAAAAGGCCAACAGGATTGGGATCGCCCTGATATCTTTTGCAACTGGACCACGTGGGGCCTTTCTTGAGTGCTGGAACAAATTACTGAAAGGGCCCTTTTTCATGTGAAAAAGGGAAGAAAGAAAAGAAGCTCCGTAAATATCTGTAACTGCACCCACTAAAAGCGAAGCTCTCCTGCTTTGTCAATGAGAGATGTACAAGTAGTCCTCGACCTTCCACCATAACTGAGCCCAACATTTCTGTTGCTAAGTGAGACAGTTGTTAAGTGAATTTTGCCCCAATTTATGACTTTTCTTGCCACAGTTGTTAAATGAATCACTGCAGTTGCTAAGTTAGTAATGCGGTTAAGTGAGTCTGGCTTCCCCATTGATTTTGCTTGTTGGAAGGTCTCAAAAGGTGTGCATGTGACCCTGCAACCATCATTAGTATGAGTCAGTTTCAAGTGTCTAAATTTTGATTACATGACTGTGGGGATGCTGCAATGGATGCAAGTGTGAAAAACAGTCATAAGACACTTTTTTCTATGCCGTTGTAACTTTGAATGGTCACTAAATGAACTGTTGTAAGTTGAGGACTACCTGTACCGCACCATCCACCATTGCCCATGCTAGGTGCAGCACTTGCAGGCAAGCAAAATCAGAACTGCTTCCCGCTCTGATTCTTCTTTTTCTCAATTATACACAAAGGCACGTATATTGACACACAAGCGCCAACATTTCACTAGCACTTAATCTTCAGCGCTCAAGATAAAGTTTGTAGTAATAGGAGGGGGGGGTGAGACTCCTCTCTTGTTAAGTTGCTAAGGGATTAGCCCCTAGTGCGTTAATGGCAGATACTCTGTGGCTGGATTGGCATGGAAGCTACAATCCAACCCAGCAGGGGCTTCCTTGCTTGGCTGGGAGCAAAGGGAAGCCCCGGGGAGAAACTGATGCGATGGAGTGTGTGGGGCTGGCTTTTCCCCAATAGTAGAGGGCCAATAACTTTAGTTAACCTCCTTAAGGGGAAGCTCCTTAGATCCATCGTTGGCAGGCATTCAACAGCTGCCCTCTCTGCTCTTCTCATTTGCTTTTCCACCTCAACTCTTGCTCCTTAATTCTGATTCTCCTTCACTAATCTTGCTGGCAGGTTGCTGGAGAAAAGCAACAGACTGCAAAAAATGACGAACGGATCTTTTGAGACAGCTCTACTATTCCATGTCCAGATGGGTAATCTCCTTGACTCAGTCCTTTTCCTATCCTCCTTGTGTAAAATGGCAACAGAAAATCTGATGATTTAATTTTTTGGCATTACCCAGTTGTCAGCATGCGGGAATGATGAGACCAAAGGAGATAGACACTACTAGGCAATCTTTTTTGCAATAATTTTTACCATAATGCTTCTGGCATTTCATAGGTTTCACAGGAGCTTTTTAGGGTTGGCTGAAATTTTCTGATTTTAACAGCTCATTCCAGTGGCCTCTGTTATTTGGAAGGTGATGTAGGAGGAGGAGCTTCTTCATAATAACTTATCAGTCCCTACCTTATATTGTAATACAATGATGGAAAACTGCCTGACTGTGGAAGATAGGAAAAGCTGGCACGCAACTGGAAGCAGAATAGGATAAAACAAAAAAGACAGTCTGGGCAGATAGCAAATGCAGATGGGTAATAGTATCTATTTTGGGATGGAGGAACAAACTTCTCATAGGCCTGTATCTTTTTAAAATGCTAATACAAATGGCTGATGTTGCATTAGAACTACAGTGGATAGGAACACACTGAAAAAGTGATACTGAGATATTGTGCAGAAGAGATGCTCTTCCAAGAGTCTAACTCTTCTGCTCTGCTATTTTATCCCGCCTATGCAAACCAAGAGTACATTTCTGGGACATATGATGGAGCCTAAGAATGAGAATTAATTGATCCTCTGAGGAAAAGGAGCCAGGAAAAATGGAATTATACAAATGGAATGACACGAAATTCAGGTGAGCTTGAAATGCACATAAGTCGCCTACAAACATACTTCTCCTTTCAAGTTAGACTAACTCACTTCCTTTTTTTCTGCCATCTCTAACTAGGACTACAGAGGTTAGATTAATTGTGGTGGCATTGGAGGAGGAGAAAAAAGTAACCATCTTTGGAAATTGCCCACATTGATCACTATAATGAACAATCAGAGGGGAAATCCTGTATACTGTTTACAATCTGGGAGTATTCTCCAATTCAGGCCTCCTCCAGGGCTTCAACTTCCTGGATTCACAGTACTAGCCATTTGGATGGAAGAATCCTATGAATTGAAGTCCGTGCATATGGAAGGCATTCAAATGCGGAAAGGCTAACAGTAACTTCTCATCTGAATGGTACTTGGTGCTACCACAGTTTTCATCTCCAGTTCCAGTTCTATTCACCTGTCTTATAGCACAAAGAACATGTCTTCTGATCTTAGATACTGTGGGAATCTTGTCTCTAAACCAATTCAGGAGGGAAAGCAAAGTCTGGTCCACATTTAAGATCAAGATTTGGAACATCACTAAAGGCTTGCCGATTCTGATCAGGTTTTTTAGGACCTTCCAATTCTGTGAGTTTAGGATCAATGACTGATTCTGCTGCTGAAAAACCAGCTGCACCTTTCCAACAAAACAGCTTGCTGAGACTGAAGAATACGGGTAGAGTGGCCAGCACAGCTGGTGAAGAGCTGGTTAATGAGAGTTCGCGTGCCAAGGCTTGGCCAGCTATCCCAGCCAGGTATCCTGTAGTGAGCACTGGCTCCAACGTCATGAGTTGCAGAAGGATGCCTGGATGGCGCACATCTTGGCAGTACCCTGAGCTCATGGGTCACATAACTTTTGTCTGAATATTATATTGCACTCCAGTTCCCTTTGCTTTGCTCTTTCTTCTCAAATTGAACAACTCAGTGGCATGGAAAGAAGGTCCATTGCTATTTTGCCTAGGGAAGACAGTACTACGGGGAAGAAGATCACCAGCACTCATGAGGGTGGGGTAGGGAGGTGACACCATTTGCATGGGGTTATGTTCAGACAAAGACTCCTGCCGAATCTTTTCCTAAACCAAAACTGTCATCTTACAGCCCTCACTGTCATCTTTTAAGATGGGAGGGAACCATCAGAGATGGAAAGGGGAAGTCACAGTTCTATCATTCCAATGTAAAACCAGTCCCCTCGGTTTGACTTTATTGGAGGAAGTGCTGATGATGGCTCCCATCCAATCAGAGATTGGTGACACAGCAAGAGTTGTTATTCTGAGGCTGCTTTCCAAGCTGCAAAGTCTCATGGTGAGTAAGGCCTGTTCAAACAGAAGCCTTTGCAATCACTCTGTTGACACAACCCAGCCTGGAACTGAGGCACAAAGGGCACTGTGAAGAGGATGAGATGGGATCCAAAGGACCCTGCTTGGGGCCTCCCATCCCTGCAAGTCTTTCCAGGGAATCATGTAGCCCTGTGGCAGTGGCTCAGCAATCAATCCTTGGGCCTTGGACAAAGAAAGGGCTAGCAATCAAAAGTAACCAGTCGGCTATCCCCACCAATGAATAAGTATGCATCCAGAGCAGGTGTGCCACTAGGTCGGGTAGGTTCTTCTTCAGTTCTGACTGAAGAAGCTTCTTGGATGAGAAGCAAAATGTCTTCAAGGAAAAACAAAAGTCCAGTTGCCTTTTGAAAAAGCACCTTTGGGACAACCATGACGTGGATGGCTGAATATCTCCATAGGCATGTAACCACAACTGTGCTTATGAACTTACTTCAGCTTTCCTTTGATTTACAGACCTGGGAAGATCATAAATGTGAGGATTGATACAAGGTTATATTTCTATCGCCACTGTAATTGCAAATGGCTGCTAAATAAGGCAATCACTAAACAAGGATTACTTGCAGTTTGCATCACCGGGGTTTTTTATATAAACAAACAGAGATGAATCATATGTTCTGTACTTCTTAGTTCTACTTGAAGAAGTAGAAATGTAAAAAAATAAATACTTGCCAATATTAATTCATTTGTACCTTCTGTCAAAGGAAAAAAAACGATACTAGTGAGAGAGTGGGCCATTTGGTGACTTCAAATTTTGTGTGACCCTTGGCCCTAAGCAAACAAATGAAACCTCTGATAAAATCAGCCTCTTCTAGTCTGCTACATAAAACAGATTGAATGAGACAGGTACACAGACAGATAGACAGACAGACAGACAGGAAGCTAAAACTGGGCAGCCACATCTATTTTTTAAGCCCAGACCACTCTGGCACACAGCCAAGCTTTTCAGAAGCTGCACTGGGACAGAATGTTCATTGGACTTTTTCTCCATCCCTTTCCAAATTTCTTCTTGCTGCATCCCATGTCAGTGTAATTTGGGAAGAGTGTGATTTTTTTTTCTTGTGCTACATTGAAAGCAACAACTCCCTAACCACATTTTGTGAGAAGCTCCAAATAACACTTAGGATTAATTGTATTGGTTAGTATTACTGCCCTGAATGAAAAGCATTGATCAGGCTGATCATTGCAAGTACTAAACTGTATCTTGGATGGGACTCCTCTTTTGTAGGGCAATTTTCTGCAGGTGAATCTCAAAGGAAATTGGACCTCAGCAGTAAAAAGTTCGCTTCCCCAAATTTTGGAACATTTTCCAGAAACAATTACTAATTAAATGCCTTCCTCAAATGATGCCCTGTAGGACTAACACTGTTTTAAGCATTTCTCTGAAGGAGAGGGGAGTTGAAGTCATAATTCCCTTCCCAATCACTGCAGGACCCCTTTGCTTCTCTGACAAACAGGCTGTGATATCTGTGCAGGCATCAGCATTCAAGGAAGATCAGGGACAAGCTTGGATCTGTAAGTATGATAACATTTCCATTCTCATGAAATACTCCCTAATTAAGGGTAATGATTCTGCCAACCTTGCAGTTCGAAAGCACGTAAAAAATGCAAGTAGAAAAATAAGGACCACTACGGTGGGAAGGTAACAGCGTTCTGTGCGCCTTTGGCGTCTAGTCATGCCGGCCACATGACCACGGAGACGTCCTCGGACAAGCGCTGGCTCTTCGGCTTTGAAACGGAGATGAGCACCGGCCCCTAGAGTTGGAAACGACTAGCACGCATGTGTGGGGGAACCTTTACCTTTACCTTTACTTTAAGGGTAATGAATGCCAACTTTGGAACTGATGTACTGTATAGATATCTCTTTATTTGAGTGTAAAGATAAAATAAACATAAAATTGTGACGGAAGAACACCCCTCCTTCCTCCCTTCCACGATTATCTTTGGATCTCCATAGGATCTCCATATACAAAACACAAAGGTAGGATTGCTCTCTGTTTTTGGTGCCTGGAGTACTGAACACTCCTTCTCTGCTTAACTAGAGTTGTTATAATCACAGCCAACCCAACCAAAGAAGTAAGTTAGGACTTTAGTGCTGTTCTCAGGGGCATAGGGTACGTTGTTTCTATTCTCAATTTCATAGGGGAAACTAATATCTCTCCTACTCCCACCTAGACTTCATAGCTGGCTGTCCTGAGGTTAGGAAATCATGACCTTAGTATAGTAGGGGTCCAGAATGCACAAAACAGGCTTTGGTTAGGGACACAGCCAAAGACCTCTGACCTGTCACAATGTGCCAAACCAAATGAAACTTTTTTCTGGAGGGAAAACAGCAACAGGAAAGATACAAGAAGGACGTCCCTTGATGTTCCTATTACACTTATTATGTTCTGCAGGTGTGCAAGCAAAGGAGTCACTGTGCTTTTTCTAGTGGTAGGACCGCAAAATACTCTGAATGGAATATAGGATTGCTCTGCTCCAATGGTGGGATTCAAATATGTGCACAACCGGTTCTCTGTGTGGATGCTGCTTCCGGAAGTCCATTCTGGGCCTGGGCAACAAAAAAATTAGTTACCGGTTCACTGGTGCGAACTGGCTGAATCCCACCACTGGCCTACTCAACTGGAATCACAGGCAGGGTTTGCTGGAAGCCGCACTGCACTGCACTGCACTGCACTGCACAAAGGGTTACTTTGTAAATAAATAAAGTAAATATATAAAAGATTGTTTAGTACTTCATTTGAGTTGAAACTTGTTCTGATCAGGCCACAGATTCTAATGCAATGTTGGGAAGTATGCCTGTTTCTGAATTGAATGAACCCGTTTCTTGTTTTCAGCATGTAATGGAAAAGTGACGCAGACAGATAACTATGCTTTTAATTTAAACTAAGTCAAAGTTTTCCAGCACAAGCTAAGACTGCATTATGGTAGTGTAAGACCAATGATCAAGCATTTTTGATGACATGGTAAAATATCAGGAGTACTGTGAAAATATTAGGGGTTTAATAATCTTGATTTGGCCACACAGTGGAGCAGCTGCACAACCATTTAACTATCTCTAAAACTCGGCACACATGCAATAAACGCCCTGTAATAAGCAGGACTACAGTATTGTATCTCATGTATACTTCAATAGATGCGGTTCACATTTTTTTTCAATGCTGGTTATCTAAAGAAAACTTTATCACCAAGCATATACGGAAAGAATCAGTGAAAGAACCTTTCAAATCTGATTAAATTCATTATTTAATTTAAAAAAAATAAATGCAATTGATTATAAATTAAATACCAGGAAAGAGTCAGGCAAAGAACAGAAAAGCTAATTCTGCTTCATCCTTAATTCCCAGGGTGCAGCCTCAGGTTCATGCTAATTGGGACATGAGGAAGTACCATATGAACAATGTTCCAATATGAGTTCAGTTACATTAGATGAGAACATGGATGACCTCATGATGTACAACCTTTCTCTATTACAACCAGGATCACTCAGTACGTGCACAGAACAAATTCTTCGCTATGTTTGCAAGAAAACAGTGGTGTTCTCTTCCAAGTCATGGAGGTTTTAATGAATTATACTCAAGATAAAGGGTACAAAGATTATGGGAAATTTACAAACCATATTAGACATCTTTCAGTAAAAAGAAACATGTAAAGCAGAGATAGAACAGTTCAAGTTAGAGAAGAGATATGTCTCTGGAAATGTTTATAATTTCAGTGGCAACGTGCAGCTTAGAATCTGTTAACAGTCTTCTGCATCCTGTTTTTCTACAGATTTGATACATGCTTCTCCCCTTGTCCATTTAAAGCTATGATGTACAGAGAGCTATAATGCAAAACTGGCTATGGAGAATGGGAGTTGTAGTCTAATGTACTGGCAAGGCACCAGACTGGAAAGACTGGTCCCTTCTGTGGGATGTTACTACAGTACAGATATATTCTTTGGGCTATTAGGGCTATTGATGTGGCTGCATAGAACTTGTTTCATTGGATCCCATTACTGTTCTCTATGTCAAAATATAACAGTTTTCAAATAATTAAAAGTCCTCTAAAAAGTCCCATACCTATCAGATTAATAACTAATATACTTTTTTCACAAATAATTTGAATACTTATATTTCTGTATAATTAAAACATTAAAACTCTAGACTGTTCCACAAGTTTGTTCTACTTCTTCCCTTTTTAAAGATATCAGTGTATAACATAAATGCATACACAAAATGTCCAGTCCATACTATATTGGGACAGAGGGGCAGGGACTGGTCACTGGATTTTACAGAAATAGGAGAAAGTTTTTCAAGGCATTTTAAGGTCAGGTCAGTGCTCCATTTCATAGTAAAGAACCAAATAATAGATTAAAAGGAAACTACTGGCTCCAAGGCAGCTTTTCTAAGAATTTGCTAAAAAGAAAAAAAATGTTGTCACAGCTAAAAAGAAGAAAATGAGTCTTGCCAAAAATATAGGCTTGTGACCTAACCCTCCTCACTATTGTCTGGACTAAAGGTCAGAGGTCAGAACTAATTCTGGGAGCTAAAAATAAGTTTGTTCTTCATGCACGGCTCAAAAAATTGATATAATTGCTGTAAGTTTTGACTTTGCCTGACAAATATCCCTATGATCAGATTTCCACAACCTCCAGCCTTGTTCTCATTAAGGATATCACCAGAGCAGAACAGCTAACCCATAAGTGCCAGTTATATCCAAAAAACATCAGCTACTAACTTGGTTAGGATTTTGCTGTCATTCCATTAATCTGCTGCAGATTGCCATAGATTACTGTTACTTCTGACACATTAGTAAGTTTTGTATGAAATGGTACATTAATAAGAATAATATTGACAGTAAACCCAGCCAAGACAGGGTAAACTCTTAACTTGACTTTGACACTCTCAAACGCCAATCATCAGATGGGCCAGGAATTCATTTTTAACACCTTTAATTTGCATGTGAAGCCAAACCCTTCAAGGATCCTAGGATCCTTCTTAATTTTCCCAGGGGATGTTGTGAGATTACATTATACATTTAGACATTTTAGACTGAATCGCCTGAATAGACAGTAACACTGTCCACTGCACTCCCTCCCCCCCCTTTTCCCTATTCCCATCTTTGTGTAAGAGTTCACATGGGACACTCTCTTTGGTAAATACTGTTTACTCAAGCACTGGGCACGCTCTCCCCGCAGCCACCTTTTCTTGTGCACATGCAGCAGATTGTCATTAGTATTAATTAAGTGGAGGTTCTGCCAAGTGTTAGGTAATTAATGAACTAAGCCAGGCCAGGCCATGGACTAGGGACAAACGGCTGAGGGCAGTCAGTGTTGGAGCACTATTAAAGTATAAACACAGCAGAGCCTGCAGAACAATATGGGATGAAGATAAAAAATAGGTGCAGAAATTGCAGCAGCGAAAGCATTGGGTGAAATGAATTGCAGCTCACCAAGAGTCAGGCTATATCCATCTGTTAGGTTTTAAGAGCCATAGAGTTCTGAGCTGAATTTACAGTGGAGGCTCATTCACTATTTCTCGGTAAATCAAATGTAATTGTGTGTGTGTGTGTACACACACACACAAAGATACATGCACACACACTATTGTCTACACCTTAACTTACAAAAAAAACCACCCCAAACTCTTTCTACTTTATATACTGTTCGACAGTACTTGTTGATACAGCCGTATAGTGGTAAACATAACTGGGGTGTAGGATGAGGGTGAAGGTTCATTCTCAAGGTTGTGGGTTAGTTTTTGAATGTTTCCTTACCAGGCTAGGTAACATTTTCAGCAGAGTTTAGGATACATCCGTGTTCTGTTTATAAGGGCTTGAAGCATGTCAGAACACTAACATCCCCTAAACTTTGCTGAAGATGTTACCTAGCCCGGTAAGGAAACGTTCAGAAACCAACCAACCCACAAGGTCGGAGAAGGAACCTTCACCCACAGCCATATAGATTTAAGGAATAAAGAAAACCAACCTTATAAGCCGATAACTACCCCCTCCAAATTGTCAACAGCAAAATAGTGACAGGTTCTGCCCATAATGCTGTGAGAATTGCCCTGCCCGTTTCCAGGCCCGGTGCGGGGTCTATGTGTGTGTGTGAGCCGTCTCTCTCTTCCCAAAAGAGGAGTTATATTTCTGGCAGGGGGTTGACTAAAGTTACTTCTTACTGAGCCCCCGACCCTCACGGCACACTGGAAGCGGCATATTCGGCGTTGGTCCCCCCAAAGGGGAGCGCCTCTGAAGCGGGGAATATTTAGGATCTCTCTCGTTGCTGCCTGGTTGAAAGTTACAGAAGTTGCTCGCGTTTATTCCTCGGCCATACTTTCCCTCTGGATCCGGCGGGGTCGTCCCATTATGTTTTGCTCCGCGTGGGTGGGTGGGTGATCCGAATGAGGCCGGACTCCCCTTTGCTCCCCACAACGTCCCGCCAAGCAGGAGAGCGCACGGACCAGCCGAGCGAGCGAGCGAGCGAGCGAGGGATGGAGGCGGGAAGACGCTGCCGGCCGCGCGTGTGCACAGCTTCCTCTTCTTAGCCCGGGCACGAGAGCCAAGCGGACTCCCAAACGCAGCCGCGTGGGCTCCCTTCCACCGACTGCCTCGACGAGGTGTCCCCCCCTGGAAAACTCGCCTCAGGACCTTTGTCCCCACCCCTCCCTCACCCCGGGCGGCTCAGGGACCTTCGAACCGGCCGGGCTCCAATGGGCGACCCCCACCCAGTTCCTGACCCAAGAAGGTCGCTGCCGTTTCCACACCACCACCACCCGTCTCCCAGTGCGAACCTACCGGGCTGGCGTCGGTTTTCGGCGCCTCTGGGGCGCATCGCCAGGCAAAAGGGTCGCGGGGTCCCGGAAAGCTTCGCTCTGCTACGCGCCGTCGGCTGTCAAGCTCGCTTTCTCTGGAAAAAAAAACTTTTATCAAAGCCGCGACTCGCCGCAGCAGCCACTGAGCGGGTCGGGGGAGGGGACGGCTGGCTCCTCGGGGCAGCGGGGCGGGGCAGGCAGCAAGGAGGGCGCCGCTTCTCGGACGGCAGGTGTGGGCAGGGAGCCGGAGAGATTCCGAGCCCTCCTCCGGACGCCCGATAACCCCCCCCCCCCGCGGCTCGTCAGCGGCTCCCTCGCCTGTCTTTTCTCCTGCTCCACAAGTTAGAACTCACCCCGAGGTCTTTCAACTCCTCCTCCTGCCCTGCGGCCGCCGAAGCCCCCCTCGGACGTTAAGGGAGAAGCGAGGTTGGAGGCGCCAAGTCTAATGGAGGGAGCCTCTAACCTGAAGCGCGCCGTCCGACTGAGGGGCTGTGGCGTGCGTGAAACTTTTTTTTCCATATTTTTTTATTAAAGAGTTTTACAAAAACAAAATTTTACAATATATCCCCAAATCCCTCCCACCCCAAACCCACCCACTTCTCCCCCCCACTTCCCAGAGCTAAATACAGGATTATAGTTACAATAATCATATTCTTGAGGAGTAACGGGGGGGGGGGCAAGCCGAGCTTCCCTGCCTCGGTCAGATCTGCCAGGGCAAGAGCCACAAGTCTCCCCCGGGTGGCGTGCCTCAGCTTTCTAACCCGTGTGTGAACCCGTTGACACGTGAATGGTCAAAAAGGCCTTGGAGAAAGAAAGAAGGTATCCCTGGTTCTGGGGGGGGGGGCAAGAGAATTAGAAGCAATAACTCTCTTTTATTGGTACCTGGGAAGTAATGGAGGAATCAATTCCCCTGTCAGATGCACAACCTACAGGAACTCCTACTCATCAATCCAAGCTTCGAAAACCAAAAATGTGGCTTGCATACTTGGAGAAAAAAACACTAAACCCTACCCACAGCTCTGTTCAGCATCATATCCCAACTTTGTTTTTATGCATAATCAATATTTGAATTCCAATAACTGGATACCATTTGTGTATGATTCAGTATATGCATTTCAGATTTCTCTTTTTTTTAAAAAAAAGGCCTCTTATCTGAGGATACTTTGTTGTGCAATGTTTTATTACCCACAAATAATCCCCATACAGGTAGTCTCACTTAGCAACCAGAATCGGAAACAACAGTTTGGTCATTAAGCAAAATGGTTGCTAAGTGACATTGTGTCTGCTTACAGTATTTCAGCTTTCCTTTGCTTTACAGACCTGTGAAGATTGTAACTGCAAAGATTGGTTACAAAGCTACTTTTTCATCACGGTCATAATTGCAAATGGACCCTATATGAGGCATTTGCTATATGAGGACTACTATATTGTCAGTGCCTCCACGTTGACTTTGAAATGTCTTTTTGTTGATCTCTGTGGTCTTGTACAGAGGTCTCCAAACTTGGTAAATTGAATGGCTGTCTGAAGAATTATGGTAGTTGAAGTCCACAAGTCTTAAGGTTGCCAAGTTTGGAGACCCCTGGTGTTGTATATATCATCCATTTATGATTATAATGCAAAGACATATCTCCCTTGAAACTCAATCAATAAAAGGAAGAAAAGTTTGCACAATCCAGTTATTTATAAAGAAACATAGATGAGCCAAAGAGTTTACAGGCTAGTTAAATTAATGTTTCCCTGGCTAAAATTTTGGAAAATATAACTAAAGCTAGAATAAGTAAATATATAGAAGAAAGAAAAAATCATGCAAGGAAGAATCAGCATGGCTACGTAAAAGGGAATTCTGCCTCATCAACTCTTTTATTTTAGTTCTAAAATTTACTATCCCCTTAAAGTCTTTTCTTTAAAAATCTTTTTAAAAAATTTCTCAGGTTGTACTTTGAATTCCCAAAGTCTTTTTACAAAAGGTTATAGAAATGATTATATGTTACATTAATTAACTAACATTTATTTCTTTTTTAAAGTAAGATAAATGTGCCTGTTTATTTGGAGGGCAAAGCAAATGGGGGGCCAGATTCAAGTCTACAGTTCCACTCCAGATCAGGGCCAAAGACCAACTCCTTCTTTTTCCCTCTTTCCCCCCCTGCCTTTGAATTCAATTATGCTGTTTGAAATCATTTTGTGAGGTACCAACATGAACCACAGTTTTCTGGGTTACATTTCTAAAATACAAGTACTACGATTTAGCAAACTTTAAAAAGTGTGGAGAGCCAGTTTACTGTAGTGGTTAAAGTATCAGGCTAGAAACTAGGAGATAGTAAGTTCTAGTTCCACTTTAGGCATAAAGTTGGCTGGGTGACCTTGGACCAGTCTCTCTTTCTCAGCTCTAGGAAGCAAACAATGACAAATCTTTTCTGGAAAACTTTGACAAGAAAGCTGCAGGAACATGTCCAGGCAGACTCTAAAATTGGACACATTGAATGAAAGAGAAAAAAAGTGTGACATGCGAGAGCTAGCATAAAACACAATATTCTTGAATAACAATCAAGAAATTGGAGAACAGGACTTTTACAGGCCAGTACAATCCAAAACAGAGGAATCCTTGATAGTTCTAAATATGCCAGTAGCCATGTGTCAAAGGATATATACAGCAGGAAGGTAGCAAATGACAAGACCTCTCATTCTTGGTCCTCAGACATTGAAACAGCTTATACAGTACTCTATGAATATTGCCTTAGTTCAATCATGGTCTACGAGGATTAAATTAAGCTTAGATCCAGAGAACTGGAAGGTGTTTGTCAAAACAAAGTTTGAAATGGCATTATAAATTGGCCTGTTATTCTATCTATGAAAGACCAGGTTCACAAACTGAAAGAAGTACACTTGGAGAATGGTGAGAAATGTTTTACATTGCCAATCTGTTTAAATAGAAGGAAAGCTCACTAGACCTGTGAGAGGCATTAGCCCTCCGAGTGCCAATATTTTCAAGCAAGGCATTTATAGTATTTCTCTGCACAAAATATAATAAAGGGGAAAATGCGTGATTTTTTTAAAATTGAACCAACAATACCATATGCTTTGTTATTAGATCCAGAAATTGTTTCCTTTGCTTTATGGAAGAAGGAATCAGAAGAATTAAAATAATTACAGCTTAGCGTATTGCTCTTACTGGCAACATGGAAGTTACTCATTTATTTTTCTATAGTCTCTGGGGAACTTTCCTATTAATAATCTAATGGGGTCTATTTAATTATTGAAATGACTGTCAGTCTCCTCACTTTAAAACAACCTTGGTTGTTACCTTTAAAAAACTGAGTAGTGGTTCTGCCTCAGTATACTGCATATATTCTTCCCTCTTTGCTCCTGTCTATTAAATTCTGGTTCCATTTTGTTTGATGTCTCCATTGTGTTGAATTAAGGATTATAAAATCTTTGGGGCAGGAGCCAATCATTTTGTATTTCCAGACTCCTAAAATGGAAATCAACAGATTGTACTCTAGGAAAATTGTTCATACAATGAAGTGGAAAATGTGGTCAGATTAGTAATATCAAAAATAATCCATATTAGGTTATGTGGAAAATAATGTTAACTGATCAGAACTGAACTGACAGTGATTGACAGGAAAGATATATTGGAGTGTTACCATATCTCATTGAGCAAATCAGCTCTGAGCAACAGTAATGAAAAGGATAAATTTCATGCACATCTGGAAAGGTTATAAACGGTCTTCCAGATAATTTGCCCATGGGTTTTACACAAGGAATTCCAAATAATGTACAGTACTGGTAATATAGTCTGACTCATATTCTCTTAAAGGTGTTATGCATGAGAGGGAGGCAGGAAGAGAATTTATGTGGGAGAGGATGATGAACATTGCAACCTAATATAAGAATCTGTGTGAGAAATAAAAAAGGTAATGATAAGGTAGTAGCCCTCAAGTCAAGCTCAATTTCTAGTGACTTTATACTTACACAGCTCACATAGCAACAGTGTGGATGTCGTTTGCCATTACATTCCTCCAGGATGTTTTCTTAACTTCTGCAGCCCTGGGATTTTGTAGGTTCCAACTAGATGGATCCTGTTTAGCTTTTTGAGATCTTTTACCTGCTCTAAATAAACGGTCCCAGAATGTAATATGATGGTCCTCTCAGATTATGTGATTTCTCACATACTACAGTACACTAACAAAATAAATACTAATGAAATATTAACAAAATAATGTAAGAAACCTTCATATTTGATGGCACAGTTGGTCTTTCAGCTTTATATTCAGTTGGTCTTTCAGCTTTATATTCAGATTAGTAGGAGTAATATTTAAGAGGTTAAATATTAAAATTTGAGTCTCTTATTCTACTTTTAAAAGTTTTGAGACAGAAAAGTTGGAAGTTGTAAGCTTAGTAACCTTTTAAGGAAGTAATCTTTTAAGGAAAGCAGTTTTGTCACAGTCTGATTACTCTTCCATTCCAATTCTTCCAAGAAAGGATTAATTTCTTAAGGTTTCAGATATTGCTGAGATGGACAAAATCTATTATTGTATCATATTCAGGAGAAGCAGAAATTTGTTTGTTTTGAGTTAAAGTTGTGGCATTATATAAATAATTTGTTATGTATACTCACAACTTAAAAGGACTTGCTATAAATAAACACTATTTAATAATAAATGTATGATATGAGTATATCTGAATTCTGTGCATTTCTGGAAAAGGCACAGAAAAAGGTATCCAACATTATGAAGAAACTGGAATATGTATAAATGAGGTTGACTTTGAGAGTGTTTACATAAAATTCTCTAAAGGTTTAGCTCAGAGCAATCCAGTTAAATTGCCAGGCAGTATTCAGAATAATGAAAACCATTTCACTCAAAAACACCCAGAACAATTATGGAAATGTCGCAAGATTTGTATTTGGTATTATCATCAATGGCTTTAAAAGAAATAGGAACCTTTTAAAAACAACAGCTCCCTAAAATCTCCCATATAAATGCTGGGGTAAGGAAAAAGGGAGGTAAATGCAAAAGAAGGGCTATTATCTTCAGGTTTTGTTTGTAAGCTTCTCAAACCATCTGGTTGGCTGCTATGGAAAACCTCTGGTAGGCCGTCCTTAAGCTTGAGGTAATAAGACTCATGTTCTAATATACTAGGTGAACCAATGCCAATGTTGACCGCTGATATGGCATGAGGGACTGTCTTGTTACTAGGATATTTAGGCTAGAAGTTAAATCTATGTGATAGATTTTGAGCAAGGTCACAACACATTCTGCCTTGGTTCCAGATCAGTAATTCTGCAATTACACTGATTGCTAAACCTATTACAGTCACACTTAAATTCCAAGGATGCATAGCTCTCCATTCTCACTTTCTTGCCTTCTCTTTACTCTGTACATTGAAGAATATGCTCTTTGAGATGGTTTTTCTTTCCATTCCTATTCAAAATTGGTACCTTGTATGCAAATGGCTCTAAGAAACCACTAGCAATTACTGATGGCAAAAACTGACCAACAACACTTTCCCCAAGTATTTTATTTATTTGATTGTTTGTTTGTATCCCACTTTTTTATTTTTACAAATAACTCAAGGCAGCTCATATATCTAGTATCCCTTCTTCCTCCTATTTTCACCATAACAACCACCCTCTGAAGTGTGTCGGGCTAAGAGAGTGACTGGCCCAAGGTCTTTTAAATGGGACATAATCTTATGCAGAATTGACTTGGGAGACCGGTGTGTGGTGTAGTTGGTTCACATAGTGTGGTGGGATGGAGGGTTTGTTGTCACTGTGTGTTGGGGGGGAGAGCACGGGGGGGGGAGGCTCAGTTAATCTCAATGTACACATGTTGTACTTTGACAATAAAGGTTTATTTATTTATTATTTAAGGTCACCCAGCTGGCTTTCATGGCAAAAGCAGGATTTCAACTCACAGTCTCCTGGTTTCTAGCTTGGTGCCTTAACCACTAGACCAAGGTTGGCCCTCTTCATTGAATCAGTCCCAAGAATCAGCTTCCAGGTATAGTATAAGCAACTAAAGTAGGATCGTCAGCTCTCACCGCTGGTGAGGCCAAGCCTCTGGGCTCACACGTAGTCCAATGCCGTGGAGATATTTAGAGATATTTCCATATTGAGCAGAAGTTTTTAAATACTCTAGGTACATCTAGATGACTTTCCAGCTGTTTGAATATTGTTGCAGGCTGAGCTGCCTTCCTTCAAAGCCTTCTTTATGGCAAACCAAAGAGCCTTAAAAGAAAAAAAAATGCTTGTAAGAGAGTGAATGGAAATTGAAAGAACTCAGCATAGTTATTATCAGTGCTCAATGGTGTATAGATAAAATGAGGGATGATGTACTTGAGTTTCTTATTTTCCATTGGATGACACCTGTCTTCTTTCAAAGGACACATCATCTGTGGAGGGCCATACATCAGTAATGTACAGGCCAGACTCAAATGTGAGAATTCTTTCTGCTCCATCTTTTCCTTTTTCATCTTTACAGTTCAATTAATTGCTCTCTCTCTCTCGCTCTCTCTCTCTCTCTCTCTCTCTCTCTCTCTCTCTCTCTCTCTCTCTCTCTCTCTGTGTGTGTGTGTGTGTGTGTGTGTATTCAAGTCAGTTTTCACTCCTAGACCAATCACTGTAATTTTCTTAGCAAGATTTCAGAAGTGGTTTGCCCTTGCCTCCTTCCTAGGGCTGAGAGAGAATAAGTGGGCCAAGGAAACCCAACTGGCTTCATGCCTAAAGTGGGACTAGAACTCACAATCTCCTGGTTTTTAATTTGATGCCTTAACTACTACACCAAACTAGCTCTTAGTTGCTACAGTAGCTAAATTAAATTAGAGGCTATATTAATCAGGCTTAGGGACTTCCCCACTTGTACCTAACCACTAAACAAACATGCCCAGCAGCAACTTTTTTTTTAATACTCTGACCATATTACCTTCACTGCAACTCCAGTCCATGAATTAGCTAGCCTTAATCATCCTTAATCTGAACCAGTCTTATAAGTGATGTTTCCCATCTTAAACAGACAGCATTCAACAGTAGCTGCAAATGGTAAAACCTGTAATGTTGGATAATATTGGACTAACAGTCATTAAGTTGGATAATATTGGACTAACAGTCATTAAGTTGGATAATATTGGACTAACAGTCATTGTGTTAGATAATAACCAGAGGGCCATTTGTTGCCAGTTTGGGCTGATATGGACATTATTCCCTAGTTAGTCTCATATCCCATCCTTATGCTATTTTTATCCCAAGAGCTGGATGTAGCAGAATTGTACCAATGGTTTATCAGAATTGTGCAAACCAGCCAGGCTGCTTCTCTGGCCAAACTGTACTTTAATTCTGTGGCTTTTACTATTTTAGCCCAAGGGCAAAATAATGAAAGTTAGCTGAAAGGACTTTTTGGTGGCCAGATTCTGCACTTAACATTTTGGGAGCCTGAAGTTCGTTGTGGGCAGGGAAGGAGGCATAATGGAAAAAGGTAGGGGTTTTTTCTTAGTTTTGGGAGGAAATATTGGCAGCTTCTTAATTCTTAAATGCTATTAAGGTCTATAGTAGCATTTCCAGTATGTTTTTAACAACTGCTGCAAAGTGACGAGAAATTGTGCTGCCAGCAGCAATATAGGTAGTCCTTGACTTACAACCACATATGAGCCCAAAATTTCTGCTGCTAAGCAAGGCAGTTGTTAAGTGAGTCGCACTTCATTTTACGATCGTTTTTTTTGCCAGCAGTTGTTAAGTGAATCACTGCAATTGTTAAGCAAGACCCTGGAAAGTGTGCAGAGAAGAGCAACAAAGATGATAAAAGGTCTGGAGGCTAAATCCTATGATAAATGTTTGTCTGGCTATCGAAGAGAAGGATTAAGGGGTGGGGGGCGGGGTGGGCACAGTAACCGTCTTCCGTTACTTGAGAGGCTGTCACAGGGAAGAGGAGACTGACTTTTTTTCCCAAAGCACCTGAGGGCAGGACAAGAAGTAATGGAATGGAGGCGTGTTAAAGAACGATCCAACCTAGAGGCAAGGAGAAATTTTCTGACAGTAAGAGCAATTAATCAATGGAACAGCTTGTCTCTGAGAGTTTTGGCTGTATCATCACTGGAGGTTTTCAAAAACATTTCACCGGGAGAGTATAGGATCTCCCACCTTGAACAGGGAGTTGGACTAGAGGACTATGTTTCTGTGTTCTGTGCTGACAACACACACTGTTCAGGGCTGGGTTTCAGCACACTTCCTTCCCCTCCCCTGGAAAAGGAAGCTAGTTAAGACCTTTTTAAAATGCATGTTTTCAAGAGCTGCCCTGCTTTCTACTAGCCTCTGAGAAGATGCATTAACTGTGGTGCTACATCAGCTGATCAGCTCTTAGATTTCCATGGCAAATGAGCCCTGAACTGGGATTCAAAGCACCTGTCTGGCTGCCCTGCAGGCCGACCGAGAGGGGGAGGCCTCAGGGAGAAAGTCTGGCTTCCTGGCCAACAGGTCAGAGGTGTCACACCATGGCCAAAAATCATAATGTTGTCATTGTAGTCATGTTTTAAGTTATTCTGCTGAGCCTTCACACAAATTAAAGCCTGGAAGAGGGAAGATATTTTAAATGTAACATGTTGAAGGCTGGGCTGTGGGCTGTATGTAAGCATCAAATTCTTAATTCCCTGAAAGCTTTGCGGGAGCACTTTAGAAAAACAACATGTCTGCCGCTGCTTGTGATCTCCCTCCGAAGAGTACACTGCCAGCAAATATTATGTTTCAAAGGCTGTTTTCTGACAGCATTTCACCTTATATAGAGGATACTTAATGTTACCTGGTAACATTGGTACTCTGGTGGTAAGAATTGTGATTTGAAAGTGTGGCATAAAACCAGTATAAAAAAGGGGGAAGAATTATACTCATTCAGAGTGTACCAGCTGAGGAAGATCAATCCAAGCCCCTCTTCCCCAGCTGGCACTACACTAATGATTTAGGATTGCAACTCTGAAAATTCCTTGCCAGCCTGGATGGTAGAAGAGGAATGCTAAAAACTGAATCCCAGCACATTAGGAGAGCACCAGACCGGGAAATCCTGAGCAAGGGGATCTCCAAATAAAGTAAATAAGTGTATTGCAACATACATATACACACATATACATATACATATATATATCCATGTCTACTTACCTATCTACCTGCCTAACTACCTACCTACCTTTCCAACTCTTCATCACAAAGTTCAGGGAACTAGTCGTCTTTCACATGGATCCTTTGTATATCCTTACAACCTTATGATATAGTTAGATATTATATTAAGTAACTAATTAATTAGTAAATTTTCATAGCAATCTGAATTTGACAATTGAATACAATTATATAGGAAATTTCTGCACTAGGGATGTATAGGTATATATAAGACTTGCTTTCATCAGAGGTGGACTATCTTTTATCCAAAACGCATTACGGTAGAAAGGGTGATGATACAGAGAAGATGCTTAGTTTTTTCTAACATGTGCATGGTGCTAAGCTACTGTAGAAGGGATTTCATGACATTCAATTATCATTTTCAACTGGAAATATTAAAGAATAGCTTTCCACTCACAATGGCAGTGGCAGACTAAGCAACCCTAATTTCTGCTGTTGCATTCTTGAACCTTTAATAAATGGAGATGTTGGGCAGACATTTTCCTGATTCTGCAGCTGAACATTTTATGTGGAAGCCTAATAAGTTCTCTGATCATTTAACAAACCTCTAGCTGAATGCTTTGCCCCAGCGATTTACAATGTTCGGGAAAGACATTCAGTGGGATCTTCTTTCAATGAGCTAGCAGGCAGGCTTTGCTCTCTTTTATTTGTCTTGTGACATTTAAATAAATTGCCTTGCTGGATCAAAGGTCCATCAGTTCAGCTGTCCATTTCCAGATGTGGTCATCCAAAAGTTCCCAAATGAAACAGGCTGGAAACTCAACATTTTAAAAAATGTTTTAATTTGTGGGAGTGATGACATTACCACAAAAGCCTTATGTTCCTTGAAGACCATTCATTATGGCATAATATTTTATGGATGGGAGTTCTCTTCTTTGGTTTCATCTGGTGAAGTGAGTGTTATTTCATGAAAGTTTCTGCCATGATAAATTTAAAATCACAGAATTATAGATTTGGAAGAGGTTGTTTAACCAACAAGTCCAAACCTAAACAGTGTAGGAATCCAAATAACAGCATCTCTCACTGATGGCTATTAATTTACGTAAAACATCCAATCAAGGGGAGCCCAGCATCTTTTTTTTGGGGGGGGGGTTGTCCACTCTTGAATTTAGCATTAATCATTTTTCTCCTTGGTATTTGAAAAGGATCTGCCTTCCTGGAACTTAGATCTACTATTTTGTGTCCTGCACTCTGGAACAATACACCACATTTTCTTCCCTGTGACTGTCTTCAGGTATTTAAAAAGAGTTGTCATACCCCCTCATCTTTTCTACTCTTATCTCCTGTTTCCTCATGGCTCTTCAGGAAGCAGTTTTCATTTCCTGATCATTCAGTCCTTCTTTCAACCTGACCTAATTTGTCTTAATCCCTCTTGAATGGCAGTACCTTGAACTGGATAGTAGGGAACCAGGGAGGTGGCCTTGGAGAAAGAATCCAGAAGCCATTAGGGAAACACCAGATGTAGAAGAAACAGGTGTTCAGCTCTGAGAAGCAAGAGAGTATTATAGAGAGACTCAGATTTGCCTCTGACTGCCGGTCTAGGGCATAAGAGGGAGGGAAGGAGAGTCCCAGGCAGACTCTGAGAGATTCTGGTAGTATAGCTATTGCAATGAAATATAGCTCTAGTCTTTGGTGGAGTTGATTTCCTAATTGTAGGGCTGACATGGACCCAGTATTCAAGCTAGGATTTGACGAACGGAGAACATAGTACTTTTGCTTCTTGTCATTTGAAAACAACATAACTGAAATGTATCTGCCTTTTTTGTAGCCATGTATTACTTCTCACTCATATTCTACCCCCAACTAAATTATTTGCCTTTAATGTGTCACTAGAGTATTTTTTTCTTCTTGTGCATAGCCAATTGGATACTAATTTTTGAAGATCCAGTTTAGATATTTTAGGTAGTAATTGTCTATCAATCTCTTCCCTCGATATTAAATCTCAGAAGATTTGATAAGGACTTCTAAAAGATATTGGAGCTAATGACCATCACCCAAATTTCTCAATCAGTGAATGTAAGTCTTCTCAAGCAAAAACAAAAACCCTACTGAATTGGGAGGTGAGATGGTTGACTACGAATGTTACAGCAACCTTTTCTGTGGCTGCGTTCCCAGATATCTTTCTCTCCTTAATATATTTCTGCAGAAACAGTTTTGGGGCATTAGAGTAATTTTTCCTACTTCCGTTGTTTATGAACTGCAATCCTATACTTGCCTAAGCAGTTGAGTTCAGTGGAATGCAAAAGTTTAAAGGATTTCATGAGTTTGGATCTTTCACACACAATTAAGTACACACCGAATCATTATTCTGAGGTATTTTTGTTACTGTCCTGAATGTGCCATTTCACCCAACAAATCCAAATTCCAGTAATTTAGGAATGTTTAAAAATTATTTATTGGAATTACAGTATATTCTGGTAATGATAAATAACCTACTTTAGAAGGGGAAAAACTATAAAATGGTATGATATTTTAGCAGGTTTTCTTTGGTGAACCAAAGATCAAGATTTCATAAATTTGAAAGATCCAAATTCATGAAATCCTTTAAACTTTTACATTCCACTGAACTCAACTGGTTAGGCAAGTATAGGATTACAGTTTATAAATAACGGAAGCAGGAAAAGTTGCTCTAATGCCCAAAAGCTGGTTCTGCAGAAATATATTAAGGAGAGAAAGATATCTGGGAATGCAGCCACAGAAAAGGTACTGTATCATTTGTAGTCAACCAACTCACCTCCCAAGACATCAGAAAGAAAAATTTTCAAAGCCTACCATAATTTCTGGACAGGGTCATAAGAGACAGACCATTTTTTCAGTTTTAAAAAGCTTTGTTGTGTTTCTCTTCCGCCTTCTCCTTGCTGCTTCCTTTTCTAGAAACAAATAAGTGACAGATTGTTTTTAAAATTTCCTGAAACTGAGGGAGGAGAGCTTAAGTGCCCAGTGACAATAGCTTACAGAAATGAGTTGTGTTCTGCTTTGAAGAACATGGCTGGCTGCTATCACCCAATTAGCAGTTGCTGGCCAGTGACATCTTGTCCATTTTCTCTCCCCTACTGTGTTGGGGTGCCGGCTTCAAGCCAAAGAAACTCTAAAAGGGCATCACGCTGTCTGGTTTGGTGCACTCACAAAACTTTTCAGCAGGCTGATATCTGCTTTGGGAGCCACATTGGTGAAAAATTCAGCAATAAATCTAAGAAATGTAACAACAAAACAGTAACAACATCTGTGTCTTCATTCCTCACTTGGAAAACCTATCCCATTGTTTGAAAAAGAAAATAAAACTTGACACTGTATACTTATTTAAATTTAAAAGGGATGCATGAACCCTGGAGCATGTTTCATGCCAGCCCAATAAATATACATCTGTATTTATCTATATCTATTTATTATTGATATTTTTCCTAGAAACCTTCAGGTGATTAGCCTTGCTATAACCCTACGAACCAGGTTCGGAAAAAAGATGATGAGCAACGGCTTCTAATTTCATAGCTCATTAGGGAATTGAGTGATGGAATTCTAATTTGACTGTAGAACTCCAATTTATATCACTTTTCCATACCATGCAGCTGAAATGTTGAAAATGTTACTCCTGTCCAATAGAGCCTGGTACTATATCATTACCATGTGCCATGCAACACATAACATCTGGTTGAGAGAGAGAGAGAGAGAGAGAGAGAGAGAGAGAGAGAGAGGAGAAAGAGAGAGAGAGATATTTTCACACACCCAAAGTGTACTATTTATATTGAAAAAAGGTAAAGGTAAAGGTTCCCCCGCACATGCGTGCTAGTTGTTTCCAACTCTAGGGGCCAGTGCTCATCTCTGTTTCAAAGCCGAAGAGCCAGCGCTTGTCCGAGGATGTCTCCGTGGTCATGTGGCCGGTATGACTAGACGCCAAAGGTGCACAGAACGCTGTTACCTTCCCACCATAGTGGTCCCTATTTTTCTACTTGCATTTTTACGTGCTTTCGAACTGCTAGGTTGGCAGGAGCTGGGACGAGTAACAGGTGCTCACTCTGCTACGCGACACTCGGGATTCGACCCACCAAACTGCCGACCTTCTGATTGACAAGCTCAGCATCCTAACCCACTGAGCCACCGCGTCCCTTTTATTTATATTGAAAAGCACATCATAAATATGCTATATTTTAACAATTCCCTTATATGTTGTACATGAAGGAAGATTTGTTATAATGGATCAGGAAAAGACACTGTTCTTTATATGCAATCTGAAAATTTTACAATCAGATTTAACTAAGTACATAAGCTGGCTTGAGAAAGGAATAAGTATCCAAGTTGGAAAAATCTGGGGCAGTTTGCAACAAACTTTGATACCTTCATTTACCTTATTTAGGCACACTGCTACTAACCTGAACCAAAAACAAGTTGAATGCTGGGATGGCAGAACAAGAGCCACACCAGGGAGCCCACCCCCCAGATCTAGTTTTTCACTCTCAAGATCATATCCAAACGGTGCCCACTGAAGAACAGGCAAACCTACCAATTTTGAACAGCACCAGTCTTTACAGTTTTTGCATACAAAGCTTAATGCAGCCATTTGTCTCTCTTTATCCCACCTAAAAATGTTGAATAGTTTGGCTTTCCCACTCTTCCCGGTAATGTCACTGTATTACCAACCATGCATACTGTGTATCATCTGCATTTCTTATAAAGTAGGGGAGGGGAGGGGAGGGGAGGGGAGGAGGAGAGGAGAGGAGAGGAGAGGAGAGGAGAGGAGAGGAGAGGAGAGGAGAGGAGAGGAGAGGAGGAGAGGAGAGGAGAGGAGAGAATTCTTTATTGGCCAAGTGTGATTGGACACAGTGTACATACCAGCAACAAGTGATAAATCATGATTATAATCATAAAATACATTCAAAATAAATCATAAGATATAACAGTGATAGTAATAGGATATTAAATAAGCAATCAACATAAATCATACTAGGATACTAAATAAAACAATTAATATAAATCATAAGATACAAGCAACAAAGTTATAGTCATAAGAAGATAGGAAATAAGTAATAGAAAAGATGAGAATGATAATAGTAATACAGCCCTCCTAGGTAGTTTGATAGTGTTGTGGGAATTAGTTATTTAGCAGAGTGATGGCATGGGTGGGGAGACTGTCCTTGTGTCTACATAGTTGTTTTGATGTGCAATGCCTATATTGTCATCTTGTGGTAAGAAGTTGAAAGAGTTTATGTCCAGAATGTGAGGGGTCTGTAGATATTTTCATAGCCCTCTTTCTGGCTCATGTAGTATACAGGTCCTCAATGGAAGGCAGGCTGGTAGCAATATTTTTTTCTGCAGTTCTAACTATCGGTGGAAGTCTGTGTCTATCTTGTTTGGTTGCAGTGCCAAACCAGAGAGTTATAGAGGTGCAAATGACAGACTCAATAATTCCTTTGTAGAACTGTATCAGCAGCTCCTTGGGCACTCTGAGCTTTCTGAGCTGGCACAGGAAGAACATTCTTTGTTGTGCTTTTTTGGTGATATTTTTGATGTTAGGTGTCCATTTTAAGTCTTGGGATATTATAAAACTTAGAAACTTGAAGATCTCTACTGTTGACACTGTGTGGTCTAGTATTGTAAGAGGTGGTAGAATAGGAGGGCTTCTCTAAAAATCTACTATCATTTCTACAGTTTTGACTGTGTTCAGTTCAAGATTGTTCCAGCCACATCACAAGCCTAGTTGGTCAACTTCCCATACAGTATGTATGCAGATTCGTTGTTGTCTCAAATGAGACCAATCACAATTGTATCATCTGCAAACTTCAGTATTTTAACAGATGGATCTTTTGAGATGCAGTCCTTGGTATAGAGAGAGAAGTGGAGAGAGCACACAGTGTGGGGGGGCTGTGCTAATTGTACAGGTATCTGATGTGATTTTGCCTACCTTCACCTGCCGCTTCCTGTCTGTTAGAAAGCTTATGATCCACTTGCAAGTGTGGTCAGGCACGGCTAGCTGAATCAGTTTAGTGAGAATATCTGGAATGATGGTATTGAATGAAGAGCTGAAATCTACAAAAAGGACCTTTGCATAGGTCCTTGGAGATTCAAGCTGTTTTAGGATGTAGTGCAGAGCCATATTAACAGCATCATCTGCCAATCTATTTGCTGGGTAGGTAAATTGCAAGGGGTCTAACAGTGGATCCAGGATGGTTTTCAGGTGGGCCAGCACTAACCTTTCAAAAATGCAGCCCCCAAAATGGTGAATAGTTCAACTTTCCCATTCCTCCCACTGATGCCCCTGTATTGCCAGCCACACCTACTATGCATTGCCTGCAATTCTTATGGAGTGTCAACACAAAGCAAGATCCGAGTCTGAAATATATTTTAGCTAAGGGAACTTGCACACGACACAGTTTCTCCTCAGTAGGAGAGTTTGAAAATCAGGACTCAAAAAAATTGCCTCATCCTCCCAACTTTTCATAGCTTTGGAAGTAACAGAGATCCTAAGCATCATCCCACTTCTGGTTTCAACATGCATTCCACCACCACCACCTCTCCCCATCCAAAATAAATCCAGAAATTAAATTAGATGTAGGAGATGTATCTCCTCTGTAAGGCTACTTCCTATAGAGTTAGTGACCTAGAAGAAATGTTCACAATGGCAATCTGAATGTGGCAGAAAATCCCTTTCTCTTTCGGGTCTTTTTACACAGCAGCTTGTGAATTAAATCCACATTGAAATGGCCACGAAAGCAGAGATATTTTGAGAGGGGTTTGGGAATTAGACTTTTTTTTGCCACTTGATCCCTTGGAGCTAGATTCAATTTTTTAATCAGCATGTTTGCACAATACAGGTAGTCCTCAACTTACAATCACAATTGGGACCAGAGTTTCTACTGCTAAGCAAGGTGGTTGTTAACTTGTCGCACCCAATTTTATGACCTTTTTTTGTCATGGTTGCCAAGTGAATCACTGTAGTTGTTAAAGAGAATCTTGTGATTGGTAAGGCAATCCAGCTTCCCCCACTGACTTTGTCAGAAGCCAGCTGGGAAGGCTGCAAATGACAATCACAAATATGACTCTGGAAACTGCAGTCATCATAGATACATGCTGGTTGCCAAGTGCCTGAATTTTGATCAAGTGACCATGGGAATGCTGCAACAGTTATGTGAGGACCAGCCAAAAGTCACTTTTTCCAGTGCCATTCAAACCCTAACTTTGAATGGTTGCTAAACAAGTACTTGTAAGTTGAGGACTACTAGGAATCTTGCATTGTAGTTTAGCTATAATATGTGAATTACTAGGCAATCGGTGTCTTTTTCTTTCAGCTTAATTTAAAATGGGATTTCAAGAGTGAACAGAATCTAAAATCCAATTTAAACACTGACAAAGGATCAGATCCATATTAATCCCATAATATTAATAATTAATAGAAAGCCCATCCATTAAGGAATATCTCAAAATATGTTTCAGTGCCAAGATGAGACTTCAAAAACTGAAGTGATGTTTCATTCATGTTTCAAGTGAATATTTCATTTAGAATATTCAAGAACCACTAATGGGGCCACTAATTGGGAGAGGGGACAAGCAGGATCAGCTTTCTCTGGTTCTGTCCCTTGAAGATACCGCATTGCTTGGCCCATCGTAAGAACCAAGAGCTGCTGAGGAAGAAACACTCTATTGTCATATCACACATTTTAGATAGAATGGGCTGCCGAGCCAAATAGAGCTCAGCTTTTAGCAACACTGCTAAATGCAGAATCATATGTAAGGGCCAGTTGTATACACTTATCCAGCACACCAGTTACATATAGGCTGTGTTTGCAGGATGAACCTACCTATGATTTAACTATAGTTTATTTACAGAATAAACTAGGGTTTTCCCCATATTAAAACCAGCTTGCTCAGCTCAAATTTTCTGAATTCAAAACACACTGACCAGAAACTAACAAGGGCTAGCTTCTCAGAAAATGCTAGATTAAAGCATGGTTCATTTTCACTATGCAGCAATGATCCAAATTCTTGGGAAACTTAGCTGTACTATGTGCACTTGGCAATCTCCAATAGCTACAGTACAATCACTTCATACTTCCCTGTAGAGCTAAACGTCTGTAGGGAACATCGAACTATGTAAGCTTCCCTCTGTCATCATGTTGCAACCAGAGTGGGCCTGATCCAGACCACAATACATATGTGCAAAAAACCCCACAAAACTTGAAAATTGAAAACAAAACAAGGCGCTGCATATTTTCTCTCCAGTGGTAACATGGTGGGAGCCATCAATGCTTGAGCTCCATCTGCTGAGTGGCAAGGGTGCCTGCACCATCTCAACAAGTCCAGTGTTAGAGGCATCATCCATCAACACAGTACTGGAGTACCAAGCTGGGCAGGGTGAGGAAGTCCCCCTTCCCTCTTTTGTGAACACAACATTTATGTGTTCCTTTGCACTCAAAGAGGTCAAACATTCAACGTGACAGAACCAATGCAACCAAAGTGTTGGCTGACCCCAGAAAGACTGAGGGGCCTATTTAGTGATGGTTGCAAAGGAAGCATGACTCCTTAAGTGCCCTTTCTGCTCCTCAGGATGCCTCAATCACTAACAGATCCTACAGCAGTGTTTCCTAATCTTGGCAACTTTAAATGTCTGGACGTCCAACTCCAGAGTTGGAGTACAGACATCTCAAAATTGCCAGGATTGGAAACCATTGTCCTACAGGATATTTCTACCTCTTGACACTGGATCATTGCTCAAAGCAGCCACACTTTGAACAAAATGCTATGCCAAGGATCATTAAACTTCACCAACAGAAGCTTTCACTCCCGGTTTCATTGGCAACTGCTGCCAGACTCATCTGTGAGGGAGGCCACACATGAGAAGGCCCGTAGCATGGCAAAGGTTTCCAGCAATGTAGTGGCTGTGGACTGTACACCATTCAGGCATGGATACCATGACTGAGGAGCACAGCTTGGGAAATAGCAGTACCCACCATCCTATCTTTTTCAGTACTCATTTTAGGAACTGCTCAGTAATCCTGGCCTCTGCCTGTCACAGAGCAGAGGTAGCTCAAATTCAAATCCAAGTTTGTTTATGATTCTCTCTGCCTGAAGAATTAAACTTTGCCTTGCTCAATGTAGGAATTTCATCAACTTCTTTAACCACAGAAAAATTCTGAGAAGGAAAGGTTAGAGTTAAAGAGATAATAAAGCAAGATCTCTCCAATTGTCTCAATAAGACAAATGGCTAATGCTACCAGGATCTTATAAGGTTTTGCTATACCATTCATAATAAGCTCCTGCCTTCTATTTCTTTTTATTTCTCATGTAAAATAATTGCTTTAACTCCTTGGGCAAATCTTTGTGCAGTCTTTCTCAATTATTGTTTGATTGGTCAATTTGTCAAAACGGACAGTAGATGAGCCACGTATCCCAGTTCTTAATTAGTAATACTAGTCAGACCATCTCCTATAACTACAATGAAATTTCAATAAAATCATTTAGAAAGACAATTTCTCAAAACATTTCTGCAGCTTTGAAAACTAATTCCTGTGGAAAATTAATCCATGTTGCCAATTCAGTTTCACCACCCACTTCTCTCTGCAACAATTATACAATTATTTCTTGAAGTGCTTGCAGGTTCAATTCTGGAATGCAACATCGCAGCATACAGGATTGTTTGATGATCCAGAAATGAACAACACCTGCTTTGCACAATCATTTTATTTTCGTGATTCCTAAAGTGCTGATCATTGGCTCCGATTCTTGGAATTGACAAGGTAATCTCCCCCTGAATGGCACTGGTGGAGGATACAATCAATAGACATCCCAAAATTGTTTCATTAAACAGGCTCCGAGACAGAAAAACAAAGAATACATCAATGTTACAGTAGAATCTGGATGACATCACAGTAAAAGCAAGGGAATCTGGGAAGATTCCACAGCCTTTGATGCTCCTTCCAGTGGTACCAAAAAGGCTCAGAATAGTAGCTTGACAAACATATATATTGTAGTTACTCTAAAAAATTGATGGTCTTCTGACCTGACACCGAAGCCCATATACCACATATAAGGAGCCCATATAAGGAGCCCATCTGCTAGGCTACTTTTTTTTTATTGTTCCAAGGACCTCACAAGGCCTCTCCAGTTTTACTTCCCATCTTTGAATTTGTGGGCAGTTCCGCTGCACATTCACAGGACAGGAGAAGACCCACATGCATTTAGGAAACCTGTTCCCTCTTAGGTGGGAGTTTCCAAGGCAGCCTCTCATCAGTATAAGGTCCTTTGGTTTCAGAAGGCTTTGGCTGAACAAGTTTAAGGAGGCAATTGAAGGAGAAGATTGATATTAGACTGGCTATGGACTGGGGTGGGTGGAAGGACGTCATTTGCCCAACGTTGCTTTCAATCCCAGAAAATAAGCACTTGTTCCTTGGACTGCAGCGCTAAGAGCAAATGAAGACTGAGGTAGGGAGCAGGCAGGACAGAGTGAAATAAAGCATTGTTCTCTCCACATTACTGAATAATAGTTGGAGACCCTGCTATGTCAAGGCCCCTGCCTGCCTGATATTGCTATCAACTGTCCCTGGCAGTCGCCAGAACCCTAAGTGTAACATTTAGAAGTGGGGCAAACTTGTGATGAAGCATCTCCCTCCCACATAACGGCCAACACCCTTCTGCGTGGGGAGAAAGGAATCCCCACACAGATGGGAAGAGGGTATTGCTATACATGAGACTAGAAAGCAATGAAAGGGGGGGGGGGCAGGGCTTCTGAACGAGGCTCATGCTTGTTGACAGCAGAAAAGGAAAGCACATTGGTAAGAAATAAATCAGACATGTCTGTTGGAATGCTGGCTATTATGGCCAGGAGACAGAGAGGCTGGAGGTTAAATGAGGAATGCCATGGTATAAGCAAGCCTTCAACACTGAAAAGGTCTTGGGTGGTGATGGGCAGAGAAGAGAGGCATTCGGGACTGGTCACTAGTAGGTACCAAACCATATTGAAGAACTGGCCAAGAGCAGATGCCAAACAAGGACTTTCTGAGAGATGTCAGATAGTGCCCTGGCAGTGAAGGGGATACCTGTCCCTCAAGGAGGGAAAGAATATGTCACCCAACCATTCTGGGACTCTGCAGTCCTTGTTCCCCATCTTTTTTTTTACTCTAACAAGTCTCTTCTCCTTTAGGTCAACACTTTAATGCCAAAGTATTTGCGTAGTTGCTCCAGGAAGACAAAGGTGAGCACAGTATGAGGGACCAAGCGAATGCCGGCAGGAACAAGGCCCTAGGAAGAGGAAAAGAGGGGAAAATCAGCTTTTGTCCCCTGTGGAGTTTCAGCTGCATACAGCAGGTCACACCTTCTCCAGTAACACATTGACATAAGAAGGCAAGGTAGGACTAGGAATCAAAAGGCATATGACACATGAGGACTCACTGCTAAGACAAACTACATATTGCATATTCTGCTCCTCTGTATCTTGTCTATAACTGGTAAAGGTAAAGGTTCCCCCGGACATGCGTGCTAGTTGTTTCCGACTCTAGGGGCCGGTGCTCATCTCCGTTTCAAAGCCGAAGAGCCAGCGCTTGTCCGAGGACGTCTCTGTGGTCATGTGGCTGCATGACTAGACGCCAAAGGCGCACGGAACGCTGTTACCTTCCCACCGTAGTGGTCCCTATTTTTCTACATGCATTTTTACGTGCTTTCGAACTGCTAGGTTGGCAGAAGCTGGGATGAGTAACAGGCACTCACTCTGTTACGCGGCACTCGGGATTCGACCCGCCAAACTGCCAACCTTCTGATCGACAAGCTCAGCGTCCTAACCCACTGAGCCACCGCGTCCCTTTCTATAACTGGTAGCAGCCCTAAATCAATAAGCAGAGTTGCCACCAGTAGCTAAGCGCTGGAGAGAAAAAGATGGAGACCACCTTGCATGTTTTGATGCAGGTAAACAATCAGACAGAAACTGTATGGAGGCCAGCGCTTGCTAGGACAGGAATGCACAGGAATATCAGAAATTCTAAGCAAATTCTTATGTTCCTCTTTGATCTATATGCCATGATTACTCACTGTGGCTCCTATCTCTCCTGTATTACCTTATAAAAAGCCAATGGCCCAAGCTTGGCCGTCTCCACTGCACAGTGCAGGACACCCTGAAACAAAATGGGAATAAGTCAGTGCATGCTGATTTGATTCTGTCTTCAGAACCCACCCAGATTCACACAAGGTTTCATTTCTAGCTATTTAATGAAATCCAAGAACCGAACAATGCCGAAAACCACAGGGCTGTAATGCCAAAGGCAGCAGTGCCTAGCCGCTACTGTTTAATGTGAGCACCTGTTCTCTTAATGAATCAGAAAGCTGGCAGTCACGGCAACCCGATCACTCACCCGATATTCGCCTTGGGAATTCATAAGTCGTGTTTTTAGCACATCCAAGGGCTGACACAGAAATGTAGCACATCCTCCCTGCAGTTCAGAAAAAGACGGATGACAAAAAAGATTCAGACTGATCTGAGATGTGGCATGGAGGAGAAATGGCTTGTGCTCTAGCTGGAATACAAATTATCTTATACCAAAAAGGTATGCACAATGCACCACATCTCTCCAGCCGCATTAGAAATGGGAAAAGTCTTTTCACTTAGAAGTAGGCAGGCCATTACAGCCAACCAGTTGCATGAAACTAAAGGACAACCAGTATTTTTCAGCTAGGTAAAGGTAAAGGTTCCTCCGCACATGCATGCTAGTCGTTTCCGACTCTAGGGGCCGGTGCTCATCTCCGTTTCAAAGCCGAAGAGCCAGCACTTGTCCGAGGACATCTCCGTGGTCATGTGGCCGGCATGACTAGACGCCAAAGGCGCATGGAACGCTGTTACCTTCCCACCGGAGTGGTCCCTATTTTTCTACTTGCATTTTTACGTGCTTTCGAACTGCTAGGTTTTTCAGCTAGACAGGCTTAAAATGGAAAAGAAGTCTTTTCTGACTTCACGCCCTTCAGATGTGTTCAATTACAACTCACATCATCCCAAACAAGTTAGAGCTTCTGGAGTTATTGCATGATCTATTATAGAAGAATCGGAAACTTTGTTACCCTCTGAAGCAGGGTTTTTCACGCTTGGCAACTTGAAGGTGTGTGGACTTCAACTCCCAGATTTTCCCAGCCAACATGCTGGCTAGGGAATTCTGGGAGTTGAAGTCTACATGTTTTCAAATTGCCAAGTTTGAAAAATACTGCTCTTGAGCCTCCTGATATTCTGATCTCATCGCTGGGACAGCCACACTGACAGCTAATGATTTTTGTCTTTGAAGTCATCTGTAAACCCCATTTCCTATATAAAGTATATGACACCATTTCCTAGAAGTTACACTTCCCTTTCAATGACCTTCCTGTGCCTTTATCAAACCTTGCCCCAGTCAAGAATGCTCAAAGCTGGCATCACTTCTGGCTACGTCAGAACATCTATGGGAGTCCAGTCATGGTAGTGTGTAAATTATGAATTCTGACACAAACAAGCACTTTAGGGTGATGAAGGACCATACTTAAAACACTGTTAATTTTCCCGTTTTCTAGCTAAAAGGGCAAAAAAAAATCCCTTGTTTTCAGAAATCCTGGTTGGGGGCTCCAAGGCCTGTAAAAATGGGACTTGGATTTGGTAATTCCTTGCCTATGGCTAGAGTGTAATGTAAATACAGACAATAGTTCAATTAACAAAGCTTGGTTAAACAAAACATACCTTTGCAAATTATGTGGATACCCCAGGTGCACTTTAACAGCTGATTGAAATAAGGAGAACTTGTATCTATGCAAATCAGAATAGCTTTTGATCCAAAGTAAGCCAAAGTCTCCGGTCAAGTCTGCCATTTGAGCTTTGCATATTTTTTTAAAACATCAGATAAGGAGGAAAAACTGGCAATGCCAAGTGCTTCTGTGTTTTATATGCCTTGGTGAGCCACCACCTTTGTGCAGATATTTATCTACCACTCTAACCTTACAAAGTGATTATTCTTAATCAGCAGACATTTCCCTCTTAAAATTAAAAAGCAGGAGCAAGGCACACAGAAAAGGCATGGCTATACGGAGCAATCCAGCCTACTCCCAGTGTTGGCAGCTCTGGGACACAAGCTGAACTCCCTTTTCCAAGGAACTGGCAGAGCAACCCTCGAACATTAACCTAAGCAGCAATAATTCTTATAACGGCACACAAATACACACCCCTAATTGACTTTTCACCCACACAGATATATACATACGGCAATAAAACTGGCCAGGAAATGAGTAAAAATATTGTCAGCGAGTAAACCAGTCCCAAGAACCAACTGCTTTGCCTGGTCATAGCAAGCGAGCTGCAAAGAAACGGAAAACAATAAGGCTGTTTGTGAGGGTAATGAGCAGATTTGGAAACTTAGGCAGACAGGCTCAAAACTTCGGCTAAACCCCAAGGGATCAAGTAGAACAAGGACATTCAAGCACCTGAGCTATGAGTTTATGGGTTTTTAGTTTGGAGCCCTCGATGGATCTGTGAAGAGCCTCTCTTTTCCCACCGGGACTACCCAAAAACAAAGGTGCCAGAGATTGCAATTGTTAAACATCTAAAGCCAGCAAAGAGGTCAAGTTGTGACTGGACTGTGAGATTACGTTCCCTATAACCCTGTTGTGGTCTTGTCATCAATTTCCCCAGTGTGATGCCATCATACAGAGAGAATTCCCTACAGAAAAGGAACACAGAACATAGAATAACAGAGTTGGAAGGGATATCGGAGGTCTTCTAGTCCAATCCCCCGTTCAAGCAGGAGACCCTATACCATTTCAGACAAATGGTTGTCCAGTTTCTTTTTGAAAGCCTCCAGTGATGGAGCACCCACAACTTCTGAAGGCAAGCCGTTCCATTGGTTGATTACTCTCACCGATAGGAAATATCTCCCTAGTTCTAGGTTGCTACTTTCCTTGGTTAGCTTCCAAACATTATTTCTTGTCTTGCCTTTTGGTGCTTAGGAAAATAGTTTTCTAACTATGTATAATATTTTGAAACATTTGTAGAAATATACGTAGGAGTACTACATATCTTCCTCAAAGGATAACCTTCCTCCTCCTGTTACCTTCTCTAGCCTCCACTATTTTTTAATTATTTTTTTTGCAGTCCCAGAAACACAGACAGAATACAAAGGATTACAGCCAGTCTGTTAACTTTTGTCCTCTTGGATAAGAAGCAGAGAAGAAAGAAGCTTAAAATACTTTAAATATCCTAAGTAGGAAAGCTGAAGTCACATGGCTACACATTTCTGGCCACCATGGAATACCATTGTCTCACCTTTTAAAATCAAAAAGATTTAGGAATGATCAGAATTTCTACACGATATAAGAACCTAAGAAAGAGCTTTGCTTAATCGAAAGTGGGTCCAGAATTTCCATAATGGCTGACCAGCTGCAAATTAAAAGCCCACAAGGAGAACACAAATATTATTTGTTTTATTAATTAATTAAACAAAATTATATAGCCACCCATATCACAAACAAGTGACTCTGGGCGGTGTACAACAGAGCTAAAAACTAAATACATTAAAAAGTATAAAAACTAATACGAAGAATAGTAGATGAAGGGTTGTTTAAAAAAGTGGAGCCATCTCAGTAGTTCTCCCATCTCTTAGAGCAGAGGTCCCTAACCTTTGGGGCACCATGGACTGGTTACGTGGAGAAAGGTTTTCCTGTGGACCAGAGAGTGTGTGGTTTTGTATGCTGCCTGCATCCTGCAGATGGGGTTTTGCTTGTTTGTGTGGACCGGTTGCTGGCATGTCGCCGCCCGGTACCGGTCCACAGACCAGAGGTTGGGGACCCATGCTTTAGAGTACCCAGGGCTGCTTGCATAACCAGGTTTTGAGGGACCTCAAGAAGACTCAATAGTGGTCACATTAGGGGAGAGAAGATTGCATAGGTGGGGACCATAGTGTTGTGATTCTGTGCCAGCCTGTGCTCCCGACAGCTGAGTCCGAGAGATCTGAAGAGGAGGAGGAGGGGTTTGGAGAGCCATCGGAGTCAGAGGAAGGCTCTGTTGCATTACAAAACTCACAGTCAGAGGAAGGGCCTGGCCCTTCCAATCGTGTTCTGGTTGAGGCTCACCTGTGTGAGTTGGATTCTGAGGACTCACAGATGGACGCCATTATCGACACTCGTAATAGAAGGCAGTTAACTAGAGCAGGTCAGAGGAAGACTGTGTGGCAACTCAGCGAAAGGAGGAGAAGGTATTGAGAAGCCACGCCTTGGGGCTGCTTAATAAAAGGGGATGGTGTGGGCGGTGCTGGTTGCTGAAGGCAACTGTTTGTAGAACTTCAAGGGAATCATGGTCTGTTTGTTTTATTGGTGAATTTCTTGTTTAACTCCTGCTCTGTTTTCCTGTTTGCACCAATTATTTGTTGGAAAAGTATTCTGTTGTTTTTTGTTTTGAGGGCTTAAGTATTAGGACTGTATATAAATAAAAAGGGTTGGCTATTCCAGGCTACTGATAAAAAAGGGTCATCATCCAGGGCCCACCAAATCTAGCTCCCTAGGCAGAGGAATTATAACATACCCTCTCTGCTGGATCTGATTAGATGGGGAGATGAAATTGGGAAGAAGTGATTCTCAAATAACCTGATCCCAATGCCATGAAAGACTTTTAAAGTCCACACCAGCACCTGGGAACACACTGGTATATATGCAGCACATGAAGCAGAGGAGTGGTATGTTCTACTAGAGCAGGGGTGTCAAACTCAATTTCATTGAGGGCCACATCAGCATAGCGGTTGCCCTCAAGGGGCCGGGTGGGTATGGCCAGGGTGGGCGTGGCTAGAGTGTATATGGCCTACTGGGTGGGCATGGCCAACTCTACAATGTTCACATGAAGGGTGCCTATGGAATCCTGGGCAGGAGTGGGACAGATCTGAGGGTCTCTGGCAGAAGGAGGGTCTCTGGGCCAGGGCCAAGGCAGTGGGGGCCATTTCCTCACTGTTTCTAGGATGGCTTCGGGGGCCACATGAAACCACTTTGCGGGCCGGATCCGGCCCCCGGGCCTTGTGTTTGACATGTCTGTACTAGAGACACACATAACTGCTCCCATCACTGCATCACTGCACCAGCTGAAGTTTCCAGATACTATTCAAGGGCAGTCCCATGTAGAGTGTATTGCAGTAGTCTAACCAAGATGTGACCACGGCATGAGTGACCATGAGTAGTGCCCTGATCTAGAACGGGCACAACTGGCACATACACACACTCAGAAGCTTCTATGGATAGTGGGCTTTACAGAAATATACTTTTAAAAACATGAGTAACTTCTCTTCTAATGTGTATTCCAGTCACACTCTAGCTCCTGCTGTAACCATGGTTAGGTGGGGGGGGGGCAGGCAAATGCTGAGGGTGGAGGGCTTTTACTTTTAACCCCAACTACAGCAGTTACATCAAGAAAGTTGATGGGAGAACTTTCATCCTTCCCCCACTGTGATCTTAATGTAGCCAGGATTGTTGCAGGAAAGAGACAAAAGGTTCGTAAGGCACACATGAATGAGCAGAGGTACATTCACTAAGCTCGGTCTGGAAACGAGCAGTGGAATATTCAACTGAGCTATTCCAAAGGCAACTTCATAGTTTTCTGAATCAATCCCATGTTCAAAGTGCCCCAGACCTAATGTTATATTGAGGGTATCCTGAATCAGGAAATTTATTTCTGGAAACCACCAATATTTGTCCCACCTTTATTATTTTTCATAAGTAATTCAAGCTGGTAAGCATATCTAATATTCCTGCCTCCTCCTATTTTCCCCACAACCACCACCCTTGGGCCGAGAGTGTGGGATTGGCCCAAGGTCACCCAACTGGGATTGATGCGTAAGGTGGAACTAGAACTCACAGTTTCCTGTTTCTAGCCTGGTGCCTTAACCAGTAGACCAAACTGGATCTTTCCCCTGTTCTGGAGTTTTCTCAAATATTCTGTTCCAGGTCCCTGAATTTTGCACACCCTTCATTTTTATGAATGTGTGCACGTGTATCTACGGGTAGTCCTCAACTTACAACCACAATCGAGCCCCAAATTTCTGTGGTTAAGCAAGACGGTTGTTAAATGAGTTTGCTCCATTTGATGACCTTTCTTGTCACTGCAGTTCTTAAGTTAGCAACATGGTTGTTAAGTGAATCTGGCTTCCCAACTGACTTGGCTGGTCAGAAGGTCTCAAAAGGGGATCACCTAGCCCTGGGACACTGCAACGGTCATAAATAAGAACCAATTGCCAAGCATCTGAATTTTGATCATGTGACCATGGGGATGCTGCAAAAGTCATAACTGTGAAAAATGTAATGTCAGGTTTTTTTCAGTGCTGTTGTAACTTTGAATGGTCACTAAATGAACTATTGTAAGTTGAAGATTACCTGTACATTCTTTGGCCTATATCAGGGGTAGGCAACCTTGGCTCTTTTATGACTCGTGGACTTCAATTCCCAGAATTCCTGGCTGGCTCAGGAATTCTGGGAATTGAAGTCCACGAGTCATAAAAGAGCCAAGGTTGCCTACCCCTGGCCTAGATGGACACTCTTACCTATAGTTAGAAGTGGCTCACAGGCAACGCTGACTCTGGATTCTTACCTGTCCAATGGTAACCAAGGCTCCTCTGCTCGATGCCATTGTTCCTCCTGAGAACAACTTCTTCACACCCTCTGCAAAGACAAAACCCTGGAATTTACAGAATAGGGATTTCCATTTTAACTGTGTTTTCCGCTTATCCTGAGCAGCTGCAACTCTCCCTCCCCACAAGGCATTCCTCAAGAATAAGACACCTTCCATTACTTCCGAGATAAGGGAATGGCAGAATATATTTTTGTTTATGAAAACACTTTGAAAGCAGAATAAACCAGTCAGCAATATTCATTCAAGACTGGATGTAATGGTTATAAAAAGATTAAACAGCTTTGTTTGAATAGAAAGATGCCTCAATGAATGTAGCCATAAGTGAAAGAGGCGAATGAGTACATCTGTTGCAAGAGAAAATCCAATTAGTTGCCTGTGGGAGAAATCTAACCATAGTGAAGATGGTTTGGCTAATAAAAGAGCATTTTATATGCTCTGCCAGAAGTTCAATTTCAAAAATAACCCACATAAATTTCCCGTTCATTGCACGCCAACTGAGAGCTAACATCCTTGAGCAAAACAAGCTACTCTCTCTTCTGGCCTCAAAGTGAGTTTTGGATGGGACACCAGCTGCCATTTGGGACTATGCAGGCTATAAATCAGACAATTCAAATCAATCATCCGGAAGGTGTTTGGAGAAATATTGTTCAGTTCTTAAGAATCACAATCTGGATCTTACGAAGGGCTTTGATTTTTACCTTCTGTGCCTGGGCACATAAACATATGCAAGGAAGAGGCCAAGGCCCTGCTTCAAAAGCCTCTGCCTCAAGAATAGTTGATGGTGCCTTCCGCCTGTACAGTTAGTCCTTGACTTATAACCCTTCGTTCAGTTACTATCTGAAGTTACAACGGCACTGGAAAAAAATCACTCACACTTATAACCATTGTAGCATCCCCATGGTCACGTGATCAAAATCCAGGTGTTTAGCAACTGGCATGTATTTTTGATGGTTGCACTGTCCCGGGGTCATAGGATCACCATTTGTAACCTTCCCAGATGGCTTCCAACAAGCAAGGTCAAGGGGGAGGGGAGCCAGATTTGCTTAATGACCATACAATTCACTTAACAACTGTAGTGATTCACTCAACAACTATGGCAAAATAGGTCGTAAAATGGGGCGAAACTCAATGAGCAACTGCCTGCCTTAGCAGCAGAAATTTTGGACTCCATTGTGGTCATAAGTCGCGGACTACCTGTAACTAGAAGCATCGCTGGTTCCTAAGGATCAATCTCCAATTGAAAAGAGAGAAGGTATAAGACCACCAGGATGGGGCAACCACAACAACCGCATGCTAAGCTGCTGCACCCACCTCCATTGGCTGGATTACTGAAAATTGTAGTCAATGGACCCACTTACCCATTAGGCACAAGAGGCACAGTGCCTAGGACTCATGAAAAAAATTTTTAAATTCTTTTTAATGCAGAGAGAATAAAAGTGAAGTAGAAATGTCATGCCTTGTATTATACAAATACATAAATGCAAAATATACATACAATGCAAATTAAAAGCTTAATCATAAATTAAATGCTACCAAGAAAATTCAATCTTCCTATAAATCTGTTACATTAATTAAATCATAAGAACGTATAAAAGTATACCAGAAAATATTGAAAAAAATCACATGAAATGTATAGTCCTAGCTTAACGACCCCTTGTTCAGCAACCATTTGAAGCTAGGATGGAGTTGAACAAGGATACTTACAACCATTCCTCATAGTTGTGGCCATCCCAGCATCCCCACAGTCACATGATCATGATTCAGACACTTGGCAACCAGTCTGCAATTACAACAGTCGCAGTGTCCTGTGGTCAGGTGACCTTCACTGCTGGCTTCCGATAAGCAAAGTTAGTGGGAAAACTGGCAGGAAGACTCAGACGGCAATCATATGGCAACATGCTTAACAATCGTGCAAGATTCCCTTAACAATGGCAAACGGAACTGCTGCAACTGCCGTCGTAACTTGATGTCGTCACATGACGTCATGCTTTGATGACATCACTTAGCAACAGAGTTGCTGGTCCCAATTATCAAAATGAGGACTATATTATTTTTCTAGAGCCGAAGTGGGGAACTACGGCCCCTTTATGATTTTGTGGACTTCAACTCCCAGAATTCCTGAGTCAGCATGGCTGGCTGAGGAATTCTGGGAGTTGAAGTCCACAAGTCATAAAAGGGCCATAGTTCCTCACCCCTGTTGTAGAGGAAGAGGCTCATGAAGCCTAGGACCCATAAAAGTCATAATGTAGCTCTCCCTGGAGTTCTACTATAGTATGTTCTGCTCAGTGGATTCTTTTCCTCTTCAAGGAAGCTTAATTCAGCAAGGGTCTCCTAGAGCCACAATATATTTCGGCTGTACACTGACTACATTCTTACCTTCACGAAACACTCGATACAGGCCATCCAGGGCATGGGAGTAGCTGGAAAGCAGGAAGAGATAATCAACAGCTTTTATCAATATTTATCAATATTCAGACAGGCACTCACTACCCCAGCTTGCTACTATCAGAGACTTTAATCCCATTTTCTGTCTGAGGACTCCGGCAGATGGGACTTAGGCATCTGTGGTGAGATTGCCACCAATTTAAAAGAGATCTTATACCTGAGAGAATGGATATCTGAAGATTAATTTTGTCCCTCTGTGGTCATGCATATTCATTGCCTTCCCATTTTTGTTCATTTTCTGCATCTGACTACAGCCCCGATACTTACTTGCGTCGCAGGTGTGCCGGCTGCTTAATGTCATTCTGCATTCTGGAAAAGAACATGACAGCAGTATTGAGACTCGGAAAGATAAAAATACATCTCTCTTTAAGCACTCCACCAGGTAGTTTTGTTTGCTCCAAAAAACCTTAAGTAGAGACACCCGAATGTCCCAAGAGTACAGATTTCACCAAATTGTAGACTTACTCTTGACAAAATAAAATCCTTCTCTACCCCCAACTAATTTAGGATCCTCCTAAGGATTAATCCACTGGGTTCTGGGGAGAAGAAGGAAAAACTGACCTGACATTCACCATGTCAGCCGGGGTCCCCACGAATCCACCCGTAAATCCTGCAAGCAGAGGATAGGAGATGAAAAATGACCACCCAGCCTGATCTGACCTCACCCATCCTTCTGTACTTGCCAAACCCCAGCTCACCTCCTACTGCACCCAGCAGCACCTTCTGGTAGAAGGGCAATGGACCCTGGGCACCCTGGCTCAAGCTGTCTCGCACTGTCTCATAGATGGCAAAGCGGGTGAGAGAATACGTCATCTGAAGAAGCAGAAAGAGTCACAAGAGGATGTGGCAACTGCTCATCAGAATCACAAATATCCATTGCTCACAAGTCACATGTAATCTCTTCCCCCTCCTCCTCTACCTGTGCTGATTCCTCCTAACTGCAGTGCCCAAATTGGGCAGAAATGTTTGGCAATAAACAAATTAAGTTTATTAAGCGTGACATGCCTGTTCGATTTCTGCGCCCCAACCTCCTGCAAGTTACACCCCACCAAAAGATGAGAAAACACTGTCAAAGTTTTGCCTGCTGTTTTTTATTATAATCGCTAAAAAGGTTGCCCTGGCTAAATTTGCTTGCTCTTGTGCTTGTAAAAAACATATGGCAACCATGACTGCAAGTGAACCTCTCTTTTTTCTTCAGATCCTGCTTAATGAGGAAAATCGCAAACACCAGCATTACAACTGGCATAATACAGAACAACCGATTTAGGCTGAAGAGTCATCTTCTGCAGGATGTTTATGAAGTATGTGAAAAAAGCAACAAAGATGTTAAAGTGCAGAAGGAAAAAAATGTCACTGTCAAGATATTACGAAGTGGAAATAATTAATTGTTGCAGCTCTAAGTTTATTCTCATCTGCACACATTACCCAATTCTTCTAAACTCTGAGAAACTCAGGTTTATTTCAGAAATTTCCATAACTAGAGTCTGCCTGATCTATCAACATGGCTGTGGGTACCAAACACTGTTCTATCTTCCATCATTAGTATTTTACAGGTATTTTGTTACAATTCAACAGTTTCAGAGAGTGCATAAAATTCATAAGCGGTTGGTTGGGAACTTGAATGTCATTGGAATGCTCAAGGTGTATTTTTAGAATGCTGAAGTGCTAAATTGTCCTTGCCAATGATGAAAGCAAGAAGCTGGCACAGGACACAAGGAGCAGGATGGCAGGTGATGAAGTAAGCCATCTTAGCCGCAGCCAAACACTCACTTGTCGGCAAAGCGAGGCACTGAGTCCATTGTAGAGAGCTAGAAAACCATCATTGTGAATCACACGTAGAGCCATTCCTGTCATGCGCAGCTTCACTTCCTGCTGAGTTTGCAGATGAACCTAAGCAGAAGTGGTAGAGAGGTTAGGTTGACGTTTTCTGGATATCATTTGCTAAGGGCATCCCAGGCCAAATGAGGAGACAATGAAACACTCTGGAAGCAAAAAACCCATAAGATTGCCTCTATCGCAGACATGTCAAACTCGCGATGTCACGTGACGCTGCGCAACGTATCGGGATGGTTTTGCCATTGCCGGCAATGGAGTGGGTGCGGCTTCTGGCTGGCAGTTTGACACCCCTGCTCTATCACAAGATCCCACAAGCTTATATTAACATTCGCTTTGAATCTTTAAAGGATAACCAGGGCTGGATTCCACTCGCTCGTGCTTAAAGAGGACATTTTGCCTTGGGCCTAAAGAGAAAAGATTCCCAGTAGCTATGTCTGATCTTTCCAGTTTTACATATGAAGTAATACCTTTGATCTAGATAAAAACACTTGGATTCCTTTCTTTCTTCCAGGCTGGTTGGCTTTTAGTTACCTTCCTCTAAAATAAAATCCTTCCTCTCTAACAGGATTTGTTAACTGCTCAAATGGAAACACCTATCTTGGGTGTCCAACCTTTTGGGTTGTCTAGACAGCATTGAGTGAGGAGGGATTGTCTCGGGCCACATGTAAAATATATAATATAGTTAATGTATATAAATCACATAATGTTAAAAGTTTACAATCTTGGGGGACCGTATTACTAGCTGTCCAGGACTGCATGAAGCCCGCGGGTTGGACACATGCATGATCTATCCAGAAGCACCAAGCACCAGTTACAGCTACTCCAAATTCACCCTTCTTCTTTTCCTTCTTTTGACAGAGCTCTGTCCTGCATTCCTCACTGCATTTGTAATTAGCACCGTTAAGTTTGGATGTTTTAGCCAGTGCAAAGGACCCCAAGGTTTGCACAGGACTCTGCAACATTGAGAGTTTGTTAAGCTATCCAGTTCTGCAGCTTGAAATCCAACTTAACTGTTGCTCCATTTTGTGTTGCTATAGAGCAGTTCAGGTTAATAATACAACCACACAAGTTCTAGGTGAAAGGCCCCCAAAGTTAATCAAACAACATAGCAAGGCTGTTTGGTCTGTTGATTATTCTTCCTCCTGTAGGAGGAGAGCGAATGAGACAAGGAGGAGAATAGATGGTATGTACTGTATGAGATGCCAGGAGGAAACACATTCTCAGTCTAGCAGCACAAATGTTCTTCCATTCCACGCAGTATGAGAAAAGTCCTAAGGGCAGAAAGCCTAATGAGTAGTTGGGAAGAGGCATTAGGATGCAATACCCCGAGACTTCTAGCAATGTGGTTCATCAGTTGGGGGTACTATCTAGAACAGGGGTAGGCAACCTTGTCTCTTTTATGACTCGTGGACTTCAGCTCCCAGAATTCCTGAGCTGGCTCAGGAATTCTGGGAGTTGAAGTCCACGAGTCATAAAAGAGACAAGGTTGCCTATCCCTGATCTCTAGAACATCCACTTTAACTAATCAATGACTTGAAGAGGCCTGTGATGAGAATACATATTAGATGAAGCTACAGAAGTATCCGCTGTCAGGAGAGGGCAATGAAAAGTTAGTTAAGGCTAAGATGGGCATTGTACCAAATTTCCAATGATAGTTCAAAGGTTATTTTAGAGCATGAAATTGGAATTTGCTCCTCAAGCAGTCAGGAATACAGAAGGATCCATGTAGCAGGAGGAAAAATTCTGCAGGAGTTAGCACCTTTGTGCTGACTTGAAGGGGCCAACAGCCAGGCAATGACAAGCAAGTGGAATTTTCCTCCACATAGACCACATTTAAGTGTGCCAAATGTTTGAGAAGAGGAAGGCATGAGTGAGATTATAGAACAGGTTTGATCTGGAAATGCTCCGGAGGCTGGATATGGAAATCGCAAAGCCCTCAAAGCACTTGTTCCAAAGCCAACTGCCTTGAACAGATTGAACAACCTGACCAATTTATGTCGCCTCTATTCTTTTCTATGGGTTGACCTTCATAAGTGTCCCAAGGATATACCAGAGCTACTACAAGCAGGGTCAATGTTCTGCTTACGGATACCACTGTTGTTCACTCAGTCTTCTGCATCCTATTGCCCTCCATAGGCTTTGGGGCTACAACTATCTGAATTTCTGGCAAGCATGGCCAAAAAACCCAGCAACAGGCAGCCTTAAGAACAACCATTTTTAGAATGCCATGTAGAATTCCATGGTAAAGAATAGGAGTGCAGAATGTTTTGGACAGGGCTGGAAACTATCATGCTCAGAAATTCACCTCATCTGCTAAAGATAAAATTTTATCATATAAACAGCCTGAAGCACAGCAATTTGTTACTCTTCAGATGGCTTAAACACCAATTCTTAAAAACATTATTTGTAAATCTGCAATTCAAAGAACTCCCCCCCCCATGCAAAATACATGTTTCTCAACCATATCCTCTTACAGGTAGTCCTCGACTTATGACCACAATTGAGCCCAAAATTTCTGTTAAGTGAGACATTTGAGAGTTTTGCCCCAATGCCATTATAACTTTGAACAGTCACTGAGCGAACTGTTGTAAATTGAGGACTACCTGTATTTCAAAGGGAAATGCTGCATGTGCAGTTCTGGTATATCCACTAAGAACTGAGGCCTGTATGCAAAGACAGGAAGGCTCTCACTATCAGGTAATAAAGTTTCAAGCTAAAAAAATACAGTACTTTTAATGACTGTTTAAAATTACAAAGGCAGCGAAAAAAGTTACTTAAGACCATTTTTCATACAACTGTTGCAGCATCCCTGTGGGTCACATGATCAAAATTCAAACACTTGGCAACTGACTCATATTTATGAAAAATTGCAGTGTCGAGGGATCATGTGATCCCCTTGTGACTTTCTGACAACCAAAGTCAATGGGGAAGCCAGATTCACTTAACCACCATGTTACTAATTTAACTGCAGTGATTCACTTTAACAATAGTGGCAAGAAAGGTTGCAAAATAGGGCAAACTCGCTTTACAAATGTCTCACTTAGCAACAGAAATTTTGGGCTCAGTTGAGATCATAACTTGAGGACTACCTGTAGTTTACCAGGATCTGTTGCTTTGTTAAGAAACGTTTTGGTACATTAATTAGATGAGAAAAATTGAACTATTCTTTCAGAAGTCCTCAGTCAGTGACCTAGTAGTCCAACAACTCTCAGGCAGTTGAAGCAAGAAGGCATTGCCCAATTTCTCCACCTCTAAGGCACTGTGGGAAGTAGAAAAGCTACACAAATGTTAAAGACAGGAGGAACACATCTCTTTGCCTCAGTGCTCGACCTCAGCATTGCGACAACTTGAAGCCACTTTCAAGGACCCAGATTGTTGGGGGCAATAAGCTGACTTTGTAAAAATGCCGCTTGGCGGGGGCCGAAAGCCCTAATAAGCAGGCATATACATAGAATGAAGGCTATTGCTAAGCACATTGGTTTGTGCTTAAATTGTAAGGCACCCTGAGTCTTCGGAGAAGGGCGAGATATAAATGGGATTAAAATAAATAAATAAATAAAGCTCCTTGGCAAAGCCTTTCTGGAAGAGGGCTTATATAGTCAAGAAGAGGGAGCCCCAGCATCGCACCACAGCCACCGGTGCCAGTCGTCGTCTGCCTCTCGCATGAGCAACTGGGAATTTCTCCACGTTTCTCAGCAGCAAAGAGATGAATGGAAGGAGGCAGCGCTTCCTAAAAGCGCCAAAATGGCAGCTGGGCAACCATTGCAGCCACAGTAACAAATGGGGATCAGCCTCTGGCCACACAAGGCGCACGGCCTCAGGTAGCGGCTCTTACCAGGACCCTGAACTGATCAAGGAAGTAGCTGCTGGGAGGATCTAGTTATTAGCACTACCGCAGACTGCTGCAAAGAGGCTTTCCCCGGAAATCGGCTGCAAGACGAGCAAGCGACCGAGCAGGAGACTGCCCTCCCTCCCCGGACGCACCTTGAGTAAATCCAGAGGGTGCGTGCAGCACGCAGCCCCGCAAGAGGCCAGACCCCCGAAGTACCAGCGGGACACGCGTTTCTCCGCCATCCTGCCGGCGATACGTGCGTTCGCTGATCCCTCCCCTCCGCCTTTGGGATCCGGCAGCCCAGCCTCCGCTTCACATCCGACCGAGAACCGAGGCGGCCTTAAACGGGCAATGCCGAGAGCGACGGAGGAGGGAATGCTTTAAAAGAGCAACTGTGAGGCCAAAGATGCCCAGCTGCAGGAGGGGCCAGATGTTGCCCGGGCTTATATTGGTTCCCGCCCGGGCTTCTCTTTCGCGGAGAGAGTCGCACTTCCGGGATTTATTGTCATTAAAGTCTAAGAAGGCAACTCCGAAAACGTTTTGACCGAGCCGCGAAACTCATTTTGCTCATGCACATTTGTAAGACGGCCGCCTAAGACTATTTTATGACGTTATTGGATATAGATTAAGCCGGTGTCTACTTTTAGTGATTGCATAGATTTCCCCCCCCCAAAAAAAAAAGAACTAAAGGAAAGGCTCAATCGCACCAGTTCATCCGTGGTTGTAAACCTCCCACTCGGGCGAAATGGGCGGTGTGGAAATTAAATAAACGATTTTCCGGGGTTGGCACAGTCTTTCACACAATTCCACGTGCTGTCATATACCAACTTCATATAGGGAACACTCTTGAGATCATGGAATTACTGCTTTATGAAATTAACATTTACATAAATTGTGCAGTTTTTATTTCACTTTGTTGGTATTAGGAATTCTGGGAGTTGACGTCCACGAGTCATAAAAGAGCCAAGCTTGCCTACCCCTGGTTAGGCCTTTGGGACACTTTGGGACACTGGCGTTTCAGGCTTCATTTTGCTTCCTCCAATTGATCAGAAAAGAAATCATGTTATTGCTAATTTGGGGTTAATCAGGATTAACTTTTTTAAAACTATAGCATACATCCTAGGATGCTTGTGTTCTTGCCTTTACTGAATTGGCTAGTAATAAATAGGCATTATTGCTCCTTTCCTTTCCATCATTTCATTTTTTTTCCTTTCTGTTGAAGGTAATTCTTCATTTGTTAGGTGATTTGTAACCCCAAAATATTTATGCCATAATAAATGTATTTGTGGTACCATAAAATGTGTATGCTATGGAGCAAGAAATTAAAAACTCAGCTTTAGTTTGCATTCCATTGTTGTTTCACTAAACTATTGAACTTAAAGCCTCTTCCTGAAATGTAATCTTTCTTGTGTATATAAGCTGCCCTCTTGCAAAGTTGGCTCCCCATAGTTTACATAGTTGTACTGTATACATCAGCCTTTCTTTGGCTGCTGTTCTTCAGATCTACCGGCTATAGTTCTCCTAGCCCCTACTGCATCACCCTTGGCATTAACAATCCGAACACTGTATATCCTGCAGCAAAGTCAACTTCAAGGCAATCTGTGGTCCAAGGTTCCTAAGATGGTGTTCAGAATAGAATAGAATAGAATCTGGAGGGGACCTTGGAGGTCTTCTAGTCCAACCCTCTGCTCAAGGAGGAGAACCTATACCTTTTCAGACAAGTGATTCTCTAGCCTCGAAAACCTCCAGGGATGGAGCACCCATGATTTTTTGAAGACAAGCTGTTCCACTGGTTAACTGTCTTCACTGTTAGGAAGTTTCTCCTTAATTCCAAGTTGCTTCTCTCCTTGATTGGTTTCCAACCATTGTTTCTTGTCCTGCCCTCTGATGTTTTGGTGAATAGTTTGACCCCCTCTTCTTTGTGGCAGCCCCTCAAATACTAGAATACTGCTATCGTGTCACCCCAAATTCTTCTTTTCTTTAGACTAGCCATTTTGCATGGTTTACTGTTAGAACTGAATAAAGGTGTGCAAAACTTCCACAGTTGTACCATTTTGTATCTGAAACAATTATTTTGAAAAGGTCTCAATCATTTCAGAACTGTTTCAAGTGCAAAATGCTTTCAAAATGTTAACAGTCTATTTCAGACTTAAAGCAGTACACATCTGAAACATTTTGCACACAATTGCCAGACTTTTCCCAGTACCAGTGTTGGCTCTTTCAGTTAACCAGGGATGCCATTTATAATTTTACTTTCTATGTCAGGGGTGTCAAACTCAATTTCATTGAGGGCCGCATCAGCATTGTGGTTGCCCTCAGGGGGCTGGGTGGGTGTGGCCTACTGGGTGGGTGTGGCTAAAGTGCGTATGGCCTACTGGGTGGGCGTGGCCAGCTCTACATCGTTTGCATCAAGGGTGCCTATGGGGGCCTGGGCAGGAGTGGGACAGATCTGAGGGTCTCTGGCAGGAGGAGGGTCTCTGGGCCAGGGCCAAGGCAGTGGGGGCCGTTCCCTCACTGTTTCCAGGATGGCTTTGCGGGCCACATGAAACCACTTCACGGGCCGGATCCAGCCCCCAGGCCTTGTGTTTGACATGTCTGTTCTATGTAAAAAGAATCCTTTGCTCACTCTCTTAATTAAGAGTTGGAAAGGACCTTGGAGGTCTTCTACTCCAACCCCCTTTTCAAGCCGGAGATCCTGTACTATTTCAGACAAATGGTTGTCCAATTTCTTTTTAAAAACCTCTAGTGCTGGAGCACCCATATCTTCTGAAGGCAAGCCATTCCAAATTGCTTTTAAGAGCACCCAGAAATGCATTAAGAAAAATGGAGTTTTACATGTTGAGTAATCTTAGCATCTTGATCAAACAACAGAAAACACAGTATTTAGGATGAAACATTCCATCCATACTCTTATCATCATTCCAGTCTCGAAGGATGTATTTGCTGCTCTCCAATGACTGTTGCAGATCGTAGCTAGCAATATCTGTGACAGAATAATTGCTAAAAGTGTGTCCGTTTGCTGAAATTCCTTCTAAGTTTCCATAGTTGCATCTGTGAAAGGGCAATGTTATTTACAAGGCTTCAGCAATCTTGAAAATATTTGAGGTGTGTAAGCACAGAAAGTACGCTTGTGTAGGTACATTTTGGAGGAGGTGCAATATTTGGCATGGTTTATTGCATTAATATAACATGCCCAATAAATTATCTGTCAGTAAAACATGTTTCCCAACTCTAAAAATTAGCCACTGCCAATCTATCTTTGAGAAAAAACAGGAAAAAGTGACAGTGAAGGAAGTCTCAAATTCTTCCTGTCTTTAAAGCCTCACATAAATTAGCACACTTTAAATCTCCTTTATGAATTCTCAGGTGCTGGAGTAAATATAGTTAAAGCTGCAAATCCAGCATTCCAACTACCGTATCAGTATTTTTAAGCAGTATCCCTTAAAAATTGCCTTTAGGCGATCTCTTGCCTGCTAAGGGTTCACCTTGGCTTGGCTTTAAATGAAAGTGCAACAACATGGACATTGGACTAAAACCACAGCTTGTTCCATTGGGTAAACTATCCAAAGCAAACTAAGAATATTCATTTTGACCAGAACAATGGCTTATATCAAATCTTCAAACAGGAGCCAAGATTGAGCAAACCACCATATTGCAAGACCCAGCAAGTGGCAAGGAAAAGAGAGTTATAGGCTGTGCTGATATAAATCATACCAAAAGGGACTAAGGGCAGGGGAGAGGAAAAGGGCCAACCCCAGAAGAGAACAGTCATGGCTAAAGTTGGGGGGGTCTAGCCATCTTCCCTAATATTGGATATTCAGGGATCAAAAAAAGTTACACAAAGGGACTTGCAGAAGGTACTGTCCCTACCTAAGTTTAACCTGCTCAGATTTGGAAACACTTCAGGAAGAAAAAGAATCAATTTTTTTTCTTACGAATTCTAGCAAGTCACAACAGGGAAAGCTAACATTTCCAAGCTGCTATCCTTCTTTATTAAGAGAATCAGTTTTGCTTACACCTCCTATTGGAAAGACCCCAAATCTACAAAACCCCACCCATCTGCTCCCACAAATGATTAAATCTGCAAGTAAGAGACAATGGTCCAAATACCCAGACAATCTTGAGAAACCTGCTGGATGGAAAAACCACTAACATGCAAGAAAGGATCATCACACATGTTTTACAGGTGTTATCCATCATGTATATTCGTTATGAATAAAGGTTTTTAACCACATAGCAGACTGCAAGGTGTGCTAAAGATTTCTTACACACTGAGCCATCGCTGTGGGAAACTGCACAGCAGAAAAAAACGGGGCAGAGCAACTTTCCTGGAACCGCACAGTACTCCACCACCACCAGTCAACAGGGATGGCTGACACAGAGGGTCCGTCCCCCAGCTCTGCTTTAAGTCCTTTGGCAGGCAGGCAGATTCTTTAATCCACAACAACTGTGCCTCCAGCCGCCTCTAGAGCCGACTTAACCTTTTCTGCTTCTTCTTTACGAACATTTACTTTGATATCTTGAGGAAGAGATTCCACCAACTTCTTTGCCTACAAGACAGAGGTTCTATTCAGAAAATGGAAAAGATAACACAACATTCAAGAGAAACTTCAGCTAATATAGTCTTTGTCTCCATATACTTTCTACTTACTTCCTGAATTTGAGGAGACAATGCAGCCCCAACATCTTTCCAAAGAAACATTTCCTAGGTTATGGTTCTAGGGTTTAGTAAACAGAATTCAAACATTTGAGGAAATCACCTCTGGAGCTTTACCAGCTTCATTTGCATGGAGAAAGGGTGGAGATGCATGCAAGGTCAAAATGGCAAGAAGGGGAAAGTGATGTTGCAATGTAAGTCCTGTGCCTTTGTATACATTCACACGCAAGGGGTGCAGGTTCACCTTGCTGTGACCTTTCTGCAAACATGCCTTTTTTTTAAAGCCCCGCTTTCTCAATAGATACCACTGAGTTGCATGATTCATGACAGACCACGTGACACTCTATCTGAGGATCTTAATTTTACTTTGGCTCATTCCACATCATCTTTTTTCAGTCTCCATCATCAAAAAATTACAGTAAGACTTCTATGGAAATCAATTTAGAAATGAACTAAGGCAGTTAAGAGAAGTAACATGTTTTAGAATATCCCTCTTATGGAACATATTATACTAACCCTACTTCTTGGAATTAGCTTTTTATTCATTTTCAGGTACAATGTAAGATCTTTTGGGACCACAGTATCTGGAGGAAAGCATCTACCTGCCAGACCTAGCTAAGAAATTACTGTAATCACTAAAGTTTCCACTAGTTTATGTCATAGAGGGAAGCAGTAGCCTAAGGTATGGCATTTTCAGTGTCAGCACTAACTGTGCAACCTGCTTCCAAGATGTATAACACTCCTTCGTTAATGTTTTTTAAGCAAGCAATAAGCATATTTCCATCCAATGTTAACTTTGCTGAACACCATTTTATTTTCCTAACCATTTTAACGAAGTTGTGCTATTAGTGTAAACCACTTTAAGGCTCCTTATGCTCCAAAAGGCAGCACAAATAGTTCTACTAAATGAACAGTTACTATACAGGGAACTGTCACTCCCATGATTCTAAGCATCAGGATATTCTGCAAGCATTTCAAATAAAGAGATATTTCCCCTCAATAGTATAATCTGAACAAGTATAATCTGAACAATTTACCTGGACAAGGTTTATGTTCTCCACGTGGTTCTTTATTTCCTTGATAACTTTCACCTTGTCTTCAGCTCTAAACCCAGTCAACCGGACTGTAAAATTGATCTTTTCTACTTTTTCAACAGGTTCTTCTTCTTCTGCCTAATAGATAAAAAGGAAAGAGAAACAAATTGACAATCAATAGGTAGAGAGCCTGCCTTTTGTCTCCAAGGATACAGTAGGAAAGGATCCAACTATTTAGGCACTTCATTTGGTTTATTTAGATGGGGGAGAAGGCCCACACCTAACACTGAACTATAATGGTATTGTTTGTTTTTATAAACTGACAATGGAAGTAAAGGCACAAATAGGAAATGGATGGTTACTATTTTCATATTCTACATGGGGACTTCTTAGAATTTTTAAGCTCTCCATTATAGAAAATAGACTAGCTCCAATAATCTCTTCTTAATGATCACAGAATCAAAAGGGGCCATTTTTATGTCTTCTAGGTAGGAGTCCCCAACCCCAAGTCCGTAGACCAGTACCAAGCCATGGCATGCCAGAAACTGGGCCATGCAAACAAGCAAAGCTCCATCCGTGGGATACAGGCAGCATGTGAGAGCACGTCCCCTCCGGTCCATGGAAAAACCTCTCCATGGAACTGGTCCCTGATTCCCAAAAGGTTGGCGGGCGCTGTTCTAGGGTATTAACTATCTGCCCTACTTTTGTATTATTTAAAAGTGTATTAAGCATTCTTCTCGGTTCTTCATCCAACTTATTTGGGCCTCTAAAGATGATCAGGCGGAAAAAAAAATCTACCTTCAGATTTGCAAGATTCGTGTATGTGTGTAAGGTGCCTTTTGACTCCTGGTGGCTGCATAGATTAGTCTCTCCATTTTTCTAAGCAAGACTTTTACATGTAGTTTGCCATTGCTTTCTTCCTATGGCTGAGAAAAGTGACTGGGATTAGAACTCAAATCTCCAGGTTTCTAGCCTGTTACCTTACCCTCTATATCAAACTGGCTCTCTTCCTTCTAGTGCCGTGGTGGCGAACCTATGGCACGTGTGCCACAGGTGGCACGCAGAGCCCTCTCTGTAGGCACACGCACCATCACCCCAGTTCTAGGCCTTCGGCTGGGTTTTATAAAACCTTTTCCCTTTAGGCCTCCACCACCGTGTGCAAAAAAAAAAGGTTCAATCAATCAATTTCAACTTCTTGCGGGAAAAAAAAGATCTCGCAAAGTTGGAATTGATTGATTGAACTTTTTAGTCCCACCTAGTCTGCCGTTACCACAGCCACGCCCACCCAATGGGCCACGCCCACCCAATGGGCCACACCCACCAGGCACCCGACGATATATAAGTGGGTTTTGGGTTGCAATTTGGGCACTCAGTCTCTAAAAGGTTTGCCATCACTGTTCTAGTGTAATCTTATACTTAACATTAGAATTGGTTCATCTGGGCGTGCTTCCCGCCTGGACAATCTTGCAAGGTTGACATCAATCTTGCAAGTTTGAAAGTACATGTCTCCAAAGGTCATCTCTATATGCCATTACACTATCAAAGAAGTTATCCAATAAAAATGTAAGTTCCCAAATATTGTATTCAGACTAACTGGTCCATAATTTGCTGGATCATTTTTTTCAACCTAGAGAAAATATTTGCTTTGTTCTAGTCATTTGGTTTATTCTTCAGATTTTTAAAACTAGTATAATGTTCAGCCCATACCGTTAGCTAGCAATACCCTAAGATGCAACTCCTCTGATTGTACAAATTTAAACTCATTCAAAGTTAATATCTAACTTCCTATAATTCAATCCTGTCCCTTCATCCTTTGGTTCCCTGGTGTCATACATAACTTTTCACTGATAAGAGAGCCAAAATAAGTGCTGAGTAACCATAATCTTTTCTTAGTTACCTGTTACCGTTTAGCCTTTTTCACTTAGCAACTAGCACACTTTTAAAAAATGTATTGACAACAATAATATTGTTTATTCTTCTGTGACTTATTTTATTTAACCAAATGTTCTCTCACAGCATATCAAGTACATTCTTCTGAAGTTCTGAGTGGGAATGGATATTTTAAACAAATAATGCAAGTCTTTATTAGTGTTCCTTCTGTCATTCCTCCAGAACTTTGACATTTTACTGATAAACTTAATTAAACATATTTGCCCATCCACATTAAGAAATCAATCTCATTCTGGTGTTTTTGTTTGCCTGATCAGTGACTTTACGCTCTGCACCCAAGCTGACTAAATTTAATCACAAATGATAACTCACATCTTCCCCAGGCAGCGGGAATGATCACAACAAAAGCTAAAAAATGAATTCTGACTAGTAAGAAGCATGTTTTCCCCCCCAAACTCATTAATTTCTCTTTGGGCCATGGAAAAGAGAGGACAGAATAAGAAAACTCCATCCTTGAAAAGGCTTGTTTTCTTAATCTTAATTTAAACATTCCAAACATATATTCTCCTTTTTTGAGAAGTTGATATCCTGCATGCTATTTTCTCTGGAACAATCCCCTTACTTTAAGGACTCTTTTCTTTTTTTTCTCTTTCTCTTCCTTCCTTCCTTCCCTCCCTCCCTCTTCTCTATAGAGCTGGTTAAAATATTTCCAAAATTGCTAATGAATTATTTCAGGTAAGAGCTAGTATGTGCTCCTTCTTATGCATGCTAAGTCTGCTGCAGACTTTGTAGTCTCTAGTTTTATCCAGGTTTAATATTCCTGGGTAGATTAGTATTTGCCAAATTTTTACTTCATCTTCACGTTTTGAAATTTTTATCACTATCCCACCCCAGTAAAAGTCCAAATATTTCCAAAATGTAAAAGAAAAAATAAAAGGAAAAGTAGTGCTGCTTATGCCTCTTTGTTTGGTAAATGGAGAGAAGATCAGACAGCAAACTTGAGAAGAGTGATATAAGGCAGCAGGGAGAATGGAGTAGCCTCTAAAAGGCATCTATCCATAATTACTACAGATAACCCACTGAATCTGGCAGATTTTGAGAACTGCTATAAGACTGTTTTGGGAACTCCCTGGATGTAAAGTTAAGCAACCACTTTTAAAGTTTGAGATGAATTTCTTAAAGATTTAGAAATATTTTCACTTGATTCACTCAAATCCATACAATCTTTTAGTCAGGAAGCAGATCTTAGAAAAATTGGGGCACTACAAAGTTATTTATTCCATATTTAATGATGCAAAGCTTTAATAGCAAATTACATTACACAAGTGAGCAACAGAGATATAGTAATATCTTTAAAAGACAGCTGGAAAAAATGGCTGCTAAACCATTATAATAAATATGTTATACTGCTTAACTTAGGATCACTCTTAGGACTGAAAAGTATCCAGTAAAACTATAGCTGCATAGAGAAATAGCTAACTTGAACTCCTGAACATAATTTATAAATCTTTTTGTCTCATTCTATACTGCCAATCTTTACAATTTGCATATCATTATGAATACCTACTGTGATGTTATTTTCATTATACCATGTAGCAGCTCTTTTAAATATCAAAGGAAGAACAGCAGTCTCTCTGCACCTTTCACCTTCATGCTTGCAAGTTTCATACCCACCTCTTCAAGAACAATGTGTATTTGTTAACCAGGTGCATTCAGACCCTTGTCCAAAAGCAATTATTATTTGGTTCAGGTAAATGACAAGATATAAAGCTGGTTGCTTACCGGTGCTGCCAACTGTGTTGCTGGCATCATCCCGGCCATTGGCATAAGTCCAATATCTTGGATCTTGAGAGTTTTCTGTAAACATAGAAAACATACTTTTTATCCATCTTTTACATCACTTGTAATACTAAAGCAGGGATTATAACCCAAAGTACCATGCCCCATCGCTATAAGGAAAAACAAGCTACAAACAGCAGGAAGTGTCTACTATCACTTTTTAATCTTTGATCTATTTATTAATCACCCAGTTTCCAATGTAAAAATGGTACCTTTAGCAACTCATTGAGATCAGAAATCTCTAGGAGAGTCAGGTTAGCAATGTCCTGAACTAGCTGTTGAATTTTGGGTGAATATTCTTTTGGGGCATCATCCATACGAGGACTTGCCAAGACTTCACTACACTTTGAACATGTAGTCTTCAGCATCCGGATAGCACAAGCTTGTGATCGATGCTGCCTGTAGAAAATCAGAGAACAAAAGTTACAGTTCACATTTCTCAACACACAGGTACATACAAATGAAAAATATCTGTTGAACAGATGAAGAAAGGAGGGATAACAAGGCAACCAAGATGGCAGGGGGAGAAGATCAATATGGGTTGGTGAATATGCTATTGAAAAGAAAGGGGGGGGAATCTCCCCAGCTATTTTATTAGCAAATTTTGACAAATTCAATTTTAGAAATAATCCAGTTTCAGAAATAGTGACTACTTTTAATAGCCTGAAACATTATATGGTAGGAGCTTTATTAGTTTTCATACTGCAAAAGGTGCAGTTCAAGTAATTTAAAACAGCCAACCAAAAGATAAGCTATAATATACTGTAGCATAGGTCTAATCTTTCGATTTTGCATGATTTGTTTTAATTTTTTACAAAACGTAATCTGCTCTGCTGGCATGTTTCAACACGAGAAAGGACAGACTGTTTTTTAATAATTAGGGATTAATGCGGGTAAATTTATTTTAAATGTGCATTTTCTTCATGATAAGAAGTTTCTCAGATAAAATATGCCTGCTTTAATTCAATATTTTTGGTAACAATAGAAAGATCTATTGGAACTTATTTATGGATATTACCTGGACACACCCATAGTCTAGACCAGACATGTCAAACACAAGGCCCGGGGGCGCGAAGTGGTTTCATGCGGCCCGTGAAGCCATCCTGGAAACAGTGAGGGAACGGCCCCCACTGCCTTGGCCCTGGCCCAGAGACCCTCCCTCTGCCAGAGACCCTCAGATCTGTCCCACTCCTGCCCAGGCCCCCATAGGCACCCTTGATGCGAACGATGTAGAGCTGGCCACGCCCACCCAGTAGGCCATACACACTCTGGCCACGCCCACCCTGGCCATACCCACCCGGCCCCCTGAGGGCAACCGCAATGCTGATGCGGCCCTCAATGAAATTGAGTTTGACACCCCTGCTCTAGACTTATTTTCTACAAGACAGAGCCCCAAGTCAGAAAGTTTCTCGTTCAGATCTCACCCCACCTTACAGGAGTCCACCATCAGGTTCTGACCCCTCAGCAAGTTGGGGGTAACAGAGCTGACCTTTCAGAGGTGCTCCAGGACTTATCAAAGTAAATTCTCCCTCCACACATCGAGAGTTGTTTCAAGGGAGCCAAAGTAATCTCCGCTGGCCCCCTGCAATTATACGCGCACCGCGAAGCAAGGGCTCCGTCTGCAGAAGCGAAGGCAGGCGTATGACCTTTATTTGGGCGTTCGGGCCTTCTAGCTCGCCCCCACCCGCTTCTCTTTCCCTTGGGGCATCGGTCACCTTTTACGTACCGCAGTAACAGTCGGAGAGCGGTACCGAGTCCGGCCGCGGGAAACATGGCCATATCGGCGGCTACAAAAGGCGGCAGGAAGGAAACACCGACGGTCCCCTCTTTCTGCAGCGTGCACACCGCAAAGGGCGCCGGGGACGCTCTCTCCAACCATCTCGCTGGTGAAACGAAACGTCCAATCTCCAACGAGTTTGACTCGGTGATGTATAAAGCGTTTACACTACAGCGTTGCATCTCGATGGTAAGCGGATGTGACGATTCAAGCCCGTCTAGGGTTAGAAATGAAAACTATGGGAACAGGAAGCTGTTTCTCACAGCGCCAAACTCTGTTACCCAGCTAGCATTGCGACGCTCGGCGAACGAAATGAAATTACGGTAAGGAATGTTTGCAACCAAGGAATATTCCGCAATTCGGAGGCTTAAGCGGAAAAAACTCCAGGCTGGAGTGTGAGTGCGCAGGCGGCGGATTTATAGTCTCCGCAAAGGGTTCACAGGATAGAAAATTATTACTTATGATTTACTCCGTGAGCATAACAGCTCCGCAAGGGAAGACTAATTTAAATTTTGCCCGAGGTAGTGAAATCAACAGATCAGACACAAGATAGTGAAATAGATGGAAAATTTATTTCTATTAGGTTTTGATTTGTTTAGCAGTAAAGCAGTTACAGTATCCTGAGAAAGTAGGGACAGAGTTTACCTGCGGGTTCGTCTTATAAGCAGCTTTTGTTTCACGTCAGTTTCATAGTCTTCTTGGAACAAAGGTTTATTTCAGAAAACACTGCATTTGAGTTACCGTAGTGTACTTACTGGCACATATTAATACAAGTTATGTAGAGGTTTGTGTTTCATACAGAAAATAAAATGCTCTTTGGGAGAAGACCCAGGGAAAAATCTTGGCATGTACACATGGAGCCCAACCTGCCTTCTCCAGACAATAATGTTTTCTAAATTTTATCATCTAATATCAACAGGGCACAAAAATAAATGAGAGAATATTACTTTGGTCTTATAGCATATCCTGTTCTTGGGTATACTTAAAATGTGGGATTTGTAACAGTATGGCAATAATACCCTCTGTGCTTTCATTAAAAAATAGTTAAAACCAAAAAGGTTTTCCATATTTTTTTTAGTTTCACCCTAACAACTCTTTGTTGCAACAGCATCTAACTAACCCTGACTTTGAAAAACATTAAGGTTGGGCCTGGTTAGTACTTGGATAGATTAAAGCTGTAGGCTACCCTGGAAAGTTGAGAAAGGCAACGGCAAACCACTTCTGTATTACTGTCAAGTCTCACTTCCTCATGATACAATTCAAAATACAAGCCCTGTCACTGAAGTACTATGTACCACTAAATTAAAAACTTTCTAGGTATCTTAGGAACTATATACTCCCCCCCCTCCCCAAATTGTTTGTGGCATTAGGTCGTCGTAATTTTAGATCATAAGATGCATGAAAACAGACAGGAAGAGACCATAATGCAGTAGCAAAAGTGAGTAGTTAAAACCTTCCATAAATTGCCTGAATAGAAGGGACAAAATATGTGGCTTTTTTTTAACCAGACAACTGTACTGATGTACAACAATGTTCCTGTTTAATAAATTTAGGCCATATGAGTAGAGCTGAAGACAAAAAAAGGTAGTAATTTTGAAAGAACCAAACAACACTTGTTCAGCAGCCACAATGACGCTGGTTCCCCATGATTAAGAGGAGTAAAGAAATAATCCTAGATGGTAGTTGACTACATAGATTAAATCAGGTCAGGGAGGGGCTAAGTTTCTATACATTTTGCCAAGGCCTTTATTGCCATTACTTTATTGATCAGTGCAGCTTCTCCAAAGAATATACCAAAGTCTATACTGTCAGTGGGTAGATGCTGGACTTTCTGGAATATTGCAGAATGGAAAACCAAATATAGGGAATCCAATTTTATTAACTCATCAGGAACTCATCCACAAGCCTGCTTACTATTGTTGAAGACATAATGGAGGCTCCCTTTCCTAGATGGACTACTGCTGATGCAGGCTGAAGTACAAGGTGTTCAGAGCATGAAAGTAATGTTTCTCTAACGGGAGATGAGGAGGAGCCTCTGAAGGTCAGAAATCTGCTGGCTTCAATTGGCCTGGTGGGCCAGTGGAAGGATTTGTGCGGGGCTCTGCACCTCCCTGGCCCTTGCATTCTAGATACAAAACCTTTGGATATAAAGCTAGATACTTCTAGATTCTTCAGTTGGTAAATGGGTGAAAATTCCCCGAATCCTGGAACACAGCACGTCTCTCGTATTCTTGCTGGAGTACCTCAGTAATCACAACCCAGTGACATATTTGGTAGAATGCACATTTATGCAGAGACTAAAACTCCAGCATAGGGATTGTAAAAACAAACAAAACAGAGACTAGGAAAGTTTTAAATACTTATTTTTATTGTCACTGATTCCATTCTGTCTACACCAGCCACTAAGTATGAGACACAAATCTTCAAAGCAGTAAGGACAAATAGGTTGGATAGGGCGAGGACTTAAAAAACATACTGGATTGGGATAGACTGTGTCCAAGAGAGGGGTTCTCAGAAGACATGGAGAGAAGTGGTGGAGAGATGTCAAAAATTAGTGGGGAAAGAAGTTGAGTGTGCTGGGCAAAGTGAAGGTCACTTGCTTGACTAGATGTGACCAGAGAGAGAGAACACGGGCTAAGGGCCATACACTGGATCTCACAAATTCTGACTCTGGAGCATGCTTAAATGCTATTTTCCCCCACAAGAGAACAGTTTCCTGAATGATCTAGCTACCAGTGGTTGCTTGAGAACTAAGCACTGTTATCCAACTAATAAAAAGCTAGCTGAGTTGGGCTGTGGGCCACTATCTCTCCACAGCTGAGTAGCAGCATATAGGATGTTACAGATTCTTGATCCTGGCAGCATTTTAGACAGGTGGAATGGGAAAATGCAGACAGACAGTGGGAAATTACCCAACACCAAGGGCTCCACTCTCCTCTCACCCATTGAGGGCACAGCACAAAGGAACAGCAATGGTGTAGCAAGTACAGCAGTGACCAACAAATGATAGCTTTACAATGTTTTAGAAACCCATCCCTCCCTTGCCTTGCAACCCAAGAGATTAATCAAAGGAAATAAGCTGAGCCTCTCCACCTCCCCCTTGTGCTTGCTGCACCTGGGGAGGAGTCTGCTGGGGAGGAGGCTGTTGCTGCTGAGGCCCTCCGGAAGGTGCCATCTGCAAAGGATAAATGGCAGTGAGACAGCATTTCTTCCAGTGAAATTCCTACAGGAAAGGAATCTGCTCCGTTAGCTCGGGTTGGCAGTCATTATCTTAATACTAATAAGGTGAAGGAATTGAACACATTATCCTTAATATTTAGTGGGGGTGGGGGAGATTACCCTGAAAATTTGGTCAAAGACTTACCTGTTGATACATAGGCTGTTGTCCTGACAGGTAAGGCTGCTGGGGCGGCAGGCTACTCAGACCTGATTCCTGGCCAGGGTGAGTTGACATAAGGTTCTAGCAGAAAAAGAGGGTGTCAAACTTTGCACCAGAATAAGTAGCCCCTTCTTGCAATGCAGCCACTTGGCCATTACAAATGAATTTTCCCACCTCTATGAACATCACTACATATTCCCTGTTAATCTAAGGAAACAGTAGAGTAATTAAAACAACTTTCTCACCTGCATGTTGTAGGGCTGGTATCCCATTGACACTGACTGACTGCCCATGTAACCCATAGTACCCCCAGACTGGGGAGCCGCTTGTGTCATGGCAGGCATTGTCTGCGTTTGGGAAGGGGCGGCTGCATTCTGCAAGGTAAAGGAAGATGGCTGGGCCAAGATGTTCCCTACATAGCAACTTTGAGTAGAACATTTTGATACCCAGAAATTTCCAAAGAAAGTCTAGATCGGCTTCAACATACAAACAAAATATTCAGGATCAAACATACCTGGTAGCCCTGCGTGGGTGTGGGCTGATAGGAAGAATAGGCAGGATTTGTGGTGGGCACTGCCTGTCCCTGTGGAGCTGGTTGAGCACTATTATTGCCTGTGGAATACATGTAGGTGTTCACCATGCCAGGATCTGAAACACACACGTAAGAGATGAAGGTCAGCCTTCTGGGCTGAGTTTCGTAGCCTTTCAGCAAAGGATTGTGCCAAATCCACATCCACTCCTTTCCTTCCGACTTCTGTTACCTGTTCCTGCCACAGGCATTGCAGCGTAGGGTCCTGTACTGCCCTGGGTGGACTGGCTCATGTAGACCGTGTGCATGGGTGAGCTCTCCACAGAACTTGCTGGGCTGAAGGTGCCTGGGAAGCTTGTGGGTCCTGATGGCTGATAGATCACGCCGCTGGCAGGAGGCATGGCCTGCAGCTACGCACAGAAAGCAAGATTAGTTCCTGTGAACTTTACAGGCAGGGAAGGGCAAAAGGAATCCTTGGCTTCTCCAGTCTTCTTCCACTCAAGTACCTGTGCATATGGCAAGGAGAAAGCAGGCATTTGTGCCCTCATCTGGATCGTTTGCTTCTGTTGTTCCAACCGTAACTGGCGTTCCTTTTCCTGCTCTTGAAGGCGTTGGATAGCTAACTGCCGTTGCATCTCCAGATATTCCTAAAGGTTGGAGCAGCACAGGATGTATTAGGCTCTGTGTTCATTATGCTTTCAGACAGCTCCAAATAAACTTGGGACATCACGACCCAAGCCTCACCTGCTTCTTCTGCCGCATGATCTCCAGTTTTTGAGCTAACTGGATTTGACGTTGACGCTCTGCCTCTTCTGCAGCTCGGCGCAGCTTTTCTCTGTGCTCTTCTCTCAGGGCACTTAGGGCTCCCCGTGCATCCCGGATCTGGGCAAGTTTATCTTGAAGCCCCTCATAATATACTGTGGAAAAGAAGGACAAGGCTGGAGTCACATCATTGCCCCCACCGGAGCCACACCTTTCCAAATCTCTTAAGAGGAAAGCAGAAGCAGAACTGGCAGAAGAATTGGGAAGCACCCCATTGTTTTAACCCCATACCAATCTAAAAGTAGCAATAGTCACTTAGGTTGCTAAGAATCAGCAGGGGGCGAGGGAACTCTAAAACTATTTTCAGTCACATCAGGGACTTCTGATAACATACAGCGGCGCTCATCCAGTTGGTTGAGTAGCTCCAGGAGCTGGGGGTGCATGCTGTTGATGGACTGGAAGACAGAAAGGACTGCCGAATCATTGGTAATGCTCCGCCCTCGCAGGTGGTTGCTCTTCATACGGTTGACAAAGGTGGTGACCGCATTCTGCAGAGCTTTCAGAAATTGCTCATGGCTCTCATCTGTCTCACCGTTCTGATATTGCTGCTGGGGAAGAGATGGGAAACCGCTGACCAGAAGTCCCATGTCCTGCCTTCTCCCACCTTAGAATCCTGCAACTGCTTCTTTCAATGTGAATTTGGTTCTTCAAGATGACTAACTACTGCCTGTTTATGTTAGTCCAAACATAAACCCCACACGACAGCAGATGCACGCACTACTCACAATTCCCCCCTCCCCCACCAAAAATAAGCCTAGAACTCACTCTTAAACTTTCCCTTTAGCACTGCTACTCCCGGCTCATAAACAAACATTTCCTAACCCCTGCAATGACGTGCACGAGTCTGACTGATGCCTAGAGAGTGACGCTGTACTCATGCAGAAGGGGTTTGTTCCTACCTCCACCACACTAAGTGGGGCAGGTGGGACTTCAGTAGCCTGGGTTGCTGGCTCTCCCATAGACAGTGGGGCTGAAGGGGTGGGGCTCTTGCGCACTTCCTCCTGCTTCTTTTCCCAATAATTGCGATTCAGGTATCGAGCCAACTGCCAAGAAATATTGAGAAATGAAAGCAACTTATTGTCAGTACATCATTCAAACCAGCAACTTATTGTCAGATGTCATTCAGACCAGCTCCCCGTTAACTTAAAAAGGTTGGAATCTCACCTCAGGATCAATGTCCTCGGCTAGAGGTGCAGAGGAGTTCTGAAAATGACATAGAATTTGTTATTCTTAGTAAGATTCAACATCGTGAAAATATCCCACGATCTAATTATCCTTTTAAAAAAAAATCAAATCCTTGAGAATAGACCTGCAAATCAGCTGCTCAAGCAAGGCAGATGAGAGCAAAAAACCAATTTGCTATTTTCATCCTCCAAATATCCTTCATTAGCCTGATCAATTGTCATGGTAAGTGAGAAATGAAGTGGCTCAACAGTCACAGAATGCTCTGATTGATTCCTGCGATTGACTGACTGGATTTATTATAGCTACCCATCTCACAAACATGACTCTGGCTGGCATATAATAAACAACCAATTAAAAATACTAAAAATATTTCAAGACTGCAGGGCTCCAAAATCTTTCTCCGCTGGCTCTTCTCTGCCAAAGGCTGCACTCTTACCACAGGGGAGGAATAGAGGGCACCGCCTGGGGGTGCTGAAGAGGTGACTGGCGTGGGTTCAGCCTTGGGGTACGTAGAATATGTGCTTTTCTGTCTCTGCAGAGGAAAAGTAAAGACGTAAGAATACCACTTCAATTACCCTCTGCTGTCTTATCAGCATGAGAGAGGCAGTAGAGAAAAGAGTAGCACTGTGTAAGGATTGAGAAGGGAAAGATAGTACCTTCTTAAATCAAACCTGGGATTACACACAAGGCTAGGAAGACACCTCATTTTTAAGGAGTTATCAACATGTAAAAACTAAGTGCCCCCGCACACTCCAAATCATGTTTCCCCCATCAAATCGGGATTATTACACAATCTTATGAGGAAGTGGTAAGCATCCTTTTGACAGGCAGAACTGCAATATCTTATATATGAAGGCATTTCATTTAAATAGAGTACATCTGTGATAACTAAGATGTCAGAAAGTTGAAATATGATATTGTAACCCTCTGACTGTAACACAGATTGAAGTCTTGAGGAGTTCAATTTTTGGATCATTTATGAACAGTAGATTAGGTGATACAGAGAAAGACTATCAGGTAATTATCTGGTAATTAAGGGGCTTCTTTTGACTTAAGAGATGAGAGTGACATTAGCACAAATTTCTCACAACCGGACAACAGGCTGTCACAGTAAAAAGCGGAAGTCTGACTAGCTAAATAAATGCTTCTAATAGCACAAAGCAGTCGAGCACGAGGAATTTACAGGAACCTTAGTTATGACAAATGAAAATCAGTTATGACAACTTGTAAGAATCGTGATCAAAAAACAAACCATCCTTTCCTTTTCCTCCGCCTCAGACTGGGAAAGTGCAATTGCTAGCTGTAGCTCTTCCTCCTCCTGTAGGGCAGTTTCATCACGCTTTGGGGGCAGCTACGGGCAGAATAATAAACAGCAGTCACTGTACCTAGTATGTGGAACTGACCAATTAAATTAAAGATGAACAGAGACCCAAAACAGGCAAGGACTGACCTGGGACTGCTGTGAAAGAGGGCTGGTCAGATATTCTGGAGGAAGTTCTGTGGTAGCGGTTCCTTTTCCTTCTGCCTTTCTGTGCAGATAGAAAGGACAAGTTCGTGACTGCTTCTGAACTACCCTCTTGCTAAGCTGAACGGGGAGACAAAGCAGAGGGGGCCCCAGCAAAACTATAATCTGCAACGAACCAATTATCATTTTTTCCCCCCCTGGAATTTGCATTCTGTAGGACAAGAGAAGATAGGCTAGAGTGCCAGGGGTAGGCAACCTTGGCTCTTTTATGACTCGTGGACTTCAACTCCCCAAATTCCCGAGCCAGCCATATCTGACAATTCCTGCTGGCTCGGGAATTCTGGGCGTTGAAGTCCACGAGTCATAAAAGAGCCGAGGTTGCCTACCCCAGGGCTAGACTATTCATTTTTATAAATCCCACACCTAGCATTCACACATGCAGAAAGCAGAGTTCCCCAAACAGCCATTGTTTCCAGAATATTTATGTAGTACCCTCTTCTACAGTTTAGCTCTTACTTGTTGAGATGTTCATAGCAAGGCTCACATACTCGTACTTCCTTCTCTATGCCAAACTTGGGGATGGTGGAGTATTTGGATGAGCATTTTCCACAGAAGATCTGTCCACAGGCCCGACAATGATGCTGTGAACATACCAGAACCATCAGAATTTTCCAAAATAAACATCTGGTAGGAAAACGTAAGTCTTAAAGCCAATGCCTCTTCTCTCCTAATATCTTTAACCAAACTCTGTGTCACATTTAGCATGTGATCCCAGGATCAGAGGATGCCATAATACTCACCTTGCGAGTCACGACCCCAAATTGAACTCGGCACCGGTGGCATTCTTCTGCATCCACCCAATCAGGAGCCTAGCCACACAGAAACACAGCAATTAGGAGTACCAAAAAGGTGACTGTAACACATTGCCATGATCCTAAATATGCTAAGTTTTCCAAGGGTACCCCTATGCTAGAATGCATTACAAATAAAGGAAATGGGTCCAGTGGTATAATGTGTTAATGGACAGTAAAAGCTCATTGTGAACGAATTTGTTTTAACCTCAAAGATGAAAAAAAGATTAGCTATTTTCCAATCTGTCTACATAGAATTGCAATCACAAATCACAGATGTGAAGTAATAAGTGGAGAAGAAAGGAATTAAGAAAATCCCTAATGTACAGATGGCACAAAATAGGAGGGGGCGTGTTGTATCATCTGCCTCAACCAGCTGTTACGGTGGTGATTGATTCAGCCCAAATTCTCAGCATTAGAAACAGTATCAAAGCAGAGACAAAACAAGTACGTACTGCACATTCAAAATGTAATTAGTACAGAACAATCCAAATTATTTCCCCCAATGAGGTGAGCCGCTTTCCCAGCTAGGACACTTACCCTTTCTGCAGCGAACATTGCATCACTTTCTTTGAATTCTGGAAAAACATGACCTGTAGGTAGATTAATACTGTCAAGCCACTGCATGCCAAACTAACTTAGGCTCTGGAGATTGAGCTGAGGACTACATGATGGGTATGAACAACTGCCTGCAGGCTTCCCTATGGTCTGCCACGTGGGCAAAGCCCTGGACACTCTTCTTTTTACCAACCAATGATAGGGAGCTATAGGGCATGATTTATTTGCAAGAAATCTTCAGAATCTTTCCAGATAATCAATTGACCGCTAAATCCCATGAATGTCATAGTGTGACAACTAACAAGGGCACAGGGATTTGTTTTTGACTCCAGAATTCGAAGACTGAGATAGGCCCAAGAAGTAAAATGGTTGTGATCAGTATTTGAAACACAGTAAGCAATTGCCACCAGCACTTCACTAATGTCTGTAAATTCATGAGGCGGTTTTCAGGCCATATAAATTTGATTAAATAAATGAACAAACAAATAAATGGAAAGTTCTGATTTCTCTAAATTCCCAGCTGCAAACATACCACCCATGCAACTGACCTTAATACCATAATGGAAGGCTACTTGTCTTTCCTCACCTTCTACCTTCATGATCTGGTAGGTATCTTGGACCACCTTGTATTTGGGCTCATTGCGGAAGGCATGGGCCCATGCCTGGATCAGGTATAGGATCTTGTTGCGAACATTTGCCTCAACTTGTCGCTGCAGATAATAGGAAGGATCAAGATCAGGCACTGCAGCCAACAGAATTGAGCTCGCAATTTTTTGACTTATGACACCGATATATGATGCATCATCCCACTGAGCAACAAAAGTTAAACTCATTTTTTTCTCTTGTTTAGTCACTGCTTGTAAACAAGTATGATTAGGAACCCAAAATAATTTCTTCGTAAAAAATTATTCTCACTGAAGAAATTTATATCTAATTTTAAGAGGTGTTTTGGTGCACAAATGACTGTTCTTACCTCACAGATACAGAATCATTTAAGACTCTTCTTGCTGCGACAAGCTAAAAAAAATGAAGTTAAAGATACAGCAAGGGTCTTATAGAAAAATACTCTTCCCTGAACACCATGACAACCTCTGCATTACTGAAGATGCAGATTCAAGCACATTCTCCCCTTGCATCATAGTATATTGCTTCCATCAAGAACCATTGATGGAATGAGGCTGAAATACTGTAAGGCAGGAAAGATCATGACGACAAGGTCTAAATTTTTATAGGGTTAGGGTTAAGATAGCAACAATAATAATAGACTTTGTGGGAGGAGTCATTTTATGGTGTAAAAAGACCAGGATTTGAATAAAATGTTCTTCTACGAAAAAGATGTTTCATAACTCAGCTACAGGAGCATTACTACACCTGTGTATACTATATACATATTAAATATATATTTATATAAATATATATTAAGAACTAGCAAATCAGGATACAAGACCTGCAAAGTTATCCAGCATTTTTTTTCACTGATACAGATACAGCTGAAGCACAGAAAATGATGTGTTTCATTTGACACTAGTAGATAAAATCCACCCATTATAAAATGTGATGATAATAAGGAAGAAAACAATCCAGAAGTGAGTGTATTCAAGCAATGAAAGCATCAATAACACATACATTGATATAAATATGCACAACTATTCAGGCCGAAATCTTTGCTATACAAATACATGGAAAGACATGGAAATGACTGTGCTCTAAAACTATTTCAGGCTAATTGAAATGTTAGATGTAATCTGTGTATATATACACGCATAAACATACTACACTTGAATAAGGTCGTTAAAATTTTAAATGCCCAAAACAGATTTTTTTTAAAAAATAAAACTTTTAGGACTTTGGCATTTGTTCTATGTTGCTTACTTTAAAAAAAAAGTTCATACAAGGTAGTATTTTGTCATGCGATATTAATACAAATCTTCAAGGAAAAAACAACAGCAAAGTCAATCTATTTCACCTCACTCCAGTTAAGGCTTTTCTCTAGCGTAGCTAACCGTAAAGAAAAATGGCCTAAGTGCTATTACCTTCAACAATTCCTTCAATTCCTCCATGGTCTGTTTGTTAGCCACCTCATCATGGACTGTCTGACCACAATTCTTTACTACAGATTCCAAGACCTGCATAAAAAATATACAAACATTAGCTCCCAAATAAAGTTCAGAGACTTCACAACAAATAGTCTGGATCTCCTTTACAATGCATGACACACGGGCCCGAATGAGGAAAACCTTCCTAGTCCCTGGGGAGTGTCATTATACTTCTGCTTACCTCTAGTGCATAGAGCGCCACGTGAGGATTCTTATCATTGACTTTTTTCTTAATTGCACCCACAGCATACTTGGCCCTGGGAAAACAGAGGGGGGGGGGGAAGAGAACCAGTTCAGTCTAATGAAAGCTGCAAGGAAACTTAAGCCAGCTAACATTTGTTCCTGTCACGAAACATACTGTAATCATTTGCAAAATGCAAACACTTGATGAAGGAGGCTGTGTACATGCCAAGACAAAACAAAACCAAAAAGTCATATTATGACTAGACTAGCCCCAGACAAAGAAAATATTCCAAATGACCATGTCCCAGAACAGTGGCTCCCAATCTTTTCTATACTTCGTACCCCTAAAACGCTCCTGATATATTCTCGCACCCCTTACAAAAGTTCAAAATAATGGCAATGAATTATGCATATACATTATAATTTTGAAAACCCTTTGCCCCCACTGGAATATCGTCTCACACCCCCAGTTGGGAACCCCTGACCTAGAATAATGGACTAAAGGGCCAACCAGAGTGGAGCCCATTATATGCTTAGACCCAAGTAGCAACGAAGTTCTATTCTGGGATTTCCTAGGAATAATTAGCCAACTGAATAAAAATTGCCAGTGAAATATTTTTTAATATAAATCCATTTTACAACTGCATCTTAAATCAGTTGTTTCTCAAAAGAAAATCCATTGTAGAGCTGTAAAAGATGCAGCAATGACCAAAACAAGGACACAGCAAAAAGGAAAAAAATAGTGTTGAATGATTCTTAGTTAACAAAGCAGACAGAGTACAATATAACCATGCATATAAGGGGGGCGGGGGGGATGGATAGCAGAAAATACATTTTCTTTCACACATAGTATTAGAATGCAGTTTATTTACTGAATCTAAATGAGAAAACAATCTTATTCACACAAAATTAAGCTATGAAATTCATTTTAGTAAACAAGTGATCACCAATGCAAACGATTTTAAAATGTATTAGCAAGATACACATTCAGAGGATAGGGCTATGAATGATCATTCATGTTGATGGCACTATTCATAGGCCTCTTCAAGAGAGAGATGGGGATGGGACAAATAACAAAACTTGTGACACAAGCCATATGACTTACATACTTCTATACAACATTGGGGTGAAAGTATAAAAGCCTAGGATTCATGCTATGACATCACAATACAAACGTGTGTCACCTTGGTTTGTCTAGGATGTCTAAAATTATAATCTATCTCTAAAATCAAAGGTAGCATATCATATATCTAAAGAGCAATAATAGAAAAAGGCTACCAACTTCAAATCCTGCTCATGAGCTTCTAGAATGGATCTGATTGGAGAGTGCGTGTATTAATCTGATCTATGCCCTGATCCAGAAAGACTATCCTTACTTTCTATGTACTGGATAATAATTACATACATTAGTTAAGGATTAATAGATATTAGTCATGTTAATTGGGATTGATGGGAGCTAAAGTCCATGCTATCTGGAGGGTAGGAAGCAATCATCCTTTTTGAGTGATGGCACTGGAATAGCATCCTGGAATCCACACTATAAAATAGAACGGGACTCAGGACAAAATATTAATTAAATATTAATTAAAACTATGAAACTAATATTAACATTGCTATACCATTGACATGATTGTTCCCTATGTATTTACTTTTTTTCTTTTTGTTATTAAAGATTTTCAATTTATCAACAATCTACAGGTTGCCAAGGATTCGGTGAGTTATACATAGGCCAGAGATTTTACACTGTGTAGCTCTGTGCTAGCTGATGGTTTATTTGAATGGCCCAAGAGTTTTTATAGAACAACAAGGTCTTTAGAGACACAATGTAGCCAATATCTAAAATTTTGGGTTTGGAAAATGGATAAACAGAGATTCAAACTTCTATATCAGCAGCACATTTCTTTCCACTCATGCTTTAATTGTAATGAAAGAATGCTTCTTTCAATAAAGTGCATAAAAATAGGGCAATGAAAAGATGGTAAAGCTCAGCACATACTGGGTATCTCCCTGACGAATCATATCACAGATCTGTAGAATAGATTCCCAGTCTGTCTCCAGCAGAAGCTGACTTGTGGCCTTATCTGCAAGATATTAAAATAACAGTCATTCAGGCACAATTTCAAATTTATATTCACTATCAGAGAATTGATGAACAAAGGGATTTTTCTTCTGACAAGAATTACCAGACATGAATGAGAACCTCAGATCACAATTACAGCTATTACAGTTGTTTACTGTATGCTATTACCAAGCATTTATAAAAAGTTTTTCTCAGCAAAGTTGACCTCTTGGCTGTCAAATCTAAGTCGAGCTATAAACATTTGCTCCTCCAACTATACTATTTATCATTTGTCCAGATATCTTATATTTCCTTTAATTACTTCATCTTTATCTTTCACAATAAATAGACTTCTTTAATCAGACCACTCCAGAATCTCTATCAACAAGTTTAGATTATAACATCTTCACTTCTTTTGCTTTCCAATTCTTCCTCCAAACTTCCTTCTGTCATAAACTTTGGTACTTTTTTCCAATTTATGTAGAATAAATCCTAGTTACATGTACATAGATTTCTGTACATATTTAATCTTTCTGCATATCACCCTCTCACCTTTAGTTTCTCCTTCCCTGTCATGTTATAAATTTCTTGAAGGAACTTAAGTATATTTTGGAATGGTATACTTTGGTATATTCTAACACTCCAAATTCAAATGGAGCATTATATTTAAAGGGATATGAATAGCTGATCATTGTTTTTTCCCCATCAATACAAAAACACCAGTTAATTTGTTGACTCTGGACAGAGGGTGATGTAAGATTTTCTTTCCATTGATTTTTGTCCTAATGCAACATCTTTTCCTTGATTCAGTCAGTACTCACTCTGTCATTTCCTGGTACAACCAGTCACCTTGTAGAACCTGATTTTAGGTCAGTGATGAGATCAGCAGCCTTGTACAATTACAAATACTAGTTGTTGTTTTTTTCAAATTACACATTTCTATCATTCCATACATTCAAAATGTATCAAGCTGGTCAAAAGACCCTTCCCCTATCTACACAAAGGAAAACTGAGGGAACAATACCGCCATTCTGCAAACCCATCACATGACGCCAGGCAATATCACATTATAATGAGGACCCAGATTGTTGGGGGCAATAAGCTGACTTTGTAAAAATGCCACTGGGGGGGGCGAAAGCCCTAATAAGCAGGCATATACATAGAATGAAGGCTATTGCTAAGCACATTGATTTGTGCTTTAAATTGTAAGCCGCCCTGAGTCTTCGGAGAAGGGCGGGATATAAATGGGATTAAAATACAATGAATAAAAATTAATCACTCCAGCTGACCTCTCTGTCGCTAGAGTACAACCTAGCACAGGGGTCGGCAACCTCGGCTCTTTTATGACTCGTGGACTTCAACTCCCAGAATTCCTGAGCCAGCTATGCTGGCTCAGGAATTCTGGGAGTTGAAGTCCACGAGTCAAAAAAGAGCCGAGGTTGCCGACCCCTGACCTAGCAATTTGTGGAGCGAGGACAACGATCCTACGAGTCAGTACAGGAAAATCAATATGGGTGTATGGAGGGGGGAAAAAACGGGCGCAAAAGGAAAACGCTTCAGAGGCCTGGCTGGTTTTCAGACGCAACGGAAAGATCCCCCCAAAAGGAAGATGCGATTTACAGAAGCCTTTAGAAAGGGAGGTCGAAGGAAAGCAAGGCATTAAAACGAAGGCCGAAGCTCTGGGGCAGGATTAGGCCAAGGTTCCCTTCCCCCCCCCCACACTCAATACCTAAAAGGCGCTCGAAGGTGCCACCGCCTCGCCCCATTGTGCTCCCCCGCTGAAGATCAGGCTGGACCGCCACTGCCGCCGCCGCCGCCGCTCTTCCCCTCCAACGTCTCCGCAATTTAGGCCCCGCTTCCGCCTTCCAGTCAGCGGAGAGGGCGGGCTTTCCGGCGGCAAGCCTCAGCGATTGGGTGAAGGGCGAACGAAGTAAACTGTCGCTCCGAACCAATGAACGCTGCGAAGAACGTCGGCGACCGTAGAGTCGGCCTCGGTTGCTATGGGAATGGCGGGAAGCTCTTCTTCTCTCTACCTGCTTCTCGGGCCTACCGGGGTGGGAAAGTCGCTGCTGGCGAAGCGGCTGCAGAATATCCTACGTAGGGTCCCGACGACGAAGGGGGAAGCGGGGCTCGTGGGTCAAAGGCAGACGAAGTCGAGCAGGGCCTGGCGAGGAAGGGAAAAAAGGAAAGGACCAAGGAGGTGGGTGCGCCATGCCTCTTTGCCAGCGTAGAGAGGCGCCAGGCTCCGGGTGGCCTCTAGAGATTTCAGAAAGTGATTACGAAATTGTGGTTTTCAATGGGATATTAAATGTATGACAGTGCAAAAAACCGTCTCGGTTATATGTAATTTTAATGAAGTTTAAATGCGAAAGGAAGACTTGGAAGATGGGTTTCTGTCTGCTGCCATTACTTTTTCCAAGTGCAGCATGAAATATGAATATGAAATCGTTAAATGCACACCCAGGAAAAAAAAATTAAATGGATTTGGCCTCCCTTGTAAGAATCTTGGGGCTAACAGTGGTGTGTGACAGGTATCATGAGAGAGGGATGAAGTTTAAAAATGCCTGCTTAATGTTTGGAATGTAGTTTATATATATATATATATATATATATATATATATATATATATATATATATATATATATATATATATATATATATATATATATATATATATATATATATATATATATATATATATATATATATATATATATATATATATATATATATACAGAATAGTTAGTCTTTGCCGTGTTGGGCAAGGATGTAGATGGGATCTTGTTCTTGAGCAGCCTTTCCTACTATATCCTGCTCTTTTCCAGATAATCTTCTTTGAGAAATAATTCCCAGATAAGCACAGGTGATGGAAAACATCATTGAAGACATCTGAGAGTATTGGGTTGAGAAAGGCTATTCTGTAAAAAAAAAATCAATCCCACCTGTATCTTACTGTATTGAATGTTATTCTTTCCTACCATCTTCCTTAATGGCTTTTTGATACAGCTGAGCTCCAAAGATGGGGCCAAGGACCTTGGAGAACCACCAGCTACTTTGCCAACGGTATGGCTTTTATTATCTTTGGCTCACTAGTTTTGGTCCACTGAAACAAATTCTTTAAATAGATCAAGATTGATTGGTTTGTAGAATTGAGCCCACATAAATAGTTGGAGCTGGTAGGTACAGTATATGAAGCAGTGGAAAATGGGATTAGGACACTCAAGTACATCCATACATTCTTATATACATAATCTTAAACAGCCTTTTCTGTTCTCCCTCCCCTTTTCTCAGTATTATTGGGCAAGAGTGAGTTATATGTTGTCTTCTGTATTAGGCTTTTTTTCCTTACAGCCTGTCTGATGGCTGAAAAGTTGGCCATCAGAGTATTGTTAATCAGATTGCACAAAATGCTGAGGGAATGGCCATAGAGTACTATTTAGGTGTTGAATACAGTGGATTAATAGTAAAAACAATGTAGGATACCACATACTGTTTGCTTAGATTTGTTTATATTTTTCAGTAAACAATAGAGAAAGCTCTTTAGGTCCGCCTTCTCTTCTGGCAATTGCCTAAACTAGTCCCTGGTTTTTTAGCAAGATTTTCGGAAGTGGTTTGTCCTTGCCTTCTTCCAAGGTTTAAGAGAATGACTGCCCAAAGGCACCAAGTTGGCTTCATGTCTAAGGCAAGACTAGATTTCATGATTTCTAGCCTGGTGCCTTTAAAGGTAAAAGGTAAAGGTTCCCCCGCACATGCATGCTAGTCGTTTCCGACTCTAGGGGCCGGTGCTTATCTCCGTTTCAAAGCCGAAGAGCCAGTGCTTGTCCGAGGACGTCTCCGTGGTCATGTGGCCGGCATGACTAGACGCCAAAGGTGCACGGAACGCTGTTACCTTCCCACCGTAGTGGTCCCTATTTTTCTACTTGCATTTTTACGTGCTTTCGAACTGCTAGGTTGGCAGAAGCTGGGACGAGTAACAGGTGCTCACTCTGTTACGCGGCACTTGGGATTCGACCCGCCAAACTGCCGACCTTCTGATCGACAAGCTCAGCGTCCTAACCCACTGAGCCACCACGTCCCTTCTGGTGCCTTTACATTTACATTAAACAAATAATAATGAAAACAGCACACTGTGTCATGTTTTTATAGAACATTGAGTCAGTATTTAATATCTGTATTGGGGAAAATATTTGAAGCCTAGGATAATCAACTCAAAGAGGTTGAATTAGATGTTTCAATTAATTTGATGACAATCTAGGTGTGAGTTTGAGGAACTCTTCTCAATTAAGTAAAAAGTTGGTTACCTCTTTTGGAGCCTTCCCTCCATGACATGGGCTCGTAGAAGTGAATTACGAGGTCGAAAGGTTTTTGTGGATTTCAGAAAAAATGGCTTGTTAAACATTGTATTGGAAAAGGTTTCAAAACAATTTCAAAAACTCCCCCCCAATTAGTTCATTAGGCAAATAGTGTACAAATGAAGAAAGTGGAACATAACTGTTATTCTTCCCAGCGATGGTTGGTAAAAATCATTCTGGGAGGAAGGCTTACAATACACCAGAAGGGTAAAAAAAAATCCCAGGGTAATGGCGAAGAATTGCAAATCAATGTTGCATTTTCTGTTGTCAGTGCTCATGAGATCATCATACAGAAAATACTGTGATGTGCACAAGAGGATACTTTGGGTAGACTGTTGCCTCTTTCAAGTTTGTCAAACACCATTTGGATGATTTGGCAGACTATCGGGAAAATGTTCCATAGACAGCTGAGACAAAGGTAGAACTTTTGGCTGTTAATGAGAAATGTTATGTTTTCAAAAAACACTGCATTCTAGCAGAAGAGTGCATAAAGAATAGGACTGCTTTCACCTTGCAATAATTGAAAAAGGCAAATTTTGGGCTACATCAGCAAATTCATCAGGAAAATGGCAGGGTATCTATCCACGAGCTGATGCTTAAATGAACGTGGATCATGCAGCAAACCAATAGTGCTAAAATACATATACATCTACTAGAATGGCTGAAGCAGAGGACACATAGTTTTGGAACAGCCAAGTTAAAGCTGTGACAACTCAATTGAAATATTGTGGCATCACCTGAAGTTTGTGTAAGACAGTCCAATCATACTATTAGTTGTAGTTCTGTAAATAGAGATAGCACAATTACAGCCAATGAGTAGGATTGATTAACAGGCATAGAAAATATTTGTTGGAAGTTATCACTGCTAAAAGAAGTAACAATTACTTCGAGAATACTTCTTTATAAATTTTCCAACAAAGATATGAATGTTGGCTTAGTCTTAGTGTATTCACTAGACATTATACACTATACCATTTTATGTGTTGTTTCTTTACCAGAATCTCTTCATCTACCAATAGGACTTAAGCTCAGTTCACATTGTGCATCATAGTACAGCAGGATTACAGATAGATCTAAAAATAACTTTTGTTGCTGCTCTAACTGTAATTTTATAGTTGTCACTATTGCAATATAATTGCTAATCATCGTGCTCACGCTTTCAGACTTTCATTCAAAAGCAGGTTTTCCTCATGTAATTAAAGCCACTAGGTGGCGCTCAGGATTAATTCTTCTGGGACAAACTTTGCTACCCTTTCTATTGGTTATGATTTTCCTTCCATTATATTTGTAATATGTGTTGATATAGTATGTATCCATCCACCTGTGGCTTGTTATTATGTATTTACCCATTAGTATCCATCTCTCAGGGAGATGGGCAGTTTAAAAATGTGAAAATAAATAAATTGCTGAATTATTATCACGTTTCCTCCGATTTATGATTTTTCAGCTGCTGCTTTTTCCAGTCTTGGTAAAGGGAAGTACCTGAGGAAATGTTAATCATGTTAGTCATAGCTCAATAGTATGTATATGACGTGGATATTTTTGGATGTTTAAATACTGAAAAACATACTGTCAATGAAAACAGAAAAACCTCCTGGCACTGAGGGTTTTCTGAATTATATCAGACCTTGCACTGAAGATAGAACTCAGGGTTTTGAGGATCCTGAAAATAACTTTATGATATTGCATACCAGAACTTTTTATGGTATTTCCTCTTATTAGAATTGGGAGAGTTAGATTACCATATCAGGATAGGGAACCTAATTAACAGAATAGACAGTATCTACAGTTCTGTGCACACATTCTTGGCAACAAGGCCTATTGTAATATATTGTATGCTAAACATTCTCTGTACTGTGCAGTAGAAAATAATTCATTTGCACATCTGTGTATCTGTATGTGTTTTTACAGGTAGGCACAAATCTTACCGATCTCTCAATAGGAAAGAAGATCACAGTTCGAGAGCTAGGAGGCTGCATGGGTCCTATCTGGCCCAGTTACTATAGTGACTGCCGTGCTGTCCTGGTGAGCGTTCATTAATATAGTGTGTATAATTCAGTGGGTATTATTTTTATAATAAACTTGCAAGGTTGTAACCATTTTTATGACGTTAAAAGAATAATTTGGGGTCCTACGAGCCAGGGTAGCAGAAGAACAAATCAGAAAACGAAATCCAGACATACTGTGAGAAATGAGATCCAATTTTATTCCCAAGAACAAAGAGATTTCTTTTGGAGGTAGACTACAAAGGAAATGGGGTCCAGAGGCTTGGCTTTATAGGGAGACTGGTCCTTGATGTGAGCAAGCAAGTGTGGTTTGTGTATGTGTTGGTTTTAACACATGTCCTTCCTGTGCAGATGTACAGATGCTCCTGATTTGGGCTTTGATCCTGTGTGAAATCTGTAAAGGAAGATCGCCCTCAGATACCTCAGATACGTGGAGTTCACCTCTGGCATCTCCTTTTATCCTGGTGGGGGGGGGGATTCCTGCTCTTTGATGGAGTCAGTTAGGATTGTATGTTTATTCTGGGACTGGTCGGCAGTTAAAAGTTCTGCTGCTAAAAAGGCAGGAGAGGGGAGGGAGGGGGAGAACAGAGGACTTAACTTCTATCAGTGGCATACCATTTTTTCTGCTTGTATAGATGCAAAGGAATGAGAGATGGTGCTAAACAATGAATGTTTGTTTTTGAAAGGGAAAGTTAAGTCGGATTGGAAGAATGCTACTTAGAACTATTTTTGGTACGGATTGGAAGAATGCTACTTCGAATTATTTTTGGTAGAGTTGAAGAGCCTGGCTGGCTATTACGGTTATGCTTATCTTATAATATTGGAGTTTGCAAAAAAAAGTGCAGTGTTGTTAATTGGAAAGGATAGTATCTGGTGAAGGTAAGTGAGCGAATCAATGACAGACTCTTGACAAAAAAAAAAGAGAGGAAGTAGAGCAACTACTCACTGGGCTGGAGGGTGTCCAGAGCTTTTTGGAGGCTATGGCTTTGGGAGCTCATTTAGCTGGCGTACGTGGTACTGTACATGTGCCAGTGAATGGGTTAGTCAGCTGCAATGCAGTCCTAGTAAAACTTTCCTTGTCCACAACTTGATGAACATACAGACCTAGCGTACTGTATATTTCCAAAATCTGGTTGTGTGAGGGCAGTGACATTGTTCTCTCAGAAATCTGCTCTCTGGGTTAAAGATCCAGATGCCTGGGCCGGGCAATGGGAGTGTAGTTTTAATCTTAAATGACACCTTGTGATCAGGGACTCAGCACCTTCTCAGAGGGGTGAATGCTTAGTAAACAGACAAGCCTGAATCGTGCTATAAAAGAAGGGTTTAGGAATCGGATTTCTGTTGGTAAGCAACTTCTAGTTCTTAGGCCTGATTTTCTGACCCGTGTTTTTGATTCCCTGATTGAACTTTGGATTGGTACAAGAATATACTTAGCTCTGATTCCTGGAACTTGGATTTGTCTGCATGGAAACCAGGCTCCTTGTTTATTTTTCCTGGGCTTTCACATTCCTGTACTCTTCTAAGATTTATAGCTGCCATAAAACCTCTGACCTCTTGTGGTCTGACCTCTTGCACTGGCACAAACATTTAGAGAAGGCAGGAAAATATATACAGGTAGTCCTTGATTTAGGACCATAGTGGAACCCGGAATTTTGGTTGTCAATTGTTGCTGTCATAAGGTGCAGCACTTTGTGATCCAACTTGATTTTATGACTGTTTTTATGACTATTGTAAAGTGAGTCATCACTGTTGTTAAGTGAAACACATGCTTGTTATACAAACTACATGGTCACTAAACAAATCCAGCATATCCATGGGTGGGTTTTTTTGTCAGTTTTCTGCTGGAAAATGGCAAAAAAACTTTGTAAATCAAGGTCACATGACCAGAGAACACTGAAGCTGGTTATAAAAGTGAGCTGATTGCCAAGCACCTGAAATGCAATCGCATGACCACTGGGTGAGGGGGGAATGGCAGTTGTAATTTCGAGGATGGGTCATAAGTAGATTTTTTTTGAAGTCATGAGAGACTTCATAACTTCATAACTGTCATAAATGACTGGATGTAAATTGAGGATTACCTGTATACTGCTCCTGTGATTGTCTTGATTCTTTATTACCCAGAATGGGTTCTATCCTTTGAACTTTAATGACATTGATAGGATGCTCTTTTGGTTGTCCCTGGTCAACTGTGTGCTTCCTCCCTCCCTCCCTCCCTCCCTCCCTCTCTCTCTCTCTCTTTCTCTCTTTCTCTTCTTCCTCCTCCTCCCCGTCCTCTTCCAGGTATCTGGAAGAGAGGGAACAGACTGGGTGAGAGAGAGGGAGGAAATTTAATTTCAGTTGCTTGAAAGTGGCCGTGGTGTGTGTCTCCTCAAGAGGCACTCCTTGGGCCCATTTGCACTTGATAACTACCACTTCCGTCTCTATTCTTCCTTTGGGGGAGGGGAGGGCACATGGCTGTTAAAAAAGTTGTTGGTGTGCAGCTGCAGGGTGCTCTAGAGCACAGGTGCCAAACATACGGGCTGCACGCGATCCACAACACTCCCAAATGCAGCCCCAACCATATTAAGTTGCTCTAGAACATTTTGCCCCTAAAATTTGATCAGTTCCCACTTTATTAAGCTTTCAGAAACTACCAAAGAGAGCATTATTCAAGAAGGTTTTTGATTTGAGGTGATTTATTTATTGATTTGCTGGTTCTGTTCTTCACTTGAGCAGTTTATTTTTTTATTTATTTCTTAATTTTGTTGTATTGTTTAATTGTGTCACGTGTACTTTGTTACAGTTAAGATTGTAACCTGCTGAAAGATTTTTTTTTTTGCTGTAAGTGGGCAAAAATGTCAAATATAGGTAGTCCTCAACTTACAACTGTTCATTTAGTGACTGAAGTTACAATGGCACTAAAAAATTGACTTACGACCGTTTTTCACATGACCATTGTAGCATCCCCATGCTCCTGTGATCAAAATTCAGACACCTAACAACTGATTCATATAAATATGAATAGTTGCAGTGTCCTGTTGCAGTGTCCTGGGGTCATGTGATGACCTTTTGCAATCGTCTGACAAAGTCAATGGGGAAGCCAGATTCACTTAACAACCGTGTTACTAACTTTACAGTTGCAGTGATTCACTTAATAAATATCGCAAGAAAGGTTATAAAATGGGGCAAACTCTCATAACAAATGTCTTGCTAAGCAACAGAAATTTTGGGCTCCAAAATTTGTGGTCATAAGTTGAGGACTATCTGTAATCAAATATTCTCACATTTCTAATAAAACACCATGACCTGACATCTATATTCTGAGGGTTTTTAAGCAATTATAGATGTTCTGGGACGTGTCAATTAGATTTATAATCTCAACATATATTTAATATATAAATCTAAATGTTTACGGCTATTGTTGCTAAGTGTCCCACTCTTTATTTCTTAGGCTAGAGTGTTTATGTATTAGGTTTGTATGATCCCCATCTCACTTAAAGTGACTTTCATTGGGTAGCTAACCCAATGAAAACTTGAACATAATAAAATTGATTATGTGCCATCAAGTCATTGGAAGGAATAGTGCACCAAAGAGCAGCGAATATCTACAAGATGACACATCTCTTGGGTCCTGCCAAATGATACTCTTTAATCAATGGGATTTGGAGAATATTCCTTCTGCCAGATCTGGTGGGGCTGATATACACTACTGGCATTTCTTTATAAGAAAAAACTTATTTTATCCTAAACATGTATGTAATGTGTTGTATATAAGATAAACATATTTCTTAGACATAGATATACATATATTACATTTAGTATTCACCCTTTAATTCCTTTATTCGGGGCGGAGTTGGGGTGACTGAATGAAGCTGAGCACTTACTGGGCGGATGCCCTTCCTGACTCCCATGTGAATTCTGCATAGGCATTAGGAAGGGCATCCAGCCATTAAGCGCTCAGCTCCATCCAATTGTCCCAACTCCATCTCGAATAAACAGATTAAAGGGTCATAAAAAATATAGCCTTACAGCCCATTGTCTGTAAAATTGTCTATAGATTATAAAATTGGGGGAAATTGGGCTTCAGTTGCACAGGCAAAGATTTATGCATGTTGTTTTTCAGATTGTGCTAAATTTTTATGTATTCTAGTTTTGACATGGCATGCCGCACAAAGAGTGAAATAGGCAAACAAGCTTGCACAGTACTTTAGGATATTATTTAAGTATATTGCTCCCTCTCTCCTGCAGTATATGATTGATGCTGCCAATCCTACTCAGATTTCCGCATCCTGTGTCCAGCTCCTGTCCCTCCTTTCTGCTGAACAGCTAACATCAGTTCCTGTCCTCCTCATTTTCAACAAAATGTAAGTAAATTAAGCTGAATTTCCAGACAGAAGACTTAGATCAGTGGCTTTTGTCAGCACAGCAGGCAAATGAAAATGGGTGTGTAACTACTTTTTCCCTCACTATTCTGCTTCCTAGTGACTTACCTTGCTACATGTCCCTGGTGGAGATGAAGTCATTACTCCGCATCCAAGATATCATTACTTGTGCCAAACAGGTTATCACTGTGGTCGAGATCAGTGCACGGGACGGCAGGGGCTTATCTGATGTAATGAAGTGGTTTCAATCCACCCTGTGCGATTGAAGTTGGAATCTGGAAATGCCAAGAAGCTGAAGCGTTTCCTGCAAGCAGCGGAACAACATTGCCATCAGAAACTTTGGTGTAGAAATATGTCGTTTAAATTATTCAGTGGATTCCCTCTTAACTGGCAAATTGGCTGGTTGCTACTGTATGTAGATCCATTGAAAGGGAACATTGAAGCTGCTAACGGTAAGCACAGTAATCATATACAGCACTACGGGAGAAGGGCGGTATATAAGTCCAATAAACATAAACATAAACATAAACATTGTATGATTTTCTCTAGGGTATTTGTACAGGTGAAATAATTGCAAGTAAACATGCTGTAACAGAGGTACCAATCAGGTTTTGTAGGTAGGCAACCTGAAGTTTAATTTCACACAAAGTTTCTATGCTTTGTATTATTTTCTGGTCCACGAAATCAGATCTGGTAGAAGTACAAAGCAAACAAATTCCTGTTCTGTAACACACTAGAGATTCAGATTGCTCAAGTCTGAGTATCTTATTCAAGAGTTTGTGTACATAGTCTCTTGTGTTTCAGTTGTCAGTAGTTTAACTATTTTCTACAACAACTGTTATCTAACTCAGAACCAAAAATTCGTAGTCCTAACAAGTATTAACTTGATGGGCTTTAGCAGATAGCTTTTGCCAATGGAACAATCTCTGTTTTTCCCTCGGCCAGAAATTCCATCCAAACCAGTGTATAGGGGTAACACTGACCTACCATATTAAATACCATATACAATATTTGCTGTAGTGCATACTGTTGCTTTTCTGTGAGATACATTAGAAATATGTTAATTTTGTGGTGTTTCCTTGGTTTTGATTTCTTCTCACTAGAATCTCACATTCTTGGAATTCAGGTTTTTGGTGAGCTCATACCATCATGTGAACCAGATTAGCTGAGTCATGGGACACCAGCAAAAAAAAACAACCTCTACAATGGCTCAGTAAATTATAGTTGAATTACAAAATGGGTGTGCAATGTAGCAATTCTAAAGTTCTGCATGACTAATTAGTTCTCTCAACCAATTAAAAATGGTAAAGTTTAAGATGTAACAAGATGAGAGCCTTACCAATATTGGATGTATTCTGTTTAAAATTCAGTTCTTCTGTCACTCTTTCACGTAAACTTTTATCTTCTCAGCTTTCCATTTTATTCTCTTGTATCAGTGGCTTCCATCAGAGCCACTAATCAGTTATTTGAATGCATGTATTTACTTATTCCAATTCAAAGACTCTCGAGAGTCTTTGAATGGCTTGTAAGAAACCAAATATATACTAGGGTTAAAAATAAAGAACATTTACAGAATGAATGCTGGCATTCAATCCAGTTGCACCTCCTGCTGGACAATCACAAAGATGGTTCAACTAGAGGTGAACACAGATCACATTCTCTTCCTGTCTCACAAAACGGGTAGATTCAACCCAATAGAACTGACTCTCCCAACAAATCATGCTGTACCTCTCTGTATTCACCCTCCATAAACACCCAGTTTAATGAGAGCTTTAATTAATTGCACTGAATTCCTATTACCAAAAGCTGGTAAATTATGAATTCAATGCATCTGAAAGCTATGAACTAACCTATTTTATGCTGCCGTATTTTCTTGTTGGTGCTTTTATAACAGTGCACTAAATTAGACACTTAAATATTTATCTGAAATAAATATTTCATAGAGTAAAAACTACTTACTGTGTCAACGATTGAGCAGCTCTTACAGCATCATTCTGTACAAGGCTCCTCATTACTTTCATTTTATTGAAATTTACTAGTAACTTTTAGTCTTTTGTTCTTTAGAGGATATTTAGTTTGCAGGACAAAATATAGTTATCCTGAGGAATTAGCTTGGGCTCAGAGAATAAGCAAAAAAATAGGGCCAGCAAGGGAGAGTCACCGACCTCCAAGAAGTAGAGCTGGTATTAGTCCTGTTACATTGCTTTCTGAAGCTCTGACTCATAAACATATTTCATAATTGATTTTTAAAGTAGCATTTTTAATTGTATAAATTCATGCAAGCACAGACTATCCTTAATATTCAACGTGGATAGATTGGAGATATGACATGTCCAGAAATGAGATTAGTTCTGCTGCCAGTTAACATGTTTGGGAAAATATTTTGTACAGCTGAGGTAAAGGGAATGAGATTTTATGATGGGATAACATACACATACCACCCAGTTGTTGTTAGTTGCGAAGTCGTGTCCGACCCATCGCGACCCTATGGACAATGTTCCTCCAGGCCTTCCTGTCCTCTACCATCTTCTGGAGTCCATTTAAGCTCAACCACCCAGTGGGACTCCTTAATTTCCATAAGGTATTAAGAACAGCTAGAATTATTCAGTGAGTTATGAGCGCATGTCTTAGATTGCAACACTTTATTTTTTTAAAAAAATCCCTCCTTTTCCCTCACTATGACACACACACACACACACACACTCATACCCACTTTCACTCATCTGGCTCTTGTGACTCAGACAATTCTAAAAGGAAAGTTGCAAGTTTTATTTACTGACTGGAACCTAGAAATTGTGAAAAATGTCCCATAACTGTGTACCTTAGTTCCACAAAGAAAATAAAAATGAGGTAGCAAAGAGTTAAGATTTCTTCTATAGATTAGTCCTCATACCTGAAGTGCAAAAACATTCAGAGCATGAGTTAAAATGTAGGCATGCAGAACCATGTTAGAGTAACTGCACACTATGAGAACTTAACAAATGACAACTGTTCATCATTACTTAGACAGTTAGTACCAAAGGAATAAAAAGAGAATATAATTTGCTCCCTTAAGACAAGTCATTTTTATTAATATTAAACCATGAGGTTCTTTGTAAGAAAGATTTCTTTCCAGTAACTGTACACTCTCCACATGAGGTCATGGATCTCATAATCCTGGCAAAACAAAATACTTAAGACCATTCCACATTATAAAATATCAGTTTGAATTCTCTGTTATAAAAATCGTCTGTAAAAATCTTGAGATAGTCTGGGAGCTCTTAGTCGCGTTCTGGAAAGTTTCCATTTGGCTGAAGACAGAAGCTGAAACAGTAAGAATATGCCGTCACTTCTTCAACCAAAGGTAGATGACGTTCACATGCAGGAGTGAAGGGAGTCAATATCTTCAGCAGCAGGAATATGTTCATCAAAACTTTTCTGGTTAGCCCCATATTTATTTCCCTTTTCTAAGAAGTCCTTCAGGCTAAGGTTCACCTGGTACATTCGCTGGAAAAATGGATCTTTAATGTAATAAGAAAATCAGTGATGATTTTACAGTCAATATAATGAACAATGCATTTCCTATTGACAACACATTTTTCAATCCTTATCTTGCCTTTTTATATTTCTCCTCAAAATACCAATTTGCAAAATGCAGCCCATCCTTATCTTTGCTTGTAAATACAATCCCAGACATATACTTGAATTACTTATGATGTCCTCTAGCATCCCATGAGTTGAATAGAGGATCTAAAGACTTGGTTTGCAAAAATAACCAAATATAATAAAGGTAAAGGTAAAAGTTCCCCCACTCATGTGTGCTAGTCGTTTCCGACTCTAGGGGCCGGTGCTCATCTCTGTTTCATAGCCGAAGAGCCAGCGCTTGTCCAAGGACGTCTCCGTGGTCATGTGGCCGGCATGACTAGACGCCAAAGGCGCACGGAACGCTGTTACCTTCCCACCGTAGTGGTCCCTATTTTTTTACTTGCATTTTTACGTGCTTTCGAACTGCTAGGTTGGCAGAAGCTGGGACGAGTAACAGGTGCTCACTCGGGATTCAACCCGCCAAACTGCCGACCTTCTGATTGACAAGCTCAGCATCCTAACCCACTGAGCCACCATGTCCCTAATATAATAGCAGCCCAAATTTCTGTTATAATGTGTTCTCCCTCTCCCAGAGTCCCATCATTTTTTCTATGCCTGCTATACTTCTGGTGGAAGGGAGTACTTTTAGTCTGGAGCCTAAATGGAAGAAAAATGTTATTAGGGAAAATTAGTCATAGCAAGATTTCAGCATCCACTTGTTCACATTGCTGCTTAAGTCATCTTCCTTCCATAAAAAGTGCCTGTGATCGTGGCAGCACAATATCCTAAGGTTAGGGGGATAGTCTTTGTCATTTGCATGTGCGTGTATGTGCCAAAAACAAGACTTATGTGCCTTCCTCTGAAATCTATTTGCTTCAGAGCCTGTAATTTTTTAGTCAAAATTTGGTAATTTGAAGGGGGTTAGGGAAACCTGTAGCTGCACTTGGTATTTTGGTTTACTGAAAGAGAGAAAACAGAAACAACTATTGCAGAATTCCAAAACCAAACTGCAATGTATAAGGCTACTAGCTGTGTGGATTTAGCATATCTGCTAGTTTGAGCAAAGCTTTGAGCCAACTGTTTGGCATATTGGTGTCCTGTAACTTTTATGGAACTTTCTGATTAGTTCCAAATGGCCTTACCTCATTTTCATCCTGTTGTACTTTCATTTTTCATATATAACATGAAGTCTTTGAATGAGAAACTTCTTGTCTTCTCTTTCCTGCAACACAAGACACATTTAAGATGAGCATCAGGAAACCGACTTTCTTAATAGAATGCGGACATTAAGAATGCTAAAGCAAATACAATACAGGATTGCTAGTTGTTTTTCTTTTCTATTGGTGTTCATTGCAAAAACTTTACTTATGCTCTGTTGATTGGCAAAGTAGGTGTGAAGGGGAAAGCCATATTGCAGTTCAGGTACCTAGAATAGGAGGTCCATCCAGCTCCCTCCCCTCAACTACCTAGCTACAACTAGTGTAAGTTGGATCATGTAGGAAGACAAGCTCTTTTTTCCTAAAAAAAAAGTCACAAAGAAAAGCTGAATTGAGGGAGTGTAATCAAACTGGTGAATACTACCAACTTTGGCAATCGCTATTTAGTTACCCATTTTGGTTGAACATTTTTGAGGAAATTAGTAAGTTAATACCTAACTGTATTAGTTTGTTATTTTTTTCCATGACAAATAAAATGTTGCAACATTAGAAATGAATATTTTTGTTAGCTGCGGTATAAAAAAGTACCACAGAAAACCAAACACACTTTTTTTTTGGATTAGAGGTCTTTACAAGTGTAGGAAATGGCATGGCCTAAGAATAAACACAGTCGAGTCTCTTTTAAGAATTTTTTTGTTCATTTAAAAATATTTTAAATCAGATTTAGTCTCTGTTTTGTAGCTAGTGCAGTCATTTAACTCAAAACAGATTATTCCTGTCTATAATTATCTATTTAAATAAAAATACTAAAAATGGATAAGGATGCAGAAAATGATTTGTGCCTAGAATTGCGAGGCTTGTGGAGTGGGGGGGGGATGTCCAAATCAAAATGTATGTTTGCTCTGGAAATGGAACAAATCGGACCTGTTTTAGGTAGAAACGTTTCAGTGGGGAGAGGAAGAATGGGAAAAGCTAACGGCACTAGTAATAGACACAAATTTGATCTAACCGGGACCACAGTTGTAACCCAAGTGAAATCAAGGGAAGAAAGAATTCCTAGGCCTAGTTCTCCACCAGTAAGTCAATAAACAAACACACTGACATCAACCCAGTCTACCAACCACTGAAAATGGAAGAACTACTTCAATCACGAAGGCAGCATTTAAAACGAACAAACAGGCACCCCACCACACAGCAACAAGAATCACTACCACCAACAAGAAACCGGACTACAACAGCAGCCAAACAACCTGAAACCAGACCATGACTCAGAGGCAACCAAATGAACAAACACCATTTGCATCACACGGACGATACTTAAACACCAAGGTGTCAACGCTGCTAACATCGGATGTTCTTGCTTTGACAACAGATGAAAATGCAGCCATTTTCTCTTATGTTTTTTTTGAATCAGTTGGTGCTGGGAGGGGGGACTGGGATGAGAGTTCAGTTAGCCATAATAATAATAATAACTCTGCCGTGGGAATCTCAAGGACAAACTGGGTCCAGAGCTGATAACATTTTGGTGGGCTGGAGAGCTGGGGAGAAAGCCCGCGCTTCAAGCTAATTGGGGAATGTGCTTTATTTATGACTGTTTATTGGGGGTGGGAATTGTACTTTGTTACTTTGTATCCAGGGGAGGGGAATTTAGTTTTTGGGTTCAACTATGTAGTGCTGATACTTTGTTTCCAGAATAAAAGATTCTTTAAGGAAAACAATGCCTTGAAGTTCTTTGGAAGGGTTCCATCTGTTGGAACCATGACACAAGGACTATGTCTCAGCAACAACAACCAACCAATCAAACAGCCCGAAAACAGACCATGACTCAGCAACATCCAAATAACACATCAATTTACATCACACAAAAAGGTATTTAAAGGCCAGTGCTCTGACAGACAAGCACAATTCAAAGCGCACTGAAGATGTCCCCCAGAATGGCGACGAAACATTTGCAGCCAAATTGCTAAGCTCAGAGATCAAACCGACAGCCCCACTGGTAATACTTGTTAGGACAGGAGGAAATGAGGGCTCTGGAAATGTGGAATTGTGTGAATTATGGTATAAATTCTCTGCTTCCCTACCTTGTAGTGGCGATGGGCTGCGTAAGAATTTAATAAATAAAATAAATCCAGATGTTTATATTTGTGTGTTTCAGATGAATGTATATATAACTTATGCAGATTTTAAAAATTTGCTTGAGGGTGCTTTATTTTTCTGATATGTTTTTTTTTTGTCCTTTTAATTACTAATACCTCTTTTCACTCTATGTTTAAATTAGGGGAATGACTCCCCTTTAGTACTCACATTGGCAATCTGCCCCTTCAGTATTGAAATGATACTCCGCAGACCCTTTACCATCTCAATGGTGAAGTAGATAACAGCACTGTAAAACACAAGGTTGCAGAACATGGCATTTATGCTGACACATTAACCAACACATACTGAGAAGAACAATGTGTCCTTCAAAAAGGATAAGAGAATTGTGAAGGGGAAATGGCTTTGGCCTGGTGTTTTCAAACAGAGAATAGGGAAGATAGTTCTTTAGAACGGGTCCCCAACCCCTGGTTCAGGGACTGGTACCGGGCCACAGCATGCCAGAAAACGGTCTGCACAAACAAAGCCCCATCCGTGGGATGCAGCAAGCACACAAAACCACACCCCCTCTGATCCGTGAAAAAACCTCTTTCCACAGAACCGGTCCCTGGTGCCCAAAAGGTTGGGGGAACCTCTGCTTTAGAAGAACAAGAGGAATCAATCATCTATGACTAGATAAACCAGTACATCTAAAATGAGTATATCTTCTGGCGAGCATCTTTTAGACCTCTACCCACTGTGTGTAGAGAGCATCAAGAGTGGCCTTCAAGGGCAGGAAGAAAACCCACTACCAAGACAACGAACAGACAAGCCCAGTTTGAATCCACTGCAAGAAATGAGTTTGAGTAAATATCTCAGGCTCCTTCGCACTAAGATAAAGTGAGGAAGCACATTCCGACTTGCAAGACTCTTATTACTGTAGCTGTTACAGTGAAAATAACCTATATGGTTTCTTACTATGGTCTATCTATATGCAGGGATATAAAGTACGCCACTTCACTATGAGTAATGTATATAGTAGCTACTTTTTGAACAAACCATCAACAATTCAGCAAAAATAAGCTCTTTTTCTGATTCCTGAATTTTCATTAAAAAAATATAAAGTCTGAACACACAAAACATAACATTGTAACCGGTAGGTTAAAGTAATAACAAATTTCAAGATCTTCATAATATAATATATCTTACATCTAATTAAACTAATATTAAAAGGCAATCTCAATTAAATTCAAGTATTTTATTTAGCTTTGCATAAGCTATTCAACAAAGGCTTCTAAATGTTAAAAAGTTACCTCCTGCCAAATATAATTGTACTATATTTTTCTGCAGAGATCATATTGTATTCATAATTTTCTATATAAACGTGCTGTTTATTAAAGTCCTTATTCCTTTTAATAAATTCAAAAATCTGCATTTCATATTGAATAATTAAGTTTAATTCTGAATCACACTGAGAATCATGGATTACTAATTTAACATTTACCAAAAATACAAACATGTAAATTAGAGAGATCTATATAAAGTTATCTATGTTGTATTTATTAACTAGTAAGTAAACATTTTAAATTGACAATTGATTTTCATAGCGTTTTACTACTACGGTACATAACTTGCAGTTTTTAGAAATATCTGTTGTGTTTTATATATCTTCCCATAATATACCGTATATACTTGAGTATAAGCCGACTCGAGTATAAGCCGAGACCCCCAATTTCACCCCCAAAAACTGGGAAAAGTTGTTGACTCGAGTATAAGCCGATCCGCCGTTCTGCAAGCCTCCGCCGCCAGCAGAGGCTCGATCCGCCATTTTGCAAGCCTGAATACACAGGAATACCCTGTGTGGCCGCGGCTCTCGGGGAAGCCCTGGCTGTCCGCTTCCTCACTCCACGCTGCCATTTGGGGCCCGCGCGTTCCCCGGGCAAATCGCGGCGCCCAGCAGGCGAGGAAACACGCCCGCTCCAGTCGCCCCCCCTTCCCTCAGGAGACGCGAAGCAAGTGACCGCCCGGAGCTTACCGAGGACTTGCGCGCGGCCGAGGCTTCGGTGCTTCCAGGATCGCGCGCACCTCTCCCAAGCCGTCGCCGTCCGGAGACCTGCCGAAGTTTGGGGAGGTTTGGGGAGGTGCGCGCGCACCTCCCCAAACCTCCCCAAACGTCGGCAGGTCTCCGGACCTCCGCGCCCTGCCTGCCTGCTTCTTTCCGCTGCGGAAAGAAGCAGCCTGCCTGCTTCTTTCCGCTGCGGAAAGAAGCAGGCAGGCTGCTTCGTTCCGCTGCGGAAAGAAGCAGGCAGGCTGCTTCGTTCCGCAGCGGAAAGAAGCAGGCAGGCCTCTGTCGCCGGCGGCTGGATCCGCGCTCCGCAAGCCTCTGCCGCCGGCTGGATCCGCGCCCTGCCGCCGGCAGAGGCTTGCGGAGCGCGGATCCAGTGGGGGGGAAAAGCCCTTTAGCAGGATTTGCCTGCATGCCGGCGGAGGCTGGATCCGTGCTCCACAAGCCTCTGCCGCCGGCTGGATCCGCGCCCTGCCGCCGGCAGAGGCTTGCGGAGCGCGGATCCAGTGGGGGGGGGGAAAGCCCTTTAGCAGGATTTGCCTGCATGCCGGCGGAGGCTGGATCCGTGCTCCACAAGCCTCTGCCGCCGGCTGGATCCGCGCCCTGCCGCTGGCAGAGGCTTGCGGAGTGCGGATCCAGTGGGGGGGGGGGAAAGCCCTTTAGCAGGATTTGCCTGCATGCCGGCGGAGGCTGGATCCGTGCTCCACAAGCCTCTGCCGCTGGCTGGATCCGCGCCCTGCCGCTGCGGAGCGCGGATACAGCCTCCGCCGGCGGCGGAGGTCTAGGGGTAGTGGGGGGGGGCCCGCGGACATAGATGGGCTCAAGTGGAAGCCAAGCAGCCCTCCCGGCTGCTTCTGGACGGAGCAGCCGGTGGTGCGTTTCAAAAAGCCAGATAAGGCAGACAGGGAGATGAAGAGTTCAACCGAGTTTCCTCTTTTGTTCAGGCTCCCCGATCAGACAAAGAACTAGCCAGCGGCAGGTTTCTCCCCTTTTCCCTCCCATCTCTCTTCCCCCAACCCTTGGGTCCCACAGCAACTCACGAACTCCAGCCGCCCCTTCTCCTTCGAAAGGTCTAGATCCCGAGATAAGATATATACAGAAATATACATAAAGAGAGACGGACGCAGGCTGTTAGTTTCTCGCCTCATCCCACGCAAGCACGAGGGGGAGAAACAACGCTCTGGGCGGCAGAGTCCTGGAGAAGGAAAAATCGGCCGCAGCCTCGGGGTAGGCTTCTCCGGGGGCGCCGCCGTGATTCTGCAGGGGCCAGGTAGGGAAAACTCGCCGGGGAAAACGGGTGCCGTTGCAGCGCCCGGCGAGTTTAAAAGCAGCGGGTGCAGATGCCTGAACAAAAGAGGAAACTCGGTTGAACTCTTCATCTCCCTGTCTGCCTTATCTGGTCTTTCAAGAGGAGGGTATTCCTTTCACTTCTTGAACTTTCCCAAAGACTTGCAAACTTTTCCAACCATTACTTCCAAGGATCTTTGATGGGGAGAGAAAGCACGGGTGAGCGATGGGGAGAGAAAGCACGGGTGAGCGACTCCGCTCCCTCCCCTCACCTCCGGGCCGGGCTTCTGGCCGGCGGGCTGGCTGGCTGGTGCTGGTCCCCGGGCGAGGAAGCGAGGAAGCGGGCGAGCGGCAGCGGCATTTTCGGGGCGGCACGGGTGAGCGATGGGGAGAGAAAGCACGGGTGAGCGATGGGGAGAGAAAGCACGGGTGAGCGATGGGGGGGAAAGCACGGGTGAGCGATGGGGAGAGAAAGCACGGGTGAGCGATGGGGGGGAAAGCACGGGTGAGCGATGGGGGGAAAGCACGGGTGAGCGATGGGGAGAGAAAGCACGGGTGAGCGATGGGGAGAGAAAGCACGGGTGAGCGATGGGGGGGGAAAGCACGGGTGAGTGATGGGGGGGAAAGCACGGGTGAGCGATGGGGAGAGAAAGCACGGGTGAGCGATGGGGAGAGAAAGCACGGGTGAGCGATGGGGAGAGAAAGCACGGGTGAGCGATGGGGAGAGAAAGCACGGGTGAGCGATGGGGGGGGAAAGCACGGGTGAGCGATGGGGAGAGAAAGCACGGGTGAGCGATGGGGGGGAAAGCACGGGTGAGCGATGGGGAGAGAAAGCACGGGTGAGCGATGGGGGGGAAAGCACGGGTGAGCGATGGGGAGAGAAAGCACGGGTGAGCGATGGGGAGAGAAAGCACGGGTGAGCGATGGGGGGGGAAAGCACGGGTGAGCGATGGGGAGAGAAAGCACGGGTGAGCGATGGGGGGGAAAGCACGGGTGAGCGATGGGGGGGAAAGCACGGGTGAGCGATGGGGAGAGAAAGCACGGGTGAGCGATGGGGAGAGAAAGCATGGGTGAGCGATGGGGAGAGAAAGCACGGGTGAGCGATGGGGAGAGAAAGCACGGGTGAGCGATGGGGGGGAAAGCACGGGTGAGCGATGGGGAGAGAAAGCACGGGTGAGCGATGGGGGGGGAAAGCACGGGTGAGCGATGGGGAGAGAAAGCACGGGTGAGCGATGGGGGGGGAAAGCACGGGTGAGCGATGGGGAGAGAAAGCACGGGTGAGCGATGGGGGGGAAAGCACGGGTGAGCGATGGGGGGGAAAGCACGGGTGAGCGATGGGGAGAGAAAGCACGGGTGAGCGATGGGGAGAGAAAGCATGGGTGAGCGATGGGGAGAGAAAGCACGGGTGAGCGATGGGGAGAGAAAGCACGGGTGAGCGATGGGGGGGAAAGCACGGGTGAGCGATGGGGAGAGAAAGCACGGGTGAGCGATGGGGGGGGAAAGCACGGGTGAGCGATGGGGAGAGAAAGCACGGGTGAGCGATGGGGGGGGAAAGCACGGGTGAGCGATGGGGAGAGAAAGCACGGGTGAGCGATGGGGAGAGAAAGCACGGGTGAGCGATGGGGAGAGAAAGCACGGGTGAGCGATGGGGGGGAAAAGCGGCAGCGGCATTTTCGAGGCGGCACGGGTGAGCGATGGGGGGGAAAAGCGGCAGCGGCATTTTCGGGGGCAGCGGGTGAGCGATGGGGGGGAAAAGCGGCAGCGGCATTTTCGGGGGCAGCGGGTCAGCGATGGGGGGGGAAAGCAGCAGCGGCATTTTCGGGGGCAGCGGGTGAGCGATGGGGGGGGAAAAGCGGCAGCGGCATTTTCGGGGGCAGCGGGTGAGCGATGGGGGGGGAAAGCGGCAGCGGCGGTTGTTGGGGGCGCAGCAGGCGAGGCAGCTTCTCTCAGCAGCCTGTTCCGAACGAAGGGACAGTTCTTTTTTTTTTTGTTGACTGGAGTATAAGCCGAAGTGGAGTTTTTCAGCCCAAAAAGTGGGCTGAAAAATTCGGCTTATACTCAAGTATATACGGTAGTTTCAATTTTACTTCTCCAAATCATTGGTTATTTTCTATTAAATATTTTCAATCAACTTTTTAAGGCTTTTTACATTGTTTGGAAGAAGACGATTTAACTATTTTTCAGGAACTTCCTAGAAGTTCAAATAAAGCCAAACTAAACATTACATTAAACTAAAATCTAACAGCAAATTACTTCTGTTCGACTTACATACCCAGCAGCAGAAACCATCCACAACTTTTGATGAATCCTGATGCTACAGTAGGTTGAGAAATAACAGGCAAACAACCTTCATCCATATTATTCAACCACTCTATCGCATAGTATGTATATCTGCATAAATGTTATGCATTGTGGCTAACAACTATTTATGATTTTCTAGGCTTACATAAATAAATTTGTCATTTCAACTTACGCCAAAATTGCAGTGATTAACAACAGGAAGTAGGAAGTTTGGAAGAGGTTTTGATGGATCCAGGTAAACCAAGTAATATTTGGATTGGATTCTTCCAGCTGTAGCACCCATACCTTCCACGAATCATAGATGGTATCAAAAGTTTGAAAAGGTCCACATGTTTCTGATGGTTTTATTCTGTATGGAGAAAGAGAGGCTAAGTACATATCAAAATGTCAAGTGGAAGGAAATGTAACTCATGTAACTACCATATCTAATTTTTCATTTTACAGATTTATATATAAACTGTATTGCTTATTATAAAATCAATGTTTTTCAGTATTAATTTAAACACAATTTATAGCACTAACATATAAAAAAGCAATTTCCCTCTTGACATATGTTCATTTTTTATTTAACAATACGTAAAAGATTTCCGAAAGATGCTTTTTCAAAAGGCAACTTTGTTTTTCCTTGAAGCCCTTTCGCATCTCATCCAAGAAGCTTCTTCTGGCTGTCAGAACTGAAGAAGCTTTTTGGATGAGAAGCGAAGTGGCTTCAAGGAAAAACAAAGTCTAGAAGCTTTTTGAAAAAGCACCTTTGGGACAGCCATGACCTGGATGACTGAGAATCTCCATAGACATACATAAAAGATGCTGCATATGCAACTATATGTGAATGGGAGTTCTGAAAATAGAAAATAAAGCAGATTTAATTATGGCCTTCCTAATAATGGAAAGAGCAAAATGGAGATTATAGAAATGTGGAGGAAGAAGTTGCGACTATTTGGTCTGAAACATTTCCCAGCTGGAATGTAACAGGAAATGTATTTTGCACAGGAAAATCTACTCACGCCCAGATGGTATAGGAGAGGAATATGGAGGCACCCAGGAATGAAGGGAAGCACAACAAAGAGATGAAGATGGTGCTCATTTGAGATGCACGCCAGGGTTTACTGGGACACTGACAATTTCTCATCAAGCTGACCTAAGAGGGATTCATAGGAAAATTAATAGCTTTTTACTTATTCCTAAGAGCAGTAGTTTCTGAGTAAAACTTACATGCAGTATTTATGTATGTTGAAAAAAGTGAACTATAGACAATAATTGCTTCTCCTCTCCTTTAAACATAACTTATGCCTAAACTCTGCAAAGCAATAAATAATGTAGGGTGATTTTAAGGAGGGGAAAATAAACAATGGCCAAAAAAATTTCTCCCCCAAATGTAACCTGCCAAAAGTTTCTTTTAAAAATTTTTTTTTTATAAAAATGCTCTAATTCACATCTCATGGTAATGTGCATTTCATTCATTGCTGCTTCTGAATGAGGAGACTGTGAAATAAATATCTTCCTCTTGGTTCAGAACTCCTCATTGGTTTTCCCTTTCTGTAAATGGTCTTCTGGTCAATGCAGCTCCTCCTATTCAATGTGATTTGCTAACTTTTCCATCCTGACTGGGTAGGGAGGGGCGGGGATGGGGGAGCTCTAATATTGCAGCCATGTCCACACTCCTGTCCTTTGCCCATGCGTGCAGCCAGGTAATGCAACGTGCGTCAGAGAAATGGCAACTAAATTACCTTCTTAACATAGAACAACAGCAGTAATTTGAGAATTTGGACCACAGGAAGAAGTGGGGCAAAGAAGACCCCCAGCCTAGGAAAAAAATTAAAAAGATGAAGAAGAGAAGTGTTACATTGCCTATTTCAGGGGTCCCCTACCCCCGTTCCGTGGACCAATACCGGGCTGCAGCATGCCAGCAACCGGTCCGCACAAAAAAGCAAAGCCCCATCTGCGAAATGCAGGCAGTACACAAAACCACACCCCTTCCTGTCCACAGAAAAACCTCTCTCCATGGAACCGGTCCCTGGTGCCCTAAAGGTGGGGGACCTCTGGCTTATTTCATTAAGATGCAATGCACTAAGGCAATTCCGCACCTCAGCCCATTTGCTTAAGTAACCAAAAACTTTGATTTAGAGATGGGAGATGGATGGGCCGCAGAAGCCAGTGATAATGAACGACAGTGAATACCAAAGTTCTATCTCACATACAGGTCTTCATGATGTTAATCCAATGTATTTTTTTAAAAAAATAAATACATAAACGTGTTGAGTATTTTGAAAACTTTGACAAAGTGAGGGTGCAATTATTTTAAATAACATTAACACAAGGGTTCTAAAGATCAACATACTTTGAAGCTTGTAATGGGGTTTTTTTATATAAGGAACAAAGCAGGAAACAACCAATCGAAGGAAAAGAAAGAGTCTCACCAGGTTAGAGTTTGTCCATAAATCAAATCTAGCACATTTCTAGCAATGTCAAATTCAGGCCTCTGTTTACTTTTTAACTTCTTCTCCAATATGATTCTGTAAAAAATAGGGAAAAGGCCTAGCTTAAAAATTCAAAAATTGATTTTTGTGTTTCTATAATTAATATATAAGCCACTATATATTTTTATTCAAAGTGTCAAGCAAGTTATTTCATTTCTGGAATACCTGTCTACTAAGTAACAAGATACATTTTTCAGACCCTCCAAAGTTCCCATTTTAGGAGCTGACCCTTTTATGTTGGTATATACTGTTAGGCATATGGTGTTAGCCTACAATGTTGGGTTGAAAATATATTAACCATAATGCTATGTCTTTAAGTTGTTAATTGGCCAATGGGTGTGTAAGTGTTCTCATGGCCATAAGAGGAAGCTAGGAACGTAGCTTCTCTCTCTCTCTGAATTCACTGATCTCTACTATTACTGTTTTTGCTCTGCTGTTGGTTTACTACTGTTGTAAACCTGAACTGTGTATTGACCTCTGGACCGGTAAGAAGACTTTGTATTTTGGATTGCTACTTGGACTGTTTATTTTTGACTGTGCATTTTTGTTTTTACACCACCTCAAAGTAAAATACTTTTTGCTTTTAGAACTCAGTGTATTTCTGTGTGTGATTTTTACTGCTCTCAGTGCCCTTCCTTGTCTGTGCAACTCTTTGGTAGCACAAGGAGACCTCTGCACACTAAATTCCATAACACTGGTTATGGGCCCAGGCCTGTACTGAGAGTTAGTACACACAGTATTCCTAGCTGAGTTTGTATTTGGTGTAAAATGGCACAGGAACTGTTGTCAGGCATCTCCTGGATAACCCGGTTGGATGGGACAAACTATGTTTCCTGGTCCACAAAATGCTGCTTGCTTTTGCGCAAGGAAGGACTATGGGCTGTTGTAAATAACCCACCAGATACTACTGCTTGGGATCCAGATGACGAAGAGGATGCAAAGAAGTTAGACAACTTTAAACGTAGCAATGAGAAAGCTCTTTGCATTATTGGACTAACACTGAATGACCAGCAGCTTGTCCATATTCGTGGTGAGGAGTCTGCTGCTAGGTGTTGGGGCGTTTTGCGAAGGCTTTATGTTCGTGACAGTGTGGGTGCACATATACACCTTACGCGTAAGCTGTTTAGGGCTCGTCTGCAGAAGAATGGAGATATGCTGACCCATTTAAATTACATGAAGGCAACTTTTCAAGAGCTTCATGAAAAGGAGCTGATTTTTTCAGAGTTGCATCAGGTCTACATTATTCTGTCATCTTTGGATGAGAGTTATGATGAGTATGTTTCTTCTTTGGAAGTCCTGACCAGAGAGGAACTGACTTTGACTAACATTACTGGGAGACTGCTGGAAGAGTCCAGAAGAAGGCGTGACAGAGACCAGCTGAGAGAGACACAGCTACAAGAGGAGCAGCTATTTACCACTGCTTACAACGTCAAGAAATGTTATTCTTGTGGGGCTAGAGGGCATATAGCCAAATTCTGTAGAAAGGGTAAAAAACAGAATGTAAATAGCAGTGGGAAGGCTAAGAAGTGCATTGGTTTGGCTATTTCTGGTGAATCAACATCCAGAAATAATGAATTGTGGGTTGTTGATAGTGGGGCTTCACAATGCATTACTAAAGTGAAAAAGAGGTTTATTAATATGAAAAACAGCAACCAATATGTTTCACTGGCCAATGGTTGGAGGATGAAGGCCTCTGGTGAAGGTAATTCCTATTGTCCATGCATTGATGAACAGTTACCTATGTTATATATACCTAAACTAAGATTCAACTTGTTATCTGTAAGGGAATTGGTTAAGGTTGGGTTTGTGGTAACATTCAGAGGGGAGCAATGCACTATTGAGAGGAATGGAACCTGTGTAACTGCTAATTTGAAAAATGGTTTATTCGTTCTCACAAGTAACCAGGTTAGTACAGTTAAAGCTAACTCAATATGTGAGAACAAGAAGCCACATGATGAATGTATACATTTATTGCATAGGCGGTTAGGGCATGTAAACTTTAACTCACTACGTAAAACAGTTGAGTTAGTAGAAGGAATTAAACTGAAGCCATGTAGTAAGTATTTGAATTGCAATGCCTGTAATCAGGAAAAGAGTAAGGCAAGTCCGGCAAACAGGATAAACAGCTTCAAAACAACTGTACCTTTGGAAGTTGTGTTTACTGATTTAATTGGACCCATGAAACCAAGTTTAGGAGGATCATGTTATATTTTAAGTATACTTGACCATTACTCTCGTTATGGTTTTTGTTATCTGCTTAAGTCAAAGGCAGATACTTTCCAACAATTTGCAAACTGGCTGAAGTTCGTGGAGAGAAAAACAAAGAGAAAGGTTCAGTGCATAATTACTGATAATGGTACTGAATTTACAAACAAGCGTTTTGTTGATATGCTACAATCAGCTGGCATTGAGCATAAACATTCAGCCCCTTATAGGCCTCAACATAATGCTTTTGTTGAGAGACGTGGGCAAACGTTACAAGCCATGATGAGAACCATGTTACAAGATTCTGGCTTAACAGATAGACTGTGGGGGGAGGCAGCAAAATGTGCAAACCATGTTCTGAATATAGTTGCTAATACTTCTACTGGTAAAATACCATATACTATATGGCATGGTAGAAGACCAAACCTTGATTACCTGCACACGTTTGGCACCCCAGCTTGGGTCCACATTCCTGCACAACTCAGGAGTAAAGGCCAACATAGGGCTAGGCAATTATACTTCGTAGGTTACGAAGCTAACCATAGATCCTATCGTTTCTGGGAACGAGGCACAACTAATGTATATAACAGTGCTAGTGCAAAATTCCTTGAGCACGTTGGTTGGGATAGGTTAGAGCAAGAAACTGTTAATACTGATCCTCTAGTGTTTGAGGACTCCTCTGATAACGTAACTAGTAATGATAATACATCTCCTGTAAATATAAAAGATGAAGAGGAGATAGGGGAGATAATAGATGAATCAGAGGAAGGAAAGGAGACAGAAATTCAAAGCCCTGTAATTCCTTGGCGTTCAATGCGTATCAGACATCCACCTGATCGCTATGAAGCTAGTATAGTATGTCAAGTTAGTGTAGAGCCATCTAACTATGATGAGATCAGGATGTATCCTGAAAAGGAACAGGCATCATGGAAAGCTGCAATGAACAGGGAGTTGAAGTCTTTGCAGAATCTTAAGGTTTATCAGAAAGCAAAACTGCCACCTGGTGAGCAAGCTATAGGTTGTAAATGGATATATAAAATAAAGAAGGGTGTAGATGGAACTATAACCCATAAGGCACGTTTGGTTGCACAAGGTTTTGCCCAAACTACTGAGGATTATGACGAAGTGTTTGCACCCAGTTTAAGGGCAACTACTTTAAGAGCAGCTTTAGTATGGGCGGCTAAAAACCAATATATGGTTAACCATGTAGATGTTGAAACTGCATATTTACATGCTCCATTGCAACATACTATTTAAGAATACCACCAGGATTGACCAGTGATAGAGACCATGATTGTTGGGAATTAAAGAAAAGCCTCTATGGATTGAAACAATCAGGCTATGAGTGTAATACATGTTTAGTTAATGAGTTAAGTGCAATAGGTTTTGTAGCCAGTAATGCTGATCCTTGTTTGTTTAGAAGGGAACACAACGGAGCATTATCTTTTCTCTTATTATTCACAGATGATATTGCAATAATAACAAAAACTGAGTTAGAAGCACAAACTATCATTTCAAGATTGCAAAATAAATTCACAATTAGAAATCTTGGAGAAATAAGCCACTATTTGGGGTTAGATATTGTGAAAACAAATAGGGGTTTTAAGGTGTCACAAGCCAGTAAAATATCTCAGTTATTAAAGAGATACAATATGGAAATGTGTAAACCAGCAAAAACTCCGATGGCTATGGATTTTAAGGACACTAATGTTGAGAGTCCTGTATTTGATAAGACTATGTACCAATCTTTGATAGGAAGTCTTATGTATCTGAGTAATTGGACTAGACCTGATATTTCTTACTGTGTAAATCAATTAGCTAGGTACAACAATAATCCAACTGTTAGACACTGGCAATCAGCTAAACGAGTATTAAGGTATTTGAAGCAAACTATTCACTACTCGTTATATTTAGAGCCAAATCGTGAGTTAATCCTTACTGCATATGCAGATGCGAGTTTTGCCTCTGATTCAAACACTCGTAAATCTACCTCAGGGTTGGCTATAATGTTGGGTGATTCTTTGATTGGATGGAAGTCTATTAGACAAAAACACATAAGCTTATCTACAATGGAGGCTGAATTTTCATGTCTATCAGTGTTATGTACAGAACTGCTAGTGTACAAACAATTATTGTTAGATATGAGTTTAAATGTAAATGATCCATTTATTGTGTATGAGGACAATCAAGCTGCGATAAAGATGGCTAATAATGCTGCAGTAAGAACAAGATCTAAACATACTGATCTTCGTTATTTAAATGTCAGACAATGTGTCAAAGATAAATTAATACAGCTAGAGTATTGTTCATCTGATGTAAATATTGCAGATCATTTTACGAAGGTACAAAGTGCTGCGAAACACAATGCTAATTGTGAAAGAATGTGCATAAGATTGTAAGAGTTATATATTATTCTACCCAAAGGGGAGAATGTTAGGCATATGGTGTTAGCCTACAATGTTGGGTTGAAAATATATTAACCATAATGCTATGTCTTTAAGTTGTTAATTGGCCAATGGGTGTGTAAGTGTTCTCATGGCCATAAGAGGAAGCTAGGAACGTAGCTTCTCTCTCTCTCTGAATTCACTGATCTCTACTATTACTGTTTTTGCTCTGCTGTTGGTTTACTACTGTTGTAAACCTGAACTGTGTATTGACCTCTGGACCGGTAAGAAGACTTTGTATTTTGGATTGCTACTTGGACTGTTTATTTTTGACTGTGCATTTTTGTTTTTACACCACCTCAAAGTAAAATACTTTTTGCTTTTAGAACTCAGTGTATTTCTGTGTGTGATTTTTACTGCTCTCAGTGCCCTTCCTTGTCTGTGCAACTCTTTGGTAGCACAAGGAGACCTCTGCACACTAAATTCCATAACATATACCCAGAGTAGCATTATCATGACTAACAACATAATCCTATTGGACCTTATTCTGAAACAAATCCAATGTACTTAAAATAATTAGAATTATGTTTAGGATGACAGTTTACCAGCTGTCTGTGGATACGGTGATGAAAAAGTAACTTTGCAATGTGTGCTACATGTCTCTGTCACCTGTTCATCGTTTCAATCAGCTAGTACAGGGGTGTCAAACTCAATTTCATTGAGGGCCGCATCAGCATTGCGGTTGCCCTCAAGGGGCCGGGTGGGTGTGGCTAGAGTAGGTGTGGCCTACTGGGTGGGCGTGGCCAGCTCTAAATCGTTCACATCAAGGGTGCCTATGGGGGCCTGGGCAGGAGTGGGACAGATCTGAGGGTCTCTGGCAGGAGGAGGGTCTCTGGGCCAGGGCCAAGGCAGTGGGGGCCGTTCCCTCACTGTTTCCAGGATGGCTTCGTGGGCCACATGAAACCACTTCGCGGGCCGGATCTGGCCCCCGGGCCTTGTGTTTGACATGTCTGAGCTAGTACACATTATCCTGTGCCTGACCCATTTTTTTCTACCCCTTCCCTTCACACAGCAGAGATTGCCTAAACAAGATCTCTTTTCCACAGCTGCTTTTATAGGCAGTGCAACCCTCCTTAGAAATTGCTAAGGCAGGCGTGTCAGATATGGCCCGTGGACTGGATTTGGCCCCCGCATGCCATGCCCCGCATGCCTCACAAGGGCAAAATGAGTCCTGATACATCACGATACGGCCCGAGATGCAATTGGGTTTGACACCCGTGTTAAGGGAATGTTAACAAGGGCAGCTCTGTGAACTTAATTAATCAGCTTCCAGTTGCTGCCTGAAATTAATCAGAATCTAATCAGTTTCACACTAAAAGTTTGTTTGCCTCCTTTGTAGCTTATGGCTGGCACTTCAACTATAGTAGTCCTCCCTTAATAACCATTCATTTAGCAATTATTTGAAGTTATCACAACACTGAACAAATGATATTTATGCCTCGTCTTCAAAATCATGGCTACTGTGGTGCCTCTGCAGTCATGTGATCAGTAGGGCAGTGGTGGGGAAGATGGGGGGAGTGGGGGATCTGAAGGAGAGGAAGCATGGAAGGACAGAAGCACAAGATCCTTGTTTAAGAACCACAAGCAGGATTACTGAAATTGCTGTTGCTAAGCAGTGTGGTCACATGATATTTCACTTAATGACCTCATTGCTTAGTGATAGAAATTCCAGTCCCAATTAGATTCACTAAGCAATGACTACCAGTAGCACATTCCTTTTGTTACACCTTCCTCCTTTTGTGCCCGCTTACTCTCTTGTAATTTCTTCCTCTGCAATGAATGTAAAGAAAAACATCAATTCTCTTCTTGCTAATTATCCCAATGCCTGGGTGAGCACTCTAAAGGGCAGAGAGGGGGTAAAAAGGCTATAAGATTTGTCCTTTTACCTGGCTTCCTCACAACTCAAATTCTGGAAACCTTCCCTACCATTTGGTCGCACCTGGCAGTTGGGATCATATCCTTCTGATGCTGTATTCTTAATCTTATTCATAAACATGCATAAACAGAGTGGTACAGGTAGTCTTTGACTTACAATCATTTGTTTAGTCACCATTTGAAGTTACAACGGCACTGGAAAAAGTGGCTTATAACCAGTTTTCGCACTTACGACCATTGTAGCATCCCCATAGTCACATGATCAGAATTTGCCTGCTTGGCAATTGGCATGTATGTATGATAGTTGAACTATCCCAAGGTCATGTGATCCCCATTTGCAACCTTCCCAGCTGGCTTCTGATAAGTAAAATTAAGGGGGAAGCCAGATTCGCTTAACGACAGCATGATTCACCTAACTGTGACAAAAAAGGTTGCAAAATGGGCACAACCCACTTCACAAATGTCTTGCTTAGCAACCAAAATTTTGGCTCAATAGTGACTGTAAGCTGAGGCTACCTGTGCTGCATATTTCTGTTGATTACCTGTGTATTAAAATTTACAGTATGTTGTCTACCTTAAGTATGTGGCCCACCACTTGATGAAGTCAGGTGGAGAACATCCGATTGCCTCCATATTATCTCCATTGTAATCATTACCTCCATATCAGCTCTCCAAAGATGACATCCAGGAGAATGAAAATCAAATCCATCACCATCAAACGGTAGAGCTCTTGCCCCACAAAGGATTCCCAGCACTGTGGAAAGATAAGCACCATTTGCATCAGAACAAGCAAGAGAGCTCCTCTCCATTCAGCCTTCCCTGTCACCTTTACGGCAGTCAGATGGACAGGCTAAACCAGGGATAGACAACCTTGGCTCTTTTATGACTCATGGACTTCAACTCCCAGAATTCCTAAGTCAGCATAGCTGACTCAGGAATTTTGGGATTTGAAGTCCATGAGTCATAAAAGAGCCAAGGTTGCCTACCCCTGGGCTAAACCAAACTTAACAAAGAAGTAATGCTCAGTTCTTTGGCACCCAGTTCCTCCTATAGGAAGCTAACAATGCTTAATGCAGGATCTCTTTCCGCTTCTAGTCCTGCAGGCTGGAGTCCCATCGTTCTATAAAACTCACAGCTTCTTTGGAGCAGAGACCATCTTTTGAGCTGAACAAAGCTTGAAAGGGCAATGGTGTTTCTCAATTCCAACAAAAAAGGAGTGAATCACAAGAGGTCCTAAAGAGCAGTTTCCTTGCGCTCTTGGTCTTTGTCATCTTGGCTTGCACTGAGGAGCAAGCTGCTGAGATCATAAGAGAAGGGAACATTAAAAAGTCCTGTGCCAGAGTTTTGACTCGAAGGGAAGAGACTGAGAAGCCTTTAATACAAATGAAAAGACAGGGAAGCCTACTGTAACTTGGAACATACCGCAGCCATATGGGAAGTTTCAGTGGCAACACTGCACTTTCGGGTATCTATTACTACAGCGCTTATTGTAATGTCGGGTGCTTGGACCGAAGGAACAGCTGACGCGGATATCCAAGAACAGGCTTTATTCAGCTGGGACAGGACAAAGACAGCGAGTGCCAGAGCTCCTTATATACTCTGGCTGCCGGACCAACGCCCAATCCTAACAGAGGAATTTTCCTGCCGTACGCAGCCGACCAATCACGCGCTCCCCTGCTGTTGCTGCCAGCCGAGCTGTCAAACTCAGCTGTTATGGAGCTGTCCGTGAATTACCTCACCTTATGTACATAACACCCCTTTCCTCCCCCCGAAATGACAATAAACGATTAACTTCCTTAACGTGCTTTGTAGTTGAACATGAATCTTTAACTCCCCGTGCCCCTTGACCCCTGGCCCAAACAAAGTCTTCCAGGTAAGCTGGTAACCTTCAAATCCTGCCTGAACGCCGTGGAAGTTGTGCGGTTCCAAGCTCCGCCTTAACCTGGGTTGGTGTCAGCCCGAGTTTCCTTGTCCATATGGGCTTCAGCTGGGTCAAGAGTTTCTGCCGGTTCTTTGGGTTGACTCGTTGGCCTTCCCTGTGCCATTCCCGGCTGGCACGAATTCCTTGCTGAAGCTGTTGGTGGTGTAAGGTGGTCAGGCCATCTGGGTGGGGTTAGCTCCCTGTGTTCCTTAAGCTGAGTCTCCAGGGCCCATTTCCTTAGTTGATCGATGTGCCTTCTAAAGTGGCCACCCCCTTCCCCTTTAATGATAAGGGCTCTGTGCGGTCGACCACTACCCCCTGACTCCACTTGTCCCCTGGCCCATAGTTCGTAGCCCATACAAGGTCCCCGATGAGGAACTCTCGAGAGGGGTAGGGTCGTTCCGGTTCAGCAGCCACCCGATCAGGATGAAGCCTGTCCAACTTTGTGACGAGCCAGCAGCCCCAACGTAGCTCAGCTGGACTTTTCCCGGTGGCAGTACAGGGGGTGGAGTGCTGAGCCAAAAGGAATTGGGCTAATCGGTGGTGCCAGTCTCCCCGGATGATGCGACATAGGGCGTCTTTGGTTGACCTCACCATAACTTCAGCAAGGCCGTTAGTGGACGGGTGGAATGGAGCGGATGTGACGTGCCTAATCAAATTGTTCTGGGTGAAAACCTGGAAAATGGCAAAGGTGAATTGAGGCCCATTGTCTGAGACTAATACGTCAGGCAGACCGTGAGTGGCAAAGAGCCCCCTGAGTACCTGTACTGTGCTGGCTGAAGTCATGCTGCTAACTGGGATTACCTCTAACCACCTGGAATAGCTATCCACGACAATTAGGAACATTTGCCCTTGGAATGGCCCAGCAAAATCCAGATGGACCCTAGACCAAGGATTGCGCGTTACTTCCCATTTGTGTACCGGGGCGTGTGGTAGCTCTGGCCTGGACTTTTGACATGAGTAGCATCCAGCTACGTGACATTCTATATCTTTGTCCAGGCCTGGCCACCACAAATAACTGCGAGCTAACGCTTTCATCTTCACAATTCCTGGGTGGCCCTCATGAAGTGCCTGTAGGACCTTAGTTCTATATTTATCGGGAATTATGACCCTGTTTCCCCACAAAAGACAGCCAAGGTGTGAAGACAATTCATGCCTCCTAATGAAGAAGGCCTGGAATTCGGTCCCTGGGCTTTTTGCTTGCCATCCCGAGGCTACCCAAGTCAGTACTCTACTAAGGGTTTTATCAGTTTTGGTGGCAGAAGCAATGTCCTTTGCTTGTAGAGGGCATTCAGGTAGTTCCTGAATGGCCAGAATTTGGCCAGCAGGTACTGGGTCCTGGTCCTTCTCTGGCAAGGGCAATGTACTTAATCCATCTGCGTTGCACATTTCCCTGCCAGGTTTGTAAAGCAACTTAAATGTGTATGCAGAGAGGAAGGTAGACCAACGTAAGATCCTCTGAGGTGTTTGTTTATCTGAAGTAAATAACCCTAACAAGGGCTTGTGGTCAGTGAAGATTGTAAATTCCCTACCATAAAGGTAGTCGTGAAATTTTTTCATCCCGGCAACTATTGCCAAGGCTTCTTTGTCAATTTGTGCATAATTTCTTTTTGACTTAGAAAGTGTTCTAGAGTAGTATGCAATCGGTTTTTGTATCCCATCACTACCCAAATGGCTTAATACGGCCCCCACCCCATAAGGGGAGGCGTCACACGCTAAGCAAATAGCTTTGCCCTCAATAAAATGGGTGACAGTTGAGTTGTTGGAGAGCAGTTTTTTCAGGTCCCTGAAACATTTTTCATGAATGCTGGACCAAGTCCAAGGGGCTTTTTTCTCTAGCAACCTGTGTAGAGGCTTGGCGATGGATGCTTTCTGAGGCAGAAAAGCATGGTAGAAATTTAGTAGTCCTAAAAAGGCTTGTAGTTTGGTTTTGTTTTGGGGGGTTGAAGCCAATTGAATTGTCCTTACCTTTGAGTCTGTGGGGTGAATTCCTTGAGCATCTATCCTATAACCTAAGAATTCAGTGGAAGTTACCCCTATGCTACATTTTTCTTTTTTCAATTTGAGCCCAGCTGTACGAAATCTGCAAAGAACAGCTTGCAATCATTCAGCCAGGACCTCTTCTGATTCTCCTGCAATCAGAACGTCGTCGAAGTATGGACACACCCCCAGGATGCCTTTCAAAGTTTTTTCCATTACTTCCTGGAAAATGCCAGGAGCTACTGAAATTCCGAACTGTAGACGGTTCACTTTGAAAGCCCCGCGGTGTGTAACAATAGTCTGCACATCTGCAGTCTCCTTGGTAACAGGTAGTTGTAAGCACGCCTGTGCCAAGTCGAGCTTGGCAAATATGGCGCTGGGCTGTATTGCAGAGAGGACATGTTTCACCAATGGGACAGGGTAAGCGTGTGGGTTTAAAGCTCGATTGAGGGTGGCCTTGTAATCGGCACAAATCCTAACGTCGCCATTAGATTTAACTGGGGTGAGGATGGGGGTTTCCCAATTACCCCATCCACGGGTTCTAAAACTCCCAATTTAACGAGTCGATCCAGTTCATCCTCAATTTTTTGCTTGAGGGCGAATGAAACTCTCCTCGCCTTGATCCTAACTGGTAGGATATTGGGTTTAAATTTTAAGCTTACAGGAGAGCCAGTGTATTTCCCTAGCCACTAGACTGGCTCTTTTACCTACAGTTACTAACATGTCCAAGGGACCCCGGAACCCCTTAAACTTAACTGACAGGGTGGCCTTCCCCTTTAGTTTTATCAGGGCCCACTGGAAATCCGCTAACTTGACTTTGGTTGGTTTTAAAGGAACTCACCGCCCGCTTAGGTTGCAAATTGTTTGAAAGGTCTTAGAAGATATTATGGAGACTGGAGATCCAGAGTCGACCTCCATCTCGCAGGGAATTCCTTGTAAATGGACCTTGATTTTAATTTTCGGCCTAAACAGGAGGTGGGTTACAGAATGACACCCTAACAACTCTCCCCTGTCAATAATTTGTGCAGAAAACCCAGGGTGCTCAAAGCCAGGGATTGGGGGGGGTTATACCTGGCAACGGCAAGTCGAGTTCATTCAAGTTGTCGCGGTTGCGGCTGCGACAGATGGCCCGAATGTGCCCGGTCTTGCTGCAGGAGTGGCACTTGGCGTTGCGGAATCGGCAGGTTCCCCGGGCGTGAGTGCCCCTGCAGCTGGCACATCTTGCCTCAGGATCTCTGATGCTTGGGTAGCCCACGCTTTTGTTGTTGGCCCGCGGTTTTTGTTGAGTTCTGCCGAGGTTGCGTCGGATTTGGAATTTTTCAAACTTTCGTTCGGTGGCGTTGACTTCTGGGTCATCGTCCTCCTCATTGTCACCATCCATGGCGCTGCCTAGAAGTACTGACCCATTAGGGCCGTTGCCCGGTCGGGATGCATTCTTTCCACGCCCGGTCTTGTGAGCCATGGCTTCGCTAATGACTTCAGTTAGGCTCATCGTAGGTTTTGTCACCAACTTCCTCTGAAGCCGCTCGTCGCTTAGCCCGAAGATGATTCAATCCCGAATTCGATCTTCAAGATCCGGAAACCGGCACATACGGGTGGCTTGACGTATCACCGCATTGTAATCGGTCGTGGACTCGCCCGGCATCTGGCTCCTCTGAACGAATTGAAGCCGCCAAAAAAGTTCTGACCTCCTTGGCATGAAGTGCCTGCTGAGTTTGTCGGTGAGGTCGGTGTAGGAGACAGTTGTGATAGGTTCTGGACTGCACAACCCGATGGCCACATCGCAGACATCCGGACCGCTAGGCACAGCAAGGCAGCAGCCTTCAGTCGGTCCTCCATGATGTGATTTACTAGTAGGTAGCCTTCGACCTGCCCCCAGTGTGACTCCCAGCGCTCCGGATAGCGGATGTCAAATTCTCGGATGTGTCCAAGCTTTGCCATGCTGTTCTGGTCTGGATACTGCTTCAGCGGGAAGTTGCAGGATGAGTTTCCTCTATCCGCTTCCCAGTGACTTCAGCTTAGTAACTTTGCTCTATGAAGCAGTATCCCACCTTCATCGCCAACTGTAATGTTGGGCGCTCGGACCGAAGGAACAGCTGACGCGGATATCCAAGAACAGGCTTTATTCAGCTGGGACAGGACAAAGACAGTGAGTGCCAGAGCTCCTTATATACTCTGGCTGCCGGCCCAACGCCCAATCCTAACAGAGGAATTTTCCCGCCGTACGCAGCCGACCAATCATGCGCTCCCCTGCTGTTGCTGCCAGCCGAGCTGTCAAACTCAGCTGTTATGGAGCTGTCCGTGAATTACCTCAGCTTATGTACATAACACTTATAATTTAACTGTCCTCTTAGCTGCAATACTACAGGAGTGCTCAGATACCTCTCCCTGGCATGCAAACGCTCACAAGCCTAGTAAAATGTATTTGAACCCCATGATGCAATACTGAATCTGTTCCTGCATGAAGAATCCTGTCTCTCTTTCCAGAGCTCTCTGCCCATCAGCTTCTCTCTTGTCAGAAGCATGCACTCACCAAGCCTACCAGAGCAGAGTCCCTCCCTGCCATGCAGAGAGAGTTTTATAAGTCTGGGAAAGAGCAGGGGCTCCATTTGGGATACTGTACTAGCAAGTCTGGGTTGTAGTCTAAAACTCAGGAGTCTTTCCCCCCTCCATAAAAATGCAGCATAGTTTAGTTTCATAATGCTACAGAACTGACTGTGTCGAAGGTGGGCATTTGGCAATCTCCAAATCCCTTTGTTGCTCTTTCCAGTTGCATGGCAAAATTTGGGAAGCCTGATTACCAAAAACTAGTGAAAGACAGAAAATTGTATTCCCAGATAAGCTTAGCCACATTTTAACAAAAAGTGCTCACAAAGAAAAAGTAAACGTCTGCTTCTGCCCACGTGGGGGGTGGTAATGCCTGCCCATTTCATATCCTCAACCCACTCACCACAGTCTATGCCTCATGAGAAAAGCCACACTTAGTTTGGATGACCAGTCTTATTCCATGGGAAAAGCTACTCACTGCAGAACCCCTTCATATTCTAAAGGCCCTTTCTCTCTTCGTAACTGGCAGTCACGAGTTGTCGTTCTGGTATAGCCCACACTCGATTGACAAAGAGAAAAGCTCTTTTATTCTACAACCCCTAACGCCGTTTATTCTTGGTTGGCCTAATGTTAGAGGGACAGAGCCACTAACTATTTTTGAACTGCACTGACCTGAGTCTCTGAAGATGTCACTTTCCAACTCAGCCAATGGTAGGACAGTAGGCCCAAGATGATCGTTTTCAGAATTAAATTCCTGGAGAAAAAGAAATAAAAGTATTGCCTAAGAAAAAGTTTGCTTTCAGATCACAGGAGTCGTCATCAGGTATCCTCTCATCCTGCTTCTCTTGCCTCCCTCCAGTTGACACCTGGAGCAAGGAAGGCCTCTTTTACCCCGCATTTGTGCAAGGAGGTAGAGTGTGGACAGAACAAGAAGAGGGACGCAGATTAAGCCCCAGGTGCCTCCTCTTTTCTAGCTACACAGTAACAACAAAGATACAAATGGCTCTTTTTATTATAAAATTAGAAAGTATGTATACCATGATTTATCTCACTTCAGCAAGCAGTTTGCCTTTCTTGTCCTATCACATGCTTGTGGTCTACACAATTGGTTTTATGGGGAATGGAAAAGAAAGACATTGAGGGCTGAACTCTTCCTGTGCAATACTGCTGGTGAAATGGCTTTTAAGTCCCTTTTATAAATGGCTAATAATATTGCAATAATGGGATGCAGTTGAGCCCAGTCCACTCTGCATTTCAGCTGTGAGATTTGCATTACCTGCTAATGGCAACGTACACCTCCAGTACTGGAGATTCCTGTTTCTCCCACGCAGCCAGGAGATTGTAAAAATATGGCATGAGCAAGTTAATAAGAGACACAACCAGAGGCAGGGCCAGGAGCAACAACTCTTTCCCAGCATGGCTTTTTTTCAAAAGCTCCCCGTGCAGAACCTGAGGAGGAAATCATTCACATTGCATTTATATTCCACTTTTTCACTAGGAAATCAAGACAGCATAGAAAGAGTCTTCCCTGATGCCATTATTCTTTATCTGCACCCCACCTTCATTATTTTTACAAATAACGCAAGGCAGCAAACATATCCAACACACCTTCTTCCTCCTATGTTCCCCACAACAACAACTCTATGAGGTGAGTTGGGCTGAGACAGAGTGATTGGCCCAAGATCATCCAGCTGGCTTACATTGCTAAGGTGGGACTTGAACTCACAAACTCCTGCTTTCTAGCCCAGTGCATTAACCATTAGACAAACTAGCTTTCCCACAACCACACCATAAGCAAATTGGGATAGGCTAAGGTGATTGGCTCAATATCACCCAATGAGCTCCATGACTGAGTAGAGATTTGACATACGGTTACCCTAGTTCATGTCTACCATCTTAACCAGTGAGTGTATCATGCTGCCTGGCTATTCAATGCATTACACGCCCAAAGAACGCATGAAACCACCAGGCATACCAGCATGTCCATATTTAGTGCAATGGAACTGTTGGTATGGAACATGGAGAGTTTCCCTCAAACTGAACTTTTGCTCAAATCCCAGTAGACAAGTTGGGCCATTGTAATTAGTTAGCAGAGTGTGTGCAAAAATTCCACAATGACGGAAGAACTACTGCTTGTTGAAAACAGCCATCTTGGAAAAGAAGCTTCTTTTACTGCAGTTAAGATGGCTGAAGGTAGCTCAATGCTCTTGGCCCCAATTACATTTCTGCTGAAAAGTTATTTTTTATTCACATGAATGGTTATTTTATAGAAGCCAGGTATCATTAGTGATAACCACAGCATTTGTTCTCTATTTACAATTCCCATCGGTCAAACATGAAATGTTGGCTGAGTGTGATAGGAACAGGGCTTTTTTTCCTCATAGAATGCTCAGAATGGCGTTCCAGCACCTTTTTTTGTAAAAAAAAAATCATGCTCCCTCTATTGGCTTTGCAATCTTGGCTATTTTTTATGACTCGTGGACTTCAACTCCCAGAAATCCTGAGCCAGCCACACTGAGGGGAAAGAGAGAGGTTTCCAAGCTGAGCCATGCTGGCTCAGGAATTCTGGGAGTTGAAGTCCTTGAGTGATAAAAGAGCCAAGGTTGCCTACCCTGCACTAGAGGAGGACATTAAAATTATTTACAAGGTTACTTCTTTAGGAACTAAACTTTTAGAATCTAAAACAGCTAATTCAAAAAAGCCAACAGGAAAGAACCTCACATTTTTCATCTGCTTCTGTCTTTTGGAAGGTAAAATTAAATTACAAAATAATCTATTTCCTATGTTAACATCTCTGCAATGAAATTAATAAAGGTAACAGGAAAGAAACGACAAACATTTTTCTCAATGTAATATGTCTAATTTAGCTGATGCTAGAAAAAAAATAGTATCTTTTGTACACTCTTGAAAACTATTTTGAACCTATAACCATCTATTACAACTAAACCACTTTAAATTAAACAATTCTTAAGAATGAATATTCTTAATTTGGACTTTACTTTTACTGTTTGGACTGTTGTGTGTTTTGAAAAATAGATTATTTAGAATCTAGTTATGTTGCACTTCAGTCTTTAAATAATTAACCTAGTATATACATAACAATATATGATGTTTTCCATGGTGAGCTTAACATCAATAACAACATTTATTAAAAAGGCTAAAATAATTTCTGGTGGTATTATCTGTACATTAAAATTTTGTTTAGTCACAATCTTTCACTTTTCACATTCTGGAAAAGCAGTGGTCATGTATCCTAGCAAAAATGTTACATATGTGCATAAGTGTAGTCAGTAGCATATGGCTTTTTAAAAATATCAAACATGCAAAGAAACAAAAATAAGTCCAAAAATATTTGTATTATATCCAGAAATGCCAACTTTGCAACCAATATTTCTCATCCATAACTATGGCACCATAAGGATACCTGCATACATGCAAATGCTTCTCTGGGATCAGTAACGCAGCAGGGATTGCTTTTTTCTTCCAGTAACAGATTGCTGGGAAATACCAAACATGGCCTTGAGAATTCCAATGATTGTTACAAATTTTTCTGGATGTGGTTGGAAATAGGCTGTTTGGCGCCGGAGACCACTGCCAGAGGAACACAGCTCTGGGTCGGGGTTTGGAGCAGCTCCGGGTGGGGGCTCAGCATGGGCCGCGGCGTGGCAACTGCGGGGAGGGGAATCCCCACGGCGGCTGTGGGGAGGGGAATCCCCACGGCATGTGGCTCTGAGCCCCAGGGGCAGGGGTGCAAAGGACGGGCAGCAAAGCCGTAGCAAGATACCGGCATCACTCCCAGTGACAGCACCTCTGAGTTCCAGCACCTTTTTTTTTTTAGAAAAAAACCACTGGATAGGAACAATAAAACAATATGCCTGGAAAATGCAAGCCTGGGAAAGATCAGTCTATAATAACCTACACACTATTACATCTATTTATTTTCTTCTCTGATGTATAAATTACATTTGTAATCTGTCCAATAATAGGAGCTTTCTGACAATAGATCAACTTTTTTATTATTATTTTTTCTTCAGTTTAATTGTGTCTTATTTTCAAAGACTGCCTGGATAAGTCCCTGCAGTTTTGTTTTGGCAAGATTTTCTGCTAGGTGCCTATGGCAGTATATAAATGCATGAATCCAAGCCTTACTGCTATTGGTATAAATGTCCTGAGCAGTGGCATCCTCCAGGAAGGATAAAAACAGGCAAGATAGCAGTTGCAGCTATGCAACTGAAGTCTTGCCCCTTTGTACATTGCATGCTACAACCATCATCTTGCCTATTTTCTCAGAGGCTGCCACTCTTGAGCCTTGATTTATTGTATGAGCTCAGAAAATGATCTCATTTTCATGATTCTCTCCCAGGAAGCAGGAGCAGGTATCTGAACAGGACCCTATTTGCTGACATACCTGGTGTACATATTCAGAAAAGTAGTGGATACCAATGGCAGTGCCCACAACAGTGCCCAGAGATACAGTCCAGGCCACCAGCAAGACTACAAGTTCCTGCAGCTTCTTAGAAAAGCTTAAACAGGATTCCAGCCTCTGCTCAGCCAGACACTCCTGGAAAAAATGAGAGGAAAAACAGGATATGTATACAAAGAGGGAGAAAGAAGGAGAGGGAGGGAGGGAGAGAGCACTCAGTTCTCAATGAAAGACGTCAGCACTGATTTTATGTGAAGTAAATCTTTGGAGAGGGACCAGAGCAGTGATGGCAAACTGAGTGCCCAAACTGCAACAAAACTCACTTATGTATAATTGGGTGCCGGGTGGGCATGGCCCATTGGGTGGGCGTGGCTGCAGCGGTAACAGAAGACTGGGTGGGACTAAAAAGTTCAATCAATAAATTCCAACTTTGCAAGATCATTTTTTCCCCGCGAGAAATTGAAACTGATTGTTTGAATGGTTTTTTTTTAACACGACAGCGGAGACCTAAAGCAAATTTTATAAAACTCAGTTGAGTTTTATAGCCTAGGACTGGGGTGATGGGCGTGCCCACAGAGCGGGCAATGAGCACCACATGTGGCATGCATACCATAAGTTCACCACCACGGACTTAAGGTTAAGGTTACGTCATATGAACTTGCACAGCAAAATGAACATTGCCAACAAATTCGGAGTGCTAGGGTATGATTAGGAGGGCACTGACTTTTCTAGACTGCCCTATCTATGTTTCCTGGTAAAATAAATGGGAAAATCCCATTCGAGGAAAATTCTAGTTAGGATTAGCGTTAGGTCACCATGAACTGATAGAGGAAAATGGACATCACCAACAAATTCAGAGTGCTTGGATAGGGTTAGGAGGGCACTGACTTTTCTAGGGTGCCCTATCTATCTTTCATGGTAAACTACATGGGAAAATCCTCTTCTAACCATATCCAAACACTCTGAATTTGTTGGCGATGTCCATTTTGCTCTATGAGTTCATGGTGACCTAACCCTAACCCTAAATGGAATTTTCCTCCTATGGGATTTTCCCATGTATTTTACCAGGAAACATAAATAGGGGAGCATAGAAAAGTCAGTGCCCTCCTAACCATACCCAAGAACTCCGAATTTGTTTGGCAATATCAATTTTCCTGTATGAGTTCATGGTGACCTAACCCTAACCCTAAGTGGAATTTTCCTCCTATGGGATTTTCCCATGTATTTTATCAGAAAACATAAGATAGGGCAGCCTAGAAAAGTAAGTGCCCTCCTAACCATGCCTAAGCACTCCGAATTTGTTGGCAATGTCCATTTTGCTCTATGAGTTCATGGTGACCTAACCCTAAACCTAACTGGAATTTTCCTCGTGAGGGATTTTCCCATGTATTTTACCAGGAAAGACAGAAAGGGCAGGATAGAAAAATTCATGCCCTTGTAACCATACCCAAGCACTCCAAATTTTTTGGCAATCTCCATTTAGCTCTATGAGTTCATGGTGACCTAACCCTAACCCTAAATGGAATTTTCCTCCTATGGGATTTTCCCATGTATTTTACCAGGAAACATAGGGAAGCTTAAAAAAGTAAGTGCCCTCCTAACCATACCCAAGCACTCCAAATCTGTTGGCAATGTCCATTTTGCTCTATGAGTTCATGGTGACCTAACCCTAACCTTAAGTGGAATTTTCCTCCTATGGGATTTTCCCATTTATTTTACCAGAATAGAAAGGGGAGGATAGAAAGTTCATGCCCTCCTAACCATACCCAAGCACTCCGAATTTGTTGGCAATGTCCATTTTGCTCTATGAGTTCATGGTGACCTAACCCTAACCCTAAGTGGAATTTTCCTCCTATGGGATTTTCCCATGTATTTTACCAGGAAACATAGATAGGACAGCCGAGAAAAGTAAGTGCCCTCCTAACCATACCCAAGCACTCCAAATTTGTTGGCGATGTCTATTTTGCTCTATGAGTTCATGGTGACCTAACCCTAACCCTAAGTGGAATTTTCCTCCTAAGGGATTTTCCCATGTATTTTACCAGTAGACATAGATAGGGCAGCCGAGAAAAGTAAGAGCCCTTCTAACCATACCCAAGCACTCCAAATTTGTTGGCAATGTCCATTTTGCTCTATGAGTTCATGGTGAACCCTAAGTGGAATTTTCCTGCAATTGGACTTTCCCATGTATTTTACCACAAAAGATAGATAGAGCAGGCTAGAAAAGTCAATGCCTTTCTAATCATACCTAAGAACTCCAAATTTATTTGTGATGTGCATTTTGGTCTACTAGAGCTTCAAAATTGAACAGTGGGCTTTAAGTGGTAATGTGAGGTAAACAAAAATAGGCAATTACAGGAAAAGAGAAGTTTCAGGCGAATTACATTGAAACCTCCCGAGAACATAATGTCTTATCTTGGATGCAATTTACATCTTTCCAGATGCTCAGTACTACAGCTCTGAGAATTCTTTCCCACCGAGTATGAATAAGCCAGGTTTCCTATTCTGGCCATGTCCTCTCTTCTGTTGCTAAACAGATAAGATGGGAAATTTTTGTCATTGCTGTTGCCGGTATCACCATTTCCATGGATCAAATTTCCATGGAGTAAAATCTACTCTGTGTAGTCAGTGACATATCACTAGCAGTTGCACCCCTTCTCCCTCTCTCTGTACCTGCCAAGGAAGGAAGGCACAGATAAATCCCTGTCAAAGGACTGATTTGACTGCTTGCAGAGACCAAAAGCTGCAAATTACTCACTGTCTACAGTTTCAGAATTAAGAGGCACAGTGGTACATACAAGCTGCTGCGTTTTTCTCTTGTCCCCCTGTAAAATGCACTACACATATTTATTTCTTGCAGACAGAATCCCTTTGTCCTTACTATAGTATGAACTTGTTGAGAGAAAAAACATCATTAGGTTCAGGGCAGTAGGTTTGATTCTTGTTCCCTACATTGCCCTGTATCACGAGGGGCAATAAACATTTTAGGCACCACAAGCTGTGGTACTGTTGCTAGCATATTTGAGGTAGTTAGCCATAGGGGAAAGAAAAAAATAGCTCAAGCATTCAGTTAAAACATAATTTGAAAAACTGTAAGCATTCAGCCGAAGAATATAATAGGAAGTTGGGAATTAGTCCCCTTCTTCCTTGTTTTGCACACTAGGGCTGTAGCAGCAGGCAAGATGGCCGTCTGAATTGACAGCTACTGGCTAACCTACTTGCAGAAAGATTGGTGAAAATGAAGATTTAGATGTATTCAGCATTAAAAGGCTGCAGCATTTCTTTCAAATGCACTCTCAAATAAACCTGCAACTTCTCATTTCTATTCTCTCTTTCACTAAGATTGGTGATTTTATTTCCCAGTTAATTTAGTTCTTGCATTTTCACAGACTACATAGCTCTATTCAGCACTTACCTTCAAATGCGTGCGAATGTTTTCACTCTGGAGTTGGATTGAGCGTTTCTGAATCATTTTGTAATCCCAGGAACAGAAGACTTTGACTGCCAGATTACTTGATGCACTGCCTACACGGTAACTTTCCCCAAAGGAGTGAGACATACTATGAGGGGGGAAAAAAGCCATAAGAATCTGCTGGTTAGACAAACATCAGTTTTAAACTGTTCTCCAAGGAACAGCCTTTGCGATCACTCTGTTAGCTGCAAGCATGGAATTAACCATCTGGTTGAAAGACTGGCAGGGCTGTAAGCAACTTTCATGATATTTAATAGGCAGGTATGCCTATGTCAGAGTGTAGATAAGCTTAACACTATAAATTTGAGTAAATTACCTGAGGTAAGATTGCTAAGAGCACTGGGAAAGATAAAATAGGTGTATATTCCGGGAAACAGGAATAATGCTAGAGTATTGCATTAACATCTGTAGTCATGAAATGCTTCGAAAGATTGGTTCTCCAACATCTTAGGACATGCCTCCCACTGGACTTTGATAAACATCAATTTGCCTACAGGGGAAATGGGTCGACAGACGATGCCATAGCTACTGCTTTACACTCTGTAGCAAGTCATCTCGAGAAACCTGGAAGTTACGTCAGGATGCTTTTTGTTGACTACAGCTCGGCTTTCAACACCATTTTGCCGAGCATTCTCATCGAGAAGCTGACTGACTTGAAATTCTCACCCGCTATCTGCGATTGGATTCAAGACTTTCTTAGGGATCGGGTACAAACAGTGAGGGTCGGGTCTGCTTTGTCCACCCCCCTGAAGCTTTGCACCGGCACGCCACAGGGCTGTGTGCTTAGCCCCTACCTGTACTCTTTATACACTTATGATTGTGTATCATCTGACCCATCCACTGCGATAATCAAGTTCGCAGATGATACAACTGTGGTGGGTCTTATTACAGGTGGGGATGAGACAGCATATAGGGCGGAGGTACAAAAACTATCCATATGGTGTAGTAACAACAACTTGCTCCTAAACATCGGCAAGACGAAAGAGATGGTGTTAGACTTCCGGAGAAAAAAGGAGGAACCTGCCCCACTTTACATCGGGGAGGACTGTGTAGAGAGAGTTTCCTCCTTTAAATTTCTGGGAGTCTACCTCTGTGAAGATCTGACCTGGAAAGTTAACACAACCCAGGTGGCTAGAAAGGCCCAACAGAGGCTTCACTTTCTTAGGGTCTTGTGGAAGAACAGGGTAGAACAACAGCTAATGACCCTCTTTTACCGGTCTACCATAGAGAGCGTCCTCTTGTATGGTATTGTGGTTTGGTATGCTGGTCTGACAGCCTCAGACAGGAAAGTATTACAGAGGGTAGTGAGCACAGCACAAGACATTGTGGGCTGTTCCCTGACACCACTGGATGACATCGCCAGGGCTCGTTGCCTTGGAAGAGTGAGGAAGATTCTCAGGGATGACTCACACCCTGGACGGTATCTCTTTACTCTCCTACCATCCGGTAGGAGATACAGGAATATAGCCAGCCGTACCAACAGGCTGAAAAATAGCTTTTATCTGTGGGCTGTTAGGCTTTTAAATGGGACATAATCTTATGCAGAATTGACTTGGGAGACTGGTGTGTGGTGTAGTTGGTTCACATGGTGTGGTAGGATGGAGGGTTTGTTGTCACTGTGTGTTGAGGGGAGAGAGCACGGGGGGAGGCTCAGTTAATCTCAATGTACACATGTTGTACTTTGACAATAAAGGTTTATTATTATGATCTTTATTATGATTTGACATTAGATCATTTCTCAGAAAAAAATAATGGTATTTTGAAAATGATGGCGGTCAAGCTATTTAATTATTTAAATCTGTTTTAAATGATCACATTAAGAAGTCTGAAACTGTTTTGAAACGATCTACAATATTTACGTTCAAATAATTTGTGTAAATTATACAAGAGTTGCAATATAACCCTATGTTGCAGAAATAAGACCTCCCACAAACTCAGTGAGGCTGATTTCTGAGTAACCATTTCTTTTTTTTTCCTTAGTGGCAATTCTATATATCAGTCTGATTCTTCCAAGTTGTCCTACCATCCTTTGCTCTTGGTCCAGATGCCAGGGCTCTTGAAATACAAAACTCTGGGTGAGCAGCAGAGCTTCCTCTCCCAGGTGCTGAGAATCACCAAGAAAAATAAATACGGAGAGGTAGGAGGAAACCACTTGGGCTAATGATAAAAACAATGTTTATTTAAATCTTATCTGAAAGGGATGTGACAAGGATGAGCAGAGCAAATCTTGAGCGAAAGAGAGCTTGCACAAAAAGAGGATACTGAGAGTAGTTAAGTTTACACAGCAGCCACACAGATACACTGAGGTGTGCACAAAAGTTTTACTTGTGGGATAAGACAATAGCACAGTCCAGGAAAAAAAACAGTCCAGGTCATACACAAGTAATGAAAAGATAGTAGATAACAAGTCTTCTTACCAGTCCATAAGTCAAACACAGTTCTACAGGTTTAGCAAAACAGTAGTAAACCCACAAACCACGATAAACAGCAAGTAACAGCAAGCGAGAGTGAACATAACAGAGAAAGAGAAGCTATGTCTCTAGCTCCCTCTTATGGCCGCTGGCCAATCATTAGAAGGTATGATGCAATGCATTACATAGTTAAAGTGATACATTACAGTTCTATAACAATGATACAATTGTAGTATATATTGCCAACCCAACCAGTTAGGCCACAGACATATACCTAACAGGATGCAAGTACACATTAAATGCAGAAGGCTGGTCTTATCCCAGGCAGAAAAGGAAGGAGCAGCTGGGCTCCTATGCAAAGGGGAGAGAGTAGGCATCTCATCTTACCTGTAGATCAAGAGAAAGCAGGTTCCAAAGAATGCGCTTCCGGTAACAAAGAGGTAGGCCAGAGGCATATTGTAGGACATCTGGCTACCCACGTGTTGCCTGTAATGGGTGTTATTAGCATCAGGGGCATTAAGTGTGAAATTACTGTAGTAGCCATAATACATCAGTGTGTGACTGAAGTAGCCCTGTGAAGAAAAGAAATTATTGTCAATCCTTTGGAAGGTTATCCTTTCCTGAAGAAGTTGGCCCTGGCTGTAACAACACTGAAATGTTACACTCTTTATTAAAATCACAGCCACAGATTATTCATGGAAATGGTCTTACATAGATGACAACATCACATAGGAGTAACCTATACTCCTTGGGCTGTTCCAAACACTGTTCTTTCGTTTCTGGAACAAGTTCACATTTCCAGAGTATAGACTAAAAGTAGAAGCACTGGGAGTGAACAGGCATCTATCAACCATCCAGACATGCTGCTACAGACTAAAAGTCAATAGGTGCGTAGTTTACTGTGACAATATTCTAATCTGTTAGATTGGCAAGCTAAAGTTTGACTCTGGTAAAAGATTATGAACTGAAAATCAAAGTCAAAATGGATAGATATTAATAGCTTATATTTTTCCCATGCTGTCTCACAGTGCAGGAATCAGGCTTTGTCTGGATTTTTAACCCTCTTTTCAAGGGCTAAGCAAACATTGCTGTGCAACTGAAACGATAGGAGCACAGGTGTCAAATTCGATCGTGTCACATGATATATTGAGACGTATCACAGTATTTTTTGCCTTTGTGGAGCCGGGGTGGGCATGGCCTGTGCGTGATGCATCCGGCCCGTGGGCCACCAGTTTGACACCCCTGGATTAGAGGGAAACACATCCGTATAATACACTCTCTTAATTCTATTAGTAAAGGAAAGCTATTGGATTTCAGGAATACTCACTGCTCCAGTCAAGAGATCAAACCCTGTGAAGGCCACACTGTTAGGTATGACAGAAGGGAAAGCAGCCTGCACAACAACTACAAAGACCAGCAGGATCAGGAACATAAAGAGATTGAAGAAGAGCAACGTCCTAAGGAATTGGAAATAGGAGAGGATACTAGAGCCAAAGCGGCCGCTGATCTCCTTGAGGGAATAATGCCAGGGCTGGAGAACAGGAATGAAGGACAGCAGATTGTACCAAAGATTCCGGAAGCCCTGCAAGAAAAATAGGATACAATAGGGTCAACTTCAGGTGAAAACATGGTAGGATGATGATTTTGGAATAACCATCCAATCCCGTTTATTTGCCACAAAATAACAGTATAGTCCAACGTGTATCAGAAATGTCACCCCAGTCTTATGAGACTCTCTCAGTCTTATTGTGTCATAAAAGAAATAGGGATTGCAATTACCTACTTGAAGGAGTATTGCAAAAAAAATATTAAACATTTGAAACAACATTTAGCACAATAGAAATTTGTGGTAACTGACTCCTTCTCAAGCCCAGAACACTATTAGCAAAAACATTAAAATATATGGAAAGAGATGTCTTCCAGGAACTCAGATTGTTGAACTCATGTCAAAGGGAATGCCATACTTCTTCCTCGTCTCCCTCTTGTGCTATAAAAAACTGTTGCTGAAGAGAAAGATTTGCAGCTTCCACTTGGAGCGAAGAAACATCCCGTGCCTCCGAGTAGGAATTATTTCCATTTGCTTGGCAAGTTATGTTTCTTGGCAAGAAAAGCACAGCAGTCCTTTTTCCTATTTTCCCAAAAGTTCTAGCCTGCTTTGCTGGGTCTGTTTGAACCAAAAGCCACTTTCCCCATCCCGTTCACCATAATTTGGCAAACAGTAAACCCACTGCTTCATATTCAGTGCAGTAACCTAGAAAGATCCTCCTAAAAGTTGACGATGCCTTCTTGATAAGTATATCAGGAATTGACAAAAAGACCTTCCAGAGTACTTTTCCCAACTCTTTAAATAGTCACAAATTTCACAGAAAGGCTCCAGTGAACGCATCCTTTCTCATAGCAATGTGAGAAAGACACAGAAAGTCCTCCGAGTCTGCTTATTTTTCACCTGCCACAACAAAAGTCAAGTGGGGTACATGGCTTACTATTAGGATGTGGTATTTAATCCAGCTGCAGTAAGACAAGCGACCCGTTGGCTTGGGTTTCTTCAAGGTGCCTGAATGCCCACTTGAATCCTGCCTGTAAGAGAGGTGGGGAGGGGGGAGAGGGAGAGGGAGAGGGAGAGGGAGAGGGAGAGGGAGAGGGAGGGAGAGGGAGAGGGAGAGGGAGAGAGAGAGAGAGAGAGAGAGAGAGAGAGAGAGAGAGAGAGAGAGAGAGAGAGAGAGAGAGAGAGAGAGAGAAGTGAACTTAAAACATAGCAAAAGTTGTTTTGGGGAGAAAGAGCAGTGAGGTAGACTCTCTTCTCCAAAAGCATCTTATGACCAGTACCCTAACAAGGCTTAAAGGCACTAACCTGAGTCTGCGCTTCTCAGCCAAGCTTAGAGGCATCATCTGCAGCATGTGATTCCGTTGATGTACCGGCAGGTTCTGGAGTTCTTTGACCAGCAAAATATACTTGGCTACGGAGGAAGTGCAGAGGTGATCAGAGGTCAGGCAGCCCAACTGCATCTCCCGTGCAGACATTTTGATTATAGAAAGGAAAAAGGTTGCTTTCCTTCCTCCACTTTTGATTGGTATCATCTTTTTTTTTAAAGGTATAGGAAAGTGAAAAATGAAACAGAACTTTCTGTAATAGAAGCACACATATTGTGGCCTTTCATGGCAAAGCCTGACCAAGAAAAGAACCCTGACAAAGTCGTCTTCACAGGTTAAATAAGAGAGCGAGAGTATTCCCAGGTCTTCTGGAAGCGTCCATTGTTCTGTCTCTTTGAGTGAGGAATATTATGATGGCCTCCCCCAAATCCAAGTTTGACTCTTCAGGATTTCATGGATACATTCCCAATTTCCCTCTCCCAGAATACTTCCTAACTTCGCTTTCTAGCATTTGCCCATCTAAGTCCCAATGAGGTCAAACCCTGCTTGGGTTTGCAAAATCAGACAAAGATGACTAGCTGCTCCACCGAGCAGGACATGTTGTAACACTTTGTCACTATATCGTGAGAAGCACTGAGCAATTATAACACCTGGATGGCTGGATCACATACTGAGAATGATCAAGATGATTTCTCTATGATTCTCGTAATAGCTGCACGATAAGTTAAATACACACTTCTATTTTTCTTGCACTGCTTTTCTGTTTAGCAGGCATCTTCCTACTCTTTTAGTCAACTTACGGTCTTCTTCTCTGTAATTGGACTCCAACTCTAGAGACAGCTGTCGAAAACTAGGCCGTGCTGAACGGGAGACTTCCTGGAGAGGAGCATGGTTGCTCCGACGCCGGCGTCTGGCAGTGCAGTTGTAATACTGGGACAGGATGGCTCCTCTGCTGTGCCCTGCAAACAAAAGGGAAGACCATCACTATGGAGGGGAGGAAAAGATTGCCCTCTATGCTAATTCCCACATTTCACATGCACGTAAAAAATACAAGTAGAAAAATAGGGACCACTACGGTGGGAAGGTAACAGCGTTCCGTGCGCCTTTGGCATCCAGTCATGCCGGCCACATGACCAGGGAGACGTCCTCGGACAAGCGCTGGCTCTTCGGCTTTGAAACGGAGATGAGCACTGGCCCCCAGAGTCAGAAATGACTAGCACGCATGTGCGGGGGAACCTTTACCTTTACCTTTATCCTGAAATTCTTCTTCAAAAGAAGTAGGCTGGGGCTACAGGGGAGCATCACAACTCACCAATAGTCCGGCTGGGCATTTTGGCAAGGATGCGCAACGTGGTGGAGGAGAAATCAGGGTGCTCTACCAGCTGTGCATCTGGGTTCCAAGCTCCAGTCCGATCAGAGGGAGGAACCAGATTTTCTGGAGAAAAAAGAAAACCCCCAGATTGCCAAGTTGCTATGAGTTGTCCTGTCAAAGCTGGAATCTCCACATCTTCCCTTCTTCTTCCTTTTGTGCCCATTCCCCAAATGAGCGTAATATTTTTCCTGAGCATTTTACAACTTAGACATTCATTCTAAATTTATTTTACTGTTTCCTACAGCGAATATTTATAACATGACAGATTACCAGGTGGACTAAGTCGCTCCCTTTTGTTTACAGGACAATAAACAATACAGTTGTGTGTATAGGCAGTTGTCTTTGAGAAAAAACAAAAGACTCCAAATCCAAGGTTCACAAGTAAGAATGAAATGCTCAAAATCAGCTCTATAGCAACTGTAGGTAAAATTCTTAGCAAGCACTTAGACTCATATACCACATCATAGAGCTTTACAGCTTCTCTGGGCAGTTTTCAATGTCGGCATATTGTTCCCAACAATCTGAGTCTCATTTTACTAAACTCAAAAGGATGGAAGGCAAAGTCAACCTTGAGCCCTGTCAGGATCAAACAGAGTGGGCAGAGTTAGCCTACAATAATGCACTTTAACCACTTCCCCACTAGAGCTCAAAATACAAACACAGCACGGAAAAAGTCTAGTGCAGAGCCTCTAAGTCTCATCAACACTTTAAACGAATCACAGAAATGAGTTCTTTTTGAAGGGGAGGAAAATAATATTCTAAGCTTTTGACTGAGAGGAGAATAATATCCTAACATTCACTGTCATAATGGACATATGAATCATTTGTGTTCTGTTTCAGCTGTTTGAATGCAGCTGCCCCATGAAATGAACCACTGAAATGCAGATAGAGGTTTCTCAGGATTTTTCCACATAGTCTGCTGACCATGGCAGGAAGATGCCTTGGTGATTTCAGGAAGACATGGACAAAAAATGCGGTCTTTAGCCAGTGGAACAGACTGCCTCTGGAAGTGGTGGGTCTCTGGAGGTTTTTAAGAAGAGATTGGACAACCATTTATCTGGAATGGCACAGGGTCTCCTGCTTGAGTGAGAGATTGAACTCGAGACCTTCCAACTCAGTTATTCTATATTCCATCTTCAAGTCATTCCTGATCCACCAGGAAGACAACCTATGTTTACCTTTCCTCTTCCATTTTTAAAGAGGTGTTTGCAACTTTCTGACACACCGTCAAATGATCTGCAGCACATTGCACTGAGGAAACGTAGAGCTGGCAATTGTTCTGATTGGCCACTGGAGCCTGCTGCAGACATGCCCCCTTCTACCTTCTCTGCCCATTGTTTTTCAGGGCTATCTGCCTTTGGCAGTAGGAGGATCAGGACTCTCCCCCTGTGCCAAAGAGCTATCTCTCTCTCTCTTCTTTTGCCAACCAGCCCGATCTAGCAGCAGATCTCCAAGCCAGCAACAATGTTAGAATGACAACAACTCTTTAGCCACCAATTCTCCCATCCTAGGAAGGAACTATCTGGCACTGGAAAACTATTAGGGTGAAGGTGGGAGAAAAGTTACTCTTTAGCCACCCCACAGCTAGAATTCAACTCCTTGCATAGCTCTCACAGAGCAGGCACAGCAGTACCTGACAGCAATAGCACTTAGACTTATATATCGCTTCATAGTGCTTTATAGCCCTCTCTAAGCAGTTTACAGAGTCAGCCTGTTGCCCGCAACAATCTGGGTCTTCATTTTACCCACCTCAGAAGGATGGAAGGCTGAGTCAGCCTTGAACTGGCCAGGATCGAACTCTTTGTGGTGACCAGAGTTTGCCTGCAGTACTGCATCCTAACCACTATGCTACCATGGCTGATCCATGGGGCCGGCTAGGTAGATGTGCTTGTGCATCAGGTCAAGCAATCCAGCATAAGGCTGCTTCCATGTGGCACCATGGTAAAAGAAGGGGCAGGTCTCATCTCTTGCTCCAGCTTCTTTTCCCAGGAGTGGCATGGGAAGTAGAGCAGACCAAAGAGGCAGAGAATGGCTCCTTTGGGGCAACAGGTAGACCTCATTTAGCTAGCACAGTTGGGACTAGTAAGTCAGGCATTTAGCAAAGTGGTTGCTAAATGAAACCGCGCTTATGATCATACTTCAGCTTTTTTTTTTATTTTCAGACTTACAAGTGTCATAAATGCAAGCTTTGGTTGCAAAGTTACTTTCTCATCACTACTGTAACTGCAAATGGTCATGAAAAGAGGCAGTTATTAAACAAGGACTATCTATCATTCTGTCTCTTCCAGCAAAGATTCATTCTGTGGCAGATCAAAGATACAGTTTTGTGCCATTTTATGCCGACCTCTTCCACTGGCAAATAATCCTTTAATGCTACCAAGCAAAAATATTCTCAGTAAAATGTGTTCATGCCCAATCCTGACCCAGCTCTCTTGCTGAGCCACTGGATCCCAAAGGTCAGAAAAAGAAGATAACAAAGTTTTCTTTGTTGGCTGAGTTCTTCCTAGATGGTGGGATCCCCCTGTAGCCCTGGTTCTTACTCACTCATAGATCCCACATCTTGATTAGTCCTCTGGTTCTGATCTGTCCTACCACTGTCTATAGCAGGGGTCGGCAACCTTAAATACTCAAACAGCCACTTGGACCTGTTTCCCAGAGAAAAAAAACACTGGGAGCTGTAAAACCCTCACGTGCACACGCGTGCACACACAAAAGGGAGGGAGCTTGAAGAGTTTAATTAAAAAGAAATAGAGGCTACTGTGCATGAGTTTTTTTTCTTTCTCTCTCTCTCTCTCCCTCTCTCTCTCTCTCCTCCTTTCTCTCTCCCTTTCTCCGATCTTCTGCTCACCTGGCAAGCTGGCTTCACACTGTTCTCGGACAAGCTGACACATATTCTTTTTGGGCTGGCTCTCCTGCCCTTGAGAGCTGCTGCTTTCTGCTGCTTCCTGTAGAGACGCAGCAAAGGCAGGAGCCCTGCCCAATAAGCTTGTCAGCTTCTTGGAGAACAGCGTGAGGACACTCTCTTTTTTACACACTTACACACACACACACACACACACACACACACAGAGAGAGAGAGAGAGAGAGAGAGAGAGAGAGAGAGAGAGAGAGAGAGAGAGAGAGAGAAGGGAAGCTCAAGTGCCTCTCTCTGTCTCTGAAAAACTGCATGCGGCTCCAGAGCCACGGGTTGCTGACCCGTGGTCTACAGGCTCACCTCTATCTCCAATGCCCTTTCAGTTATCTTATCTAGTATCATGTTATTCTTGTGAAAGAGGTTGTTAATATTACTACAACTGCCACCAGTACCATTTTCATAAATAGAACTAGAGCTATATAATTCTGTTATTACATTGCGGGAAAATGCTAGGTAGAAAAAAAACCCAGAAGTATAGCAACAAGTATTGGAAGACTTGGGAACATGGCATTTCATCCAGCAGGAGCACAAACTTTTAAAAAACATAAATCCTCTGCTATGTAGGCAATGAAATCCTGGGCTTTTTCTGAAATCTGTTGTATGTCCTTAAAAAGCTCATAAGGATGGGCTACTTGTTTCCATAGCATCTAGGAACCCATTAGATTAATGGAGAATCAGTTAGTGGTATTTCTGCTGTACATCTTAAAAGAATTGGAAGTTTATTGAGACTGAACTCAAAAACCTTTGAAAGCAGACATGGTTTGGCCCAAGAAGCTTCAAATTAAAATCCATGCTGGCTATAAATGTATTGGGGAGCTATCACTGCTTCTGAAGCCAATCTCCTATACAAAGTGGTTATGAGGATAAAATGAGATCATGCATTTGTTTTTCACCCTACTTTTTACTGTGAGCAGGCTTGTTAAATGTAGTTAATAAGCCAAGGATTTTTGTTTATCTATAGGTGTTAGTTGAACAGAGATACAATGATTGAAAAGAAAGAAAATGCTTTCTAGAAACATCTCTTCATCCATATTTTGTTAAGTTAAAAGCTGCGAGTAACATCAGGTTTTCACATTGTCGTGTGAAGAAAAACAGGAAATACCACTTAAAAGTTACGCATCTTTCTCCTTTACCCCAACTATTTATTTACAAATTGACTATCCCTGTTAATCATCAGGAAGTCTCTGTGATATATAGATGTGGCTTGTCTCACCTTTGCTCCTGTTAGTCAGATCTTGCATCTCCACCAACTCTTGTTCAGCCAAACTGCTCTGCTCCTTAATTATCTGGTGGAAGGAATCATGCACGGCCCCTTCATCATATGGACTTGGGTCTTGGCTGTGGGGAACAGAGAACCATTCTGCCCAACTGTTTAATTAACAGGATCCCTAAAACAACAGCGTCTAACATCTCACCAACTTCACATGGGACATAACATTACAGTTCTTTATAGCAAATCAGGGCAGAGTCTAAGACACAGGCAGAATGCATAAGATGAATGGAGAATAACCAACCAGGTGATCAAATCTGGTTTACAAAGACTTCCCCTCAGGGCTTTCAGAGCCTTATGTAAGCATCTACTAATGGGAACCCAGGAGATCTACATAATGAGTGTGAAACTAAAGCCTTATATGTTTAAACAATAAACTACAAATAAATAACAGTCTTGATTATTACATCTTGGAAAGTAGTTTTATAACAGAGATTAATTGCAGCATCATATATTTTAGCACTTTAATAATTGCATTTTATTGTTCCATTTTTTTCTAATTTAATCAAAATGTTGACATATTTCCATCCAAATTCTGTAAATCTTTATTACATAGCTGTATACTTTTCTAGTTTCTTCTGTTCTAAGTCTGGGGAAATGATGATTATCTACCAATATAATATTGAGGTAGAATGAATCAATCACCATCTCAACCAGAATTTTTAATATATAAATACTGTACTTTTGATCTCTGTGGCTAAAAATTCTATTACTGGTAATAGTAATTTGTGGATCTTAGTACAATATGGTTCAATAATGGATAAAATATGTTTCATACGTCTTAAGGTCAGATCTAAGGCAGCAATACTCAAAACATTTAGAAGCTATGACTAATATTTTCCTAACACTGTAGACTATTCTGAGAATAACTGAAATCATGGTAGGGCAATTTATGCATTACCCACTTATTCCAAAGGATCTACGTTGGAGATTATAAATAGTTCCGATAGTAGAGTTGAATTTTGGGGTCCTTGGTACTCTCTGAGCTTGGTGATTTTCTTGCAAACAATTCATTATCAAACTAGGTAACATCATCAGTGCATATAAATAGTCCATTAACTTTTTTTTTTCAATGGTGATAATGATTTATATCTCTTACTGGAAACTCCTCTCTCCAATTTTCATAAACAGGCAACAGAACTCCCGCACACCAACATTCCTTCCCATGCTTTATGCTAACAAGAATTCTACTTTTAGTATTCTGATAATTCAATATATTTCAGGCTTTTTAAAAGGAGTTTGCTTTGAAATCAATACCTGCTAATTTTCAGCTTTGTACCTACTTTGGAAGTACTTTAATCATCTAATGACAAGCTTTCCGTTTCTAAGGCAGGAATGAATAAAGTTGTTATATACTTTTTTAAAAAAATGTGCTTATTTTAAAAAGAACCACACTCACCTGGCAGGATCTCCGTTCTCAAGGTCTTGAAAGGTGAAAGTCACTGTGTGGGACATTTTGATAGATAACTCCACAGGTAATTTGCTTGCCTTTGCACTTTTCACTTCCACCACATTTCCAAATGCAGGTTACGGGAAGAATCAATGTCACATGAAGCTGGCTCCATTGAGACACGTCTTCTAACAAATTGTTTCGACTGTGGTCTAATATCTGATGTCTTCTTATTCCCTCTCAAGATCAAAGAACAGCAGGACACAACATTCAAGCCTATATGCCATAAAGAACACAACTTGAGACACACGGAGCTGTACTGGGCTTTCCCGCCTCCTAGTTAGTACAAGATTTAGAAAGTGTGTATCGCAAGAGCAGCCTGGTCCGCTGTGAGCAAATCACACAAAAAGGAAGGAAAACAAGGTTGAGACAAAGGCTGCAATTCAGTCTGTATGCCTGCATGTCATACGACGCAAATACAGCTGCTGGTGCTCAAACTATGTATTTCTCTGACTTATAGTAGAAAAGCAAATCATTTCTGCAAAAGAAAGCAGAAGCTCCCTTGCGCTTACCTGCAGGTGCATGGCTTGCTTTCACTACCAGAAGACTTAACCATAAAGTTTCTCTTGACTGTCTCCAATCCTTGTCAAGCAGCCCAGCTGTCACTAGGGAGATAAGTAACTCTGCATTTCAATACTCCAGGATGGGCTAGGCTTCGGAGGGTTAGTAAAGACCAGTTCCTGCATTCCTGAGAGGAGAGTGTGAGTGAACACCAACAAATGAAGCCACCAAGCTTCCTCCTGCCTGACAGGAAGTTTGTTTCTACCACTGACTGTGCAGGTTCAGAGGACTAAAACCCTCAATTGAGCATGAGAAGAATGAAGAAAGGAAGTGGGGTTGTTGCCTATGAAAGATAAAAATGGAGCATCCTGTCAGGGCTCAACACCAGGAAACTGCCTGGCTCATTCCCTGCCACTTTCAGTTCAGCAAGAGTTGCAACATTTATTTTTATTTTATTTTAATTCCATTTATATCCCGCCCTTCTCCGAAGACTCAGGGCGGCTTACAAGCTTAGCAGTAGCCTTCATTCTATGTATATGCCTGTTTATTAGGGCTTTCACACACACACACCCCAAGCGGCATTATTACAAAGTCAGCTTAATTGCCCCCAACAATCTGGGTCCTCATTTTACCTACCTCGGAAGGATGGAAGGCTGAGTCAACCTTGAGCCTGGTGGGATGCGAACCTGCACTAATTGCAGGCAGCTGGTGTTACTTAAGGAGGCATTAGCCCACTGCTCCACCAAGGCTCTTGCTTTTACTGTGTTCAGAAAGATATTTTGTTTTTGTAGATAGTACTTTGCTATACCGATAGCGAAGAACTTTATGTCATCTTTGCTTTTTGAAATTGTAAACTTGTGGTTTAAGTATAAGGTCAGTACGTGCTCCATTTCTGGGGAAGTGATTAAGTAATTATCTTGACCAGGACAGTTCTTGACTGGGGAATAAAACCCACTTCTGCTTCTCTGTCTGAACTCTCTCACATTATCTATCGTTCCCCTTAAGTAAGGTCCCACACTCTGGCTCTTTGCAGATCTTAGGATCTTGTCGTGAAGGGTGGGACAAAATGAAACTTCATTAAAATGGCAAGAAAAAGACAAGAGAAAACCAGTCTTGACTTGTTTTAATTTTTTTTTTAAGTGATTTTAAGTGGAGCTTGCAACAAGACCTTGCACATTTTTATCTTCTGATACAGGGACAAGGATGGTCTACCCCAGAGATTGAATATGGACTATCAGACATCTTTGTTCCAGCCTGATAAAGACAGAATCCAAACTTCTGAAGGAACTCAGAGCAGTCTGAAACATAAATCCTCAAGTCTTGTTATGTATTCGCATGTCCCCTGTTGCAAAAATTGGAAGTCATCTCCAGCTTAGTCACAGCTTCGGGGCAAAGACTGTTGTGAAGTAGCAGCTTTTGGTGCTTTTCTTGACCCCAGAATACACAAGGGGTAAACAAAGCTAGAGAGAGTCATGGCTTTAGGGAACTATGGGTGTGGCAATAAAAGTCACAGCAAATGTAGCTTACCTATTTTACGTTTCTCAGAAAATCCTGAAGCCTGAACTACTATATCCTGATAGTCCAAACATTTAACATATTGGGCCTCAGCTATGCAAGCTGAGTCAGAGATAGGCAACCTTGGCTCTTTTATGACTCGTGGACTTCAACTCCCAGAATTCCTGAGCCAGTACTGGCTGAGGAATTCTGGGAGTTGAAGTCCACATCTTAAAGTTGCCAAGGTTGAACATTGTTGCTCTATATGCAATGTCTTTTCACATCCAGGAGATGGCAGGAAGAACGTCACTGCTCATCTCTCGGAGCAAAAAAGCATCCCTTTCTTAACAAAATAACAGAGTTGAAAGGGACCTTGGAGGTCTTCCTAGTCTAACCCCCTGCTCAGGTAGGAAACCCTATACCATTTCAGACAAATGGTTGTCCAATCTCTTCTTAAAAACTTCCAACAACTTCTGGAGGCAAGTTGTTCCACTAAATAATTGTTCTAACTGTCAGGAAATTTCTCTTTAGTTCTAGGTTGCTTGTCTCCTTGATTATTTTCCATCCGTTGCTTCTTGCCCAGCCTCCAGATGCTTTGGAGAATAGGTTGATCCCCTTTTCTTTGTAGCAACCCATTACATATTGGAACAGTCTTCACGGAGAAGGAAAACAATTCCCCCCTAACTTGCTCTGACAGGAAGAAGGACTTGGGGAGAATGAATTCTCTCTCCACAAATTTTTATTTGTCAGGATGTTTGGGGAACAGAAAGACTAGTGGACCATATGAGACAGGTATATTCCTGTTCAAACCATTAATCATATTCCTCTTCTTTATTTTCCTACATATCAGCTCGTTTATTCTGCTATTATAACCTGCTTGGGGCTCTTTGAGCAAACCTCTTGGTCAATGTTTCTCAACCTTAGCAACTTTACCATGAGTGGATTTCAACTCCCAGATTTCCCCAGCCACCTCGCTTGGTAGGGAATTTTGGGAGTCTGAGCCCATGCTGGGTTGGTGGTTTCACTTAACCAAAGATTCAGCATGCTCTGGTACCAGTTTTTCCTGCAATTTCCCATGACACTGCCTTTATCTTATTTCCAACCCATGAGCGAAACAGTCTTAAGTCACCTTTAGCTGACTTTGGTTAAATTAGCTTATATTATGACATTGCCAGGGGCAACCTGTATAGTTTTCTGTTGACTCAAGGATGTCCAGGAGCACTTCAACTCAACAGTAGCAGCAAGAGAAAGTCTTTTTCCGGTGTACCTCCCTCAATGGTGCCACCTACCATTTTTATTTAAAGGCTTTTATGCAAACACAGTTGCAGCGAGATATTGGCACTTTTTTGCAGCACTTCCACTTCCATTTATAGTTTTAAATTAAGTAGAATATAAACAAATTGTTAGATGGATAGGGAACCTGGTGGGTGCCAAGGGAGTTGCCTACTTCTGCTCTAAAATGCTTCATGTTTGATATGAGCAATGTTGAGTTTTTCTTTTTTATGAAAGTTCAATTTATAACCCATTACCCCCAGCAGACCCATTAGCATGACTAGTGACATAGGGATTACAACATAAATGTCAAGCTTCGTGTTCTTTCACTTCTACAGAATGCAAGGAGCCAGCTGCTGTGTAAATGATATGCATAAAATGCATTTGCTTGCTCGTCATGGCTGCCCGCCTTCCCAATGAATTAGAAGCCTTTTGTCCTGCTTTGGCACCAATTCAACTGAACAGCAAAACTTTATCTCTATCTAAGCCATTCAAGGAGACGTATATACTTTTTTCAATCTGATTTGGAGGATATCTACTGAGGATATCTATTGATCTGCACAATAAAAATTATCTGTATTTTCCCTGTTTCAATATTTTTGAGGGAGGTGTCTTCAAGTGGTTTTGCCATGCATATATACCATAGTTTATAGGATTCATTGTCTTCTCCCCTCCCCCAATCTGCTAGTGAGCCATGCTATTTTCTCTCTTAGAAGAAATACCAAAACCCAGATCAGATTGTTTTGCTCAATTCAGAAACAAAGTGCAATTGAAGATCTTTGGCAGCAACTGCACCAGCTGGTGCGGCCCAAATCTCAATGAATTCCGTATCATTTATTGCTGGCCACACAGGGGAAGAATGTATAATTGGCATAGTCACTGCTGAGCTCTAAGGAGTCAATCAAGATTCAGCCAGCCAGCTCATTGCCCTCTAGGTCAGTGGTGGCGAACCTATGGCACGCATGTCAGAGGCGGCACTCAGAGCCCTCTCTGTTGGCACACGCGCCATCACCGTCAGCAGCAGGTCCATCAGGCCGCCACGCCACCTGGAGCAGGAGCCCCGCCCAGCACAATGGAGGCAAAGCGGCTGACTTGAGTAGAGGTAGTAGAGCAGAGGTCACCAACCATTGTCGATTGGTGGACTGGAAGAAAAGGGAGGGGGAAGCATTTTACATGCACGCATGCGTGCATGGGGCCACAAGCATGCATGCGCTGCAAATGGGGCGGGGCTAGTGCCTGCATGATACTAGCCCTGCACCCGTTCTTGCGTGGTGCAGTGCCTTATATCTGCACCCTGCGGTGTGGCGGTGGCCATTTTTGCGCCTTGCAGCACAGTGGCCCATTTTTGCACCCCCGGTTTTTGCATGCCAGAGGTGGCACTCAAAGCCACCTCCCTGCCCCCCCCCCCGAGGGCACCAGAATGCTGATGTGGCCTTGGCACTTTGTGATAAATAAGTGGGTTTTGGGTTGCAGCTTGGGCACTCCGTCTCTAAAAGGTTTGCCACCACTGCTCTAGGTCATTCTCCCTTTCATGTGTGCATGAACGTATTACAAAAATAGCGTGTAGGTACAAGAGAATCCCGAGTGCCGCGTAACAGAGTGAGCGCCTGTTACTCGTCCCAGCTTCTGCCCACCTAGCAGTTCGAAAGCACGTAAAAATGCAAAGTAGAAAAATAGGGACCACTATGGTGCGAAGGTAACAGCGTTCCGTGCGCCTTTGGCGTCTAGTCATGCCAGCCACATGACCACGGAGACGTCCTCGGACAAGCGCTGGCTCTTCGGCTATGAAACGGAGATGAGCACCAGCCCCTAGAGTCGGAAACGACTAGCACGCATGTGCGGGGGAACCTTTACCTTTACCTTTTTACAAGAGAATGAGTTAAGAGAAATTAAATGTTTTATTCAGAAAGACTGTATTCTCATAAACTTATTCCACAGTGCGTATATTGTATAGTGAAATGAAAATGTTGTAACTCCCACAAAAATAACTTGACTGCAGTTCTATACTTTTGTCAGTATCTATGGTATTGCCCAGAGGAATTCATAATCATAATGCACAGTCACAGGGGATAAGAAGATACAAAAGTTACCACCCAACAAACTGGCTTCCAGCAGATAGCTGGCAAACGACCTCGCAGGAGGTTACTGTTTCCTAGTTCTGCCAATTTCTCGGGCAGCTCAGGATATCCATCAAAGAAAAACATAGGCAGACAGCTGGTCGGGAGTGTCTCTAGTGGATTTGGTAGCTCATTCCTCGAAGTAAAGATTACAGCCTGGTTACTTACCAACGCAAGACTGTCCAAAGGCCACCTTAGCTCTTGGAATTTGTCATAGTCCCAAGGTAAAACACTGCCTCCATCAAGAGCATCCTATTCCACAGGCAACCCTCCTTTACATTCTCCCATTCACGCAGCTTCAGAAGAATGGACAGGCTGCATAACCCAGGCTTTTTGCTCCCGCTGTGCCAAGCACTCCAGGCTGCTGTCTCATCTTCCACCCTCTCTTTTCTCTGAGCATATTCTTGGCAGCTACCTCTTTAAAATTAGCTGTCCCAAAAAGGTTAAGAAAGGATCATTTTTTCAGAAACTCTTCTACTCGTGTTCATCCTGAAGATCCCAGCCTATTTACCTGGGCACAAGGTTATTACAATCACTGGTGTTTAAACTTGATCTCCAGGACCTTAGCAATTTTATTTATTTATTTTTTTGCTTAAAAGTGCTCCTCCAGAGCGAATGATGAAAAAAGCGGGGCAAACCTAATCCTAGAAAACATAAGACTTATTTAGAAAAGGCGACAGGCTCATTTTCATCATAACTAAATTTTAAAGCCCAGAATTGCCAGTGCTTTCTTGTTTCTGAAGTTTCTGCAGAGTTTATCACTTTTTTTCATTAGAATAATAGACCTATGAGATCTATATTTAGCAAGAAGCGTCACTTCTTCTTGAACTTCTTACTGGGAGTAAATTATGCAGTAGGTGGGTTGTAATAAGTGATATTTTATCATAAAGAAGCAGCCCCAGTTTTCCCAGGGAGAACTGCATGTTAAAATCTTTCCTCTTTTGATTCACCTCTACATTATAGCTATTGCTTCTATTGGTCTTCTCAGATTTTCAAAAGGTGGAAAGTTATACTATTTTTAAGCAACAAAAATTAAAATGAAAACCCTGCCTGATTTGCATCCAATGCCTTAGGCTTAGGATGGTACAATTAAATAATTAATTTTAAGATTCTTTCCAGGCCAAAAGAGCAAATGCTTTTGTGATTGTTTTTGCTTCGGGCTGGAATGCATTAGAAAGAAAGCAAAATCATTTTTAGTGCATTCATTTATAACACTCTTCTTAGTTGGCTTAATGGTTCGACACCCCCCCACACCACCACCACTCAGAACCAGGGCCTCGCTTCTTCTACAAGCAGCTTCGTGGGTGTGAGAAAGAAACACAGAGGTCACTTACTCTACGGAAGAATCCTTGTAGCCAAATCCCTCGGATGATTTTGCCGCCTGCAGCAAATCCTACGCTGGACAATGGAATTTCTGAGATCCAGGATAGCGGTCGCGGTAACGGAATCACATTCAAGCCCCAATTTGCAACCAAGAGACCCCCCACTCCACGATTACAAATGAACAATAGTAAAACGTGCGATTAAAAAGACAGACCTTACGCAATGAAGGAAACGGAGTCCTTTTACAACTCCCGGAATCACGGCATAGCCTTGCAGTTACATCAAGTATCTTTTTCACTAACCTTGTGAGTTATTCCTCCAGGTTTAATCAGGTAAAGCGCTCCTTTTCACACCAAGAAAACTTTTTCTCCAAAGGAAACCCCAGTCCCGACGGCTTGAACACACCCTGTGCTTCACCTGAACAACAAAGGACTCTGGGAGCTGTAGTTCTTTTTTGCTGAAGCACCTACTGGAACAAAAATGGTGCTTTTAGGTTTGCTCTAGGTTCTACACAACTGGAAGGGAAACTGCTTACAAGAAGAAAAAAGTTTCTTCTGTCCAAATGAGTAACCTTCATCTCCAGTGAGGCTAGCTATTCTATCAGGCTTCATCAGTCCATTGCCTACAACTACTAAGTGAATGTTTTTCAAGTTATTGTATGTTTGAGATGTCTGGGCTTCAAACCTTTACTAACTGGGGAATTTTGGGAGTTGAAGTCCACACATCTTGCCAAGTTTGAAAAATCTAAGTCATCAAAATCATCTTTTTTCATAGTGGTCTTCTCTTGTCTAGCGACTTCTTTCCAGTTCCTTGGTATGTGTATAAGGACCAGTCAGAATGGGCATTGGTTTGGTATATAGAGCAAGAGCTGTGGATCCCATACATCAGAGAGGGAGGACAAGCTGGGTTGAGTATTACAAATGTTACATATAAATATTTCCGCTCTTTATCATGAGAGAGAAAAATATTTAAAAATGTATCTTAACTTTAAATTTAACTCGAGTGGTTCTTAGCAGAAGAGTAAAAGGTGCACTTTCTAAGACGTTCTCAGAAGAGTTTGAATTATGAGAAGTGATGTATTGCCTCCTCTAAAAAAGGCCCTGTAAGTAGATATCTCCCACCTGCCTTTTTTTCCTGTACTAGATTGCTTACAGAGAAACTCCTTGCATGCAGTAGTTGCTTTCTCCTGGAAATGGATCCATATAAATTAATTTTGAGCTGAGTTTGATTCCGGGTACCTTCACAGAAATAGCTATGTAGCTTCTTGGCAACAATAAAGAATGACTTGCATTGGCCTTCTTTTGAGTTATTTTTTTTCCAATTTCCCAATCTAGGGTACTGACATGGTATTCCCTGGAGGTCTCCTTGTCAACTCCCAAGTCTGCTTAGATACTGTCAACCAGGTCATTATGACAATTAACATTCTACAGAATGCCTATGACTGTCACTGCCTATGAACTTTACCTTTAAGAAAGTTTACAGAACTCATTTAGGGCAAGATAAGCTCTGTTTGAAAATGAAAGCAACACTGGAATATGTAGTACAGTTGGTAAACTTCTATAGATTTATTTTTAGTATAGAACAGTGGTGGTGAACCTTTTAGAGACTGAGTGCCTAAACTGCAACCCAAAACCCACTTATTTATCGCTGGGTGCTAGGTGGGCATGGCCCTCTGGGTGGGTGTGGCTGTGGTGGTCATGGAAGATTGGGTGGGTGTGGCCAAGGTGGGTGTAGTCACCTCAATGTTGCTCGTGGGGAGGGACACCTGTTGGGGATGGGCAGGATTGGGGGAGATCCAGGAGGTCTATGGCAGGTGGGGTGGTAGGCAAGAGACTCATCCTGTGGGGTGAGGCGAGGCAGGGTGGGGATGCCATTGCCATGGGGCAAGGCAAGGGCTGGGGCAGCTGCTGCTTGACACCATCGGCCCCTGCACACAGAGTCCAGCGATCGACCAACAGTGTCCGTCAGTAGCCACAGCCTGCCGGCCCCTCGACAGGCTCACTCTGGGGCTCTGCAGCCCATCGCCAGCTGTTCAAAGAAGCCACCACCGAGATGGACAGTTGGCCAACAGCTGAGGAGGGGATGCAGTGGGTCGTGCTTGGGAAAAGGAGAACATGTGAGGCCAGGAGGACAGGATGGGTGGGAGGGAGGGAAACCAGCCGTGCTGGGATGCATTCAGCCACGTGGGATCTCGGTGAATTAGCAGGCGGCTTGTTGAAGAGGGACAGTTGCCACCTCCGGGGAATGGTGCGGGTGCCCACAGAGAGGGCTCTGAGTGCCGCCTCTGGCACCCGTGCCATAGGTTTGCCACCACTGGTATAGAAAATCAGTTGGACCTGGAAGCTAAAGAAATACTGAACCCAGAGGTGATGGAAGCAGAATACAGGACGGGAGTGGAAAACAGGCCAGAACAGCTACCTGGATGATTTAGCACTCACGGCAGGTAAGATACTGCAATAGTAGATATTCTAGTTTTAAAACAACTTATAGCTGAGAGCTAGAGATCAGAAAGATTTATGGTTATGCTAATTTTGCTATTTTTACTTCTGAAAAGCGTGATTGCATAAAACCATTCTTCCAAAAAATGGTAGATATTGCCAAGCAAAAGGGCTGAGCATCAAACCAAAATAGCAAATTCCCTCCTAGTCTGGTAATTATAATGATCCTATGATTTATGTTTATGATAAGAAACTGTTCAGAAGGAAAACATGTTCAGTGCTTTCTTTCTTATTTAAAATCAGGGTTGGAAAATTTTAGTTTTTGTTCCTCCAAGGAGCTTATCAGGAATATCTGAATGGCTGTAAAACACAGAATGGCAGGGTGGGGAAGAGGAGGAGAAAAACAATAATATGCTTCATGGTTACAATTTAAATACTTCCACATTTCTACTAAGGGTATGGGAGCTATAACAAGGGTAATGTCAAGGTCTAAAATTAGTATGCCTCACTATAGCTAATATCAATTTTATACTAGATTAATGCACTTAGAATTAAAGGCTGGCAACTGTAACCTGACATGTTCCCGCAAGCTCTTTAGTTGACCTTAGCTATACAATGATTGGGTGAAGGGCTTCTATGCATGCAATATCTAAACTCACGCTGAAAGTTTTTGGCATTTATCGTATGGTGAGGGCAAAGTGGAGGGGTAAGAACCGTAATTGTAATATATTGTTTTACATGCTAGAATGATTTATTCTAATCCATATTCTTTTTTGAAGAAGAATTTTTGAAAAGCTTTTAAAAAAATAGGAAGCGGCTTTCTTAGAAAACAACACATACAATTCCAATTTGAGGTTAAACATTTAATAATGTATAGATTATCTTTGCATAATACATTTGCCCATAGTTAGCTTTACTCATTTAAGCCAATTTTTGGTTCCAGGGATTTTTTTAATTTGCTGTACAAATGCTTCAGTATCATCAGGTGGGAAAGACCACACGAGAAAATCTGATTAAACTGATTTATGGCTAACAGCCCATGCAAAGCAATCTTTTCAACTAATGGTTAGCACCTGCTTACAGATAAATAAATATTAATTTAATTCAGGAGGGTTGGACTTAGTCGCTAGTGGATATAGAATAATAGAATTGGAAGGGACCTTGGACGTCTTCTAGTCCAACTCCCTGCTCAAGGAAGAGACCCTATACCATCTCAGACAAATGGCTGTCTGATCTCCTCTTAAAAACCTCCACTGATGGAGCATCCATAGCTTCTCAAGACAAGCAGTTCCACTCATAATTGTTCCAACTGTCAGGAAATTTCTTCTTATTTCTAGGTTGGATCTCTTCTTCATAGGTTTCCATCCATAGCTTCTTGTCCTGCCTTCAGGCGCTTTGAAGAATAGCTTGACTCCCTCTTCTTTGTGGCAGCCACTTAGATATTGGAACTCTGCTATCATGTCACCCCCTAGTCCCCTAACCCCTTCAATACTAGACATACACAGTTCCTGCAACTGTTCTTCATATGTTTTAGCCTCCAGTCCACAGTCATCTTTGTTGCTCTTTTCTGCACTTTTTCTAGAGTCTCAACATCTTTTTTTGCATTGGGGTAATTAAAATTGGATGCAGTATTCCAAGTATGGTCTTACCAAGGCATTGTAAAGCAGTACTAACACTTCATGTGATCTTGATTCTCCTTCTGTTAATGCAGCTTAGGACCACATTGTTGTTGTTTTTTTCTGGCCGTAGCACATTCTGGCTCATTTTTAAATGGTTCTCCACCAGGACTCCCAGATTTCTGTCACAATTACTGCTATTGAACCAGGTACCAACTAGTCTATACCTGTACATTTGGTTTTTCTTGCCTAAGTGTAGAACCTTACTTTTCCCAGCATTGAATTTCATATTGTTAGATAGGACCCAGTGTTCAAGTCTATCACGATTCTTCTAAATCTTGAGTCTAGTGCAGGGGTGTCAAACTCACTGTGTCACGTGACGTGTCGCAACATATCGTGACTTTTTTTTCCATTGCCAGAGCTGGGATGGGCATGGTTTTGGCATGACACATCTGGCAGTTTGACACCCCTGGTCTAGTGAACAGAGGCAGCTTCATGAGGGCATCAACTAGAATCTTTCAGTTTGGGGAAGATTTTCTGAATGAAATTAAAAAAACAACTGGAAATCATTTGGAAAATCAACTGGGTCCTTGTGAAGGGCTAATTCAGGCCATGGCTAAAGGGAAAGTAACTGGATTATTCCATTAACTGCTAATTTGCAACCAAGGGAAAATGTGATGTGATCTGAGGAGAAAAAACTTGCTAGTGGAACACAAGACTGGGCAATGTTTGAGAAGGAGGGGGTTGGAATTCAGCCTTTTACTTCCTGCGTGACCAAAGGAGACTCTCTCATGACATTATGACACCACCCAAAGGAAGTGAGAAATGTTCTCCTCCCTCCTTCTTAAAAATGTCAATCTCTTATCTAGTATAAAAAAGTCAGAGCTGGTGAGTGAAGAGTGCTGTTATTTCTACCAAGCTGAAACCAGCGTGCTGCAAAGCAAAACATTGGCCTCTAGTCATTTCTCCCCAATAATGGCTTAGATTCCTATTCATATAAAATAAAAATAGATGTTAAAACTCCTGTTCTGTTTTTTTTTAAAATGTGTCTACATCAGTGGTGGCGAACCTATGGCATGCGTGCCACAGTTGGCACACAGAGCCCTCTCTGTGGACATGCGCATCGTCGCCCCAGTCCTAGGCCTTCAAGTGGGTTTTATAAAAATTTTTCGCTTTAGGCCTCCATTGCTGTGTGCAAAAAAAAGAGGGGGGGTTCAATCGATTCAATTTCACCTTCTTGCGGGGGAAAAAAAGATCTGGCAAAGTTGGAATTGATTGATTGAACTTTTTATTCCCACCCAGTCTGCCATTACCACCACAGCCACGCCCACCCAATGGGCCATACCCACCCAATGGGCCACGCCCACCCGGCACCCGACGACACATACGGTAAGTGGATTTTGGGTTGCAGTTTGGGCACTCGGTCTCTAAAAGGTTTGCCATCACTGGTCTACATGATCATAACAAAAACAAAATTAAACTATAGATTGATAATAGGATCTTGGAAAAGGTGACAAGGAAGTTAGGGCAATTTGCCTTTTGGTCAAACCAATTAATGGAAATCATTTTGTGGATGGACCAGCTTTCATGGCAACCTTTTTCCTTTTGTTTTGTTTCTTTTAATACACATGACATGTTCTTAAAATATAAAAAGTGCCCTTTGATCCAATAGGTTGGGAATCCCTATTTAGCCTCTATGGTGGAGGCAAACGGTTGCTTTGCAGATGTTGTTGAATTACAACAGCCTTCATGATTGGCTTTGCTGGTTTGAGCAATATCACTAGGACAATAAATTGCTCATCCTTGTCTGATAGTATCTACAGGGCTAATAACTTTTAAACCATTAATCAAGCTGGTGTGTAAGGCAAGGGAGACCTCTAGAGGCTGGCTATGTACAAAGGTTGTTAAAGACAATGAAGGACAAGCATTCTTTTCTGTAGTAACAGACAGTCACTTTAAAATTATGGATCTAGTCCAGGGTAGGCAACCTCGGCTCTTTTATGACTCATGGACTTCAACTCCCAGAATTCCTGAGTCAGCATGGCTCAGCTTGAAAACCTCTCCCTTTCCCCTCAGCATAGCTGACTCAAGAATTCTGGGAGTTGAAGTCCATGAGTCATAAAAGAGCCGAGGTTGCCTACCCCGGTCTAGTCACTAGTCTCTCTCAAATACATTATTCTAATATGAATGTTGGGCATATATTGAGAATTATGGTAGTTGTAATCCATGCTTCTATTACTCCTGGCATGCATGAATTACAGTTATGACACCAGTCAACATTCTTTCTGGCAACACTTCTGGAATATTTATTAGTTTCTTTTCCTGCCTTCATTATTTTTTATAAATAATTCAAGGCAGCAAACATATATAATGCTCCTTCCTCTTTCTATTTGCTACATAACAACAACCCTTTGAGGTGGGTTGGGCTGAGAGAAAGTAACTGGCCTAAGATCAGTTAGCTGACTTTAATGCCTAAGGTGGGTTTAGAATCCATAGGCTCTTGGGTTTCTAGGCCAGCATCTTAACCACTATACCAAACTGTCTGTCTTCATATCTTCACTGGGGAAGTGAGTCAGTAGGAAATATGGTTTAGAGATAACTGCATCATGGAGGCTAAAAAAGTATGGCAGAGACTAGCTTCACTAAGTTGTCTTTTAATAAATTGGTGTTCTATGACTAGCCAGACCCACTGTAACAATCATTTTCTGAAGAGCAATCTTTCCCTCTAGCAACTCTTTTTGATCGGATATTCTCTTTTTTTTTATTAAAGAGTTTTACAAAAACAAAATTTTACAATATATCCCCAAATCCCTCCCACCCCAAACCCGCCCACTTCCCCCCCCCCACTTCCCAGAGCTAAATACAGGATTATAGTTACAATAATCATATTCTAAATAAAAATTATGCATAATATACAATTAACCAAATTCATAATGTGCTTTAACTCCCCTTTAACATAACTACAAACAAAGTACCAATAACAATATCCCACTAAAATCTACTCATAAGCTAAATGGAACTTTTTAGTCCCATATTTGTTCTGAATATAATTTATCCATCTCCTCCACACTGAAATATATCTTTCCTGTTAATGATCTTTCAAATAAGCAGAAATCTTAGACATTTCTGCAAGATTCGAAACTTTAAACACCCATTCTTCTATAGTGGGCAAACTATCCTTCTTCCAATATTGTCCCACCAGTAACCGTGCTGCTGTTATCATGTTCAACATCAAGTTAGTTTCCTTAACATCACAATCTACAACAATACCCAATAAAAACAATTGTGGAGAAAACTTTATCTTTCTCTTAAAAATCTTTTGAATGTTCCAGGATATTCTCAAAATTACATGTAAGCTAACCAGCTCAGAAATGTTGGAAATTCTGGTTTAGAGATAAGAGACTGAAATATATCTGGAATGCTGAAAAGGGATTTGTGAAGAAGTGGCTTAAGATAAAACAGAGAATTGTCCTTGGCTTCCTAATCTGTCCATAAAATTATACAACTCTGTCTCACATATTAATTTGAAACAGACTTAGGGGAAAGTGTCCCTTGTGCTAATGATACAGTCTAATCTTCACATGGATCTTGTGTCATTTCCTTGTAAGTATATTTGCAAAATCAGCACTCTTAATTAGTCATTGGGCCAAAGAAAAGAGAATTAGGACTTATAAGAATAAAGAATAATTCTTGTTCCTTGGATGATGCTTTCCAGCACAAGTGGTTATGCTTCTTATTGTTCTGGTATTTTTTAAAACTCAGATGATTACACAGTTTGTGAAGGTGTTGTGATCATATAAGCTTGAAAAAGTGGCCACTGTATGTCTAACACTTTAGAATAAACAGCTCCACTATAAGCTCCATTGCACAAAAGATAGATGACAGTCTTTCTCTTGGCAGATAGTCCTAGCTGAAGCACTTAGTTGAATATTTTTCTTGTACTGCGAATCAATAGTATCCTCTTGCCATTAAGGGCTGCTGCTTTCTACTTCATTCTCTTAAGAGTTCTCTGGCATGTCCAACCTTCATTTTTTTATTAGGATAAGAGTCAGACTGAAGCTGTAAGTGGCTGTGTCCAAATCTGGACCAAAAGTGTCTTTCCTCCCTATGTTTTGGTCCCTTCCATCCCTAGGTAGCAAAAATCCCTAACTGCTGGAGCTAGTGATTCTTACTAAACCAGGAATATTGGGATTTGGGAAAGACTGAAGTCTGACTTTAGTATGAAAAGCTAATGTTCTGAAACTGTAATAAATCAGAAATGTAATATACACTACTTTCATATTTTGTTATATTGTGTGTAACTGGATGCATTCATTTCACAAGAAATGATAATTTTATCTAGATTAAGAGGGACAAGACATTCTTTTATGTCCTGGGAAGCAAAATAATATTCAGAAGTAGCTCAGACAAATGCTTCCCAGATTTACTGGGATAAAAGGGGGGCGGGGGAGTGATAGCACAATCAGACTTTCAAGATTCTGTTATTGTCGTCTATCTCAATAAGGTAGAGTTCTAGTCTTCCTGTGGAGTTGATTTTCTGGTCTGGTCTATCAAGTATGCTGATACTCCAATTATTTCTGCCAAACCTTGTAAGATCTGGGAGGACTGGCATACACCAAGTCTAACAAAAATGGGACATGTCATTTTTGGGGATTCAGGAGGCATTCCTCCTCATTTATCACTCCTCCCCTGTGCATTATTCCCTCATTTCACTTACTTATTTTCATTGTTTCCAATATATAAAATGAAAGGAGAACTTTTACAAATTTTGTTTAAGTCTTGGTAAGCTGTTCTCAAAGGACTTTGTGATGATATAGCTTCCTGACTATATTGGTCCATGTCTTCCTTAACAGTGTTTCTCATAGTTAAGTCAAAATATCATAATCAATATGAGCCAGCAGTGTGCTGCAGCTGCCAAAAAAGCCAACACAGTGCTAGGCTGCATTAACAGAGTGATAGAATCAAGATCACGTGAAGTGTTAATACCACTTTACAATGCCTTGGCAAGGCCACACTTGGAATACTGCATCCAGTTTTGGTCACCACAATGTAAAAAAAAGATGTTGAGACTCTAGAAAGAGTACAGAGAAGAGCAAAAAAGATGATCAGGGGACTGGAGGATAAAACATATAAGGATTGGTTGCTGGAATTGGGTATGTCTTCATTAGAGAAGGACGAGGGGTGACATGATAGCAGTGTTCCAATATCTCAGGGTTTGCCACAAAGAAGAGAGAGTCAAGCTATTTTCCAAAGCATCTGAAGGCAGGACAAGAAGCAATGGATGGAAACTAACCAAAGAGAGAAGCAACCTAGAACTAAGGAGAAACTTCCTGACAGTTAGAACAATTAACCAGTGGAACAACCTGCCTCCAGAAGCTGTGAATGCTCCAACACTGGAACTTTTTAAGAAGATGACTGGACAGCCATTTGTCTGAAATGGTATAGGGGGTTGGACTAGATGACCTCCAAGGTCTCTTCTTCTTCTTCTTCTTCTTCTTATTATTATTATTATTATTATTATTATTATTATTATTATTATTATTATTATTATTTCTAACTAAATGTAGAATTCTGGTTTCCTTGATTGTTGCCCTACCAAAATTACTAGACAAATGTCCCTTTTATTTACAGGTAGGCATGTCACTCCTTTGAACCTATTAGGCAAAAGATTCTCATCTGGCAATTCTGTTGAGATTAGAAGCAATCAGCATAAGAACATAAATCATAGGAATATTAAAAACCACAGTGGCAACCGAAGTCTTGTCTTATCCTGCATTCTGTTTCTAAAGTGAGAATTCAATATCTACAAGAAAGCCACCCCCACTTTGCCTCACCAGCAGATGGAAGGTTGAATGTTTAACCATCATTACTAACAAATATAGACAACACATAACCTATCTTATGCGAAATTGGCTAGCCCCTTGTAAAGCTGTTTGCTGATGGCTTTTGCCACATTTTACGTTACTAGATTTCATTGTCTAACTGCACAGTGTGTGAAGAAATACTTGGTTGTGTGTTTTTTTGGAGGGAAGAGAGAATCTTCCAGAATTCTTTTTAAGCATATGAACCTAATTCCGGAATTATTAAAGAGGTGTCTATCTGCTGTCTTCACAGCCCATTCAATTTTATATTCCCCTTGTTTGCCATTTTTTTTCTAAACTGAAGGCCTGAAAGTTTGTATCATTTTCAATTAGACACGTTGCTTCAGCTTCTTGATCATTTTTGAGGTCGTTTTCTAAAGCTTCAGTATATAGGCAATATTATTTATTAGGTGTGGCCACTGGAGCAGTACCTGGAACCCCAATGTCAAATCTCAGATTAACAATTATGTTTTGGAGTTCTTTTTTGATCTCTTTCTTAATTTTCCTAACATTCAGAATCAGGAATTTTGTAGAGGATTAGAGTATATGCTTTCCGTGAGAAAGTGACAGAAAGCTGTGCTTTGCTATGGGTTGTTTACAAAGATGCAGGCCTAATTTGATGCAGTTGTTAGACTTTCCCTGTATGCATTTTTTCTCATCCCTGGCTAGAGGCTAAGCTGGTGTTTCTCAATCCTGGCCATTTTAAGATGTGTGGACTTCAACACCTGGAATTCTGGCTGGTGAATTTTGGGAGGGGTCATCAACACATCTTAAAGGGGGAAAAGTTGAGAAATTCTGCACTAAATATCCAACTTCTGCACTGGCTTAGAAACTTGGCAAACAGGATGTTCCAGGATCACACAACGTTTAAAGTACTGTAGTACAGGGCTTTTCAACTGGTGGTACATGTACCACTGGTGGTACTTTGGCACCTGGCAGGTGGTACGTGACCTCCTAGACAAGTGTAGCGGGGCAGGGGAATGTGCTGAAGCAGCAGCAGCACCGCACAAGCCTGAGGGAGAGTCAGCTGGTGCTGCAAGGCTGTCGGGGCTCGGCAGAAGCCCCAGGATGGGCGCGCGCAACTACATGCTGATCGGCACTTCTGCACGCTGCAGGGGTGAGACAAAGGCCCCAGGATCGGTGTACGCAGTTACATCCTGATCATCACACCCGGAAGAGAAAAGGAGGAGGAGGGTGGAGAGAGGAGAGGATATAAAAGGAGGTGGTTTTGGTGGGAATGGGAGAGAAAAAAAAGATGACAGGGAAAGAGAAGGGGATGGAGAAAGAGAGATGGAGAAGAGGAGAGGCTTCTTTGAGACAAGCAGAGGGAGAGAAAGGGATAGAACAGCGCAAAGATTAATGTCAGAGAAACAGGCACAAGTTTCTCAGTAAAAGTGTGGTAAGTGGGTGTATGGATAGTCCTCAACCTACGACCACAGTTGAGCCCAAAATTTATGTTGCTAAGTGAGAAATTTGTTAAATGAGTTTTGTTTCATTTTACAAACTTTTCTTGCCACATTTGTTAAGTGAATTACTGCAGTTATTAAATTAGTAACACGGTTGTTAAGTGAATCTGGTTTCCCCATTGACTTTGCTTGTCAGAAAGTTGCAAAAGGGGATCACCTGACCCTGAAACATCATAAATATGAATCAGTTGCCAAGCATCTGAATGTAAATCACATGACCCTGGGGATACTGTTAAACAGTCATAAATGTGAAAAATGGTCATAAGTCACTTTTTTCAGTGCCGTTGTAACTTTGAACAGTCACTAAGTGAACTGTTGTAAGTTGAGGACTACTTGTACTTTATCACTTTTTCTCTTTTTTTTTGGTCATCGAGTTTTTGACACTTTGCTAGGTAACTGGTGGTACTTGAATGTTGCCATATCCTAAAAGTGGTACAATTTGTGAAAAGGTTGAAAAGCCCTGCTGCAGTCGTTCAAATACAGTAATCAAATGAATCAAGGCAGATGTATAGCCATTTCTGCTGTTGCTTTGCTGCATGTCCACCTGCCATAAAACTAAATAAAAAAGGGACAATGTCTGTCTTTTAAAGGTGATCTGGATTATGGATCCAACCCAGATTGCTAAGCACATTGATTTGTGCTTTAAATTGTAAGCCACCCTGAGTCTTCGGAGAAGGGCGGGATATAAATGGGATTAAATAATAATTCTCTTGGTTTTCATGATGCCCAGGTATTCTCTCTCTCTCTCTCTCTCTCTCACACACACACACACACACACACATTCTTCAGCTATTGGACAATATATAAATGTGGTATATAAAATAAGTTTATCAAATCAGAGCTTATCATTACTACCAAAGGAATCTGGGTGTTCAGATACAGAGAAGATTTACAAACCTTTAAAATAGCAACAACCCCCCCAGTGGCGTAGCGTAGGGGGTGCAGGGGGGGCCGGCCGCACCGGGTGCAACATCTGGGGGGGCGCGCTCGCACTCGCAGCTCTCTGCCCCTGCCTGGCTCACTCACTCTCTCTCACTGCAGTGCTGGCTGTGCGAATCCGATCCGAGCCGCCGGGTCGCCGCCCACTGTGGAGGGGGGGTGCCAGGCGTGCGGTGCAGTGCGGAGAGAGAGCGAGGGACTATTTGGGGGAGGGACAGTGCAGCGGCCGGGTGCTTGCCCCGGGTGCTGACAACCCACGCTACGCCACTGCCCCCCCCCCCCGATTCTACTTTGCAACCAGATAGGAAAATGCTCTTCTATAGTAACTAATATGTAGATCTACACAGTATTTTGGATCGAGTTCCAAAATGGTGCTCTGAAGAGTGTGAAATGTGCGAATGTAAAACCTATAGGTGACTCTTCAATACAGCCATGTCTTTTCTGGGATTATATGGCAGTTGCAAAAAAGCAGCCATCATAAATGCATGCCAGCTGCCAAGCTTCTGAATTTTGATCATGTGACCACGGGGATTCTGCAAGGGTCCTACATGTGAACAATGGACACAAACCACTTTTTTTTAGTGCTGTTGTAACTTCGAAGAGTCAATAAATGAATAGTTGTAAGTCAAGGAGTACCTGTACTGTAACATTGTGACGGGATATCATTGGCTTTTTTACCAGTACACATAATGATGCACGCCACCATTCATGCACAGGGCCATATCATGGGCTAAGGAAGATGATTGGTGTTGTCAGGGCATGGTTCTACCTTGCTAAGCTGCAACTGGTGAGCAGGTCTGGGTTTTTTTTGCTAAGTTATATAACTGCAAATTCTCTAATACCAGCTGCCTTTTTCACAATTCAGTCTTGAGCATGTCTAAAATTTGTTTTTTTCATGCCGATATCCTTCAATTACTACTTTCTTTTCACTATCTATTCAGTGAGGGAAGTAAAACGTAAGAATACGGGAACTAGTGGCATCAGCTTGACAGTTTCTTGTTTCTCTCTCTCAGCATTGTCTTTGCGGTTTACTTTTCTCAGACACAGGCAAATAGACAAAGCATTACAGATTCAAGAGACAACATGTACAGTGAGCAATCCTGGTAATTTTGCAGGATGTTGGATGAGATGCATTAATATTCACTGTGGAATTGATGATACCTATGATGGGAAGATGTTTTGACATTATTTAATATAATGGTTTAATGGTTCATTTTTTTCTTGTTAATGTGAATTTTGTGTGCCTAGGAAAAGTGATAGTTAGTGAAGAAAATACAGTTCTTATGGAATTCCCCTAAACCTGATGTAAAAGATCCCTGAAAAAAAGGAATGTACAAGCTGGTAGGAGAGCTACAGGATGATCAAGCAAGAAAATATATTTTCTTCTGAGGAGAGCAGAACCCACAAAACAGTATATCTGAACTAGGGAAGGTAGAAAATGGCCCTGTTCTAAACATGAGCCAGGAAGGCCTTATTGACCAGAGCACAGACCAACTCTTTGATCCACTGCATCATATTTATGACATACATAACGCAAAATCATGATATGTGTTTTATTTAATGAATCACATATATTAGATTTTTAGACTCCTGCATAATAATAATGGATCTAAAATCCTGAATTAGTTACAATAGTTTGCACTCTAAACTTATTTCAACATGACTCGGGATTTTTCCCTGCTATTGAGTTGGTGGGAACAGAAAACAACATCTAAATTTGCTGTCTTCATTGCTGATTCTTTTTTTTGCCTCTGATACTTCCATTTCAAGTCACTGTAGGCCTCTAGGTGATGAGAACCAAAGACTAACAGCTTTTGTATACCTTAAGGTGGCCTTCAGCAATATCCTTGGTAAAGAGAACATTGTTTCAATACTGGTACATCTAAGGGTGACTCATGAAAAGAAGCCATGATGAAGGCCATGTCATAGGAATGTGGCAGAAAAAATATGCCAGGGCATGTTTGTGAGGGTTGGATGCAAGTGAGGGAAGGCCATAAAGTAGTTCCAATGAATCAAAACCACTTCTATGAACTTTGGAAAAATCGGTGTATTTCAGTTTAGATAACACTAGAAATCAAGATAAATGTTTCTCATGAGATTAAAGGTGCTACAATTGCTCAGGATTATACTGTTTGCTACGTGCTTAGTATTTTCCCTTTGTTGCATTTAATATTAAAGAACATTTATTCAGTATTTCTTTTTTCATGTTCTAAGGCCTTGATCCGAATTATGTCATTCAGACCCTGATAGGTTTTGCTGAAAATTCTCCAACCGTGAACATAGTACACTCTTCAGAGAAAGAGGAACCATTCTCAACCTGTATCCTGATTGCTGTTTCTTCAATATAACGAGCAATTTATAGAACATATTTAATTTATTCAGTATCGGTGCTGCTCAACTCCAACTGCCTCTAAGCTGCTCACAACAGAATAATATAAAAACAATATACAAAAAATTACCAGAGTAGCACAAAAGTTAACTACAAAAAAATTATGTGAGGGCAACCTAAACAACAAAGCCAACATAAAATGTCACAAGCAGGGGAATCCCATCCATCCTACTATACAGGCTTTTCAAGGCCTTCCAGGCCCTCTTCAGGGTGGGAACTGCAAGGATCTGGGGTGGATCTAATTCTAGAAGGGAGGTACCATTCAGATAAAGCACATTTTCCAGCTTCAGAAGATGACACTGTTTAATGGAGGGGCTTAGGAGCATGTCCACCCTGCCAGATCATATAGGATGGACAGAAATCATGAGGCAGATAGTCCTTCAAATAGTAGCCCTATGCTATATAGGGCTTTATAGGTAATAAGTTACTATTTTAAATTCCATCTAGAAACCAGTTGACAAATTGTGCATCTTGCAGAGCAGGGGTACCCCATGAGCAATACATTAAATTCAGATTTTTAAAAAAATAATATTTTAATGATGTGTGCTTAACGTTATGCCAATGAATATTTTGCTTTCTCAGATAGTCGAGTAGTGGCTGCTATTTTTTTTTATTTTTTATTTTATTTCCATTTATATCCCGCCCTTCTCCGAAGACTCAGGGCGGCTTACAAGCTTAGCAGTATAGCGATTATACTTTCCTATATACCAGAAATTTGCCCGAATTCAGGAGATTGAATGAAAACCTTCCCCTCCCCCCCCCACCAGACTTGCGTGGCATCATCACATTTCCACAAACGTCTAAATCTGAACCACAGCTCGAAAGTGCATTACAACAGGCAAAGCCAGATCACACAGGCGCGCTTCCTTTCTTAGTAAGGGAGGCGGCGGCGGCGAACCACTTCGAGGGGAGAAGGAGCACAAGCCTCGACTCCGGTCTCTCTTTAGCCACCACGCGTTACTTTGCCTCCACCGTCCCGGGCAAGGTCTCCTCCCAAGGGGGGGGGCGGGGCTTGTGAAACGCTCAACAGGAGTTTGGGCGAGGCGGCTTTAGGGAGTTCCGGGCTGGGACGGTGGCGGAAAGCAGCGTCAGAGAGTTATGGAGAGCGGCGGAGGCGCCTACGGAGCCGCTAAAGCGGGAGGCACGTTTGACCTGTGGCACTTCTTGCAGCAGCCGCAGGTCATTGCGCGCATTTTCAGTGCGGTGAGTGGCTGAGGTCGGCCCGGCTCGGCCCGGAGAAGCTTGAAACGATCCAAGGGCTCGAGGCTTGCTGGAGACAAGATTCGCTTCTTCTCTTTTCCGTTCCCCCTCGCGGGCACGCGTGGAATGGGTGCTCTCACCTGCCCTGGGCTAAGGTGCGGACGGGAGCACGTGACGTGGCCGGAGTGCCGGCAGGTTAGGGGTTCCGGCAGCAGCTGAGGGGGGGGGGCGTTAGCGGAGCGTCTGCTTAACTATCGCGTACCTGAGCTGGGACCACCAGCTAGAAGGGAAAAGTCGCCCGAGCGGAGCAATGCGGAGTCACGCAACGCTGTTAGAGCGGGCGGAGAGGCCCGAGCTGGAGGAACGGCCAGGCTGTTTCCCCGCCCCGCCGCCCCCCCCCCGCGGGGGGAGAAGGATTATTGCAGGGGTCTTCAAACTGGGCCCTTTTATGACTTGTGGACTTCAACTCCCAGGATTCCTCAGCCAACGTGCCCGGCTGAGGAATCCTGGGAGTTGAAGTCCACAAGTCATAAAAGGGCCCAGTTTGAAGACCCCTGCATTATTGCCTTATTCCAGGGCGAATGCTAGAGAATTCTCCCTTCGGTCTTTCGCTTCTCTAAAATACCCCGCGACGCCGAGCCGCTTGGGAAAGTGAGCTTCAGGCCATCAATTCTTGCCTTTTGCGTTGCAAACCAGACGCGGGTGTTGTTGTTGTTGTTTTGACGCTCGCCGGACAGGAGCCCCTTCGGGTCCTTATTTATTTATTTATTTATTACATTTTTTTATTATATTTTTTATACCGCCCTTCTTCTCCCGAAGGACTCGGGGCGGTGTACAGGGCAATAAATACAAAAAAACAGGATACCGAAGTTCAAAGCGATTCAATAAAATAAACGCCCAAGGTTAAAACAATAATAATTAAGACGTATTAAAACCCCTTGAAGGCCACGGAGGGGGGGGGGGGTCGGTGCTTCCGTTTCAGTTCGGCCGGATTAAAATCCCTCCCGTTTTTGTATCCAGGCTTGTTTGTGCGGCAGCCGAGTCTGAGGGGAGGTCAGCTGATGGACGGCGGGCGGCGCGAGGGGCCGGCTTCCTCGCAGTCTTACGAGAATAGAATCGGCAAAATGAGCACGGCCGCGGCTCCGCTCTCCCTTGCTTTTAAGCACCCAGCCCTGCCTGGGCGAAGGACGTGGCAATGACCCGCGCGCCGAAAGCTACTGCAAGGCTTAGGGCAGGGGTAGGCAACCTTGGCTCTTTTATGACTCATGGACTTCAACTCCCAGAATTCCTGAGCCAGCTTGGCTGGCTCAGGAATTCTGGGAGTTGAAGTCCATGAGTCATAAAAGAGCCAAGGTTGCCTATCCCTGGCTTAGGGGAAATAAGTCCAGGCACCCGCCTAGACAAAGACCCATTCAGTGTCGAGCTCGGACTCGTCCCTCTGGTTTTCTTGGCCAAAACACGGAAGTAGCTTGCAGCCGTCTTGGTTTATTTATTTATTTTATTTATTTAGATTTATATACCGCCCTTTCCCCCGAAGGACAGGGCGGTTTACAGGATATTTAAAAGAAAATCAATACAAAAGTTAAAACAAAATTTAAAGAGATTAAATGACACCCTGAGAAAAAAATAAAAAAACCCAGTTAAAATTAAAAATTACAAAATTCTCAGCCTGGGCCAGAGAGCTCGAAGAGCCAGGTCTTCAGGTCCCGGCGGAATGAACGGAATGACCCTCCTATACTCTTACTTTCTTTTAAAGGGCGAGCAAAGCCTGAGAGGGTGGCCTGAAATCCTGGGAAATTTGTATTTGTTAAAAGATCTGAAGAAATTTATTCTGTGGCTTTTTTTTTTAAAAAAAACAACTTCTTGGAAGTTTCTGTAATTTTCTTCAGAAATTTGAAGAGTAGCCAAAGCAAGTCATGCGGGCACACAAAAAGGCTGCTATGCTGATTTGGTTTTGAGAAGCATCTGGTTTGAGGGTGTGCTTGATTACCGGTGATGAGCATCTAGTTTGTAGTTTGGGAGCCTGTTTCAATTCCATTTCCTTATCAGGAACCTGGAAACCTTTTAAGATAAAAGTTTTTTTGTGTTTGTGGAGGGAAAAGCGAGAACATTTCTGTGAACGAACGGTGAATGGGGGAATTCCTCTTGGGCAGGGCTATTGTCTGAATAGCAGAGCTAGCTGATTACTGAGTTTTATCTTTTATCATTGGACCATACTTTAATTTGTTACTCCTTTTTATCAAAGCTTTAATTTATGATAAAGTTGGGCAGCGTACCAATAAAATCTGCATATATTGTAAGTTGGCTCCTTGCCCTAGAATAGCGCCATGCAGGAGTATTTGAGTTCAGAACTTGGGGGAATCTGTTAGTAATTTGATAAATGGTTAAAATGGGCTTTCCCTGGGAAATGTTAGCATTGACCTTTTCCTTCTATTATTTTGCAGGTATTTGCACTCATTGTTTTCTCCTGCATCATTGGAGAAGGTTATACCAATGTTCCCGGCAAATCTGACCTTTCCTGCGTCTTTAATCATAGTGAGGATACCTGTCGTTATGGTATCGGCATTGGTGTGGTTGCCTTCCTGGCTTGTATATTTTTCTTTATGGTTGACATCTACTTTCCCCAGATTAGCAATGCCACTGATCGCAAGTACCTCGTTATGGCCGACCTAGCCTTCTCAGGTATGTTTCTGGGAGATGTGAACTCAAACAGGTCCCTGGGGAAAACAGCTGAGTTCTGTCCATGTTCTTGAGCTCCGGATGGCCCCCGACCTTCGCTCCTTCCGGCGCGATCTCAAAACTTTCTTTTTCGAACAAGCTGGCCTGGTCTGATGGGATGGGGTTGGGTTTTTATAAATAGTTTTAATTGTAATATGTATTAATTTTAAGGGCATAATGTTTAATGGCTTTTTAATTTTTGTATAATATTTTTATTGTGTATTGCCCTGTTCACCGCCCTGAGTCCTTCGGGAGAAGGGCGGTATAGAAATCAAATTATTAAATTAAATTAAATTAAATTTTTTTATCTTCCCTCTCCTGGACTTGGACAGTATTTTCCCTTTTGGCTCCTATTCCCCTGTGCTTGAGTGTAATTATTCAGATTTTTTTTGGAATGCTCGTTAAGGTTTGCTTTGTGAAAGGGCAAAGAGGCTTTAGGGACAGGACCTTATTCTGGGTGATTCTTAATGTGGATAACTGCTGAAAGATAAGACCATAGAATTGGAGCCTGTTCTCTGGTATTAAGCTTGTGTCTTATGCTCTGAATAAAAAAAATAATCACTACTGGTAGTCTTCACTTACCGACTGCAACTGGGACCTGCAATTCCATCACTAAGCAAAGTTATGTGATTGCAATTGTGAAGCACATAAACCACAGTTAAGCGCAATGTCACTTGACTACGATTTGCAACTTCCTGCTGGCTTCCCCATTGATTTTGCTTGTTGGAGGTTGGCTGTGAGGGTTGCAAATAGCAATTGTGTGACTGCAGAGTGGTGCAACCATCATAAATGAGGGTTGCCAAGCACCCAAATTTTGATCATGTGACCATGGGGATGCTGCAATGGCTATAACATCAGGGACTGGTCAGAATTTCCTTTTTCAATGCTGCAGTAATTTCAAATGGTCACTGAATCAGCAGTCCTTCTTGGACTACAATTCTCATCAGTCTCTGCCATCATTGACAATGATCAAGAATACTGAGATATTGTTCAAAGTGTTTGAAGGGGATCAGATTGCCTAATGCCTATCATGGAGTTAGAATGAAGTCTGCCCATGCTGTAGACCAGGGGTCCCCAGCCCATGAACTGGCATTGGTCCGCGGCTTGCCAGGAATCAGGCTACGCAAGTGAGTGAAGTCCCATCTGCACACACATGGGATCCAGACGGTGTGAAACCACATGCCCTGATCCACGAAAAAACCACCTTCCACAGAATCAGTCCCTAGCACCCAAAAGGTTGGGAGCCACTGCTCTAGACCACGTCTAAAGTGGAACTGCTGACTTGAATCCCCCCCCAAAAGAATGTCAGAATAGGGTTAATGTACTGTAACTTTTCATAACTATAGTTAAAATGTTACTTCTATGCTATCATGTAATCTGTAAGGATGTGATTAAGTGCTCCCTTGTCTTCTGTCTAGCTGTTTGGACCTTTTTGTGGTTTATTGGATTCTGTGTGCTGGCAAACCAATGGTCATCAACAAATACTGAAGAAATAAAGATTGGGATTGATTCTGCCCGTGCATCAATTGCCTTCAGTTTCTTCTCCATTTTTTCATGGGTAAGTGTTTCTTTCTGTCTCAAAAAAGCCCAGGGATGAACAAGTAGGCCTAGGAAGTTCAAGTAGCTTTAAGGTTTATTTTGCTTGGTTGGCAAACAGGATATGAAATTGGTGATTCCTTTGCTATTTCATTAAAGGGTCCTGAGCACAAAACCAGAGAGTAACTGATCCAAATCTCATTGTCATTAACACAGCCTTCTAATTGCCTGAGGAACATTAAAGTTATTCTCTTTTATAGAAAGGCTGTAAAACCTTTGTGGAAGGAATCCCAGGGAAATGCATCCAGGTGCCTTTTAAAATAGAAATGACTTGACGAGAAGTAACTTTTTCAGTTAAGCTGCAGTGTGATTAAATTAAGGTGATGGCATATTCACTGAATACTGTGCTGAGTTTTGCAGAGGATATCTGTTCTCTGGCAAGTAAATCTTCATGGGCAGATTCCTACTATTGCAAATAACTGTTCCTCTCCCTAGGGACTCCTGATTGCCTTCGCTCTTCAGCGTTACCGTATGGGTGTCCAAGATTTTGACCAGAGTTACATCGACCCAGCTCCAGGCCCAACACCCCCTTACTCCAGTTACCCCAATGTCAGTCATGAGAGCTACCAGCAACCACCCTTCACTCGCAGTGCAGAGAATTCTGAAGGCTACCAGCCTCCACCTGTGTATTGATTGCTACTAACACTGTTCAAAGCAGCTGGCAAGGATAGTATCCTAGTGCTATGTATTCATTTCTTGAGGTGGGAACTATGTCTACTGTGAAATTGTGTTGGTGCCACAACCAAGATTGTGGGTTGTGCATGTATACGTGTTGGGTTCTGGGATATTCTATTATTTTTGACTATTTTCAAAACTTGCATCTTGCAGAAAATGATGTTTCTTTTGTGGGCACAGGAAGCTTGCTGTGAGATTTGCAAGGAATATTAATTGCTGAAATGGTATTGACTACTTGATCTTATTACTGCTGCAGCTAACTAAGCTGCTTGCTGGAAATAGCTAGAGATATTCTACCACAGAGGAACACTGTACTTCTACTGGATATGCCCCAGTGGGATCCTTGCCACAGCTATCCTACCCCAGTGCTGTTATATCTGTGCCTTGGTGTGCTTGCGCATCTTGACTATTCTAGACTTCCAATGGGTCTGGTGTTCCTATGGCTCTGTGGTGCTACCCTTCCAGACTCAGAAATACCTGTGCAATACTTTCTATCGTTTCAGCTGCTGATACCAAAACCAATTAAAAGCATTTCTAGATAAAGCTTTAGACATAATGCATTGGTGATTCAACTGAATTTACTATATCATACATTTTCTTTGGTTTAAAGTGGGAAGGACTTGGCTCCACGAAGAACTGGTACTTTTTAAAAGTATTCTATAGAGGCCTACAGGTTTTCAATAATGTACCAAAGGTAAACTCACTCTTGCAGTTTATTCTAACTTTTCCTGAATCGCTAAGAAAGGAAAAGAATACACAAATAGGAATGTGCATGAAGTGGAAAATCACTGCTTTGAACTCTAACACTTTGCATTCTAGAAGCTCGGAAACAACAGCTGCAGTACTCTCTTTTGATCAAACTCAAATCAGGAGGATTTTTCTGGTGACTAGAATAGGCATATTGCCTTCAACCACAGCCAGTGCCAAAGCACCGCATATCCCATTGCCTCACCGACCTTCCCAGCACAGTCCCTGCCCCAAAAGCACAGCAGAGCCTATCTCCCCTTTCACAGTGCCTTCTTTTCCCCCAAGCTGTGACTGCCAGTCTGCATGTGGTACCACTCTTGCCCTATCTCCATGGTGGCGAACCTATGGCACGCGTGCCACAGGGAGGGGGGAGACGCAGAGCCCTCTCTGTGGGCACACGAGCCGTTGCCCCAGTCCCAGGCCTTCAGCTGGGTTTTATAGAAGCTTTTCGCTTTAGGCCTTTGCTGCTGTGTGCAAAAACAAAAAAAAGTTAATCAATTTCAACTTCTCGCTGGAAAAAAAAAAGATCTCGCAAAGTTGGAATTGATTGATTGAACTTTTTAGTCCCGCCCAGTCTGCCACAGCTACCCAATGGGCCACGCCCACCCGGCACCCAACGGTACATAAGTGGGTTTTGGGTTGCAGTTTGGGCACTCGGTCTCCAAAAGGTTCGCCATCACCGCCCTATCTCAAACCATCTATGTTTCAGTCTACTACTGGAACAAAAGAGGCCCCATTTTAGTCTTTGTACAGACAAAAACATTCAAAACTGAGGTATTTTGGTTCAGGCATAGACCAGCTAAAAATGGCTGTCCTGCACACGATGTTTTATACATCTTCATTAACAAGTCTTTGAGATAATGGCTTTTTTGTATCCTTAGCCTGTGGCTGTTAACACTGCTCTTTTCTAATTACATGTTTTGGGAAACTTCAGGCAAATATTGCAATTTTGGGGCTTTGAAGTGTTTTAAATCTTTTACCGTAGTAGAAGTTGGATTATACGCATCCCTTAGAATATATTGTGGATTTTCATGTATCGTATAATTTTAGGGGAGAGGAAAATAATTTACAGAGATTAATAACTGGGCAAGGGTGTATCGTCTAATAGACAGAACTGGATCATTTAAAAAGCATGAACCCTTTTAGGCTAGCCTTTATTGCCTGCTTTTTGTCTGGAAAAAAAATAGGAATAACTAGAATAAGATTATTGGTAGTAATTATTTTTAAGCTTCCCAGAGAAAACAATCTTAGCATTTTCAGCTGCAATTTCCCTTTACTGAATGTCATACATATAGCCATTTCCTGATTAATGATTTACTTATCAGGGCAGTATAATGTGTTATATCAACAGGCATTAACAAAGTGGTTGGGTAACTCTAGAATACATTTTAAACCAGTAGTAGTTTTTGTCACTGAACTTAAATATTCTTAAGGTGAACTGGTACTACTAAGTTTTACACATAAAACATAAAAGTAAGATTAATTTTATTCAATATATCATTAAAACCAACTCTTCAGTTTCCACTACAGAAGTTAGTATTTCTGCTCTAAGACAACAGAAGATACTGGGGATGTTTTCATTGCAAAAGGATTACATTTACTCAAAAAGAGGAAGTGCGGATATTCATCACTGCAGTAAAACCAAAATGCTAGAGAGTATGCTACAAAGTATAAAGCAGGACTATAATACTTAAACAACGACTGACACATTAGTAGCCAGTTTAATAAACAATCAAAAGTAGAATATAATTAAGTCAATAATGTAAGGTGTCAATCTCTATCCAGGAAAGTTGGACAGCAATTAAAGAAAGACCCTTTATTAAGGGCCTTTTTTTGTAAGTCCAGATCTTTACTTACAGGCAGATATACACAGCACCAAATTAAAATACATTTTGCTCAGTTAACCTATTCAGTCTTTATAGCCTAACAGCCTGTTTCATTATTGAATAGTCAGAATTCCCCTGCCCTCGAGCCCAATTTGATGGATTCAGAAAAATAACGTTCCAGTTTCATAGTGCAACTTGCTGTTAGTAAATTTACTTTAGCTACTATGGCCGTTAAAACTCTGAATTAAACCGTTTGGGGAAGCTTTGTGCAAGAGGAAATGCCACTAATGAAATTACAAAATCTTCCCTCTAGAGACTAAGAAACCAGTGCAGTTTTCAATATAAAACACCCTTATTCATAGCATGTTCTAACGTCTTCAAGCCTTGTTGCTCCTCATAAAAACAACTCTCTCTGATGTTTTGGAGGGACATCAGTCTGACAATACAAAGCTAGAAGGAAGGACAGAAAAAAAATGTGTCTCTAAATGCACCTGGGAATCAGATCTCTTGCTTCCTTTCTTCAATTAGATGGATTCCACTGCATGATCTGACGGGTAGCCAAGACTTTCCTGGAGGCATTAATATCAAGGGGTTTATTCCCACCCAGTAGGTTCTCTTTGTTTTCAGACACCAGTTGTTGTCGGTTTTTGAAATAGCAGACCCGGCAGACTGAGTGATATTTGTCTGCCCCTCCTATTACTTCCACCTAGTAGGATGAAGTTTAAAAATAAAAGGTTTTTCTCAACCTATCAATATATCTCACAGTCAATAGCTTTGAAGAAAGGGAGAGCTTTTATCGGAGTCTTACCTCTTTCTCTGCTCCCAACCTTTTAGTGTAAGAGGCCTCATGATAACACTCCATGCAAACCGCGTTAAGTTTCACCACACTTTCTGCTAAGGGGACTAGTTGTAAGATGTTACCAAAAGCCTGCAATGAAACCATGAATTTCTTTATAGATCTGGGACATAAACTATCCAGAAAGTCTAATGAAGAATTTAAAGAGACTTACCTTCCTCTGAAATGTTCCATCAAGGGCTGCCACAATGACAGTCTTCCCTGCGTTGGCCATTGTCTCACAAAATTCAACTATATCTGGAAACTAATTGGGAAAATTAAAAGTTCATCATTCCCTCATTCCAGCTTTTAGAAACTTTGTAAATGTGGAAGACACTGTTATGAATAAAGTTAGTAATGCTCCTCCAAAGAGTAAAAAAGTGTTGCTGCTGAAGATCTATTTCAGGGGTCCTCAACCTTGGCAACTTTAAGGCTTGTGGACTTCAACTCCCAGAATTCCTCAGTCAGCTTTGCCAAGGTTGAGGACCCCTGATCTATTTAGTTCACCATTCTGTACCCATTGGTGCATTAGATGCTTCTATGAGGCTCACAAGTAAGAGTACAGCAAAGCCTCCCACTGATCTTCAGTAATTAACTTTTGAATATATGCTTTCTCTAATAGTAAAGGTAATTGTATAGTCATCTCCCATGCACAGCTCTAATCCTTTTAAATAAATATTTCCTTTTATTTGTTGTAATTTTATCATTCAGCTTACTTTCTAGGTTTTATAATTCAAAAGAATACATTTGCACAGTTCTACATTATCCCCCATTCACCTTTTTTCCTATCTAAAAGAGAGCAAAATTATATTCTTCTGAAGGTTGTGTGTGTTTTAACCCTATGATGTTCTTTTTCAGATGAATTGACCAAAATTCTACTTGTATTCCCAAATCTGGTTGCATTTTCAATTTATTTGAGATTATGCCGTTAGAAGCTTTTATGTGGTACTCATAGCACAATTTTATCCATTTGCTAAGAACCAAGTCCTACAGAGTTTACTGGGGTTTGCTCTCCAGGTGAAGCACGCGTAAGATTGTATTTTAACCATTCACATTTACAATCAGGTCAAGAGAACATAAGAATCTATCACATTGTCACACTTGCCCAACTGTTAATATTAATAAGCAAAATGGGTCTTACCATACATAAGTGCGTATAGAATTACATTTCAAACTCTTTTAAGCACGGAAACAATTATCAGTACTTGGCAGTTCATTTAAACATTCAGGTAATATAAACTTACAAACTGGCCTTCATCAATGCCAATCACAGTGGAATTCAGAGCCTCCTGCTGGACATCTTTGAGGCAACAAGCTGACATGGCCTCCATGGTGTTTCTGTGCAGAAAGAATAACAGAGTTGGAGGGGACCCTGAAGGTCTTCTAGACCAACCCCTGCTCAAGCTGGAGAGTTTACACTATTTCAGACAAATGGCTGTCCAGTATCTTCTTAAAAACCTCCAGTGATGGAGCACCTATGATTTTTGAAGGCAAGCCGTTCCACTGATTAATTGTTCTCCTTAATTCTAGGTTGCTTCTCTTTCATAAGTTTCTTCTTATAAGCAACTACAGCACGTTAAAACTTATTTAAGGATAACTATTCCCAAATACCAAAACCTGCAGATCCTCTTTAAGACAGATAGCAACCCTCTGAATCCTAAAAACCATGTGTTCAAACATTTTAGTGAAAAGAGTTTTAAATAACAAAATGTAGAAAAAAGCTTCACCTTTTCAAAATTGTCTATTTACATGGAAAATAGTGAACATTTTGTGAAAAAATAAAATTTGAAGTTCTGAAAGGCTCAAACAATACAAAGTAGGGAATCACAATTTTAGCTTATTTGAAGAACAAAAGTTATATAAAGTGTATTAATCTACAATCATAAGATTGAATCATAGAGTTTGGGGTGATTTGCCTCACAAGAATTTTATGATTAAAACATAACTGCACAAAGCAGGGCTCTGGATTACACTAGCATTTAACAAAACCTTTTATAGTCTTGCAATTTTGTTCCCTCTCTCCAAAGTGACAGGAGCCATTACTTTTTTGTTTGTAAAGAAACATTGAGCTGTGTGTGAAAGTGTAGTTTATAATAGTTACAAATCATTGGGAAAGTTACTATATAAGGAAATGAACTCGCCTTATTTTTGTGCCTTTTAATATAATAATATATGCCTGTCTACCATAATCTGTAAATTCTTTTTCTAATTCTTTAAAAGCTCATATTATGTTGAGACTTACATGAAGCTTCATTTTACAATATTTAAGTCCAAAGAAGTTTGTCAGATATATTGTATGCTGAGACAATACCACTAATCGCAGTTTCTTGAAGATGATAAAATCTACAAACAATCAATATTACAAGACACATATGAATCCTATTTTCCTGAACCAAACTAGTTTTACATTGCTCATAGTATACTTTTACCTGTCATGTGTGGAGACTCCATTGACACAATAGCGTGTGTCTTTTGCATACTTGATTAGTAGACATTTATACTGTGCAATTTGAAATCGACGGACTCTGCGCATCAGTTCAGTGCTAAAAAATAATTAAAATTATTTTGTGACAAATGCTACTCAGAAAAAACTAAAGTGCTCAAAAAGTAAAATCTTTTTTCATTTCATTTCATTTCATTTCATTTATTAGATTTCTATACCGCCCTTCTCCCTGGGGACTCAGGGCGGTTCACAGGGCATATATAAATAGGTATACAAAAATTAAAAGAAAATTAAACCATGCCCAATTAAAATACAGCAATATAAAATAATAAAACCAATTAAAAAACCCATATTCCCCTTCAGGCCAGACCAGCTAACTCGAACAAGTGGGTCTTCAACCCGCGATGGAAGGATCGGAGGTCCGATGCCATCCGGAGCTCAACCGGCAGTTGGTTCCATAGTGCCGGGGCACCCACAGAGAAGGCCCTCCCCCTGGGGGCCACCAGTCGACATTCCCTGACTGGAGGCACCCTGAGGAGGCCCTCTCTGTGGGCACGCACAGGGTGGAGGGGAGTTGACGCCGGCAGCAGGTGGTCCTCGAGGTATCCCGGACCCATGCCATGTAAGGACTTAAAGATCATAACCAAGACCTTGAACCTCACCCAGAAGACAACTGGTAACCAATGCAGCTCGCGGAGCAAAGGTGTAACATGGGAGTACCGGGAAACTCCCAAGACAACTCTCGCGGCCGCATTCTGTACCAGTTGGAGCCTCCGAGTGGTCTTCAAGGGAAGCCCCATGTAGAGAGCATTACAATAGTCTAGGCGAGAGGTCACGAGCGCATGAGTGACCGTACACAGGGCATCCCGGTCCAGATAGGGCCGCAACTGTCGCACCAGGCGAACCTGGGCGAAAGCCCCCCTAGTCACGGCCACTATATGGTCTTCCAGGGTAAGTCGTGAGTCTAGGAGGACTCCCAAGTTGCGAGCCCTATCCACGGGGGGGGGTAAGAGCTCACCCCCCATAGAGAGCGATGGAACATTTTGAATGTCCCGGGATGCCGGAATGTACAGCCACTCAGTCTTGTCAGGGTTGAGTTGAAGTCTGTTCCTCCCCATCCAGACCCGTACCGCCTCCAGGCAACGGGACATCACAGCGAGGGCATCACTGGGGTGGTTTGGGGTCAAAATGAAAAGTTGGGTATCATCAGCATATTGATGATACCCAACTCCAAAACCACGAATGATCTCACCCAGCGGTTTCATGTAGATGTTGAACAGGAGAGGCGAGAGAACCGACCCCTGAGGAACTCCACAAACGAGAGACCTAGGGGCCGATCTCTGCCCCCCTGCCAACACCGACTGCGAGCGTCCCAGGAGATAGGAGGAGAACCACTGAAGAACTGTGCCTCCCACTCCCAATCCCCTGAGACGCCGCAGCAAGATACCATGGTCGATGGTATCGAAAGCCGCCGAGAGGTCTAATAGGACTAGGACAGAGGAATATCCCCTATCCCGAGCCCTCCAGAGATCATTCACCAAAGCCGTCTCCGTGCTGTACCCGGGCCTGAAACCCGATTGGTAGGGGTCCAAATAATCCGCTTCATCCAGGACCAGAGGGAGCTGATGCGCCACCACACTCTCAACAACCTTCGCAAGAAAGCGAAGGTTGGAGACTGGACGAAAGTTGTTCAATGCAGCTGGGTCCAAGGCAGGCTTCTTGAGGAGAGGTCTCACCACCGCCTCCTTCAAGACGGTGGGGAAATAACCCTCACTCAAAGAAGCAGATATGACCGCCTGGAGCCAGCCTCGTGTCCTCTCCCTAGCTGCATAAACCAGCCAGGAAGGGCACGGATCCAATAAACATGTGGTGGAGCTCAGCCTCCCCATAATCCTGTCCACTTCATCAGGGGTCACAGAATCAAACTCCTCCCAGATAACATTGACAAGACCGCCCGTGTCCTGATCGCCAGACTCTGCCCAGCTGGAGTCCAAACCGGTCCGAATCCGAGCGATTTTATCCGACAGATGTTGACTAAATTCCTCGGCACGACCCTGCAAGGGATCCTCCCTCACTTCCTGATTAAGAAGTGAGCGAGTCACCCTAAACAGGGCGACCGGGCGATTATCTGCGGACGCGATGAGGGTGGAGAAGTAATTACACCTCGCCACCCTCATCGCTGCGAGATAAGACCTAATATGGGTTCTTAACCGCAACCGGTCGGATTCAGATCGGCTAGACCTCCAGCAGCTCTCTAGGCCCCGTTTCCGATGCTTCATCTCCTGGAGCTCCGCGGAGAACCATGGAGCTCGCTGGGATCTGCACTGGGTCAGGGGCCGCAAGGGTACAACCCGGTCAAGTGCCTCAGTGGCTGCCCTTTCCCAGGCTTCCACTAAGGCATCCGCCGAGTTGTGAGCAATGGAGGCAGGTGGGGACCCCAGCGCCGCTTGGAATCTATCAGGATCCATTAAGCGTCTGGGGCGGTACCATCTAATTGGCTCCGTACCCCCACGGCGGGGGTGGCAAAACGGAAGACCAGCCGCAGGAGGTGATGATCGGTCCATGACAGGGGCATAATAAATGGAGAGTCCCCACCAAGATCATCTAACCACCGTCCAGATAAAAAAATCAGGTCAAGGGTGTGGCCTCCCTCATGAGTTGGTTCAGAAATTACTTGCGTCAGGTCCATGGCCGTCATGGAAGCCATGAACTCCCGAGCAAGCTCAGATGAGCCTCCCAGGGATGGTAGATTGAAGTCTCCCAAAACTATAAGTTTGGGAAACTCAACCACCAACCCCGAGAGGATATCGAGCAGCTCGGGCAGGGCTGCCGCTGTGCGACTAGGCGAAATGTACACCAGCAAGCCCAACTGCGCCTCAGAACCAAATCTCACAAAGAGAGACTCACACCCGACTATCTGAGGAACGGTGGTCTCCTGCCGTTTTTTATTCTATCATGGATCAAAACTTCTTGCACAACACAAAATCTCAATTTTGATAAATCTGGTCACATAGCTTCAAAGTAATTGAGCATCTAAGCCAGGGGTCGGCAACCTGAAAAAGGAAAAGAGCCACTGGGAACCAGTTCCATCACACACACAAAAAAGTGGGAGCAGCGTGCGTGCGTCTATGCACGCGCATGCACAAAGTTTTGCACATGCGCAAAATTTTTTTTCTTGCACATGCGCCCGCGGTTGCCACTTTTTTTGTGTCTGATGGAACCGGTTCCCAGTGGCAGCGGCGCTGCTTGTTTGGAAAGCTGCTGCGGCCCGTTTGCAGAGCTGCCGCTTTCGGCAGCCTGCAAACGTGCCGCGGCAGCTTTCCCAAAGAGTGGCGCCGCTGCCCGTTCCGAGAGGTGCGCGCGCACCTCTCCGAACGAGCGGAAGTGTGCACGCACCTCTCCAAATCTTTGGAGAGGTGCGCGCGCACCTCCGCGCAAACGGGCAGCGGCGCCGCTCTTTGGGAAAGCTGCCGCGGCACGTTTGCAGGCTGCCGAAGGCGGCAGCTCTGCAAACGGGCCGCGGCAGCTTTCCCAACGAGCGGCGCCACTGCCTGTTCGGGCGGAGGTGCGCGCGCACCTCTCCAAAAGGGCGGTGCCACTCTCCATTTGGAGAGGTGCGCGCGCACCACTGCCCGTTCAAAGAGGTGCGCGCGCACCGGGCGGCTGGGAGCCGCAGGTTGCCGACCCGTGATCTAAGCCCTTGGATAATACATTCCCTCAAGATACCAAACCTATACCATTTCCAATTTAGATACTGTATCAGAAAAAGAGAAAAGGGTAAATTTTTGCCCCCTACCTATTCCAGCCTTCTCCAACATGATATTGGAAATATATTAAAGCTTAAAATTCTAGAATTCTTAGCCAAAGTTTCAAAGAATAAGACAGTGCTACTCTTCTATACGTTGTAATATGAGTGTAGTCTATTATTTATTTTTATTTATTTGTAGCCTGCCTTTATTATTTTTACAAATAATTTTCCCCACAACAAGAACCCTGTGAGGTGGGTGAGACAGAGAGAGTGACTGGTCCAAAGTCACCCAGTTGGCTTTCAGGGCTAAAATTATCTCAGCCATATTTTTAATTCCTAGTCTACTGAGTTAAAGAGAAGCATGGGCCTAGCAGCTGAATATAACCAGGCCCGCAGACTGTCTTGCTCCTGTGCCAATTCCCTCCTCCCCTAGCAATTTATTTCACTCTTCTTTTCTAGTCATCTTAGCATTTAGATACCAGTGCTAACTATTTTTAATGCCTTCATACCTTTTTCCAGAGAACATGGGTCCAAAGATGACCTGTCGTAAGAGAGGGGAAAAGAATGAATAGTCAGCAGTTTTCCCACTTTCTACCGAACTCCTTCGCTTCCTGACTTCAAAATTTTCTATCCTTGACTATATAATATAATCTTTTCAAACTCTTAAAAGTGGATCGTCCTGTCACGTACCTGTATCTGGCCGCGGGCCTTGTGCGGGGATCCTGGTTGCACTCTGGGCATCATCATGCAACTCATAGCGCCGACTGCGTCCCGCCGATTGCCGCGCTCCAAAGTAGAATCCCCGGAAGGCGGCATTTTTGAGGGGCGCGCGCGCGCGCGGTTTTCTCTACCAGAGTAACTGACCAATCGGGACGGCTCCCACCAGTCAGCAAATCATGAAAAAAAGAACTTTTCGGCCAATCACTAACAAGGCGGCACATTTTTTTTTCTTTAAAAGTACTTGTCGGCATTCCTGAAGACTTAGAAGGAACTTCCAACATGTTCTACGAAGCAAGCAAGGGGGAAGGGAAGAAGGACATACCGGAATTTGCTTATCTGTTGCTCTTAATGTTCTGTTCGCTTTACTAGCTGGGCGTCTTCTTCTTTTGTTGCAAAATCTTTTGTTTTAAGGGATTTTTTTTTCCTGTTGGCAAAGCAAGGGAAGGTTAAAAAAACACACAAAGCAACATTCATTCAACCTCCCCAGCCTATTGTCTAATAATTGATGACTTGAGATTTCAACTTCTTTTGTCGCAAAATTTGGAAAGCATTAGATTGAAGAAGGCTGTGGGTATGTGGCACGATGCTTACATTGCTTCTTTAGGGGATTCAGAGATGTTTCCATTCAGGAAATTCAATGTCACAACTAAACTGGAAAGAATTAACTAGCAGAAAGGTATCACTTGTGCCGGCAGCTTAAATAAATGAAAACAATTTTTAAGCATGAAATTCAAACCCAAATCTTGACATAGTGTCCGTTTTAGCATTTTGGATGAAAATCTTTTGGCCTCTTGCATCTCTGATCCCAGCATCATGAATATTCGTTGCTCAAATATTTGTTGATTTTTCATCGCTAGGGACCAAATATTGTCGATTTTTTAAAAAAGCAACCAACACCATATGTAAGCATGAAATTTAACCTCAAATCCTGATGTGGGAAAAAGGGTCTATTGTTTTTCCAGAAACTGCAGAAGTTATGCTAGCCTGTAAAGAAATACATTGTATATATTTTAATTTCATGAGCCTAGGTTGAAGCTTGAGAATTGTATCTAGGAAGCTGTCTGCTATGCTGAAAACGGGTCTTAACCAGAATTTACTGATATAGTAACTTTAGAGACAACCCCTAGGAAATAACAACCATAAAAGGTAATTCATAAATAAGGGTGGGGGCATGCGCGATAGAATTATGGGGGTGGGAGATGTAATCAGGGGCAAAGATTCACTTTAGGAGCTTTGGATAGGTTGTGACAACATGATTACAGTATGATTAATGGCAATGGGGAATATAAAAAATGAATATTGAGGATTTGGGGTGTTTCCACTGTGTGCTTGCATGCACAAAGAGCATCCTCTTTGCAAAGTATAGTACAAATAAATTATCATTGTTTTCTCTTGGACATTTTGGCTGGTGATTATTTATTTCAACTAGACAATGAATCCCACAACTTGGGGTCTCTCCTGGGATTCTCCAGACAGCTGCAGGAATCACTGAGCAAGCACCAACTGAGAAGACATGTCCCACTGAGTTCAATGGTCCTATGTTGTGAATGATTGGTGAGTCCTGTGTGCCTGTGGAATCCGGAATGGAGGTTAAGAGAAAGAAATAATAAGGGAAAAGTCCTGGGGGAATTATACAGTGGGCACTGAAGCGCTGCAGCCGGGCAATTCTGTGCACAGACCAAGGTAAGAACATTTGGACTTAAGCATTGCCTTGGTGGTTGGGATATATAGCTCTGTGTGTTGGGGCCAGGTTGATGGGTAGTGTGGCATGCATGGAGCACGAGTTGGTGTGAAGCCCTGGAAAGGGGGGAGGGAACAAGTAGTTTGGTTAAACTTTGAAGAGATTGTGGTCCTAGAGTGGGAAACAGGGTGGATAAGAAGTGCCATGGAGATGGGATCTCCTCTGAACATTCTGCTGATAGTCCATGAGGGTGCAACGTTGTAAAACCAGGACTAAGAGTAAAGAAAGAATGATTCAATTTTTGTTATTTTGAGTGGCCAAGAAATCCTATTAAAGGCACTAGTGTATTTTGGCCAAAATATGGAAATTTTGAGGATTGGCTATGTCAAGCATTAAACGTATATGTTAACAATAGAAGTCATATGCCTGTTGGATCCCAGCCAGTATATTTTATGGTTAAAGAAAAGAAGGAGGAGGGGATTGTATGAAAGCCCAGTGAGACCCCTTGGACAGTCTATATGTCATGTCCAGGGAGCCCCAGTGGACGGACCTAATAGAGAAATAAGGGAATGTTTTGGAAGATGTGAAGTTTGAAGAGAATTTTATTAAATGGGTAAGACTGGTGTACACAACATAGAAAGCACAAATAATTGTTAATGGAGAGTTAAATCTTGTGGGATATAAAAAGGAACAAGACAGGCCTGTCTATTATCTCCTCTCGTTTTTGTTTTTTATTTTTTTGTAGTTCTTGAAAATATTGAATAAATATATAAGACAAAATGAGAAAATTGTGGGAATAAAGATTAAGAGAGAAATTTTTGGTTGAGCATTTGATTTGATACTGTTTTTAGAGGATCCTTTAAAGGGAATTGTAAAATTAATAGGAAAAATAAAATAATTTGCTACATTAGCAGGTTTTAAGATTAACAAACAGAAGACATTACCAAAATATTCTGTCTATAGTAGTAATGTGTGGGTGCAGTCAAAACTAAAGTGGATATATGCTGAATAAAAACAGCTTTTATTTTTAGAAGTTGACTGCCTTCTCTCAGTGTATCTAGGTTAAAGTTTAACTCCAATGAGTTGTTTTCAGCATACTTATGAAGGCATGGTATAACAATCTATGTATGAGACACAGAGATCAGTAAGTTAAGACAAACCAGAAAAATTGAGGTGGGGTAGGGATAGCATTGCCTGGCCTAAAATTACAATTTCTTTCCCCAAATTTGTGCACTTAGATATTGCAATAGCAGGAAGACGGTGAGCTGAATTTATTCAGTGTCTCTGTTGTAGCGTAAACAGGAAAACTGCTTTCTGTACCGCCCCAATGCTGGTATGACCAATGAGAACAGCTCCTTGATGAGGAATTGCTAACGTGTCACAGAGCAGCTGGAAGAGCATATGCCAAGGAGGAATACGGGATCTGATCTGCACTGTTTGTCAGAGTCTATATTGGATCACATTTTCTCACCACTTCGCCCTGAGCCCAGGTTCATCAGGAGAAGGAATATACCCACAACTTAGCCATTACTATGGGAAAATGGCAGGAAATGACAAAGGAGGTATAGCTGTAGTGTTTGTGTGTATATGATTGTGGAAGGGAGGGAAGAGAGATTTTCAGTGTTTGTTTAATGTGGATGTACTTTAGAGTCATTAAAAAAAAAAGATTTGTGAGTTTCCAGAATGGAAAGAGGAGAGGTACAATGTATTTTACTCTAAAACATGGGTCGGCAACCATCTCCTGCGGCTCCCAGCCGCCTGGTGCGCACGCACCTCTTCGAACGGGCAGTGGTGCGCGTGCACCTCTCCAAATGGAGAGTGGCACCGCCCGTTTGGAGAGGTGCGCGCGCACCTCTCTGAATGGGCAGAGGTGCGCGCGCACCTCCACCCGAACAGGCAGTGGCGCCGCTCGTTGGGAAAGCTGCTGCGGCCCGTTTGCAGAACTGCCGCCTTCCTCCGAAGGCGGTAGCTCTGCAAACGGGCCGTCGCTGTCACGCAACCGGTTCCATCATAATTTAAAAAATGGCACCCGCGCGCGTCCGTGCATGCGCAAGAAAAAACTTTGCGCATGCACAAAATGTTTTTTGCGCATGCGCGTGCATGGACGCACGCATGCGGCTCCCACTTTTTTTGTGTGTGATGGAACCGGTTCCCAGTGGCTCTTTTCCTTTTTCAGGTTGCCGACCCCTGCTCTAGAACAAGGGCTAAGAAATGATTTAATCAGAGATTTATGTGCTTGAAAGTTTAGTTCCCTCACTGCCCGAGGAACTCCCTGACACAGCTCTTGGGCCCTGCTGCAAAAATTATACCCAGCACAAAATTCAAACCCAGAAGGTTTAACCAGCAACCTTTGCGACAAGAATATCACAGTGTACGATGCAACTGCCCTTGCAGCGTAAAGAGCTCCTATCATTGTTCTTCAGAGCTTCTCAGGTCCATGCCTCCTCCTCCTCCTCCTCCTCTGAGCTTTCCTGCAACATACTGCCATTTTCATAGTCAGGTTCAGAGAAGAGGCAAGGATGATAGAAAGGAGATTTATTCAGCCAGGTATTTAGATCAATGTTACTACTCTTAAGACTTAAGAGAATTCTGGGGAATAACTTCTGTGTGACTAGGAGAGTGCATATGTCAATGCTGCTAACATCGGATATTCTTGCTTTGACAGCATATGGAGATGCAGCCTTTTTCTTTCTTATGCTTTACTCTTAGAATTAGATGATATACTGGCAGGGGAGGAGGAGGAGGAGGAATGGGAGTTAGTTAGACATAATATTATAATAGTGTGTGAACTCAGGGCTTTTGAAATAAGAGATGATAAGAAATGGCAGGTTGGAGAATGGAGGGAAAGCCTGCATTTCAAACTAATTGGAGAGTGTGATTTATGACTCTTAATTAGAGGAGGGAATTGTGTTTGATACTATGTGCTAAAGAGAATTCAGATTTTGGCTTCGACCATGTATGTGCCGATGCTATGCTTCTCGAATAAAGATTCTTTAAGGTAAACAATGCCTTGAAGTTGTTTGAAGAGTTTCATCTGTCAGAACCATGACAGCATGTTTCTCTGATGTACAGAAGCAGTCACAGAATGTTAAATCTAAGGTTAACTAAATTAATCCTAGAAAATAAATCAAAAAGGGATTTTGTGCACACAGATGGGACTACAGGTGCAGCAATTCATATAGGCAGCCTCTTGCCTCTGTCTCCCAGGTAGCTACCTACTTTTTCTTAATTGAGGTTAGCATCATTTCAATCTACAAGTATTTCTGAAAGTGTCCACATTGTGTATTGAGGATGCCATTCTATTTGTACAAGTTATCTTGTTTTCTTTCTGCACAGGAGTTGGAGACTGCGTATTCCCCTAGTAGATGGTCTCCACGGCTGGATAAGGATGCTGTGATTGAGGCACACATGAAAGTAGTGACTGAAGGTATGGGCTATCCAAGAGTCAAAATAATGGGGTGAGCAGACAGACTGCCTTCCTATAGACCTCCCAGTTCCTGTGGATTGCCAAAATATACCATGTCATATGAGTCTGCTTCAGCAAAACAGGCAACATGCATGCTTTTATGAACACGGGATTACATTGCCATAATTAGTTATATCGTGGCAGGTGTACTCTTGTTTGTAAATTCTGAAATAATTCATCAAATTCGCATGAACCTGCAAACACAGGAATCTTGGTTGTTCACAAGACAAAGAAATACAATAAATAAGGCAAAGAAAGCCGTAAACATACCAGATGGCAACAAGCTCCCCAAAGCCCTCCTGAAAAGCTCAGCCTTCAGCTTTTCCCAGAAGGTGGAAAATATTGAAATAAATTGGTGGGTATGGCATTTCTAATGAGTTGGCCATATAAATTTATGGACTCTGGTATGAAAATAAAAATATACCAGGGAAGAGCTGGGCAAGACTGAAAAAAAAAATGAAGAGACCTCCATCCTTTGAAGCTATGTCAAGGTGAAAAACCATGATTTTCCAGGAAGCAGCTGTGATGATAAGTTGTCCTCGACTTATGACCTCAATTGATCCCAAATTTATCTTGATAAGCAAGAGAGTTGTTAAGTGAGTTTTACCCCAGTTTAGCACTTTGCACTAGCACTTAGACTTATATACCACTTCACAGGGCTTTACAACCCTCTCTAAGTGGTTTCAGAGTCAGCGTATTGCTGCCAACAATCCAGGTCCTCATTTATGATCTTTCTTGCCACAATTAAGTCACTGCAGTTAAGTTAGTAATATGGTTACTACATGAATATGGCTTCCCCTAATGATTTTGCTTGTCAGAAGATGACACATGACCCCAGGACACTGCACATGCCAGTTCTCAAGTGACCGAATGTTGATCATATGACTATGGGGATGCTGCAATGGTCGTAAGTGAAAAACCATCATAAGTGACTTTTTCCAATGCCTTGGTAACATCAAACAGTCACTTAACCAATAGTTGTAAGTTGTGAATTGCCTGTGTGGAGATTCAGTGACCTCTGGAACATCTAGGAGGGCAGCCCAAATAATATTTAGGAAGGATGGTTGCTGCATTTGTTGGTATTTTCTTCCAATACTCTGCAGGTACTCGAAACGCCCAGGCATTCACCCAAACTCTGCTGAATGTCCCCTATGGCTCCAGTGAGGGAGAGAAACTGGATGTGTATCTTCCTAAAAAACATACTGAAAGTAAGAGCACAAAGGTTGGATGGGGGGCTCTGAAAGGGATAGGGTAGGGAAATAGGAAAACTATCCTCGGCCAGCTTAGAAGACTGGCCAAGGATAGATAAGTATGGAAATGGCCTTGAAGAATGTACCTGTTAGGTAAATCTCAGCCCTGAAAGGGAGGAGGGAGTGAGGAAGAAACTTAAGATTGCCCCATCTTAATTCTTTTGATGTAAGGGATGGAGAGGAAGTCTCTGTCATGCTTTCAAGATTCTCCTATTATTATGTACTCACCAACACTAGATTTCATAAGTCATTGTGGTGATAATTTCTTGACCAGGTCTACCTGCAAAGGCTGATGCTATGTCTGAGAGATAGCAATAGCAATAGCACTTAGGCTTATATACCACTTCATAGTGCTTTACAGCCCCCTCTAAGAGTCAGCATATTGTCCCCAACAATCTGGCTCCTCATTTTACCAGCCTCGGGAGGGTGGAAGTCTGAGTCAACCTTGAGCCAGTCAGGATAGAACTGCTGGCAGTCGGCAAAGTTTGCCTGCAATACTGCATTCTAACCACTGCGCCATCACAGCTCTTAGATAAGATGAACAAAGACACGAGAGGGATTTGAGGAAAGTTACAGTAGAAGTTGCTTTTGGTGACTTGTTATCCCATTTCAGCGTTTCCTCTGGTCCTCTTTATTCATGGTGGCTACTGGCAAGACTTGAGGTGAGTTGTCTTGGAGGCTGAGGTGATCCACTTCCTCCAATTTCTGGACTTCAGTGGGTGGCACCCTGGCTAGAAGAAACACTTTTTGATGGAGAATATCTACTGGTATAAACAACTGTCATTCATTCTTTCTTTCTAGCAAAGATGTTTCTGGTTTTGCTGCATGCCCCCTAGTGAACCAAGGCATTGCCTTTGCTGCAGTTGGCTATGATGTGGCTCCAAAAGGTATGTTATGGTAGCTCAGGTGTATTGCTCACCCTGCTCTCCTCTGACTAACCAGAATATTGCGTTCTCTACCCAGGCCAACTGGAGGTGATGGTTGAACAGGTGCGGCGTAGTGTGGCTTTTGCAGTTCAGCAATATACGGGGATCAGGTAAGAATGGCTGAAAAAGTTGCATGGGTAATAAACATGCAACCTTGAGAAAGAGAAGCTTGGATTCCACTGATACCTGCCCAGGTTTAGAACTCAGCTTAGTAGATGTTGAGTGATTGATTCCTCAGCCAATTTTCCCCTCTCGGTCCCAGTCAGCACCATTTCTTGGCTCATTATAACTATGTCTCCTTTTCTTGCAGTGGTGTCTATGTGCTTGGGCATTCGGCAGGAGCCCACCTGGCAGCCATGATACTTTCCACAGATTGGGAAAAATTTGGTGTTGAGCCAAACATTAAAGGTATTGGCTGGGAGAAATTCATCCTGTTTTTCTCACATTTTTTGTCTCATTGTTTCCTCAGTTTTTCTTGCTTGAACATCATGCATAATGGAATATTAGCCCAAGCTGGAATCCATTTAAAACAATGTGGATTTTTATTTTTCACCCTAGGTGTCTTTTTGGTGAGTGGCATTTATGACTTGGAGCCCATCACGCACACCTATGTTAATGATCTGTTGCAGATGAGCCGGTAAGGAACATTCCTAGAACTGTTGAATTTAGGCAGAGCAGAAACATTACAATGATTCTCTTGTAATTGCCAATTCTTCAGGCTGACTTCAGGAAGTACTACTAATTATATACACATGAGCACCTAAAGCTGCAGTATTTATATAATCCAGTACAATAGCCCTTTAATTTTCTGGGTGATCTGTACATGGAGAAGCAAGTATATGACCAAGTAATTTAAATCTCTGATTATGGTAGTATCTTTGATTTAGAACTTTTCTCTCTATTGACTTCTATGCTTTCTAGGTTTGTGTGCTTATATACCTTGCTTCTTAGCTTCTTGTCTCCTCCATTTGCACATCACATTCCCTTTTCAGCCAATATGCATAAATACTATATCCCAAACACACTATCTTGTTGTTAGCTGCAAAGTCGCGTCTGACTCATCGCGACCCTATGGACAACGTTCCTCCAGGCCTTCCTGTCCTCTACCATCTTCTGGAGTCCATTTAAGCTCACGCCTACAGCTTCAGTGACTCCATCCAGGCACCTCATTCTCTGTCGTCCCCTTCTTGTATTGTGCTCAATCTTTCCCAGCATTAGGCTCTTCTCCAGTGAGTCCTTCCTTCTCATTAGGTGGCCAAAGTATTTGAGTTTTAGCTTCAGGATCTGGCCTTCTAAAGAGCAGTCAGGGTTGATCTCCTCAGACTGACCGGTTTGATCACCTTGCAGTCCAAGGGACTCGCAGGAGTCTTCTCCAGCACCATACTTCAAAGGCCTCAATTCTTTGGCACTCAGCCTTTTTTATGGTCCAGCTTTCACTGCCATACATTGCAACTGGGAAGACCATAGCCTTGACTATACGCACTTTTGTTGACAGGGTGATGTCTCTGCTTTTTAGTGTGCTGTCTAGATTTGCCATGGCTTTCCTCCCCAGGAGGAAGCGTCTTTTAATTTCTTGGCTACAGTCCCCATCTGCAGTGATCTTGGAGCCCAGGAAAATAAAATCTGTCACTACCTCCATTTCTTCCCCAACTATTTGCCAGGAATTGAGAGGGCCGGATGCCATGATCTTGGTTTTCTTAATGTTAAGTTTCAACCCACGTTTTGCACTCTCCTTCTTCACCTGCAACAAGAGGTTCTTTAGTTCCTCTTCACTTTCTGCCATTAGAGTGGTATCATCTGCATATCTTAGGTTGTTAATATTTCTCCCGGCAATCTTAATTCCAACTTTTGATTCATCTAGCCCTGCCTTTCTCATGATGTGCTCTGCATGTAAGTTAAATAGGCAGGGCAACAGTATACAGCCTTGCCGGACTCCTTTCCCAATTTTGAACCAATCAGTGGTTCCGTGTCCAGTTCTCACTGTTGCCTCTTGGCCCACATATAGGTTTCTCAAGAGACAAATAAGATGGTCTGGTACGCCCATCTCTTTAAGAACTTGCCACAGTTTGTTATGATCCACACAATCAAAGGCTTTAGCATAGTCAATGAAGCAGAAGTAGATGTTTTTCTGGAACTCCCTAGCTTTCTCCATGATCCAACGTATGTTGGCAATTTGATCTCTAGTTCCTCTGCCTCTTTGAAATCCTGCCTGTACTTTTGGTAGTTCTCGGTCCACATACTGCTGGAGTCTAGCTTGTAGGATTTTAAGCATAACTTTACTAGCATGAGAAATGAGTGCAATGGTGTGGTAGTTTGAACATTCTTTGGCACTGCCTTTCTTTGGAATTGGAATGTAAACTGATCTTTTCCAATCCTGTGGCCACTGTTGAGTTTTCCAAATTTGCTGGCAAATTGAGTGTAGCACTTTTACTGCATCGTCTTTTAAGATTTTGAATAGCTCAGCTGGAATACTGTCACCTCCACTAGCTTTGTTGTTGCTCAGCTTTTCTAAGGCCCACTTCACTTCACATTCTAGGATGTCTTTCTCAAGGTCAGTGACCACATTGTGATTATCAGGGACATTAAGCTCATTCTTGTATAGTTCTTCTGTGTAATTTTGCCACCTCTTCTTAATCTCTTCTGCCTCTGTTAGGTCCCTGCCATTTTGGTCCTTTATCATGCCCATTACATGAAACGTTCCCTTCATCTCTCCAATTTTCTTGAAGAGATCTCTGGTCCTCCCTATTCTATTGTTTTCTTCTATTTCTTTGCACTGTTCATTTAAGAAGCCATTCTTATCTCTTCTAGCTATTCTCTGGAATTCTGCATTCAATTGGGCGTGTCTTTCTTTTTCTCCCTTGCCTTTCGCTTCCCTTCTTTCCTCAGCTATTTGCAAAGCTTCCTCAGACAGCCATTTTGCTTTCTTGCATTTTTTTTTCTTTGGGATGGTTTTGGTTGCTACCTGTTGTACAATGTTGCGAACCTCTGTCCATAGTTCTTCAGGCACTCTGTCTATCAGATCTAATTCCTTAAATCTATTTGTCACCTCTACTGTATATTCAACAGGGATATGATTTAATTCATACCTGAGTGGCCTAGTGCTTTCCCCTACTTTCTTCAGTTTAAGCCTAAACTTTGCAATGAGAAGCTCATGGTCTGAGCCACAGTCAGCTCCTGGTCTTGTTTTTACTGACTATATAGAGCTCCTCCATCTTTGGATGCAGAGCACACAGTCAATCTGATTTCTGTGTTGACCGTCTGGTGATGTCCATGTGTAGAGCCATCTTTTGGGTTGTTGGAAAACAGTGTTTGCTATCACCATCGTATTCTCTTGACAAAATTCTATCAGCCTGTGCCCTGCTTCATTTTGTACTCCAAGGCCAAACTTGCCTGTTATACTGGTTATCTTTTGGCTTCCTACTTTAGCATTCCAATCCCCCATGATGATAAGGACATCATTTTTTGGTGTTAGTTCTATAAGGTGCTGTAGGGCTTCGTAGAACTGGTCAATTTCATCCTCTTCAGCACCGGTGGTTGGGGCATAGACCTGGACTACTGTGATACTGAATGGTTTGCCTTGGATTCGAACTGAGATCATTCTGTCATTTTGAGGATTGTATCCCAGTATTGCTTTTCCTACTCTTTTATTGACTATGAAGGCTACTCCATTTCTTCTGAGGGATTCTTGCTCGCAGAAGTATACCTGATGGTCATCTGAATTAAATTCACCCATTTTTGTCCATTTTAGTTCGCTGATACCTAAGATGTCGATGTTCAGTCTTGTCATCTCTTGTTTGACCACGTCCAGCTTTCCTTGATTCATGGATCTTACATTCCAGGTTCCTATGGAGAAATTTTTTTTACAGCATCGGACTTTCCTTTCACCACCAGATACATCCACAGCTGAGCGTCCTTTCGGCTTTGGCCCAGTCGCTTCATTCTTTCTGGCGCTACTAGTACTAGCCCTCTGCTCTTCCCCAGTAGCATATTGGATGCCTTCCGACCTGAGGGGCTCATCTTCCAGCGTCATATCATTTTGCCTTTTGGTACTGTCCATAGGGTTTTCATGGCAAAGATACTGGAGTGGATTGCCATTTCCTTCTCCAATGGATCACGTTTTGTCAGAACTCTCTGCTATGACCTTTCCGTTTTGGGTGGCCCTGCACGGCATAGCTCATAGCTTCATTGAATTACGCAAGCCCCTTTGCCACGACAAGGCAGTAATCCATGAAGGGGAAACACACTATACATATTCCCAAAAAGCAAGATTTTTTGAATCGATGGACTTCATTCTCTCATTTGCATCTAGTGGGATAAATGCATTCAGAACAGAGTTATACATAAGAAAGGGCCTTTTTTCCCTCCTTCACAGGCCTGCCCATCTGTCAAAGTCTGCCTCCTTTTCCTCACCATTCACTTCAATAGCGTTTTCCTTCTTTCTTCAGTGCAGTGGCCCAAGAGAATAGTCCTTTGTGGTGTGTGCCAAAGGTGAATGACAAAAAAGCTTGCAGGGTGCTCATTGCACTAGCACAGCACGACCCACCTGAGTTCCACAGACAGTCTCAGGAATATTGTCAGGTATACTGATTACACAAATACAACCATTTTGAAATGTAGGCATTCAATGACCAGAGAGAGAGGTTAAGAAAAAAAAATCTGTGCATGTGCCCTTTAGAAACAAACATGCCTGAACAAACATGCAAATATTTTGATCCTTCAGAAATGCAGGTAGTCTTCGACATGCAACTGCAACTGAGTCCAGAATTTCTGCTGCTAAGTGAGACAGTTGTGAAGTGAGTTTTGCCCCATTTTATGACCTTTCTTGCCATGGTTGTTAAGTGAATCACTGCAGTTATGAAGTTAATCACAGTGTTGTTAAGTGAATCTGGTTTCCCCGTTGACTTCGCTTGCCAGAAGGTCGCAAATTTGACTACATGACCCTGGGACACTGCGACTGTCATAAATATGAGCCAATTGCCAAGTTGTCCAAATTTTAATCACGTGACCATGCTGCAACAGTGTGAAAAACCATCATGAGTGCCTTCGTAACTTTGAACGGTTGCTAGATGAATGGTTTTAAGTTGAGGACTACCTATATTTCACAAGGACTTAAGCAAGTATGACTGATATTGCATCCTCTTCAGCCAGTCCTTTTAAAAGGCATAACTAATAATTTTAACTGCTTTTATCCAGCTTTTAGTTCTATTGTTTACTTTGTGAAAAATAGGGGGTAAGTCAAAATAGCAATAGTGCATATGTGCATCTAAAATGTTATATCTAAATGTAAGACTAAAAATTCATATTTGGAGCATTCTTTTCCTGTTTGGAGAGGGATGCCCAAAGACCTGTCAAATGGGTCCCTTCCACTATGCCACTTCAACTTCCCCAAATAGACAAATATATCTGAAAAAGGCCTCATCCACATGAGAGAGGGTTTTTTCTTTGCCAGTTTTTGTTTTTCTTAAATATCTATTCTCCAACCCTGAAATCTGCCCACTCTAAATCATTATTGTTGCTGTTATTTTAATTTACATTCTGCCTTTCTACTTGTTGGGTACTTAGGGCAAATGCACTTGTAACTACCATGCTAGGAATCATTTTGCTCACATTCCTGTTGTTTTACCACAGGTTCTTCGTACAGCAGGTTGGGAGGTCTCCTTGCTAGACCTAGCAGGCACAGATCACTTTGATATCATCGAGAAACTCTCCCAAGAGAACTATCTCCTCACACAGGTATAGTGGTGAAGAGATTTGGCAGTAAAAATGACAGTATTTGGGAACAGATTAGATTGAACTTGTGCTATAAATTATGCTTCAGACAGGCATGACATTTATAACTTAGAAAATAATTGATCATTCACAGAGGAAATGAGAATTGTAGTTTCTGGACTTCTAGTGGGGAAAATGACAGTTGAGATGCATTCAGAGATGACATCCCAGCTCTTTTTTGCTCCTTGAAGGAGGATTTAAGGAAGAATCCAGGAATCCACTACGCAGTTTCTAGACTATTGTTCCTCATGAGTATATTGCAGAAACAGAGTTTTCCTCAGTTGGCTTGTGAACTGAATGACAAGGGGGTAGGATGATCATTGAGTGCGCAGTTGCAATGTAATCAAAACTACAGTCGGCAGAAACAACCTTCCTCATTTCTTTGGATTTTTTTCTAGAGTGAGAGGTCAGATAAATCAGGGGTCCCCAACCCTAGGGCCTGTTCGAAACTGGGCCACGTGAGCAACTGGCTGGAGCATGCACATGCACATAGCTCAACTTGCATGAGCAGTGGGCCGGTTCCCCTTTCTACACACGCACCCCCCGAGTTGCCAAGCCATGAAGGTTGGGGACCACTGAGATAAATATTCTTTGGATGCTTTTGTTATTTCTCAGCTTGTGTTTAAATTAAAACATTAGAAAGTCTTACTGGCACTTGCTTCATTTACAAAAATTTGGAAATAAAAGAGACTAAAAATATTTAGACAGAATTACTTTTTTAATTTTTTAAAATTTACTTTGTCACCATTTTTTTTCTAGGAACAAAGAGTTCCCTTTTTTGAATTAAGGGAAAATATTATATTTTCTACCAGCAGAGTGTACTATAGACCATGACTACATGGTGCTAGATGAGGTTCCTGAGATGAGCAGATTCCACTGGCTCTGATAAAAGAAACATTTGATGATTTGAGTAAAAGATTGAAACAATCTCTGCAAGTTAAATTTGAAATTTGGACAAAAGACTGGAAAGGAATTCAGGGAAAATTAAACAAATCAATAACTGGATGGAATTTTTAGAAAACTAGGGATTTGAGGCTACAGAAAGAATTTTAAAAATTGGCTATGCTGGAACCCAGACAGAAGGATTTTTTTTTTTGCAGTGCAGGTCTATTCCAGAAGACCCCTTGAGAATATATGAAAAAAGCTTGTTTAAACATTAGCTGATTTGTTGAGCTGGGGGAGGAAAGGATTGATGAAGAACTGGACAAGGTGTATCATGTGGGTTCACATTTTGTTGCATTAAGACAAACGCCAAGATGAAAATATAATGGGTTTGAAAATTAAAAATAAGTCTTTTAAATTGAGAGATTTTGATTATGATTTAATTTTGACGTTACAGGGTTCTTTAAAAGGAATTGAAGTTTTGATTGAAAAAATGGAAAAACCAGCAGGTTTTAAGATTAGTACACAGAAAACAAATATGACTGCACAAGATTAAGATGTATTGAATTTTCTTTACTGTAATGATAAGATGATTAAGTAAACACTTTACAAAATTGAAAAAGACAGAATTGCAGTTTCTATATGTGTCTTTGAAATCAATTAAAATTATGGATAGATTCAGGCCTTCAAGGATTGAAGAAATGGCTAGAATTTTAATTTTAATAATATTTATATACCGCCCTTCTCCCGAAGGACTCAGGGCGGTGAACAGGGCAATGAGCAGGGAAGTTTCTGCACAACACTCAAGCATGAGCACTACAGGGCTACAAAGGGATCCCACCTTAGTAGGGAACAAAATGCATACAGCTAGTTCTTGATTTATCACTATTTGTTCAGGGACCATTTGAAATTACAGCAGCACTTAATGGATGATGGTGACTACCAGTCCTCAGAGTTTTAGTTGTCCCAGAAACCCCATGATCTGTGTGCTTGGCAACAAGTTTGTATTTATTAAAGGTAAAAGGTAAAGGTTCCCCCGCACATGTGTGCTAGTCGTTTCCGACTCTAGGGGCCGGTGCTCATCTCCGTTTCATAGCCGAAGAGCCAGCGCTTGTCCGAGGACATCTCCGTGGTCATGTGGCCGGCATGACTAGACGCCAAAGGCGCACGGAACGCTGTTACCTTCCCACCGTAGTGGTCCCTATTTTTCTACTTGCATTTTTACATGCTTTCGAACTGCTAGGTGGGCAGAAGCTGGGACGAGTAACAGGCGCTCACTCTGCTACGTGGCACTCGGGATTCGACCCGCCAAACTGCCGACCTTCCGATCGACAAGCTCAGCGTCCTAACCCACTGAGCCACCGCGTCCCTATTTGTATTTATTACTGGTTGCCAAATGCACCATGATTACATGATTGCTATTTGCAACCTTCCCTGCTGGCTTCCCAAGAAAATCAAAGGGGAAGCCAGTAGAGCAGATTGCAAGTCACTCGGGTAAGTTTCCCCCACTTTCACACTCTTTCCCAGCCCCTATGGGCTCACTCTGTGTCAGCCATTCACACACTCTTGTGCACCCAAACAGTCTACACCTCCATGCACCCTCCCTTCCCCATGCAGCACCTCTTACACAACCCTTCACTGACTCGCATGGTGCACACACATGCACACACACCAAGCAGCATCCACTTACCTGCCTGAGAGCCTGTGACTAGCAACTTCCTGCTGGCTTCCCCTCTGATTTTGCTTGTGGGAAGCCAGCAGGAAGTTGCCTTGCCTAATGAACATGGGATTCAGTTAATGATACTGGTAGCAATTAAGACTTTGGAGATTGCCATCATTAAGTGACATGGTCATGCTTTATGACTGCATTGCTTGGCAAGGGAAATGCTGATCCAATTGCTATTGTAGTCTAGATAGAACTACCTACACATATTCCTGCATGAGGGCAATGTGGCTAATAATTTGTGCTTTTTCGATTTGCATCTGTCTCCTGATGCAGTGAAAGGCTAATTAGGAAGCCAAAATGCTTTCAGAGAGGCCATTTTCAACAATATGGATCAAATACAACGTGACTTTTTCCTTGTTTTGCAGTTTGTCAAGCCCATTTTGTAAAAAAAACAGCAAAGAATCCTATACTCACAGGCCCATTGCAAGCACAAATTGACTGAGTAATGTGGCAACTGATTCAATGGGAACTTATTATTCCTGCAATAAAAGTTACATTTCCTTATTCTTTCTGTTCCAGGTGATTTTGAACATGATTTCAAGTGGCTGAAGCCAGGAAAAGAACAATTGTGGTCTGCCTGCTCTCCTTTTCTCCACTGTCTTCCCGCTGAACTCCTTTAGGTCAAACAAGGACTGAGCTTTCTGCCTCTTTCTTTTCTCAGCTGCAGATGTATTGCAACCAGGGATATCACGTGGGACTTTGAACAGCCCACCACTGCTCTCACACTGTGACATCTATTATGGCATAAGAGATGAAAGCAATAAATAGAACCAGAACCTGAATTACATCTTTATCATAGTTGTACATTACGTGGCCCACTGGATGCAGCTTGGGAATGAATCTGTGAGCAATACAAAACTGCTGCATCAATTATCACTTTTCTTTATTTTGCTTTAGTCTTAAACTGCCGGCATATTTTCTTCCCTTTGAACAGCAGCTGCATATGATATTCTGGGTACATATAAAGCCATCATGGTCAGAGTAGTAAAACTATGCGTTAGCTCAGTTGTAACTGTTCTTTTTTGGTTGTGGCTCCCTGTGCATTTAAGGGCTACATATGTCTTCGTAAAAACGGAAAGGAATCATCCAGTCCATTTTCTCCCTACCTCAAATCAATTTTTGTTAGGAAATTACTGTAGCTAATTTCCAGTTTACTTTGCACCTGGATCAATCTTAGGTAATCTTTGCCTCTAGAACAAAGACACAGCCACTCAGTCCATCTAGCGAAAGTATAGTTGGTTGTTGTTGTTAGTTGCGAAGTCGTGTCCGACCCATCGCGACCCTATGGACAACGTTCCTCCAGGCCTTCCTGTCCTCCACCATCCTCCGGAGTCCATTCAAGCTCACACCCACGGCTTCAGTGACTCCATCCAGCCACCTCATTCTCTGTCGTCCCCTTCTTCTATTGCCCTCAATCTTTCCCAGCATTAGGCTCTTCTCCAGTGAGTCCTTCCTTCTCATTAGATGGCCAAAGTATTTGAGTTTTAGCTTCAGGATCTGGCCTTCTAAAGAGCAGTCAGGGTTGATCTCCTCTAGGACTGACCGGTTTGATCGCCTTGCAGTCCAAGGGACTCGCAGGAGTCTTCTCCAGCACCAGAGTTCAAAGGCTTCAATTCTTTGGCGTTCAGCCTTTCTTATGGTCCAGCTTTCACTGCCATACATTGCAACTGGGAAGACCATAGCCTTGACTATACGCACTTTTGTTGACAAGGTGATGTCTCTGCTTTTTAGTGTGCTGTCTAGATTTGCCATGGCTTTCCTCCCAAGGAGCAAGCGTCTTTTAATTTCTTGGCTACAGTCCCCATCTGCAGTGATCTTGGAGCCCAGGAAAATAAAATCTGTCACTACCTCCATTTCTTCCCCATCTATTTGCCAGGAATTGAGAGGGCCGGATGCCATGATCTTGGTTTTCTTAATGTTTAGTTTCAACCCAAGTTTTGCACTCTCCTTCTTCACTCGCAACAAGAGGCTCTTTAGTTCCTCTTCACTTTCTGCCATTAGAGTGGTGTCATCTGCATATCTTAGGTTGTTGATGTTTCTTCCGGCAATCTTAATTTCAACTTTTGATTCATCTAGCCCTGCCTTTCTCATGATGTGCTCTGCATATAAATTAAATAGGCAAGGCGACAGTATACAGCCTTGCCAGACTCCTTTCCCAATTTTGAACCAATCAGTGGTTCCGTGTCCAGTTCTCACTGTTGCTTCTTGGCCCGCATATAGGTTTCTCAAGAGACAAATAAGATGGTCTGGTATGCCCATCTCTTTAAGGACTTGCCACAGTTTGTTATGATCCACACAATCAAAGGCTTTAGCATAGTCTATGAAGCAGAAGTAGATTTTTTCTGGAACTCTCTAGCTTTCTCCATGATCCAGCGTATGTTAGCAATTTGGTCTCTAGTTCCTCTGCCTCTTCGAAATCCTGCCTGTACTTCTGGTAGTTCTCGATCCACATACTGCTGGAGTCTAGCTTGTAGAATTTTAAGCATAACTTTACTAGCATGAGAAATGAGTGCAATGGTGCGATAGTTTGAACATTCTTTGGCACTGCCTTTCTTTGGAATTGGATAGTTGGTACTATGTATTAAATATTAGCAAAGATTAGAAATAGTTAGCTGGCAACAATTGGATAAAAGGCAAAGACAGGGAGAAAGAAAAATATCAAGCAACTGTTTACATTTGTAATTGGAGCTTTAAACTGCAATTCAGAGCACGTTTACCAGAAAACAATGGAGTGTAAGAAAAAAATAATAAATTTTAAAGAATTAGTCTAGGGCAAAGAGCTACTTATGTAATTTTCTTTGAATATCACTTATATTTTTGCTGTACATTGTGCTCATTCTGACTGGCAAATCATACAATCTGAAAAAAATAAACTTTTTTCTTTTACAAAAAAAGCACTGCATATAGTCAAGGCTATCATCTTCCCAGTTGCAATGTATGGCTATGGAAAGTTGAACCATAAGGAAGGTTGAGCGCCAAAGAATTGAGGCCTTTGAACTATGGTGCTGGAGAAGACTCCTGCGAGTCCCTTGGACTGCAAGGCGATCAAACCGGTCAGTCCTAGAGGAGATCAACCCTGACTGCTCTTTAGAAGGCCAGATCCTGAAGTTGAAACTCAAATACTTTGGCCACCTAATGAGAAGGAAGGACTCACTGGAGAAGAGCCTAATGCTGGGAAAGGTTGAGGGCAAGAGAAGAAGGGGACGACAGAGAATGAGGTGCCTGGATGGAGTCACTGAAGCAGTAGGCGTGAGCCTAAATGGACTCCAGAAGATGGTAGAGGACAGGAAGGAAGAACATTTTCCATGGGGTAGTGATGGGTCAGGCACAACTTCACAACTAACAAAATATTTAAGGGCCTACTCAAACCTTCGCTCTTACTGCCACAAGTAACAGAAAACAGTCTCTCTCTGAACTATATTAAATTGCAATGTTCTGTATAGATTACTTCCTTAGACCTCTGGCATCATTGCCCCAAATACAAAAAAGTGGAGTTTTTTTAGTTTGAAACGATAACTTGGAGATGCAGTTTTACTTTGCCCTTACAGTAGAAATCAGTAAGGCTTTAAAGGGGCATTTCTAAAAGATGCTGTTGACATACAAGCGCTTTTTTTAAAAAAATTGTAAGACAAATGTCGTTTTTGCTCATTGCGATCGTAAGAACTACGCTTCCCAGCATGCTCGGCGTTCGGCGGGGGGCGTGGCATCCTCAATATCAGTGCACAGCCTATTTCCCCCATCATGCCTTGGGAAGCCATTTTGAATTTTTGTTTCCTCCCCCGCTTCTTTCCCGCTGCGGTTTGAAAGCTCCAGAAACCATCATGTCTCTTGGGAAGGCGAAACGGCGGGTTCCTACGGCACTCAAGTTCTACCTGAAAGAGAACCGTCTCGCCACGTTTACCGAGTGGCCCTTCGACTCCGACTGTTCCTGCACTGCGGTCAGGGTGAGGGGCTCGTTTCTCCCAAGCCTCTTCTCTTTAACGGGCAATATTCCCAAGCACATCTGCAGGGATTCCTAGGCTGCTTTACTCACAAATGACAAGCTCCACGCACAGAGTGCGAGGAGGCATTATTATTATTATTATTATTATTATTATTATTATTATTATTATTATTATTATTATTATTATTATTATTATTATTATTATTATTATTATTATTATTCCTTTTCTCGGGTGTCGTGCTTCCTCCCTCCAAAGAGGCTAGTTCAGGCAGGCTTCACCAGACTGATGTGAACGGCCAGTTGGGTGAAGCTGATTCCTTTAAGACTCTCCCAATCAGCGACTTGATTTGAGCCTGGCAAGCCTCTTTCTTTGTACACTTGTCTATGCCAAGCAAACCTGGATGGCTAACAAGGATTCAAAACATGGCAGTACAATAAAATGTCCTTAGCTTCCGGCGTCTTGGTTCAACCCCCCCTGGAGGAAGAACCAGCCGTTAATATGGGAAGAATATGTCCTTTTATGCTGGACAAATCAGTTACCTAGCTATTTTCATGTCAACAAGCTCTTGAAGGGGAAGTTCACTGGTTCTACAATGGTTCTCTCGCTCTGCAATAATTTTTATTGAAATTTACAAATACAGAGATAAAACACTAATACAAACTAAGAAAAATAAAAAAAATGCAAAGAGATAGAAAAAAAGGAAATAAAAAATAACCAAAAATATATATAAGATGACTCCCCTTCCTCCAGACAGGTACAAACAATGTCAGTAACTCAACACTTTCTCTAATATTTCAGTTAAAAAGTTTATTCCTATATCTCATCCCTTATCAATAAGTAAATTATAAAAACATATTCAGTCTGAATCAGAAAGAGTCTAATAAGAACTACCAGAAATAGTAACATGCTATATTTTTATATATAATTTTTATAAAATCTTTTAAACCAGAAGATAAAAGCTATCTCATCCCTTATCAATAAGTAAATTATAAAAACATATTCAGTCTGAATCAGAAAGAGTCTAATAAGAACTACCAGAAATAGTAACATGCTATATTTTTATATATAATTTTTATAAAATCTTTTAAACCAGAAGATAAAAGCTAACACAAACTAATAGAAAATAAGGGGGCTGGAGAAATTAAATAGCAAGAGGTGCAAGAAAAGAAAAAAAAAATAACAGAAATAGAAAATAAAGGAAAAAATATAAATTCTCCAGTATTTTTAACAGCAATTATCATTACAAATATATTTTAACCTCTCTATTCTTATTACCCTTTTTTCTACAATCTGTAATTATCAAAAGTCACAAACATTTTTTCATTTGTACATAAAAAATCCATAAGAGCATTTCTCTAATCAAAGAAGTTAATTTATCCATTGATTCATTTTATAAAAAATTCTCTGGTTTGGTTCCAAATATTCATGCTTGAGAATGAATCAGATTGATACTTTTTAAAATGGAAAAACTCTTTCCCCACTCTTGTGAATAAATACTAATTATTGATAATACTTGCTGTATACACTTCCTATTCCTTATTTCCTTCTCAAATACAGGCAGTCCTTGACTTGCAATCATTCATTTAGTGACTGTTCAAAGTTACAAAGGGACTGAAAAAAGTGAGTTATGGCCGTTTTTCACACTTATGACCGTTGCAGCATCCCTATGGTCATGTGATCAAAATTCAGATGCTTATCAACTGCCATGTATTTATGACTGTTAAAGTCTCCCAGGATCATATGATCACCTTTTGTGACCTTCTGACAAGCAAAGTCAATGGGGAAGCCATATTCACTTAACTATATTACTAATTTAACTACAGTGGTTCACTTAACTGAGTCAAGAAAGGTAAAATGGGGCAAAATTCACTTAGCTGTCTTGCTTAGCAACAAAATTTTGGGCTCAATTGTCATAAGTCGAGGACTATCTATAAACTATACTACCATTGACAGTTCTTTGTCAGTTGCATGCATATGATGAAGTGGACCATAATCTACAGCAGGGGTTACCAACCGGGGGTGCGAGACAATATTCCAGGGGGTGCGAAAACTTGGGTTTTCGAAATTATAGTGTACTGTATATGCATAATTTGTTGCCATTATTTCAAATTTTTGTAAGGGGTGTGACAATATATCAGAAGCATTGTAGGGGTGCGGGGTATAGAAAAGGTTGGGAGCCACTGATCTACAGTATGAAAGCTTATGATATAATATTATTAGTCTAAGCAACCACAATATATTTTCTGGTTTTACTGCAACAGTCCATGAAAAAATTATTTTCCACAAAATCGATCACAGGTGCCAAAAAGATTGGGGACTGTTGTTCTAAAATATATAGCCATATATAATTAATTCCCGTTCATGGATTACTGCCTTGTCGTGGTGAAGGGGCTTGCGTAATTCAATGAAGCTATGAGCTATGCCATGCAGGCCACCCAAGACGGACAGGTCATCTTTTTGCCCAAGATGGCGACGGCTGCTGCCTAAGCTCCGTGCTCCCTGCGTTGTGCTCCAAATGAGCTCGGGGGGAGTCACAGCCGTGGTGGCGACCTGATGGAGAGGCTGGAGGTGTTGCCAGCAGTCGGGAGGCCGCTTTTGAGCGATGCGGAGGCTTTTTTCCTCCTTTTCCTGGTCCCGCTGGCCCGAAGATCGGCCGAGGCGGGGAGTGCTGGCTGTGGCGTCGCTGCTTCCAGCTGGTAGGTGCTTTTCCCTTTCTGGAAGGCCTCCCAGCCCGAAGATCAGCTGAGGTGCAGCCGCCCCATGAGCGTTGTTGTCCCCAGTTCCATCAGGGGGCTTCCCTCTTTTTTCGGAAGGCCTCCTGGCCCGAAGATCAGCCTGAGGATCGGCCGGGGTGGTTGTGCTGCTTGGAACGCTATTTCAGCAGGTGGGCTCTCTTTTCCTTTTGGCCTGAAGACACGCGGCCATGTTGCTTGGATTGTTGCCGCCCCCAGCGATGGCAGACGCCGCACTGCACTGGGCTGCATTGGGACTCCTTTTTGGGAGCCCTCCCGGCCCGAAGATCGGCCGGAGAAGGACCTTGCAGCTGGGATGGTTGCTGGACATTTGGCCCTACGGAGATATGAACAGGGGGTGGGCGCCTCTTTGGTAGTGTGAAGACCCCCCCCCTTCTCCGTCTGGACGCGCTGCTGGGCTAAAGGCTGGCTTGGATGAGCCCTTGCTGTCTGGTCTTCTGTCGGGCGTTTCTGTCAAAGATGGTGGCTTGATGGCCTGATGGCGTTTGGACCTTCCGTGATGAGACCTTGGTGTTTTGCTTGGTTGGGGAGGCCCTGGTTTGAGTTTCCTGGAATAGCTGACATACACTGTACTTGGCACGAAGGACTGCCTTCTTAATCCCCCGGTTGGTTGGAGCAGGGTGGAACATGAACATTATCCCCACTCCTAAGACTTCCTATTGCCAGTTGATATGGTACCGGGATTACGCCGTGGTGAGAGGGCGGCGGGATTGTCCATCTACCACCCACTGATGTGAGATCAGTGGGGTGGGTTTCCCTGGTACCCTGGACTCAGTCCATCCCTGGTGGGCTTTCCTCAGCGGCGGTGAGAGAGCGGCTGCGGTTGATTCACCTGGTTGACTCGGGTGAGAGCCGAGTTAGACTGAGTTGGGGGGATTGCGATGCTTATCCTGGCTCATAACATCACATCATTATGTCATCTAATTGCTCATTGGTTTATGGCCCTATGCAGTTGTTATCATGATATGGTTCATATACAATACTCTAGCATGGACTTGTATGCTCTCAGGGGGGCTCCTCCCTCCTGGATACGACTGGTCGCCATGTCCCTTACTTCCCTTAAGGACGGGCCCAATTGTTGGGACCCTGAGAAGTGGCTGGGCTTAAATAGGGGCCTCTGGTGGAAATGCATTAAGAGGCCCCTTGTATGTTTTTTAGCCGGTTGTTTTAAAGGGTTAGGGAGGGGTGGGAATGGGAGGGAGGGGGGAATCGGGGAGGGTTTTATCAACCGGCTGTCAGTCTGGGCCTCCGGTTAGTACCCCTCTATCCGGGGGCGAGGGGGATCAGGACCCTGAGCTCAGACTGGTGTATTTCAATGCCAGATCCATGGTGAACAAGGCTCCCCTCGTCCAGGAATTGATCGAGGAGGAACACGCGGATCTGGCATGCATTACGGAGACCTGGTTGGGCCCAGAGGGCAGTGTCCCTCTGGTTGAACTTTGCCCTCCGGGTTTCTGTGTGCTACACCAGTCTCGGGCTCAGGGCAGGGGCGGTGGGGTGGCGGTGGTTATATGGGAGATCTTATGTCCGCGGGAGACCACCGTTGTCCAGATAGGCAGGAGTGAGTCCCTTCTCATGAGATGTGGCCCTCGGGCTCAGTTGGGTCTGTTGCTAACATACTTGGCGCCCAGCTGTGTGGCAACGGCCCTGCCTGAGCTGCTCGACACCCTCTCAGGGTTGACGGTGGAGTTTCCCAGACTTATAGTTCTGGGCGACTTCAACCTGCCTTCCCTGGGAGAGTCGTCAGAGTTAGCTCGGGAGTTCATGGCTTCCATGACGGCCATGGACCTGACCCAAGTAATTCAGGGCCCGACTCATGGGGCGGGTCACACCCTTGACCTGATTTTTCTATCTGGACAATGGTTGGATGATTTGGGAGGGGGCTCGCCATCTGTTGTCCCCCTGTCATGGTCCGATCATTATCTCCTGCGGCTGGTCTTCCATTGTGCCACCCCCCGCTGCCGGGCTGTGGAACCGACCAGATGGTTCCGTCCCAGGCGCCTAATGGACCCAGAACGGTTCCAGATGGCGCTTGGGTCCTTACCTATCTCCCTCACTCACAGCCCGGTCGATGCCTTGGTTGATGCCTGGGAAAGGGCGGCTACTGAGGCACTCGACCGTGTTGTACCCTTGCGACCCCAGACTCAGCACAGATCCCATTGGGCTCCATGGTTTACTGTGGAGCTCCGGGAGATGAAGCGTCGGAGACGGGGTCTAGAGAGCGGTTGGAGGTCCACCCGGTCTGAATCTGACCGATTGCGACTAAGAGCCTTTACAAGGTCTTACCTCGCTGCGATGAGGACGGCGAAGTCTAGTTACTTCGCTGCCCTCATCGTGTCCGCAGATAATCGTCCAGCCGCCCTGTTTAGGGTGACTCGCTCTCTCCTTCATTGGGAGGTGAGGGAGGAACCCTTACAGGGTCAGGCTGAGGAGTTTAGTCATCATCTGACGGACAAAATCACTCAGATCCGGGCCGGTTTGGACTCTGACTGGGCGGAGTCTGACGTGGAGGAATCGGACGGTCTTGAGTATGTTATCTGGACTGAGTTCGATCCTGTTTCCCCTGATGATGTGGACAGGATCATGGGGAGGCTGAGCTCCACCACCTGTTTGTTGGATCCGTGCCCCTCCTGGCTGGTTTATGCAGCTTGGGAGGGGACACGAGGCTGGTTCCAGGCAGTAATAACTGCTTCTTTGAAGGAAGGTGTCTTCCCCGCCGCCTTGAAGGAGGCGGTGGTGAGGCCCCTCCTCAAGAAGCCTGCCCTGGACCCGGCTGTTTTAAATAACTTATCGTCTGGTCTCCAACCTTTGCTTTTTGGCGAAGGTTGTTGAGAGTGTGGTGGCGCATCAGCTTCCTCTGTTCCTGGAGGAAACTGATTATCTGGACCCGTACCAATCGGGTTTCAGGCCCGGGTACAGCACAGAGACGGCATTGGTCGCACTGGTGAATGATCTCTGGCGGGCTCGGGACAGGGGATGTTCCTCTGTCCTAGTCCTATTAGATCTCTCAGCGGCTTTCGATACCATCGACCATGGTATCCTACTGCGGCGTCTCAGTGGGTTGGGAGTGGGAGGCACCATTTTATGGTGGTTCTCCTACTTCCTGGGCCTCTCGCAGTCGGTGTTGACGGGAGGGCAGAGGTCCGCCCCGAGGTCTCTCGTTTGTGGAGTCCCTCAGGGGTCGGTCCTCTCTCCCCTCCTGTTCAACATCTACATGAAACTGCTGGGCGAGCTCATTCGTGGTTTCGGGGTGGGGTATCATCAGTAGGCTGATGATACCCAACTTTTTCTTTCCACCCTGAACCAACCCAGTGATGCACTCGACGTGATGTCCCGTTGCCTGGAAGCGGTCCGGGTTTGGATGGGGAGAAACAGGCTTCGACTCAATCCTGCCAAGACTGAGTGGCTGTGCATATCGGCATCTCGGATAAACCAGGTTGTTCCACCACTAATGATGGGGGGTGAGGTGTTACCCCCCGTCAATAGGGCTCGCAACTTGGGCGTCCTCTTGGATTCATGGCTCAATTTTGAAGAGCATATAGGTGCCGTGACCAGGGGGGCTTTTGCCCAGCTTCGTCTGGTGCGCCAGTTGCGGCCCTATCTGGACCAAGATGCCCTACGCACAGTCACCCATGCGCTTGTGATCTCCCGGCTAGACTACTGCAACGCTCTCTACATGGGGCTGCCCTTGAGGACCACTCGGAGGCTTCAGCTGGTGCAGAATGCAGCTGCGCGAGTTGTTATGGGAGTTTCCCGATAATCCCGTGTAACACCTCTTCTCCGTGAGCTGCATTGGCTTCTGGTTGCCCTCCGGGTGAGATTCAAGGTGCTGGTAATGACCTATAAAGCTCTAAATGGCTTGGGTCCGGATTATCTAAGGCACGGGTCGGCAACCCGCGGCTCCGGAGCCGCATGCGGCTCTTTGAGCCGTCTCCTGCGGCTCCCAGTCGCCTGGTGCGCGCGCACCTCTCCGAACGGGTGGAGGTGCGCGCGCAGCTCTCCAAACCTTCAAGGCGGCGCTCGGCCCAGAGAAGCGGGAACTGGAGGGGCCACGATTTCCCCTCCAGAGGAAGAAGGCGCTGGATGCGGCCGGCTCCGCGGGGAAGGGGGAGCGGCGGCGGGGGCGACGGAAAAGCCGCAGAAACGGTAGGAGAGATGCTGACTGGCGGCGGCCTCGGAGTGGGAGGAGGGAGGGAAGGGTGACCGGGCGGGGGAGGGGGGGTGAGCCAGAAGGAAAAGGTAAACTCATCCCGCAGAGCGGTTGCGAAAAGAGGGAGGAGATAAGCCAGCCCGGTACATGGATCCGCTTCCTGTGTCTTCTCCGCTCTGCCATGATGTCCCCGTTTTGGTCTCCTGGTGACGTGGGGCTGAGCCGGGAAAGGGGGAGGGAGAGACCGAGGGAGGGAGGGAGGTAGGGAGGAAGGAAGAGAGAGAGAGAGACGGAGCCAGCGTCAGCCAGCGGGCTCACGAGGGGCAGCAACCTCGCGAGAGGCCGCGCGCAAGCCATTAGGACGGCAGAGGCTTGATCCGCCGTTCTGCAAGCCTCTGCCGCCGACAGAGGCTCGATCCGCCGTTCTGCAAGCCTCTGCCGCCGGTTAATACCCTGTATTCAGCTCTGGGAAGTGGGGGGGAAGGGGAGGGAGGGGGAGTTTGGGGGGAGGGGGAGCTCCACGGTGCAAAAATAAAGCCCTGCCGCTCTTCGCGTTGCTTGCCCGACTGGCTGTCACGGGACCGCACGGATCGCGTCGCTCCCACCGGCAGCTGATTCCTTCGAGTTTGGTCTCGAGCGATTTTGCATTTTCTCCAGTGCTGAAAGCCACTCGGGGAACTTGAGTTACCGGCTCCCCGATCGCTCCACCCTCATCTTCTCTTCGTTCCCGCTTCCCCTTCCGAAGGTTCCTCTCGCCGTCCGTGACTAAAGTCCCACTCCCAACCCCTGCGGCAGGTTGGATCCCCCCCAACTATCTTTGAGTACCTACAGCCCCACGCTGCCCTCCCCCGGGCCACCGCAGCCAGAGAGGACGGCTCTGAAGTTAGATATTCCGCCCGTAAGTCGCAGAGGGACCCCGGGTGTTCATAATTGATCCATAAAAACCTAATACCGAATAAAAGTACGATACATCAATAAAAAGATCCAATTTGATTTTCCCCCCCGCCACACACACACACACACACACACACACACACACACACACACAGGTTGGAGACCCTCCGACGTGGCTTGGGCACCCAGAGGCTCCCGCTGCCCCCTTTTCTCCACCGGGCGAGAGAGGCAAAACGTGCACCAGCCCTCCCCCCATCCACCTCCAGTATGGATGGCTCTGCCAAAAGAAAAGCAGCCGAAGCAAGCCTCCCATTGAGAGAATGGGGCGGCGGAGGCTTGCAAAACGGCGGATCCAGCCTCTGCCGGCAGCGGAGGCTTGCAGAACGGCGGATCGAGCCTCTGCCGGCGGCGGAGGCTTGCAGGACGGTGGATCGAGCCTCTGCCGGCGGTGCACGTTTTGCCTTGTTTTGCGCATGCGCGTGCGTGCATGCACGCGCGCGCACATTTTGCGGCTCCCACTTTTTTGTGTTTGTGACGGAACCAGTTCTGAGTGGCTCTTTTCCTTTTTCCGGTTGCTGACCCCTGATCTAAGGGAACACCTGCTGCCCGCATCAACTTCCCATCATCCTGTGCGCTCCCACAGGGAGGGCCTTCTTAGGGTACTGCCGGTTAAGGAATGCCGGCGGGTTATTCCCAGGGGAAGGGCGTTCACTGTGGGCACGCCGGCCCTTTGGAACCAGCTTCCCACGGAGCTTAGGACCGCCCCCGACCTTCGCTCATTTCGTAGGGACTTGAAAACTTGGTTTTTTGAGCTGTCTGGCCCAGACTGAGAGGTTTTAATTATTTAATTAATGGGGTTTTAGTTAAGTTCAGGGATTAATTTAATCTTACTTTTAATCGTTTTTAATTGTATGTGATGTATTTTAACTTTTAATTTTCCCTGTAAACCGCCCTGAGTCCTACGGGAATAGGGCGGTATATAAGTCTTGGCAGGCCTTGCTAAAACAGACCATAAGTTGTTGAAGGTCTTTGGCAGAGTGAGCAGTAACGGCAGCATAGTCAGCAAACAGGAAATCCCATAGGCATTTCAGCTGGACTTTAGACTTTGCTCTCAATCTAGAGAGATTAAATAGTTTTCCGTCTGATCTGGTCCGGAGATAAATACCCTCTGTCGCAGTTCTAAAAGCATGACATCAAAAAAGATCCTGAATAAAGTTGGCGCGAGGATGCAGCCCTGCTTCACTCCACTTCGAATGTCAAAGGAATCTGATGTTAAGCCATCAAAAACTACAGTGCCCTTCATTTCCTCGTGAAAGGACCTGATAATGTTGAGGAGCTGAGGTGGACATCCAATCTTGAGGAGAATTTTATAAAGACCGTTCCTACTAACCAAGTCAAAAGCCTTCGTAAGATCTATGAAGGCTACGAAAAGTGGCTGTCTTTGTTCCCTGCATTTCTCCCTGCGTTTCTTCTAAGGGAAAATACCATGTCAGTACTGGACCTGTTGGCTCGGAATCCACACTGTGATTCTGGGTACACTCTCTCTGTAAGCACCTGGAGCCTCTTCAGTACAACATGGGCAAGCAGCTTCCCTACAACACTGAGATGCCGCAGTAGTTGTTAGTCATCCCTGTCGCCTTTGTTCTTATACAGTGTGAGATATTTGCATCCTTCATGTCCTGTGGTACTCCACCTTCCCTCCAACAAAGACAGAAGATTTCATGCAGTTCGGTGGGGATGTTCTCTTTGCAGCACTTCAGAATTTCGGCAGAAATGTTATCTTTCTTGGATGCCTTGCCAGAGGCAAGGGAATCCAGGGCTGTGTTTAGTTCTTCTAAAGTTGATTCACTGTCAAGCTCCTCCAAGACGGTAGGCACTCAATATTATTTAATGCTTCTTCAGTTACCCTATTTTCTCTGGAATATAACTCAGAGTAATGCTGCACCCAGCATGCCATCTGCTGTGCTCAGTCCTGGATAACCTCGCCTGTAGCAGACTTCAGAGGGGCAGATTTCTTCTGTGTTGGACCTATGGCTTGATGCCATCATACATCACCCTGATGTTGCCTGTGTCAGCTGCTATCTGGATCCAAGAGCAAAGCTGCAGCCAGTAGTTATTAGCACATCTCCTGGAGGTCTGTCTGACTTTGCTATGAGCAGCTCGCAGAACCTGTAGGTTGTGCTCGCTGGAACAGGCTTTATACGCAGTTAGAGCTCTCCTTTTTTCCTCGATGGCTGGCGTCAGCTCCTCCGAATAGGTTTCAAACCAATCTGCTGTTTTTCTGATCTCTTTACCAAACACTGACAAGGCGGTGTTATAAACAGCATTCTTGAAATATTCCCATCGTTCATATGCATTTGCTTCAGCTGGGCCTGGGAGAGTTTCCTTGAGTGCTTGTGCAAATTCCTCTACTTTGCCCTGATTGCGGGTCTTGCTGATGTCGATTTCTGGTCGTTCTTCCTTCGAGTGAGAAGCCGTACAGCACCTTATAGAACTAACACCAAAAATGATGTCCTTATCATCATGGGGGATTGGAATGCTAAAATAGGAAGCCAAAAGATAACCGGAATAACAGGCAAGTTTGGCCTTGGAGTACAAAGTGATGCAGGGCACAGGCTGACAGAATTTTGTCAAGAGAATACGATAGTCATAGCAAACACTCTTTTTTAACAACCCAAGAGATGGCTCTACACATGGACATCACCAGACGGTCAACACAGAAATCAGATTGACTATGTGCTCTGCAGCCAAAGTTGGAGAAGCTCTATACAGTCAGTAAAAACAAGACCAGGAGCTGACTGTGGCTCAGACCAGGAGCTTCTCGTTGCAAAATATAGGCTTAAACTGAAGAAAGATACACCCAATTGAATGCAGAATTCCAGAGAATAGCTATAAGAGATAAGAATGGCTTCTTAAATGAACAGTTCAAAGAGAAAAAAACAATAGAATAGGGAGGACCAGAGATCTCTTCAAGAAAATTGGAGAGATGAAGGGAACGTTTAATGCAAAAATGGGCATAATAAAGGACCAAAATGGCAGGGATCTAACAGAGGCAGAAGAGATTAAGAAGAGGTGGCAAAATTACACAGAAGAACTATACAAGAACGAGCTTAACTTCTCTGATAACCACGATAAGGGCATCACTGACCTCAAGCCAGACATCCTAGAATGTGAAGTGAAGTGGGCCTTAGGAAAGCTGAGCAACAACAAAGCTAGTGGAGGTGACAGTATTCCAGCTGAGCTATTCAAAATCTTAAAAGACGATGCAGTAAAAGTGCTACACTCAATTTGCCAGCAAATTTGGAAAACTCAACAGTGGCCACAGGATTGGAAAAGATCAGTTTACATTCCAATTCCAAAGAAAGGCAGTGCCAAAGAATGTTCAAACTAGTGCACCATGGCACTCATTTTACATGCTAGTAAAGTTATGCTTAAAATCCTACAAGCTAGACTCCAGCAGCATGTGGAACGAGAACTACCAGAAGTACAGGCAGGATTTCAAAGAGTCAGAGGAACTAGAGATCAAATTGCCAACATACGTTGGATCATGGAGAAAGCTAGGGAGTTCCAGAAAAACATCTACTTCTGCTTCATTGACTATGCTAAAGCATTTGATTGTGTGGATCACATCAAACTGTGGCAAGTTCTTAAAGAGATGGGCGTACCAGACCATCTTATTTGTCTCTTGAGAAACCTATATGTGGGCCAAGAAGCAACAGTGAGAACTGGACACGGAACCACTAATTGGTTCAAAATTGGGAAAGGAGTCCAGCAAGAATGTATACTGTTGCCCTGCCTATTTAACTTATATGCAGAGCACATCATGAGAAAGGCAGGGCTAGATGAATCAAAAGTTGGAATTAAGATTGCCAGAAGAAATATCAACAACCTAAGGTATGCAGATGATACCACTCTAATGGTAGAAAGTGAAGAGGAACTAAAGAGCCTCTTGTTGCGGGTGAAGAAGGAGTGCAAAAGCTGGCTTAAAGCTTAACATTAAGAAAACCAAGATCATGGCATCCGGCCCTCTCAATTCCTGGCAAATAGATGGGGAAGAAATGGAGGTAGTGACAGATTTATTTTCCTGGGTTTCAAGTTCACCACAGATGGGGACTGCAGCCAAGAAATTAAAAGACGCTTGCTCCTGGGGAGGAAAGCCATGGCAAATCTAGACAGCACACTAAAAAGCAGAGACATCACCCTGTCAACAAAAGTGTGTATAGTCAAGGCTATGGTCTTCCCAGTTGCAATGTACGGCTGTGAAAGTTGGACCATAAGAAAGGCTGAGCGCCAAAGAATTCAGGCCTTTGAACTATGGTGCTGGAGAAGACTCCTGCGAGTCCCTTGGACTGCAAGGCGATCAAACTGGTTAGTCCTAGAGGAGATCTACCCTGACTGCTCTTTAGAAGGCCAGATCCTGAAGTTGAAACTCATACTTTGGCCACCTAATGAGAAGGAAGGATTGACTGGAGAAGAGCCTAATGCTGGGAAAGATTGAGGTGGCTGCATGGAGTCACTGAAGCAGTAGGCCTAAGCCTAAATAGACTCCAGAAGATGGTAGAGGACAGGAAGGCCTGGAGGAATGTTGTCCATAGGGTCGCGATGGGTTGGACACGACTTCGTAAGTAACAACAACATATAATTAATGTTAACCTGAGAGCCTGTAGTGGTTAAAATGCAAGATTAGGAATGGCAAGACCCAAGCACTAGTTCTCCCCTAAACCAGGAAGTCAAAAACCATTAGTTCAGAACTGTATTGGACCAGAGTGGTTGATTATAGTCCATAAACCTCATTGAAGAGGTCTATATATTTCAGCGAATTGATACAGGTTAATCATAATGCTAACCTGCTTGTTATAGGACATTTAAAAGTGTGCTCCTAAATTTTTAAATTTATTTTCCTTATTTCCTTATTTTCCTTATTCCTTATTTTTATTCCTTATTTCCTTATTCAATTTTTTTATGATTGTGTATATTAGCTAATCTTAGAAATCTGAAATAGGAACCGTACACAAAAAGTATTACTACTATTTTCCTGTTCTTTTCATCTATTTGTAACAGGGTAGAGTCAGAAGTTACTTAGAATCAAGGAGAACCGCAGCGAAATCATTTTTCAACTATAGCCCTTCCAGTTTCAGAAATAATTTTTATATAACACGAAATGTATAACTTCGTTGAATATTTTTTTTTCTCCTTTGTCTTGCTCTCTCTCTTCCCCCTTTCCCAATGCAGATGGCTGAAGCTGGATTCATTCACTGTCCTATTGAGAATGCTTCCGATGTGGCACAATGTTTTATATGCTTAAAAGAATTAGAGGGATGGGAACCTGATGATGATCCCATGTAGGTACTCTGGAATTGTTATCCTAAGACTTTTAACGATACCCTCTTTATATGTGCACGATTTAAATCTCTAATTTATTTTACTAAGTTTTCATCTGTAATATAATGTTTTAATTGAATTGGACTCGGAAACAGAATTAGTTAAAGATTGTATGATAAAGTGGGCACAAAACATACAGGAACCAATTCCGTTGGATACTTGGGAGGTAATTTGTGTTAGAAATGTTAAATTTACTCAGGCTCAAAATTTAAGAGAAAATTTTTATAAAATGTTTTATAGATGGCATTTGGATCCCAAAAAGTTGTCTAATATGTATCCTAACCTACAGTCTAAATGCTGGAGATGTGGTAGTTTAGATGCTACTTATTTTCATATGTGGTGGACTTGCAGAAATATTAAAGGTTTTTGGATTAAAATTTGGTGGAACATTCAAAAGATTTTTAAGAGAAAGATAAAGTTTTCTCCACAATTGTTTTTATTGGGTATTGTTGTAGATTGTGATACCAAAGAAATCAATTTGATGTTGAACTTGATAACAGCAGCACGGTTACTGGTGGGACAATATTGGAAGAAGGATAGTTTGCCTACTATAGAAGAATGGGTACCTAAGGTATCGAATCTTGCAGAAATGTCTAAGATTTCTGTTTATTTGAAGGATTATTCGCAAGAAAGATATATTTCAGTTTGGAGGAGATAGATAGATTATATTCAGAATAAATATGGGACTAAAAAGTTCCATTTAGCTTATGAGTAGATTTTAGATTTTTATTAATTTTAGTATTAGTATTGATTATATTTTTGTTTAAGTTATTATTATTATGTTTTTATGTATCAATGTTAAAGGGGAGTTAAAGCACATTATGAATTTGGTTAATTTTATAATGGATAATTTTAGTTAGAATATGATTATTATATTTATGACCCTGTATTCAGCTCTGGGAAGTGGGGGGGAAGGGGGGTGGTTTGGGGCGGGTGGGTTTTGGGGATGTTCTGTAAAAAATTTTTTGTAAAACTCTTTCATTAAAAAAAAAAAGACTTTTAACGATACCAGATAAGTTTTAGGAAAGATAGCTCAACAAATGTACTTAGGCAAACTTGCAAAACATTATATTTCATTGGTATAATTAAGGATGATAGAATTCTATACAAATACAGAATTGCAGTATTAGATATTAATAATTTATTATCTACTCTTTTTCCGTACTACTGTTAAAGCCACATCAAACAAATTAAGCCGTTTGTCAAAGTCAGGTTCCACACCTCTATCTGATTATTAGTTGTATGGCTGACAGTAATTTTTATAACATGATTAACTAATACACTGCAGTCGGTACAGCTGGCTTCCATTTTTGAGCGGAGGGTTTCCACTCAAGTTCTCCCCCCTTTTTTTCCATTGAGGTAAGAGGATGGGAACCTGGAATCTTGACTATGAACTTACACAGTCCAGAAACCTCTAGAATATCTGGTGGGATGCACGTGAGCATTTATATATTGTCCTGTCAGCTAACCTTAAATTCATCTGCAATATCTGTTCTTTTCACCAGAGGCCTACATTGGCAAGACACAGAAAAGACTGGTATAAAAGTATCTTTACTTTCTGACCTTTTTGAAAACACATAAGCTGTTTTGGAAATCAGTTTCACTAAAGAGGAGAATGCAGATATTAATCTTTCTCTAGATCTGGTTAGGCGTGATTATGGGTAATGAGTCATGACAAAATGTATATCACTATATTCTATCTTTTCGCCACAGGAACAAAGGAGTCAGAAAGGCAAGCCAGCCCTTGGGAATTTTTTCTTCAAGAGGCACCAAAGTGATGCCCCTCGGGAACAGTGGGAGGGACTCTCAGCCCCTAAGGGAGCCCGAGAAATGTTCCAGTCTTCTGACTCCCATCTTTGACATATATAATAGTGTTTTATGTAAGCTTGCCCAAGCCTTTCCCAAAAGTGCTACACATTTTATCCAGTTATAAGCATACATTTTATGGCCATAACAGCGCCACGGAAAGGCTGTTACCGGTATTTATTTTATTCTTCCCAAAAGAATTGAAAGAACAATTAAAATAGTTCATTTAAAAAGATAGTCTGGTCCTAGAGCAATTGTTATTCTACAAATGTAGAAATAAGGCATACGATAGAAAGGAAGGCAGCTACACACACCCTGAGAAAGAATTCTGTAATCTGGCTGGCAAAGGCCCTACTTCTAGCTTCAGGGTGCAAGTTAATTTCCCACAGGACCTACAGCAGAGTTTCCCCACCTGGCATATGTACATGTTTTGGGGGAAAGTAGTCGTTTAATAGTAAATTGATGGACAAAAGGTTTGTGTGCAGTGGGGCATGGGATCCAAATTAGGGCGGCATCCTTCACATGTAGTATGTTAATTATTTTAATTGCCTTTAAAAATCCATTGCATGATTATGACTTGTATTTCAAATTTCTAGGGAAGAGCACCGTAAACACTCCCCCAAATGTGCATTTCTTGCTCTACAGAAAGACGTTTGTGACCTGACAGTACAGGAGTTTATAAAACTTCGTAAAGAGATGATCATGAACTTGATTGTGAGTATAACTTGCAAGGAACCATTAACTTATCCTGAGTACTCTCATCACTCTGCAGGAGTTTGGTAGCATCTTCTCAGATTAACGTATTTTATTAAAGAGCGAGCTATATCTCATCAGGTGCATGAAATGCCAAATTGATATAAGAATTAAACTGGGACAACACAGAGAATTGGGAGCAGGGAGGAGAAGACAGGTTACTCAGATGTAGGTTACATGCAATATAGATTATAGGTTTCTTATCGCATAAGAATTGTGTTGTATTAAAGTCTTATTAAGGGATGCGGTGGCTCAGTGGGTTAGGACGCTGAGCTTGTCGATCAGAAGGTCGGCAGTTTGGTGGGTCAAATCCCGAGTGCCGCGTAACAGAGTGAGCGCCTGTTACTCGTCCCAGCTTCTGCCAACCTAGCAGCTCGAAAGCACGTAAAAATGCAAGTAGAAAAATAGGGACCACTACAGTGGGAAGGTAACAGCGTTCCGTGTGCCTTTGGCGTCTAGTCATGCTGGCCACATGACCACGGAGACGTCCTCGGACAAGCACTGGCTCTTCGGCTTTGAAACGGAGGTGAGCACCGGCCCCTAGAGTTGGAAACGACTAGCACGCATGTGCGGGGGAACCTTTACCTTTACCTTAAAGTCTTATTGTGTTTGTCCAGACCTCCTGAGATAGCTTGAAGCCTTTTGACATATGTGAGTTCAGCAATCTCTTGATTCAGCAGTGTTGTCAAAGTTTCTTTTCTCCAAAATTGCTACTTGAACACCTTTAATGTATCCTGTGAGGTTGAAATGTTCTAATGTTACTTTGCCCTTGTTCTGAGTCTTGCATTTGGTGAAGAAGCTGTAATAAAATGTGTTACCCTGAAAAGATACAAGAGTCCTTTCAGTTTTTATCTATCATAAATTATTGCAGCTTTCCTTCTAGGATGTCTTATTACTCTGCTTTTCCTAGTGTGTTGTAAGGGTCATATGGCTACATGTGCGTAGGCTACAGTGCGTAGGCCTGACTATTACTGGCTGATTTCTATCCTAAGGTGAATTATTTAGGTACATTTCTCTTCATCAGCATAATATTCCCTGTATAGTTTTTTCCTATAACTCAAGAGCTGCCTATTTATTAATAGGAATATGTCTTTTTAATTTTCTTCTAGGGAAAAGAAATTAAGCAGAAAATTACCGAGATGGAGAAATATGGTGATGTGATCCATGGAGAAATAGACCGCCAGCGTTGATAAACAGTGTATGCCATTGGATGATGTGGGCTTTTTAACTGTCTAAATGGTATTGAGCAAAGTTGAATTGCTCAAAGTCTGCTGTTCAAGTTTAAGGTTTTTTAATATGAAGTTTATAGAAGTTTATGAATTCCTTCTGATGTGTTTATGAATAAATATTCCCTTTTTTCATAAAATACCACGTTTATCATATTTTAATAGTTTCCTGGGCAAAGTTGTTTTCCCAGTGTTGCTGTCAAGTGCTAAATGACCCATTCTTGAAGCAGGATCCGTTGAGAAGAGTGGGTGAACTGCTTTCTTAGGAAGGTGCTTTATTTTGATTATGTCTTTGGTTCTTTGGAATAGTTATCCTCATAGAGGTACTGTAAAACAGCAGGCTGCTTAGAACACACGCAGCCACTTGTTGCATTATTTACCTCCTATGTAAGGCTTCTCCCTACATAGCCACTGTTCAGTGTCCAACAAAGCTGCAACCTTTAAACAGGTATAGGTAGAAATAGGAGGGGATGTGTAACTTGGAAGCTCTGCAACTACCAGCAAATCGAAAAGCAGCTGAACAAAAGAAGATATTTTCCCTTCAAAGTAGTGAATAGTTCAGAGGAAAAGAAGCAGAACAAAAATAGTGGCACAGCTAGAAAAAATGTAAGTACAAAATAATGTGGAATACTCTACATGCCGATCAGTAATAGAAAAGATAACAGCAAACGAAATTCTAGAGAGGAATTAAAGCAGAATAATATTCGAAAGAAAACTTAGTTATATCAGTATTACTATAGATAGTAATATAGAAAAATATAGAATAGAAGCAATAGAAAATATGTATAGACTTGTAGGTTTCATATTTCACTAGTATAAACTAAAAAGAAATGTTAGAAAAGATTCCAAATATCCTATTGCATGCTAATAGTAGAGTTTGTTTTGCCTATGAGAGAAAATGAACAGAGAAAACGATCCTTTAGTGGATTTGCAATCGTCAAATGAAACTAAATGCCAGAACTTTTAATGGTGTAAATATTTAAATAGTGCACAACTAACTTTCAAAATGTATTGTTTGCAGAAAGATTGACTGGATATGTAGGATGAACAGTTTGATGATTCATCACCATAATTAGGTCTTGTGTGGGGCACACGGGGCAGCAAGTCCTTTCCAGTGGTTTCGATCATTCACAGCATCTTCGGCATTGTCCCAAGGGACATTAATAGTCTTAAGATCTTCCTTAACTGTTTGGTACCAGGTTTTCCGAGGCCGGCCACGTTCCCTCTTTCCTCCAGAAGGTATCCAACATAGAGCAATTTTTGGATTCTGGTCTTTAGGCATACGTAAGATATGGCCAACAAGCCACATTCAGCATTCATTCACAGTTCTCGATAGGTGTTCTAAACCTGATCTTTGTAGTACCTCTTCATTAGTGATGTCATGATTTGAGATGTGAAGTATTCTTTTCAAGCACCATTGTTGGAAAACATTTAATCGTTTCACAATCATATACTGCAGTTGGTGTAACAACACTTGAAGAGTTTTATTTTTGTGGTAATACTTATAGCTGCCGTAGACCAGATTGGGCACATGCATTGAAAAACAGCCGCTCCTAAACTAAACTAAATAAGAATTGGAAGAACAGGGCATTGAGCTATCATGGTGGCCACACATGCAAATGCAAATGAGATATGAGAAAGAAGCAAAAATATATGGTTTTTACAAAGACCAGGCAACATTATTTATTTATTTATTTATTTATTCATTAGACCAGATACTATTGTCATCAGATGACAAATTTTGGACTGCAGAAATGAAAATGATTCAGCAAGATTCAGAATACTTTCAAACATGGGAAAATTTTTATAAATGGTTAGAAAAACGGAATAAAGGGTAGGAATGGAAATTGTACTATTAATGTTAAACACATAAACCCAGACAATGTGTTGCTTATTAAATACTAAAGACTGTTAATATAAAATAAATAAATAAAATGTACATGAAAAAAAGAAACAGCCGCTGCCATTCCAAGTCAATATAATTAAGGTCCTTATCTATATCCCCATTGATAGATATAATGCTGCCAAGTTAAGTAAATTATTGGACTTTTTGTATAGCCTGGCCGTTGACTGTTATAGGCATATCCTGAGCACTTGCATAAACTTGGGTCTTCTCAAAATTTATGTGTAAGCCAATTTTGCTGGCCTCGTTATCTAAAGTGGTGATCATTTCTTGCAAGGACTCTTGTTTCACCAAGCAGTGCAATGTCATCCACAAAATCTAAACCTCTTAGATGTTTTATCCATTGCTCTATGCATATCAAACCCATGGAGAAGAGAAACAAGGGTGGCAATAGTATAGATCACTATCTTACTCCTGTATTGATCTTAAAGAAGGCTATGTTGCCCCATTCTGTTTGAACACAGCAGCTAGAATTGTAATACAGATATTTAAAGATGTTGATAAAACATTGAGGAATACCATAGGCCTTTACAATATTCCATAGTGATTCTTGATGAATCAAGCCCGACCACTTTTTGAAGTCAATAAAATTGATTTCCATTGAAATTCTAAAACTGTTTTAGATGATATTTCTTAAGGTCTGGTTGTTTACCAGAGTGTCGTTTCCTGAATCCTGTTCTTCACAGATATGTATCCGCTTGATGCTACAGAAAGCATAGTACTTTTCCAGGGACTGATAGCAACGTTATGCCCCTCCAGTTATTACAATCACTGAGATTCCCTTTCTTTGGAACTTCCCTTTCTTTGGAACTTTAATTATTACCACCCCGCCTTCACTATTACGGTACACATTCCTGGAGCCAACAGTTGCTTAATAAAATAGGGAGCTCTTGCACCAAACTGTCTCCACCATGTTTTAGGAGCTCTGTGGATGAGGGGTGAGGGGTGACATGATAGCAGTGTTCCAATATCTCGGGCTGCCACAAAGAAGAGGGAGCCAAGCTATTCTCCAAAGCACCTGAGAGCAGGACAAGAAGCAATGGATGGAAACTAGTCAAGGAGAGAAGCAACCTAGAAGTAAGGAGAAACTTCCTGACAGTTAGAACAACTAACCAGTGGAACAACCTGCCTCCAGAAGTGGTGAATGCTCCAACACTGGAAGTTTTTAAGAAGAGACTGGTCAGCCATTTGTCTGAAATGGTATAGGGTTTCCTGCCTGAGCAGGGGGTTGGACTAGATGACCTCCAAGGTCCCTTCCAACTACTACTACTACTACTACTTCTCCTCCTCCTCCTCCTCCTCCTCCTCATTATTATTATTATTATTATTATTATTATTATTATTATTATTATTATTATTATTATTATTACCTGTCCAAGCCAGCTGCTTTGTCATTTTTAAAAACAATATTTTGTTTTGAACTTCAGTGATTGTAATTGGTTCCTTATTAACTTCAAGGTCTTCTGGTTGTGCAGTGTTGGTAAAATCATAGATTAATTGTGATGTTGATTCACAATTATGTAATTCATTCCTTCTCAGTAAACAGTATTACTCTAGATTGCCTTTTAAAAGATTTAAGAAAAATTGAAAGGGTGTCAATTTCTTTGAATGATGGTGGTTAAAATAGATGTGGGATTTAGATGCTTGCCAATTTGCTAAAGAGTAGTGATTTTATTTCATTTGTAGATCTTAAAATATCAGGTCCCTGTTGGGAATTGAATGATGTGATTGACCATTTAATTGTGCCCCTTAAAACAAGAACTGCTCTATAACTGTAGTTTAAAATGGATCCTGCTCTTTAATAGTTAACAATATTATAGAGAAAAGCCAGTCCAATTGTAGTTGAACATATATTAGGACTAATCATTCTTTGTTTGAACAATACAAAAACTTTATTGCAAGAATAGTTGGTGTTGTCAGGTCTGGCAGGTAAACAACTATTTTGTAATAACCCTCTGACTTCTATTATTCCTTTAAAAATTCACTTTTCAGGGTAGAGATGGACAAAAAGACAACAGGCAGGCTGTGTATTGCTTTGGCTTTGTTTAGTAAGAATGATTTTTTTAACTACAGTAGGCTTATGCAACATTTCCAGCATGGCCAGAAATTACTCACATTGTGAGACTGAAAAGTTCTCTCACTCTCGCAAAGCTTAACAAGCAGTCTCAGCTTGGAAAGATGATTTATACTCCCAGAAAGTTGAGAGCATTCCTGATGAGTTGCAGTGGGCAGCATTGCTGAGTTTCTTAAAATGTTAACTATGCCCTTTGCTTAGTGGTGAAACCATAAGATCCCTAGTGCAACTGCAGTACTATTGAAACAATGGCACTGAAATTTCTTGATACATTTACATTAATTTGTACCACAGTAGGATATTTCTAGTGAGACAGGGTGGCTACAACCATCTTTCAGATGAGAGTCCTGCAGCTAGACAGGATGGAGCCTTCTCATCCCCATCCCCGCCCCACATAGCAGGTTTTTGGATGCCACTGAAGGGCAGTGAATCATCCATTCATCGCCTGGTATTGAAAGTTTAGTGATTGATGGAAGAGGATGTTGAATTTTCTATTTCGTCATTTTGTTTCTTAACAAATTAACTATACGAAGGCAATACAGGGTGGTTGTTACATTATTTGAGATAGTATTGCCTTTGTGAATGGCACTTTGCAAGCCTCTTGAATCCCTTCCTTGTCATCTAAGGCATACAGAAATAAAGGAGAAATGTGCTTACTTCAATTATTTATATATTAGAGCAATTGGAACATAATAGGAACCAGGTTAGATTAATGGCTCCTCAGAAATAATGAATTTTGAGGAAAAACTTAAAGCATCTTTGATTTGGTTAGCATGATTATTGCAGATGTTTCAAATGAATATAGGGAATGAACACAAGGATGGGAGAAACTTGGGAACTGCAGCTTAAATATGTTGAGTCTGACTACTTTTGACTTGTCATGTTTACTAACCCAACTAAATGGATAATTCAATAAACAAAATCAATACAGTATAAAACCATGGCTTAGTATGAACGGAGAATCCAAGGTTTATAAATATTTTGTATACTTCTGAGATGTTTTAGCGCTTGTTAGCTTTCACTTTGGACAGTAAGTTCTTTTTCTGCTGGTCTGTTTCCTTATGTTTCTATAACTAATAATTTCATTTGCTTGCTCACTTGCAGCATTATTGCTAAAATCAGAAAAGAACCAAGTATGGAAAAAAATGCTTTTTCCAAACCTTGCAATTTTACTGCAAGGATGATAATGGAATTGTCTGTTTTGTATCTCTGAATTAAGGATGAGAGAGAACCCCTCAGCCCCAACCCCTCTTAATACTCTCCTCATATTGAAGGGCATAGACCCCAAAACTGACCAGGGCATCCCATCCCAGGTTTTAGTGTATTAGTGTTTTAGTGGCTCAGTGGGTTAGGACGCTGAGCTTGTCGATCGGAAGGTCGGCAGTTTGGCGGGTCGAATCCCGAGTGCCGCGTAACAGAGTGAGCACCTGTTACTCGTCCCAGCTTCTGCCAACCTAGCAGTTTGAAAGCATGTAAAAATGCAAGTAGAAAAATAGGGACCACTCCGGTGGGAAGGTAACAGCGTTCCGTGCGCCTTTGGCGTCTAGTCATGCTGGCCACATGACCACGGAGACGTCCTCGGACAAACGCTGGCTCTTCGGCTTTGAAACGGAGATGAGCACTGGCCCCTAGAGTTGGAAACGACTAGCACGTATGTGCGGGGGAACCTTTACCTTTACCTATGAATCTCAACTATATTTCTAGATGGGATGGAAAAGATGAAAAATGAATGGGGGAAGGTCCTGCACGCAGCACAGCAGTTCAGGGGTTTGGGACTCCATGCCCTCTGGCTGAGTTTCTTCCTGTTAGGGGACCCTAAATGGGCCAGAAGCCACCCCGGAGAGGTGGCAAAGAGGGAAGGAAGTCCCGGGGACCTCAGAGAGATGACAGTCGACCCGGTCAGTCCAGGAGAAGGCTTCCAGAAACCAACAGGAGAAAGGCTAGCCTAACTTCAGAGTAGCCCAAGCTGTAAGTAACCGAATTCAAAAGCACTATTTTAAGCTGATCGTAAACAGCGTGCCTTAATCTGGGTAAGAACATTGATTTTCTCTATCTTACGTATCAACTTTCCTGAAGGGGAGAAAAAAAAATTCCCAAGAAGCAAAAAACCTCCAAAAGCGAAGGAGGTTTTTTTTATGGCCCCACGCTTTTGCTAAGGGAAGCAGTGAATCAAACCTTTTATGGAGGGCTAAAATCTGAAAAATGAACCAGTGCTGACACCTACTGGTGGATGAGGATTATGACAGCTATGGCTTTCATGTAGGACTTGGTAAAATCTGGAAAAAGTAATCTCTACTTGTGACCTTCAAAGCTTTAAAAATAGATAACAGCTGTGACAAAAGGGAAAATAATCTGGGCTGTAGATAAAGTGAGACTTACAAACTTTAGGGAACAAAAAAAGAGAACTTTTTTGAACTCTCTGGATTATAAGTATTTATTTAACTCTGACCTCAAAGCTATTTCCAGAGGGGAAAACAAAATCTGGATTCTTGGTCATCATGGAAAATCAGAGATTTATAGAAAGAACTTATCAAGAAAAAATAAATACTTTTCAAGAGGAGATATATGATATGTTGCAACTAATTCAAATAACAATGATTTCAAACCACAAAGAAATCCAAAATAACTTTGAAAATATAAACCAACTCATCTCCAATTCAATTTTATACCAAACAAATCCCAGGAAAACACAACAGAGAAGGAACAGATAAAACAGATAACTGAACATAAATCTGAAGATAGAGACTTAAAGGTGGAATTCTGCAAAACAAAGAAGTATGATTTAATCCAAGTGGAAAAAAATTACAAGAAATATTGGATTTGGTAAAGACAACCTATATTTCAACACTACAAAATAAACTTGAGGATAAAAAAAAAGACTGGATAAAATAGACTGCAGAGATGCCAGGGAAAACACTAGAACTGCAGAGACAAAAAAAGACAAGAGAAGCAGAGAGAAAAAGAAGGAAAAAGGTTCCCAATAAAAATGCGTGGGCAAATGCCTCTAACAAAGGTACTGTACTTGACTTACTTTTTACATCTACAGTAACGTATATATGAATATGAAAAGATTTTTTGACTCAGCAAAACATTGATTAAGAAAGACATTGGGCAAAAGAAAAAGGCTAAAGTGAAAATTAAAAAAATAGATGATGGGGCTTATCAGAGAGAATATTTAAAAGAGAAACACTTATTTGAGAATGGTCAAAGAAATAGAAAAATTTTGGATGTAAATTTAACTTTAAGAGGGAGGAGCCCCTCAAGTAACATAGTGCTTTCTTTTTCTTTCTCCTTTTTCTTTTATTTTTGGATATTATTTATTTATTTATTTAATAATATTTCTATACCGCCCTTCTCCCTGAGGACTCAGGGCGGTTCACAGGGCAAGAGTAAAATACAAAATACAAATATTAAAAAGAAATTAAATGATTGCCCAATTTTAAAACAATTGATATACAATTATAAAACCCCAAAGATAAAATTAAGAATACAAAAAATAAAAAACCCCACCAATCCCCATCAGGCTAGGCCGGCTTGTACAAACAAAAACGTCTTGAGATCGCGACGAAAGGAGCGAAGATCGGGCGCCATCCGGAGCTCTACCGGTAACTGATTCCACAGCTCCGGAGCACCCACAGAGAAGGCTCTCCCCCTGGGGGCCACCAATTGACATTCTCTGATCGGTGGCACCCTGAGGAGGCCCTCTCTGTGGGAACGCACAGGGCGCAGGGAGCTTGATGCCCGCAGCAGATGTTCCCTGAGGTACTCCGGCCCCCTGCCATGGAGGGCTTTGAACACCATTACTAGTACCTTGAATCTCATATGAGTATATAAAAGTATATATCTATATGAGTAATATAAAAGAGTTGGAATGGCCTATATAAAGGAAATGTTTTAGATATCTAAAGGTGATTGACTGTAAGAAAATTATAAATGGATTAAAAATGTTTTGACTAAAGAGCTAAAAGACTAGAGGATTAGGTTTATTAAATGGAATACTTTAAATATATTTTCCATTATGGTAAAAAAACATTTTTTTGGAAATAAATATGTGTTAGCTTATAGGAAATAGGGATTTTAAGTAGTATACTATCTGTTAATTTTATTCTTTTTCTTATTGTCATTCTTCGTTCTCTTTTTAGTCTTATTTATTCCTTAAGAATGGTAAAAGTATTGGGTTGGTTTACATGAAAAAAATATAGATTTAAATATTTAAATGTAATTAACTCTGAGAAAATCTTAACCAGTAAAAATGTTTAGCACATTGTGAGAAAAACAGTAAACAAGAACTGTAAACAGGATGTATGATGAGACAACCAGAATGACTAGATAGAAAAGGAATACTATATTGAGGAGATTATTATTTGTAGAAATATTAGAAAACTTTTATACTTTATTATTATTTATTAAAACAATAAGAATTGTATTAACTTGAGGTTGGTAAAAGAGAGCAGTATGAGGGGAAAAAAAGAAATCATGTAAAGTTATGTGGATTATAGATTATAGAATTTAATTGTTAGTGAATGTTTGTTAAATGTAAACCCAGACAACGCACTGTCTACCGAATATTAAGGTGATTATGTTAAAAAAATTAATAAAACAAACTTAAAAAAAAGGAAAAATGAATGGGAGAGATCCCGTCACCAATCAACATCTAGTCGGGTTTCCAAGATCTGGTTTTGCTGTTGCGTGGTAGAGCCTCTCGTCTGGATGAAGCTGGGTCTGCCCTTTCGCCCATAGAGGCGCTCTTCGTACTGTTCCCCAATCTGAAGTACAAAGGCCGGCCGCAATTGCCCCCGCTACCTGCCCGTTGTCAGTTGATTGGGCAACTCCGGAACCCTCCTCTTTCGCGGGCTCCCCAGAGGTCTCTCAAAAGGTAGAGCTGTGTCCCAAAAGAGGGGCGTCTCTCCCTCTCTCTCTCTCTCTCTCTCTCTCTCTCTCTCCTCCTCCCTCCCTCCCTCCCTCCCCCCTCCCTCTCTCTCTCTCTCTCTCTCTCTCTCTCTCTCTCTCTCTCTCCCTCTCTCTCTTCTCTCCCTCCCTCTCTCCCTCCCTCCCTCCCTCCCTCCTCCCTCCCTCCCTCCCTCCCTCCCTCCCTCCCTCCCTCCTCTCTCTCTCTCTCTCTCTCTCTCTCTCTCTCTCTCTCTCTCTCTCTCTCTCTCTCTCTCTCTCTCTCTCTCTCTCTCACTCTGCAGCTTCTCGGCTCCTGCTCTCGCCGTGCTGGAGGCGGGATCATGGTAACGAAGTGCGGGGCGGCTCTGTCCCCCGGCACGCTCTGCCTGGCCGCTGCGCTCCATGGGCTACTCAGCTTCGGCTTCTTGGCTGCGGCCATCGGCACCGACTACTGGTACTTGATCCACGTGGATGGGGCTGGGCGCAACGGCAGCGCTCAGGATGGCGAGGAACTGAGTTCTCACTCCGGGCTCTGGCGACTCTGCGAAGGTGAGGGCTGGGGCAGCCTGGCTTGCTCCTTGCCTGCCTATGCCGCTGTGTGCCATTTCCATCTCGCTGGCGTGGACCGGACTCCGTGGCTAATTGATCAGTGGCGTTTCCATCCATCCATCCATCCATCCATCCATCCATCCATCCATCCATCCATCCAGGCGGCGGCTTTTAGCGGCGGGAAAAACTGCATCCGCCTAGGTCGGAGCTGCAGTCCCTGCTGAAGGCTGAGTGCTTGAGGCGAGCGAGTAGCGCCTCAGGACGTTGAACTCAGCTCGCCCTTCTTTCCCGCTGTCCCTCTCAGTTGTTTTGCTCTGATAGTTGAATAATAGGATATAGTTCGACGGAAAATGCGAAGGATTTTGGGGTGGCCCTAACTCTCTTGTGGCTTTCCCTGTGTCTCATTAATGTCCCCCCCCCCAATCCCTAGATTCAGTATCCCAGTGCCTTTCCGGTACCCATAGGAGCTGGGGTCTACAAGCTCTAGAAATACTGGCTTAAGAGCTGATTTCCTGGGCAAAGGAGACAACAGTGAAAAAAACGTGTTGCTGCCGCCAACCGCTGCTGTCTACTTCTTTAGCCATCAGTTCTGAGGAATGCACCACATTTTCCATGTAATTTTTTTATAAGCTCAGGCCTTACTGTTGGGAAAGTACTTGCTACTGATATCTCATTCTGATGTCTAGGCTAGCGTGACTTTTAATATCTCTCATTGTCATCTGGATTCCCGATGAAATGGCACGGTATATGCTGGATCCCAAGCTGATCCTAAGCGTCTGGATGTATTTGTATTGGGCTGTGAAACAGAGCCTTATTTTGTCTTCTGAGCTTTGCTTCCTTTTGTCACAATTGACTGTAGCACTGAGACCCCTTCTTCTAAGCACAGGGATGGGTATTGTTAGGATTGCCTCATTTCTCAATATGACTTAATCTGGGGAGGGGAAGAACTTTTATGGCAGTGGAGGTGGGTCAGGTATGCAGTTATCTACTTGCTTAGCCAGGAGAAAAAGGTGCCCACCATCAAGAGAGATTTGCAACGCGCCAGGCAGAGTCTCTTTCCCACCCAAGAGACACAGATCCCCATTCTTCCCATCTGATCTTCCTCCAAGTCACATCAGATTCGTGCAACTGGGTATGAAATGAGGAAAGTGTGTCCCTGCTGTGATATTATCACAGGAAGAAGTGAGAGCACAACAGGCTATCTAAAAGGGCTTGATTTGCCCCCTCTAACTTTTTAAAGAGATTTAATTGTCAACAATCAACTAAGTTAGTGATCTTGACAAAAAAAAGGCACCTATAAGTACCTTCATTCAGCACAAATGTTAGCTGGACTGCTACTATTCAGTTCTAACTTGTGGCCTTTTTACTGAACTAGGGCATACCTGTTGCCGATTTTGCCTTGGTCGGCATTCCAGCACCCTGAACCCCATTGCTAGGTGTCTGTTGCTTTTCTTATTTTACTGCTTCCCCAGGACAAAATGCCTGTATACCCCTGATCGACCCCTTTGGCGCAGAGAGTTGGCTGGTGCCGGCATCACTCCAGCATCTTATCTGTGAGTAGAGAGACTTATGTGACTTGGGCATCCTTGATGGTGGTAGGAAATTTTATATTGCTCTTCCTATTTTGAAATGCACGCTGTCCTCTGTAAAAACACTAAGTTCAGAAAGGGGGACGGAGCCTTTTGTGAAACCGATTATTTCTAGAAGTGGGCACTGTTTTTATTTTGGGGGATGGGCATAAGGGGAATATTTGTTCCTCAAGAGAAAAATTGATAGATGTTCAGGAAGGATTGATGTTTCTGGAAGAAAGGCATGTTTTTTTTAATAATTCAACCAATGGATATCCCTTTAATCAACTTCTTGGGATTTTGCTTTCTTCTTTTGCTATGCCAGTTTTTTTCCCCTTGACAGACATGCATCGAGCCTTCATGGTCTTGCTGCCACTCAGTCTCATCTTGATTATTTTTGGCTGGATCTGTGGGATCATTGGCTTCTTGGCCCAGATTTCCTGGCTTCTGCTCTTCACGGGCTGCTATTTTCTATTGGGTGGTAAGTGATATTATGTCCGGAAAGATTTTGAAGAATCCCATAGCATCTCTGCATTATGAGCACGCCTCCCTACTCCTTTTCAGATCTGACATTTCAAATGGCAGTGCATGCTTTGTTTATTATGAAATATTCACCCATGTCATTTCAGATCCAAGTAGCAGCTCTTGAGATTATGCAGGGCAGATTGTATTTTTAGCAATTGAGACTCACAGCAGACTTGGAGATAGGTTATCTGTGAGCCATCTCATAGTAACCAGCTCAAATTGCTAGCAAATGAAGCGGTGGGATTGCTGTAACAATCACATTCACTATGTTAGAAACTATAAATAATTAATTTATTCTGAAGCTAATAGGACACACAATTGAAGCACAGTTGGTAGCTGGATTTATCCAGGTATTTTCTGGACAGAATCCCCCAGCATTTCTCTGGCAGGGACCGCTCTCCTGTGAGACTTATTTCTTGGATACTTAAAGCAAGATCTCTCTGGAAACTATTTTATGACGGTGTGGCATCTAAGGATTTGCTTTATTAGAATGCAAAGATCTATCTAGTTTACAAATGCTTCTAGAAACTGACAAGCAAACAAGGAGATGGAAGCCCTGCCTCTTTGCTTGATCATCTGTTTGTGACATTGCTCCATTTACCTCCATTGATACCAACAGAATGACTATATTTGCTACTCAGATTGCTGCTCTGATGACCTTTTATCTACTTTTCTTCCCATTCAGCACTTCTGACTCTGTCAGGGATGAGCACCTATATCTGCTACTCCAAAGCAGCATTCATTGAAACTGTGCGTATGTTTGACCGACAGCGTTTTGACCGTGTCCATATTACTTTTGGCTGGTCCCTGGCACTTGCGTGGCTCTCATTTGGCACAGAGGGTTTGGCTGGCATCCTACTTCTCCTGGCTGCTCAAGGACTCCGTCTGAAGCAGGATGCACATTCAGCAGACATTTAATCCTGGGAGAAAGTGGGAAAGGAACTGAAACGAGACAGTGCCAGGCTTGAGAAATAATTCTGCTCTGCACTATTACTTTCCTTAATCTTTCTAATAGGGAATGCTGATGCTCATTCCCTGCTCTGTTGTAAATACAGCACACACAGATAGACTGTGGGGCTACAGGGCCGGGACTGTGCCTATGAATTACTATGGAAGAATCCCTGGTGAATGTGAAAAGCTAAGGGGTAGCACAAATGGAAACTTCTGTTAAAAAGACATCATAGTTCCAATTCTGATTGTTGTTTTAATGAACATTGGCAAGGAACATAAAATTGAAGTCCTGATGTGGACTATTTAGTTAAGGCATGCAAGCCAGGATTTGTTGCCTCTCCAAGAATTATGACAAATCTGGCTAGTTTGCCCTGGTTGTCTAATGCATTCCTTATTTCTCCTTTTCTTCAAAGTATGACTTAATTTCTGCCTTCTGATTAATCTGGGATCTCTTGAAATAAAACAAGCAAATCTAACATCTGGCTGCTAGTTTCTTATTCTCTCCTTGAAGCAAAAGGAAAATGTAGCTTTCATGTGCCACAAGTATAGTTATCTGTGCTGTGAAAATTGGATTCTCCAGAATCACAGAAGACCTCATCTAGCAGATATAATTAAATAGTTTGGAGTAACCCAGAGACGTAATCTCCCATCTTGCCTTAAAAATGCAACAAGGTATAAAAAAAGAAGAATGTACAAAAGTGTCTCTTTCCTTGCAGGAAGCAAGAATGATTCTCAGTCAGAACTGATCTTGATGCAAAGTGTTTTGGAGAACATTGGAGCTATTGGCCTTCAGACCTACAAACCAGCTGTTTTTCCTCATCCTGCCGAGATAGGACTGGTTACTTGCAGTCTGCTACTCTCCTATTGTTTATGCATAGTATTTTAATTTAAGTTAAAAGGTTTTAGTGCAAGCATATGACATAATAAAAGATGGCATACACATTGGACCAATTTATGTCTTAGCCTTTGGAGTTTTTTAGGAACAGAGGATGGGAAGCAAATTTCCCTAAACATACCATGTCTTAAACAAACAGAATCTATTTCAATTTTACAGCTGTGGAATAGTCAAGGAGAGTTTTAATGGAAAGGGATGAAATAACCATGCTGGAATCTTATTCTGCTAAATGCTTCTCTCTTTGAGGATAAGTCTAACCTATGCTGGCCAAGATGGGTATATTTTGATGTAGTCTAGATTGGTGTGCTAAGCATCAACTTCACTTCTGGTGTGCAGATTGACTTCTCTTCCAAAATATGTAATTTAAGCTCTGCTACTTTTATGTTTTTTCCTGGAGACTTATAATGCCAGATAGCACATAGGTAGTTGACCCTATGGGACAAACTGGATGTTAATAACTTAGGCCACGACTGCGACGCCTTTCTCATTCATGAGCTCACATAACTTGGCAGAAGTTAATTACTGCACGGTAATACTGGTTTCTACTATTACTGGACTGATAGAATAGAACAGAGAAATACAGGTACAGACCGCTATAGAAGAATGTTGAGGTCAGAAAGCTGGGATGATCTGTCATCCAAAGCATATTAATTTTCAATACGGTATATAAAAACTGTGCCTATTAGGAGGAAGGGACTGAGTAGTTGCTGCAGAAGGCTCCAACTTGCACAAACAGATTTGAAAAAGAATCCCAGCCCCTGCAAAACCAGGATAAAATGCTCAAATAGCTCAAATAGTTAACTACACAACTCTCTTGCTCTTTCTCCTCCTCACAGGAATGGTCCCTCGAGCAAACCTACTAGACACTTTTCAGTGTTTCATCCATACAGCTCAATCCAACAAACAGAGCAGTTGTCAGAATCTGCCTTTCTCCTCCAAGAAGCTTATTCTTGGGCTACACTTCCGTGATGGGTTTCTTTGCCTTTAGCCAGAGGAGTCCTGGCAGGGGGTACCCACCTCTTGTCGAACGAACGGGGAAAGAAAGGGAGGCCACACGGGAAGGCCCTGGAGAATTTCCTGCCTTAGCAGGGGGTTGGACTAGATGACCTCCAAGGTCCCTTCCATCATCATCATCATCATCTTCTTCTTCTTCTTCTCCTTCTTCATCATCATCATCATCATCATCATCATCATTATTATTAGAAAGCCAATCCCCTCTGAGTCCAGTTAGAGGCCTTGTTTAGAATCCTGAGAAACCTCTGTGGCAACCATTTATTGGTTCTTGCAAGTTCCCCTAAGATTGCTCTGTCCAAGTGTCCAATTTAGCTGCATATCCAAGTAATAATCACAGCCTATCCATTTTTTTTGTTAGGAACAGGAGAGACATCGTGGGAGTGAGAGAAGATTTGGGCAAGAAATTACTATAGTCTTTTCACTACAATATTATTATTTTGGAAGCAGTGAGATGGGCATACAGTGCAAAATAATGCTGTAGATCATATTGCTGCTACTCAAAATGACCCAAGATACCCATTTATCGAGAGAACGAGATGATTCTTCAGAAAAAAAATTAGTTGGGCTAAGAAAGGTTGGCTGGCTCTTAAGATGTATCTCTTTGAGTTACTGAATGAATCAACACCTCTGTGTCTCCTCCCCTCCCCCCCATGTGAACAATCTTCCTTCTCAAGGCAGAGGGACTCGAGGTGAAGATAGTACTTATTTCTGTGCATCTGCTGGGATTTGTATTCCAATTCATCATGACTCATGATCCCAAGAGAGGAATCTGAAACGACCCCAACTTCCTATTCCCGGATGAAGTGGGTAGTTGAAATATGGTAGATCCGTTATACCACTTCTATTTAATTATCTTTTAGCGCAATAATTTTAATATAATTGCTATTCTAATTAAATATAATTATAGAGAATTGTGGGCAAGTACTTTGTGTACACCTCTACATTTTGAAGCATCTTGTGCAGAACAAAATCTGAAGTGCTGCACAACCTGATTTATTCATATCGAGATGGGAGATTATTACAGCCAGACCGGAAAGTTGAAAAGAAAAACAGAACAACTCAAAAAAGGCCAGTGATAAATCATTGTCATAACATTGTCAAAAAGCAGCATGGAAGATGTCCATGTCATCACCAAGAGTTAAGCTTGACTTGAGGGAGGCCCCTGCTAAGTTCCATCTTAATTTTTCATATGCAGAAATCAGAAGAGCTTAGGAATCTAAAGATGAGGGCTTCTTAGCCATAAAAGGAGTGCCAACTGATAGGTTAGCTGGAGCCCAAACTACCTATCTTTGTAGTTAAATTGGTTAAAAGGCTAATTTCAGGATGGAGAGATGGATGTATACATCTGTGTCTGTTTGAGAGAATATCTGGTGGAGTTGACTCCAATTTACATTTTGCTTTTGCATGTGGCTTTCTGGTACATTAGGAACCACACAATCACGTTGGCAGGGGAAAAATATCCCATCCCTTTCTTATTTTTACACTAAATGTGCACATTAGCAAAGAAATAGATTTTCCCTGTCTCTTCCCTCCTAGGATTCCACATTTCTTTGGCAGATACCCTTCCAGCCTATTCAAGTGTCCTTTTGGTAACACCATGGTAGGACTACTGGATGGCGACCAACTTTATTTTCTCCTCCTCCTGCATCACAAGAAGGCCTACCTTTGAGAATACTACTTTGGATTCAGTGCAGGGGATGTAGAGGAGAACAAATAAAATTATCTACTTTAGAGGTTGCCAATGCTTTCAGGTTTCAAGTGTCTTTGCATAATTATGTGGAATGGTTTGGTGCACCTCCAAATTATTAAAATCCTAGCACATCTCATTAATGCACCTAACCCAGGAGAAGAAAATGAGGCTTATACTAATGGCCACTAGAGGGAAACCAATGACCATGTTTCTCTGCCTTCCTGTAGGCATTTCATTTGCAAAGTAGCTCTCTAAATCTTGCAGAACTGTAACATCACAAAGCCTTGGTAACTGTTAGCAGCCAAGTTACCTTCTGATATAGCTCAAGTTCATTCATTTATTTCAGATGCAATCTGGGGACTGTGTTTCACTCTGACATTGATTCGCTAACAATTGCAGTGCCAAGTTTCTCAAACCGGTGTTCAGATTTTCCTGATTTTCTAGTGGGTCACCCAATGAATTCCTTTTTCTGAACTAGATCCAGGACAGAAACAGAAATGGCTATTAATGTCTTTCATGGGTCCTATTTGCTATAAGGACAGAGATAACTTTCTCAGGTTTAAATAAGTTCCTAATTTTAATATCAAACTCATGTGGACTGAAATACACATTCAACTGTTCTAAATTGTCTCCTGTTAGCATGAACAGAAAGAAAGAAAGAAAGAAAGAAAGAAAGAAAGAAAGAAAGAAAGAAAGAAAGAAAGAAAGAAAGAAAGAAAGAAAGGAAGGAAAGTTCAGATGCATTTTTAGTATACTGTATCAGAACATCCTCCTATATTAATCAGGATGCACTGGACCAATCCAACTTGCCCCAAATCTGTGCACTGCAGGGTTTCTTCTAACAACATTAATGTCTGTTTCCCATAATAGTGACATATGAATAGTGTTAAGAGAACAGCTGTGAAGTGATGGATTCTGTGGGGAGTGGGGAATTGTAGATAGTCTTCAACTTACAACCATTTGTTGTAAGTGACCATTCAGTTAGAACAGCACTGAAAAAAGTAACTTACGACCTTTTTTCACACTTACGATCACTGCAGCATCCCCAAGGTCACATGATCAAAATTCTGATACTTGGCAACTCACTCATATTTATGATAGTTCGAGTGTGATCACTTTTTGCGACCTTCTGGCAAGCAAAGTCACTGGGGAAGCCAGATTCATTTAACAACTGTTACTAACTTAATACTGCAGTGATTCACTTAACTGAAAGGTTGTAAAATGGGGCAAAACTCACTTAACAAATATCCCACTTAGCAACAGAAATGTTGGGCTTAACTGTGGTCATAAGTCAAGGAGTACCTGTAGAAGAAAATGCAAAGATACGGCTTCAAAGACAAGTATTTTCAAAAATACCAGTTTTATATTTGAACAAAGATTAAAGTTCCATCTATTTTTTTTAAAGTGTTGCTGGTGAATTACATTTTATCCCTTTATATAAGATGCAGAGATAAAACGTGTAGTTTATTGCTGTTTGATCTTTTCTGGAGGCATCCAATAATAGAACTAGTCTTCTATAATTATAGGGAATGAAAACGTCCCACTATCAGTAATAACACAAGCATCAACATGCATATCCTTCCTTTTTAAAAATGTTATGGTGGCTCTTCTCTTCCATATTCTTCTAGTTGTCATGTGAACCCTGGACACATACCAGTTCTATAGTGCTCAGTGGTCTTACCTGTACCCTCTGCCATAGAGATGAGCAGAATCAGCGCCCATAAAACTGCAAACAAGTACAGAATATGATTGCAACATGAAACTTGCCATGAGCTGCCTCTTTTGCTTGCATAGGGTCAACAGTCCTCTCTGCCTGAGCCACAGTATAACTCCTGTCTGGGCCAGGCAGATTCATCCAGTCTCTCTGTAGAACTGCCACACACAGCAATTGGTCTCTGTGGTGCAGTAACTATGAGCATTAGGCTTTATATCTGAGACAAGGGAAGATATATTCAGTCTCCTGGATTAACGATACTTTCTTGGTCAGGAACAAATTGGCTGTAATTTTTAATATGATGTTTAAGAAGCAAGGCTACCTAGCAGGCACTAAGAGGTTGGCTTTTTGTCTGGGTCTGGCTGAACAGACATCCAAAAATTCTGCCTTGATTCCTGTTCCAAAAGATAGTAATCACCCTGCCACAGGTGCCAAGGTTTGTGTAGGCCCAAACTGGCTTTATATTCCCAGGCTGGGTCTAACTCTGAGCCCCTCCTTGGCTCCAACAGTGATTGATTGCATTCAAGACAATCCATCTGTCAGTGGCTTGTAGCCTCAGTTTTTCAACTTTGCGTTGGCAGAGGGCAGAGTGCTGGGTGCCAAAGCGGAGGAGTGAGAGCGAGGAGACCCTTGCACAGAGCTCCACCTATTTCTCTACATGTCTACCATCTCTCCTACTACCCTGCTCAGTGTAGCCTCCCCCCCCTCAACGGGCGTCCCACTTGGAAAGAGCCCAAACAGCTCGTTTCTTTCCCTAGCTAGCAGAACAAAGTACATGGCTTCACCAGTCATCCGGCTGGGTTACCGCATTCAAAATACCTGGCAGGGTAGCTGTAGAGTGGGATCTATTTAGGTTTTGCCTACGGAAAGCAAGATGTGGGGCCAGTTCCGTGTTCTTGGCATGGAGCATTATACCTGCTCCCCCGTTTTCAGGTTTCCAACCCGTCTAGCATGGGTGTGGGGGGGGATGTGGGGAGGTAAGGCGATGGCCACTGGTTAAAACCTTATTCCCTTCTTTTTGCGGTGGGTCCTTTTGGACTCGGTATGCCGGCAACGTAGAGCAGAGAGAGAGAGAGAGAGAGGAGAGGAGAGGAGAGGAGAGGAGAGGCGCTTCGCTTTCTGCTGCTGTTCGCGGTTCCCGAAGCTTGGCGCGCTCTCTAGCTCGGCTCGAGGCGCGAAGTGGAGCCGGAGATCTGCGTGTAGTCTTCCCTACCGCGGTGCCCTGGGGGAACTGGATGGCGGGGAAGGGCGGGCAGGTCGAGCCGCATGAGCTGCCTCTCCCTTGTTGCCTCCCGCTGTGGGGTCGGTCTCTCGGCCTTAAAATTTTCCGCTGGGCCACCCAAACAGAAACGGGGGAGGACTGGGTGGAATCGCCCCAGGGAAAAGGGAGGTGAGTTGTCAGGGAGCAGCCGCAGTCCAAACTTACTTTGTGCTCTTTGGAGAGAGAGATGAGCGGGCAAGAAAAGGTGCTCTCTCTCTCTCTCTCTCTCTCTCTCTCTCTCTCTCTCTCTCTCTCTCTCTCTCTCTCGCCATTGTGGATCGCACCCAAGGAAGTGGGTAGAATGTGCTTTCTTGTCATTGTGTGGCGGAGAAAATCGGAAAATGGGGCGGAACAAGGAGCGCGTCTCCCAAGTGAGAGGAAAAGGTAGACTGCTCTTTCGGCTGCCTCTCTACTAATCCCCCACTGTTGTACAATACCTCTCCCCACCCCATCAGTTCAAGGTGCAAGTCAAATGATAAAAGCAGCCTTTCCCTGCTCACTTGCTTTCTCAGGGCCTAGGCAGCAGCCATCCTTCAGATGGCAGAAAGCAATTTATCTTAATTCATTTAAGTGCCACCTGACTCCTAACACTTCTGGGTGGCTCTCACAGTACAAAAGAATGAAACACAATGCAATTCAAAAACAAAACTATCAAAAGGATAACAAAGCAAATTAAAACACATGCCTACAAGATGGAAAATCTGGCTGACAAACCCACAAGCAGTTCCAACCATCGTAACCCAACATCTGGGGGGAAAGCCAGGTTTTCATGACTCTGGAATGCTCTCTATACAGGAGCCACCTAGATCCTGTGGGGAGGATTCATTCCAGAGGGCAGGTCCTGTGATGGAGAGGGAGTTCCTTTTGGATCCCAAAAGATGACACTGTTTAATTGAAGGGACCTAAAGCATGTCAGCCCTCCTAGCTTGTATGGGCTGTACAGATACCATGGGAGGTAAGATGGTTCCTTAAATAATTGCGGCATGTAGGGCTTTATATATCATAACCAGCACTTTGAATTGCACCCAGACTGAATTACCTGACTGGTAATCAGTGCAACTCATACAGCAAGGTCTCATATGAGCATGCTGAGGCCTGCCGATCATTGCCAACCATGTTACATTTTGAATCATTTAACATTTCTGAGCTGTCTTCAAGAGCAGTGCCACGTAGAGCATGTTGTAATAACTGAGCCATGGGCTGACTAGGTCATGACTGATTGAAGAGCCTCCCAATCCTGGAAAAGCCACAACTGATGAACCAGATGAAGCTTCTCGGTCACATGTACCATCTGCTGTACTATCAGGCAGGAGCTATGAGTCTAAAAAGACTACCAGATTGTTCAGTGAATGGAGAAGTTCAACCTCACACAAAGTCAAAATTGCAATCTCCCTGGATTTAGGAGGCCCTAACAACGCGGTGGCTCAGTGGGTTAGGATGCTGAGCTTGTCGACCAGAAGGTCGGCAGTTTGGCGGGTCGAATCCCGAGTGCCGCGTAACAGAGTGAGCACCTGTTACTCGTCCCAACTTCTGCCAACCTAGCAGTTCGAAAGCACGTAAAAGTGCAAGTAGAAAAATAGGGACCACTACGGTGGGAAGGTAACAGCGTTCCGTGCGCCTTTGGCATCTAGTCATGCCGGCCACATGATCATGGAGACGTCCTCGGACAAGCGCTGGCTCTTTGGCTTTGAAACGGAGATGAGCACCGGCCCCTAGAGTCGGAAACGACTAGCACGCATGTGCAGGGGAACCTTTACCTTTACTTTTAACAACTGTAGCCATTCAGACTTGTAGGATTGAGCTTAAGATGTTTCCCCCCTCTTGCTATCTGACTGTACAGCATTCAGAAATTGGGACAGGACTTTGATAGCCTCACTTGGCCGATCTCTACAGTCAAGATTAATTTGGTATCATCAGCATACTTATGATATGAAGCGCCAAACGAATAGATTACCTCAACAAATAGTTTTATATGGGTGATAAACAGAAGTTGAGAAAGCATGGAGCCCTGAGGTAGTTCATAAAGGAGGGATCTAGGGAACCTTCCCCCTGACCAACATCAACTAGTGGCTCAGTGGTTAGAATGCAGTATTGCAGCAAGCTCTGTCCACAGTCTGGAATTCGATCCTGATGTGCTTGAAGTTGACTCAGCCTTCCATCTTTCCTCGGTAAAATGAGGACCCAGATTGTTTGGGGCAATACACTGATATTATAACTGCTCAGAGAGTGCTATAAAGCACTATGAAGCAGTATATAAGTCTAAGTGCTATTGTTATCCAAAAACGTTGATAGTTCTGAAGGAAATAAGAGAACCACAGAAAAACAGTGCCACCAGTTCCCAACCCCCATAACCTATCCAGAAGTGTACTATGGACAAGCATATTGAAAGTCCCTAATAGATCAAGAAGCACAAGGATGAGTGCAACATCTCCATCCAGGCTTTGCTATAGGTCAGGGGTGTCAAACTGCCAGCCCGCGGGCCGGACATCTCACCAGGAAACCATGCTCACCCCATTGCTGGCAATGGGGAAAAAGCTCCGATATGTCGCGCGACTTCACGTGACGTCGCGAGTTTGACATGTCTGCTATAGGTCATCAACAAGCGCATGACAACTGGCTTGAAACTTGCTGTCCCCATTGCCAATCTCTATTGAGCCTCTATTACCTCTGTTCTTAGTCATTGAACTTGTCTCCAGAATAATGGCTTACAAAGCCAACTATGCTGTCCCTCCCCAATCAGAGCATGTTTCTGCCACACTTAAGTGCTGGCTGTGGAGAGAACCTCCAAAAGGATTACAAACAAAGAGCAAGCAAGTGAGAAAAACCCATGGAATCCCACTGGTTGTCTCTTCTGGCTCCCATGTTTCCTTTCAGGGACTCCATTATTGCGAGCTATCCGGAGAGAGGGCAGAGAAAAGAGCATCCATTTCTTCCTCTTGTTCACCTTTCCCTACACTGTCCTTTTGGATGTGGCATGTGCACAATTTACAATACTTTGGTGTGATGCTGGCAAGTGCTGCACTGGGCTCAATTTCTTTATCTGTGAGGAAATAAGAAAACACACCTGCTTGCATTTGATATATGGACTTCCCTGTTGCAAGACTTAGGTGACCTTTGTTCCATTCTGTTATCAGGTAAAAATGTTTTTTGATGTGTATTACAGGTATCGTCACCCGACTAGTTGTTTAATGACCATTTGCTCTCATGCTGGCCTTGAACGGGTATTTTATAGCTGATAAAATACTTCTGGCAATCACACCAGCCACCAAATATCAAATGTCTTTATTTCAGATGCATGGCAACCTGTTTGCATTATGACTGGTTGCCAGGTACCCTGTAATTCTGCGGTTGCTATTTGCAATCTTCTTTGCCGGTTTCCTCAGAAAATCAATGGGGAAGCTGGCAGGGAAGGTTGCAGGCAGAGGGTTTGTTTCCCCAGTGCTCTGAGGGGTTTACCTTGTTGTCTTCCATCTCTTCCAGGAAAGCCTCTTGTGCCTTGGAGGAACAGACCTCAAATCTAGCAAAAATGCTATGGAACACAGTTTCTGAGCCCGTGGACCACAAGGGCACATAGTTATGTGCTTTTCCCCTGTATTGTCCATGACTGTCTTATTGCTTATCAGCCCTGGTGGTACTTTATATTTGCTCTTGATCTGGCATCACGGTTTCCAATGAATCATGTGATTCCTCAGACTTCCTCAGACTTCCTCAGTCTTCAGTGTAGGATCTCTGAACTCTCACATCCGTCTTTCCACTGCTTCTCAAAACGTCATCTAAATTTTGACAAATTAAAACTGACGAAATGCTTAAATTGCATGTAGATGATCCTTGTTATATACATTAATCTGTTAAATAAATATTCATACCTTCCAAAAAGTCACATCGGGTCAGGGATGGGGATAACATTCTTGAAGAAGATCCCTGGGTTACGTTTTCCATTCTGTGAGTGTATCCTACCAATTACCGTACTAATCAGAATATTATTGGGTGTTAGATTAATAATAGAAAATATATTCAGACATTGGACACCTGATATATGGAGCAAGTAACTCCTTCATATGTTTTATAACACATGTTGTCAACCAAATTATTAATTAAAACTAAACTTTTGTACTTATGAATTGGAAGAAATTATCTTTACCTCTGCTAACTACTCAGTTTTTGAAAAAAAGAGTATGTTCCACTCCCCATTCCTAGTACTTTGGGCAAATGGGTTTTTATTGTTTAGGAAAATTCTTTATTAGCAGCAGCAGAAGCATGTTATGTTTAAATTCAAGGAGTTCAAATTATTGGATTGGCAGCTGCATGACTTATAGAGATATTTCAGAGCTCCCTTATTTATTGAACTGGGGAAATGACGTTGATTATCCACAAACCTACATACACACATTGCAGGTGCACATTTATTCATTATAACATCTCCCTACACCCTTCCTTCAAAATATCCTGAATTGCATTTGTGAAAGAGGAGAAGCAATGTTTTTCTTCTATTCTGCCCAGTGATATGTTTGCAGATGAAAGCATTCTTCCCATAACGGAAAATCAGCGAACCTTTCCCACCATTCTCTCATTGTCTAATAATAGTGGATAGAATGCAAGTCACTGCTGAAATAGGAAGGATAATTCAGCAGCATCTGAGACAGAAGGAAAAAAATGAAGAGGTCAGAAGTTGTTGAAATTTTGAGTGTCTGACATAATAGGGATGTTGCTCATCCAAAGCACAGTGGCAGTTTTGGAAGGATTCTGAGGATCATAGTCAGATTTTAGAAGGCCTTGTTTTACATACGCCTAAGCCTTAGTTATTTTTTTTATCCTATCTTTATTACTTTTATAAGTAACTAAAGGGGGCAAACATATTATACTCCTTTCTCCTCCTATTCTCCCCACAACAATAACCCTCTGAGGCAGGGTTGGGCTGAGAAAGAGTGACCAGGGTCACCCAGCTGGCTTTCATGCCTACCTAAGGAAGGACTAGAACTTACAGCCGCTTTCTTTCTAGGTCAACACCTTAACCATTAGTTTGAACTGGCTGGAGATGGAGATGAGAAACAGGTTAGACCCAAGATTTCCCCAACCTACTTATCTTTAGATGCTAGCTTGGTATTGTGCATTGAACATGTTGGCAGGGCACCTAAAGTTGAGAAAGATCAAGAGCATCAGTTACTTTTGATCATCCTATTTTCAGTATTAATGATTTTTTTCATTTTCTTTCAGTCTATTCTAATGTTCCCAGTTATGGCCTTTGTTTTCTCCTATAGTTGAGATTCTGCTTTTGGAAGTGCCAGTCTTTTGAAAAGATACCAACAGATCTGCTTGTGTCCTGGTGAGATAGGCTAGTTTGGCCCATGTTGCACTCTCCCTCACACACACCGTGGCTGGGTGTCTGTGGGACGTGTCAAGGGGCAGGGAGGGGAGAACATACTCTTAGCTATTACCAGGAAGGAAGTCAGAGATGTGAACTTCATTGCTCGGAAAATTGGTCTTTTCCCGTTTACAATGATAAGTCTTCACTGCAAAGCTGACCCCTGTTCCTAGGGCAGCTGCATAATAAGCTCTCCATAAACCTTCTCTTTGTGGTTGATACACAATACTTTGTCCTTGGGATCTGTAGGCCATTTGGAGCACAATGCTAATTGAGTTTTTAGAAATGGAGCTACCCAGATGGCCTTCTTACTTACTTGATCTGCTTGTGTTTGTTTGAATATAAATGTGAATATATACACATGCACACAAGTCAGGTATGTGTACATCCTGACTTTAGCACAGTGCATTATGCTCTACAGCTCATACCCTTTTTCCTTATACCATGGAGCCCTACAAAGTCAGTGAATAAACAATAAACCACCCATCTTGCCGATAGTTCACCATATGACAAGGGCCAGATGTTGACAGTCCTGTTTGCTTATTTATTTTATTTTATTTCCTCTCAGTTCCAGTAAGTTGTCCTGCCCAAGTAGCTCATGATTAGGCAGCAAAAAGCCTTTAATCTTGCCAATCTGATTTACTGTCATTGAAAATAACTACTTCCCGTTAGCGGGTACAGGCTTGGGAACATAGTGCTGTACCACAGAGTTATCCTACCAGATGTATCTCCTTTCCTGGCTATTTTGCCAGCCACTTAAATATTGGTTAAGCAGGGCAGTGAGATCAAACAACATACCAGAGGCTGGGTGGGTGGCCTTGGCATAGAAAAGGCAATGAAGAGAGGCAAGGAGACTTAAAAAGGGGCAAAGAGAGATCAGGGTATCAAGAAACTGCATAAATCTGTCCAGAAGATTGTTAGGACCCTGTAGAAGCTAGAAAACAGTAGCTTGGGTGTGAAACTCAAACAGTAGGCAGAGCAAAATCTTGTGGAGGGTACGTTGTGTGGATTGGAAGAAGTTTGACCCTCCGCAAACATGCTTTGCATCCTTTTACATCTCCAAAGGCTTTGGCAATTAATCAAAGGAAAGATTGCCAGGAAGTCAGTAGTTATCAACTATTCTTTCTCATGGCAAAGCAACAAGAGCAGAACTCACACACACACACACACACACACACACACATACAAACACACACACTTTTGCAAGGGATATTCTCATTCATTAAACCATAGAGTGCCAGGAAGGCATTGGCCAAATTAGAAGCCACCTGAGAAATGTGGGAATGCCCACCTGGAAGGTTCTTGGGAGGCTCCTGCTGCACGTTTTCTGTGTTGTGTATTAATCATTTGCTCTCCTCTTTGCTACTCACCAATTGAAAAGGGTTGCCTTGTCTGGATTTGTCTTCCTGACCTGGAAAAAGGCTGTGCAACTTGGATGAATGAATGCACTCGTAACCCTGAGGCTTTTCTGTTAAGCTTAGACTAGAATATTACTTGAAGGTTATATGACAGTCTTTTTTGTGCATGTTTGTGGGTGGTAATTTCACTTTTCATGTGGTTCCTATTGTGCTCAGACTGTGTTATAGTCTAGCGGGAATTACACTTTTTGAGCAAAGTCCAGTATTTTATGCCAGGAAAGTTGTATTCCACAGTAGTTCCTAGTTAGAAAACTTCTCTCTTCTGAAGAAAGAATGGAGCCACAATTGCAGAAATACCATAGTTCATCTCTTGGGCATAATTAGTGACATAATTTCTCAGACAGAGCAAGTGTCTTTCTTGATTTCCTAAGACATACTCAGTATTAAACAATCAGATGTTAAGCATATTCAGTGAGGATGTTAGCTATTAGCAGTGACAGCTAAATGCAGCTTCTGTATTCAGTGTAAGCAGAGTTTGGAACATAGTTGTCAGCATGGGGCACACAACAGACTAGAGCTATTGACCTTCATGTGTTTGAATGATGTGTTAGAAATAGAACTTTCTTTAGACTCTGACAAGTCCAGAACCTCTCTACCCTTCATTAAAACACACCTGGCTTTTTTCAGACTTTCACACAAGCCTGGGGAAAAAATGTCACTATTTGAAGGAACAGGTTAACATTAAGCTGAAGGAGTACAGCTATATTAGTCCTTGGTAGCCAACCATTAGGAGAAGTTTGGAGAACCTGTTCTGATTAACACATATTTTTTTAAAAAGCACCAGCTTTATTGAGCTATAGCTCACTTCATCACTCTGCCTCTGGTGAAGTGAACTGCAACTCATGAAAGCTTAGGCCTTTTAATCAAATATATTAGTCTACAAACCTGCTACTGGGCTAATTAAAGTTAATGTGTCTCTTAAACGTAGCCACAAGTTTTCTCGAGCCCTATGAAATTTTGAAAAATGGCAGGCTGCTTTAATGAAGAGCAAGGAAATGCTGCCAACCTTGCTTTCCTTTTGGAGATCAAATTAAGTCAGTTAAGCACTGCCATTAAATAAAGTGAAGTTTAAAACAGCCAACAGTTTCTCCACAGCCTGAGTGTAGGAAAAAACGTTCTTGTTTCTTGAGAGGATGGAGTAGGGAAATCCATTTTTATTTAGATTTATTTTTCAACCTTTCTAAAGAATTTCATGGCTAAGGCCCAAGATAGAAGAGGAAAAGCAGTAAGATAATTTGATAGCTACCTTTGGAGAGGTTGCAGAGAGGTTTTGAAATAAAGGACTACTTTAATAAAAAGCAGAGATTTATGGTATTCATGCTAAGCCTGAAACACTTCTTCTGAATCATTTTTGAAGCATGCACAGCTTTAGCCCACACATCTGGTTTGGGAATTCTGGAAACTTTAGCCCAGATAGAAGGGAGTTCAGATCTGGAGAAGGCTGCTGTATCTCATGGTTGCCTCATTTGCTGGCACGTAGCAATCATGTCTTTGAAGGTAGCATAAATCTGTTATCTCCTCCCTTTGACTTTTCATAGCCAATAATATGCATTTCTCTCAGACACACATCCACTCCTATCCCCCATACCACCATTATAATTAATTCAAAGCATCATTGATTGGAGCTCCACCCTGCATCAGTCAACAATTTATTTTTCACATTCATATTCCATCCAGATTTACATCCTGCCTGGTTTGCTAAATGTAGCCTGTGAATATTTTTCTTCTGCTGGTTCATCCTTTCCCGCGCAGTTTTCCGAAGACTATAACAGTCAATAAAAGAAGGCCCCTCTCATTCCTCTAAATACAAAGCCTTATTTATCAAATTTATATGGCTGTCCATCCCAGAAAAAATGACTGACCAGTGAACATTTAAATAAAACAATAGATATATAAAATTATTATTAAATATTAAAAGACACAAGTGGATAAATGTGAGCTGCAATCAGGGAGCCCTCTTAAGATCTCATCGGTTTCCTGGGATACCCCCCCCCCATGCCTGAATGAAATAACCAAGCCTTGAGGGACTTCCAGAAAATGAACAGGGATGGAGTTAAACTCACTTTCGGAGGGAGAAAATTCCATAAGGTAGGTGTCATGGCAGAGAAGGTCCAAATCCTGGGAACTGCCAATGTAAGTTCAGTAACAGAAGGGACCCACAGCATGCCTTCTGTGCCAAATCTGATGGGACAGGTGAATATAATTTCAGTCTTAGCATTATCTTCTGGAGAGAAAGAACTTAATACAACATGATTCCAACTAATTTTTATTGATGATTTCAATGAATTGCTTGGTGCATTTCTTTGTTCACATTTATTTATTCCACCTGAGCCTGTTTGGATTGGAGTGGGCTTTAATATTGTAAAATAAATAATTTAAAAATTGTATATTCTGGACTTGAACTGACTTTTGCAAAATAAAATGCACATCCATAATTTGCATCATCTTGGCTGCTTACTTCAGTTTTCAGATTGCAAGACAGAATTGATGGGAAGTTGCACAGAATGGCAAAAGCACTACATATGGACTAGTTTAGCCAATTTTGACAATGGAGATGCTGAAGCAATGTCACAACTTTATAAAATGACTTGATAATGGTTTCTATTAGTACAGCTGTAACCTCTTGCACAGGTTTTATTTTTTTTTTTATTTTAATTCCATTTATATCCCGCCCTTCTCCAAAGACTCAGGGCAGCTTACAAGCTTAGCAGTAGCCTTCATTCTATGTATATGCCTGCTTATTAGGGCTTTCACACACACCCCAAGCGGCATTATTACAAAGTCAGCTTAATTGCCCCCAACAATCTGGGTCCTCATTTTACCTACCTCGGAAGGATGGAAGGCTGAGTCAACCTTGAGCCTGGTGGGATGTGAACCTGCACTAATTGCAGGCAGCTGGTGTTACTTAAGGAGGCATTAGCCCACTGCTCCACCAAGGCTCTTGGTGGTTTGACAGAGAAACTGGTAATATGGGTTGGGGCATTTATAATATCACAAACAAGCAAGCAATCCAGAGTTGTACAGTCAGCAATATCACATTTCTTTTCATTTGGTCCAGATCTGGTCCAAAACCTTTAAAATCCATGAAGTAGAATAAGCAACCTTACTCCTTTCTGTCTTCTGGACTCCTATCAGCTCTTGTTAATGTAAACAATACAGGTGGTTCTTGACTTATAACAGTTTGCTTAGTGACCATTCAATGTCACTGAAAAAAGTGGCTTATGACCATTTTTCACAGTTACAATATTTCCAGCATCCCCTTGGATCATGTGATCAAAATTCAGATTCTTGGCAACTGACTCACATTTATGATGGTTGTACTGTCCCAAGGTCATAAGATCACTATTGCAACCTTCCGACAAGCAAAATCAATGGAGAAGCCAGATTCACTTAACGGGGTTACCAAGTGATTCACTTAACAATTGAGGCAAGAAAGGTTGTAAAATGGGACAAAATTCACTTAACATATGTCTCACTTAACAACAGAATTTTGGGGCTCAATTACGGTCATAAATTGAGGACTACCTATAGTAAGCAAATGTGGAGAGTGGCAAGCTGCTTAATTCTACTTAAGATGAATCTCTTAGCATTTCATTTTCCATATTATCCTCATGGAAACATTGTATCCAACCACATTTGGACGCTTAGCTAATGCAGCATTTCTTTGATACCAATCTTGGTAGTTGAATTCTCAGCCAAAACTCAACATTGGCAACAACAGGAGTAGAGGAATAAGCAATGGGGGAAGTTGACCTCAGTCAAATTGGAGAAAAAAATTCGTTGCATTTCACCTAACTCCACCCCTGCTTGAGGTTGTAAACTGTTTCACAGTAATCTTGATAATGAGTGTTGATAATGAGGGATCATCTTGGAAACTTTGAAGATATGCCAATGAAACACGTTTCTAGGCAGGCTGAGTGCTGTTTCCTCCTTTCTGAGTAATCCCAATCACTCCTTTGCATTTCTCTCTCCCCTCTCTCCTTAGAAGTTAAACACTGGCAGTCTTTTTCCAGGGCTGTTGTCCAGTTTGCTGTTTTTCTGTTCTGATGTTTTCTGATGAGTCGGATCTTTGGGAGGAGGAGTTGTGGTAGTAGTAGAATGCCACCCGCTCTGCCATTGGTGTTGCCATGGTGACTCCCTCCTACCTGCCACAACAACTTTTCCAGTAAACCCCCTGCAGAACTCTGGGCTTCCCGACAGCCCCGCCCTCTGGCTGCATAGTGGATGGCGGGCTGGGGAAGAGGAATGAGGGTTTAATTTTATTTAATTATTTGTGCTCTTAACTCTTGGCAGACCAGAATGGAGAACAAGGATGGTTGGTCTGCTGCAGAAGTGTTTTGGTGATAAAAGACGGTAGCTCCACTATGTGCCTAAGAACTCAGGTTTTATGAAAGAAACACAGAGTCTCCACTTCAGCTTCTGATTGCAGTTATAATTGTGGGAGAACTCCCAGCCTGCCCTGATCCATTGTAATTTCCGAACTCTAACTGCGTTTTTGTGGTCTGTGAGAAAGGAGGAGTCAGGCAAAATCAACATAAACCTAAATGTAGATTAGGTAAATTTGAAATAAATGCAATCAGGCCATAGCAAAATGGTTTTGCCTTTTGCCTGTCAGGTATAGTTTCTTTTTATTTATTGCATTTATCCAAACTCTTATTCCCAGGGCAGAACACCCTTTAATGTAGTAAACAATTTTATTTATTTATTTATTTATTTATTTTAATTCCATTTATATCCCGCCCTTCTCCGAAGACTCAGGGCGGCTTACAAGCTTAGCAGTAGCCTTCATTCTATGTATATGCCTGCTTATTAGGGCTTTCACACACCCCCCCAAGCGGCATTATTACAAAGTCAGCTTAATTGCCCCCAACAATCTGGGTCCTCATTTTACCTACCTCGGAAGGATGGAAGGCTGAGTCAACCTTGAGCCTGGTGGGATGCGAACCTGCACTAATTGCAGGCAGCTGGTGTTACTTAAGGAGGCATTAGCCCACTGCTCCACCAAGGAGCAAAAAAGAATATAAAATTAAACAGTGAAGAATGGTGTATATAGTTTTGACTTTCCTTCTTTCTCCCTCATTTAACTCTGGTCTTTCCAGGCTACTAGTTACTCTGACACAGTATCCTAATCTAATTTTATAATGTGAGAGTAAGAAAATCAGTAAAGTTGGATTCTCCATCAGGTTTAAAGGGACAAACTGTTCCTTATATAGAAGGAGGTGGCTTTTGATTCTGGTTGATTCTTTGGCCTTCCCCTTTGTGCTAAAACGGGAGGTACGTTTGCTTGAGAAGTGGAACGTTTATGTACATTCCTTTTATTAAATTCCAACAGCCTAGTATCTTTTCACCACCTTTGTCAATCATCTTTCCATCAAAATTATGACATGATACAACAGCGGGCATTTACACAGATATTTCATATTTCATTTCTAAAAATGCACACACTGTATTGTTGAAAGAAAAATCTTCAGAGTCCAGTCCAAGCTGGGAATAAACAAAATGGAGACTGCTTTAGAAAGAAAGTTCTACTTTATTGAGTTGCAGAACCAGACAGAAGTGTGGTTCTGGAGCAGCTGACCACATGGAGCTGGGAGTGGTGGGTTTCTATGCCTTCTTGGGCTTTTGTGTTTGAGGTTCTTCCTGTGCCTGTGGCATGAACTTTAACCTGAGCTTTTGAGTGTGTTCTTTTGGTATTCTCATGGTGGTGGGTTAATCCTATTATGTCCTAAAGGTCATGTCCTGCTTCTTTGAGGCTGGGGCTGATTGCTTTGTCCAATGTTTAATTTTTGGGCGAGGGGTTGCTGGTTCTAATCCTATCACCCTGTTGTTGTTAGCTGTCAAATCTTGCTCCAAGGGATTTCAAAAGATCCTGTCTTGAATGGGCTTCTGCAGGTAGCATTTGCTTAGGAATAGGACCTCAGTCTTTCTGAATGAGATTATCATAACTGCATTTCTACAGAGCGGGCCTCTGCCTGGAGCTATTAAGAAAACTGGGCCTGCTTTTCTGCTTTTAAGATCCTTTGGGGAAATGTAATATTCTGCCTTTTTAATATTCCCCCAAATATTTCCTTTTCTGGAGGGGGGAACCTCCTATAGCAGGGATTTTCAACCTTTTCTCCCATTGTACCACTTTTTAGGATATGGCAACATCTGAGTACCACCAGTCGCCTAGCAGGGTGTCAAAAACTTGACAAAAAAAAAAGAAAAAAAGGGGGGGGGGGAAGTGATGAAGTACAGGTAGTCCTCAACTTAGAACAGTTTGTTTAGTGACTGTTCGAAGTTACAATGGCACAGAAAAAGTTCCCCTCAAGCCACAGCCGAGCAAGACACCTGCCTGTCCACCCAGCAGCACTCTTCCTCCTGTACGAGGTTTTCATTGTTGTGAGCATTTCTGTTGAGTATTGGCAGCAGGGGTGGGGTGGGGGGGTGTTTGGTTTTTATTCCCCCCCCCTCTGCTGGGTGGTTGCAGCAGGTTTTGGTCACTTCACATGACCCTGGGACACTGTGAGTGTCATAAATACGAATCAGTTGCCAAGCATCTGAATTACAAGACCCTGGAGATGCTGCTACATTCCAGCTGATCGGTGCTTCTTCTGGGCTCAGAAGTGTCAGGATCAGCGGTGAGCTCCAGCTGGAGCCTGGCGCTGATACTGGCACTTCTGCTGAGCCCTGACAGCCCTGAAGAAGCGCTGATCGTGGCACTTCCACTGAGCCCCGACAGCCCTGCAGCTCCAGCTATCTCTCGCTCAGGCCTGTGTGGTGCTGCCACCGGTTCAGCTCATTCCCCTCCCCCGCTACCACTTTTCTAGGATGGTTGCGTACCACCTGCCAGGTGCCAATATACCACCGGTGGTACCCGTACCACTGGTTGAAAAGCCCTGTCCTACAGTATATTGATATTCAAACCTAATTCCATGGGTAAATCAATCAATCTCCACAAATCTGTAAATAAGAACTGAAGCTGCAGAACAGGTGGCTAATAGGATAATACATATCTAATAATATTAATATATTAATATAAAATGTATTAATCTTAATAATGTATTAATCTTAATAATATATTAGGCTAATAATAGTACTTAATACTGAAGTTTTCTGAAGGGCCACAGGTTGGAGCAAATGCCATACAATGCCATTTGCCTCTTTCATTTCCTTTCTAAAGCAGGGATGGTACAGAAATATAAAGTGCTTTAATTGTTTTCTCTGCAGCCCAGACCAGGATGAATAATTGAGAGGTCTTTGGGGGGAATTAATCAAAGCTATTATTGACAGTAAATAACTTTTGCTAAGATGATCAACAGCTTAAGAGAATAAACACAGGGAAGCGGCCACCTTAGAGTTTACATTCTTCGCCTGCCCCTTTAACAACACTGATGATTGCAGATTCTGGATGACTACTAAATGTCAGTCAAGAGCTTCCTTTATCTCTGCTGCCATGTCTGTAGCAGTCTGGATTTCTGCAACCCAGATATGAAAGCCCAGTTTTGGGGTCCCCACAGGAAGCATTAAGACCTGCAAGAGAAAGGGCAGCAGAACTACTAAAGCAGCTGTCATGGAATCAGCCATTGCTTATGCTAGAAACAAAGTCCTTGGATACTCTAGCAGATTCCCTGAACATGCCTACCAACCGCTCTCTTACTTTTCTTGCTCTCTTCCTCCTACAGTAGGTGAAGGAAGCATAAAAATATGAGTGACATACAACCCATACATGATCCGCAAAATTCCCAGTGACCAATAGAGGGCAGTCATGAGATACCAAAAGCACTAATGCATATGTACCATCTAGTGGCCTTGAAGGGTATGGCAAAGAAAGACCTTCGGGACTCTGAGTTCGAGGGAGGGTGGGAAAGGGGTGCTTTGGAAACTGAGCAAGGTCTTTGCAGGGATTAGCCTCTCCTGCTCCTATAGTGGCGGTGGCCAAAGCTGTTCTTTGTGCTTCCTCCGATACAGTATTTAAATTGCTGTAGTCTGGTGGGTGGGAAGGCTTGGCACAGTTGTTCTCTCCTGTTGGGCGGAGGGGACGCCTGAAAAATTTCCTCTGAGAGCTCTCCTTAACACTCTGGAGGTGATGGAAGGAATGTCTGAACTGTGTGTGCAAGTGTGCGTCAGTGGGGAATCTCTGTCATGTAAACTGTTATGTATTGGGCTTGCTTGTTAACACCACGTGGTAACGGCTGGTAGGTTTCCAGAGCAGGGAGCTAGCTAACGGCTCCCAGCATCTCAGACAACCCGTCTCCAGCGCTGCTATTGGTTGCCTCTAGGCGGCAATAGGTTGCTTCAAACCTATTGGCCGCCGCCTAGGGGCCAAAGTATAAATTGCTGTAGCTGCAGCCCTGTTCTCTAGTTCAGATCCTGCAAGAAATAAACCATATTCTTTGCTGAACTCACTCGCCTCGTCTTCATTCCTGCGCAACGAACCCAGTACACAACATAAACTACTCAGGCCCACACAGCTGGAATGGGTGGGAAGGCACGCCGTGCCTCTGAGCTAGGCTGTAGCTTCCTGCTTCTTTTGTTTAGCTCCATAATGGAACAAGCCCCACGTTGCCTGGTGAGACAACAGAACAACCATTGGAGACTATTAATTCGCTGTCACAGTTACTTGTTGCAACATTAAGTGGGCAGGCTACAATGCCTCCACTTTTGGGGGGGAGGTGGGGAGGGAGGATTTTTTTGTTGATGAAGAAACAGTCTTTATTAAATCAAGCCAGGCAGTGCGAAACAACTCAGAATTGCTGGCAAGGAGTGTTCTGCCTTGGCTCTTGAGAGCAAAGTCTTGTCTCCATTTGTCACTGACTTGGAAGAGAATAAATAATTTTCATAACTTCACAGTGGACATCATTTTCTGAGCACGGGAATTTTGCCACATCTGTTTTGTCAGAATGCAATATCTGATGAGGAGGTTGTTACTTGACTGCAGGGAAGGTTGATTCTTAACGAAGGTGATTGCAATAGAATAAGATTAACATCTTGATACATAGCAAGCAACCTCCTCTGAGACTGAGCATACTACCGGTATTTGGGAATTCTTATCCAATTCTTGCCGCAGAACAAAAAACACAGTTGTATTTTATTTATTTATATCCTGCCTTTTATTTTACAAATAGTGCAAGGCAGTGAATACACACAATACTCCTTTCTTCTCCCATTTCCCCAAAACAACCCTGTGAGATGAGTTCGGCTGACAAAGGGTGACTGGCCGAAAGTCACTCAGCTGGCTTTCAAGGCTAAGGCAGAACTTGAACTTAACAATCTCCTGCTTTCTAGCCTGGTGCCTTAACCACTGGACCAAAATGGCTGTATGTATTCATTTCATGAGCAATTATGAGGACAGGAAACTTCTGGATAGGAATCAGGCTTGGTTTTTTACTGCCATAAAACAGCAATGTATCAAATTAGGGCAAGGAGCAAACATGGATTTAACAAGTGTTAAATGAGTGGAATCATCAAGGGATGCAAGTTTTTATTAAGAGTACCCCTGATTCTTTTGATAGAAATTATTTTATGAGGGATCCCTGATTATTTTGTCTGTGGCTTTTCCTAGTGTGTCTCCTAATACTGTCATGTAAATAAAGGACTCGGATGACCTTCAAGCTATTTTTTTCCCGTTGCATTCCCAGAAAATGGGATTTCCTCATGGTCTGCAGCTTTGCCAGGAAAGTCTCATGCTTCACAGTGCAGCATAGCAATCAGGGTGCCTGGCTCTCGATGATTGTTGCCAGCGATCCTGAGGTTTTATTTGACAGATGAGAGGCACTGTTCTGGGAAACAAATATGGCCATTTCTCAAGGGACATAATTACAACACACCAGTGACTATATTCCCATTGAAGGCTCTGTAGTTAGTTCTGTAATGAAGGCAGGCTCTGTGCTACAGTTAAGCCACAACACTCCAGTTGGTTTAGCTGGGCACTGCCTGCAGAAACACACACAGTACTTCATATTCTTCCCCAAAGTACTGTCAAATCAGGATATTTAAAAATAAAATAATTTTAAATCAACCAACTTTAGCTCTGCCGATAACCCCTTCAGAGGAGGGGAACGAGGGAAGTGAGTAAATTCAGGCAAAACGTACATTTCTAAGTTCCTCACTGTATAATATTAGATTTGGATTGTTTTCCCTGCCTTTTTTATTTTTATAAATAACTCAAGGAGAGGAACTTACCTAATATTCCTTCTTCCCCCTAATTTCCCCACAACAACCCCTGTGAAGTGAGTTGGGCTGAGAGAGAGAGGGGCTGGCCCAAAGACATCCCACTGGCTTTCATGTCTAAGGGACGACTGAAATTCATAAGTCTCCTGGTTTCTAGCCTGGTATCTTAACCACTGGACCAAACTCATTTATATAATAGTAAAAGTAAAGGTAAAGGTAAAGGTTCCCCCGCACATGCGTGCTAGTCGTTTCCGACTCTAGGGGCCGGTGCTCATCTCCGTTTCAAAGCCGAAGAGCCAGCGCTTGTCCGAGGACGTCTCCGTGGTCATGTGGCCGGCATGACTAGACGCCAGAGGCGCACGGAACGCTGTTACCTTCCCACCGTAGTGGTCCCTATTTTTCTACTTGCATTTTTTACGTGCTTTCGAACTGCTAGGTTGGCAGAAGCTGGGACGAGTAACAGGTGCTCACTCTGTTACGCGGCACTCGGGATTTGACCCGCCAAACTGCCGACCTTCTGATAGACAGGCTCAGCGTCCTAACCCACTGAGCCACCGCGTCCCTTATTATATAATAGTAAGGACCACCAAATATATTTCTTCTCTTAGGAAGCTCCAGTCCTGATGTGGCTCTTCATTACTGTATATCAGCCAATCTTTCTGAAAGAGCTCTGGAGTTCGGATTGTTGTTTTCTGATTTAAATGCCTCTTCTAAATGTTTTCTTGGTTTCCCCTGCCTAGTGCAGCTTGAAGTCCCCAGCTGGAATGCAAGTGAGGCGGGAGACTTGCCTCTTCCCTTTAGTGAGGCTCAGACAAGGATTTCCTTTCTTACTGGCCAGGCTGTTTGACTTGTTCCTCTGCCAGCCATTAATATACTCTGACAAGCCCAACCATCGGTTTCCTATAAATCAACCCAGTGTTAATGGGTAGGGAGCACAGCCTACAAAGCCCCTTGCTGGTAATTGCTTTGAAAACAGAACGGTTGAGTCCATAGGCTGACTCCTGAGAGAGAAGACACCCAGGGAAGGGAGTTTTCAAGTCTGGAGAATCTGATGCAAAAGTGGATCCTGGAAGTGAGAGGTGTGTAGATTTAGAATTGTAAGAGAGCAAACGCAGCCTTTCTTATGAAGACCCTTGTAATTCAGTTTTTTACTGAGTTCCAGCAGTGTGCTAAAGGTAGTGGGGATTTTTTTCCCCTTAGGAGGGTGGCAACATGATATGGATATTTAAATGGATTAATCCTACCATATGTTTATCGTGGGCAGACAGATCTTGAAGTGGGCTCTAAATTCAAACAAAACCTACAGGAGAACAACTGGCAGCTGTGCTGCATTAAACCTATATCATCCCAAGGCAAGTCACTGCAAATTGATCCAGTGAGGCCAATTCTAGCGATCAGCATCTGGTAAAGAGGCAAGAAAGCTAGGTTTCTTGGAAATGACTCTTCAGGGATCACACTGAACTCCTAGATTCCAGGAAGAAGATGTAAGTTAAGGGATTTTCAAAATGTGAGATTCCTCTAATCCAGCTCAACCAGATGTTAGCCATATTTTAAACATAATCCCCATTATGCACATTTCATTTTGGCTCTATTGTTTTGAATTGCCTCTCTGCCAGGATTAAGATGAATTGCACAATGAGGCTGTTTCCAAACAGATTTAATTTAATTTAATTTAATTTTATTAGATTTATATACCGCCCTTTCCCGAAGGACTCAGGGCGGTTTACAGGGCATTTTAAAATCACACCAATACAAAATACAAAAGTTAAAAAACAATTAAAAAGATTAAATTATCCCTGAAAATAAAAACCCCAGTTAAAAATTCTCAGCCTGGGCCAGAGAGCTCAAAGAGCCAAGTCTTCAGGTCCCGGCGGAATGAACACAGGTCAGGGGCAGTCCTGAGCTCCACGGGCAGCTGGTTCCAGAGGGCAGGCACACCCACAGAGAAGGCCCTCCCCCTGGGTGTTATCCGCCGGCAATCTTTTACTGGCGGCACCCTGAGAAGACCCTCCCTGTGTGAGCGCACTGGATGAAGGGAACTTGATGCTGGCAGCAGGTGTTCCCTCAAATATCCCGGATCCAAGCCATTCAGGGCTTTATAGGTCATCACCAGCACCTTGAATCTCACCCGGAAGGCAACCGGAAGCCAATGCAGCTCACGGAGTAGAGGTGTTACATGGGAGTATCGGGAAACCCCCATCACAACTCGCGCGGCCGCATTCTGCACCAGTTGAAGCCTCTGAGTGGTCCTCAAGGGCAGCCCCATGTAGAGAGCGTTGCAGTAGTCTAAACGGGAGGTCACGAGCGCATGAATGACTGTGCGTAGGGCATCTCGGTCCAGGTAGGGTCGCAACTGGCGCACCAGGCGAACCTGGGCAAAAGCCCCCCTGGTCACGGCTCCTATATGATCTTCAAAATTGAGCCGTGAGTCCAGGAGGATGCCCAAGTTGCGAGCCCTATCAACGGGGGGGTAACACCTCACCCCCCATCATTAAAGGTGGAATAGTTTGGTTAGCCCGAGATGCTGATATGCACAGCCACTCAGTCTTGGCAGGATTGAGACGAAGCCTGTTTCTCCCCATCCAGACCTGGACCGCCTCCAGGCAATGGGACATCACGGCGAGGGCATCGCTGGGTTGGTTCGGGGTGGAGAAAAAAAGTTGGGTATCATCAGCGTACTGATGATACCCCACCCCGGAACCACGAATGACCTTGCCCAGCGGCTTCATATAGATGTTGAACAGGAGGGGCGAGAGAACCGACCCCTGAGGAACTCCACAAACGAGAGGCCTCGGGGTGGATCTCTGCCCTCCCGTCAACACCGACTGCGAGTGGCCCAGGAGATAGGAGAACCACCGTAAAACGGTGCCTCCCACTCCCAGCCCCCTGAGACGCCGCAGTAGGATACCATGGTTGATGGTATTGAAAGCTGCTGAGAGATCTAATAGGACTAGGACAGAGGAGCAACCCCTGTCCCGAGCCCGCCAGAGATCATTCACCAGCACGACCAATGCCGTCTCCGTGCTGTGCCCGGGCCTGAAACCCGATTGGTACGGGTCCAGATAATCAGTTTCCTCCAGGAACAGAGGAAGCTGATGCAGCGAAGGTTGGAGACTGGACGATAGTTATTTAAAACAGCCGGGTCCAGGACAGGCTTTTTGAGGAGGGGTCTCACCACCTTCAAGGCGGTGGGGAAGACACCCTCCTTCAAAGAAGCAGTTATTACTGCCTGGAACCAGCCTCGTGTCCCCTCCAAAGCCGCATAAACCAGCCAGGAGGGGCACGGATCCAACAAACAGGTGGTGGAGCTCAGCCTCCCCATGATCCTGTCCACATCATCAGGGGAAACAGGATCGAACTCAGTCCAGATAACATGCTCAAGACCGTCCGATTCCTCCACGTCAGACTCCGCCCAGTCAGAGTCCAAACCAGCCCGGATCTGAGCGATTTTGTCCGTCAGATGATGACTAAACTCCTTGGCCCGCCCCTGCAAGGGATTCTCCCTCACCTCCTGGTTAAGAAGGGAGCGAGTCACCCTAAACAGGGCGGCCGGGCGATTATCTGCGGACGCGATGAGGGCGGTGAAGTAATTAGCCCTCGCCGTCCTCATCGCAGCAAGATAAGACCTTATAAAGGTTCTTAACTGCAATCGGTCAGATTCGGAATGGCTGGACCTCCAACCACTCTCTAGACCCCGTCTTCGATGTTTCATCTCGCAGAGCTTCACAAAAAACCATGGAGCCCAACGGGATCTGCGCCGGGTCAGAGGTTGCAAGGGTACAACACAGTTGAGTGCCTCAGTGGCGCCCTTTCCCAGGCATCCACCAAGGCATCAGCTGGGCTGTGAGATGGCTCCTATCACTACTAATCAAATGACATCCTTCAGCTATTACTCTTTTCCTTCTTAGATTCTTGCTGGGGATCTCCACCTGAATGGAGAACGTTGGGCCTGTTGTGTAGCAGGTTCTTTGGCGCAGGAAAGAAGGTGAGACAAGCGAGTTCAGGCAAACTCATGGTTTATTGCTTGCAAAATGTGAACTGAGAACTGAGCTGTAACTAGCCGCAATTTATAGTCTAGCCCCTAGGTGGCAGCCAATAGGTTTGAAGCAACCATTGCCACCTAGGGACAGCCAATAGCAGCACTGGAGACTTGTAGTCTGGGTTGCTGGAGAGCCGTTAGCTGCTCCAGCTACCCACGTGGTATTACATTTGAGCCCAATACATAACAGAGCCCTTCCAGAAAGAGATATACAGTAGTTTCAGGGTTAAGGTGAGAGTATCCTCATTGATAAAATGTTATAACTTACAAATGTGAACAATTTCAATATATCCCTATGTGGAGCATTGCATCCATGGGTGGGAAAATGCAATTCTCAAGCCATTTTCACTGGCAACATATTGCAGTACTGTGCCTAGGAAGCATAGTTTCCATCCAAATAAAAACTGTCAAAACAGTTTAGGTTCATCTTGAACATGTTTTAAATTGGTTTCAGAATCAGTTGGAGACAAGTTGATCAAGAAGAACTTTATAGCTGAATCTCTTCCCTGTAAAATTCCATAAATGAAGCAGAAAAATTGCATTATAAGAAAACTTGTTGGAAGTATCCCAAATTATGGATATCTTAAGGTAAAGGTAAAGGTAAAGTTTCCCCCAAATGTGTATGCTAGTCGTTTCCAACTCTAGGGGCCGGTGCTCATCTCCATTTCAAAGCCGAAGCCGCTTGTCCGAGGACGTCTCCGTGGTCATGTGGCTGGCATGACTAGATGCCAAAGGTGCACGGAACGCTGTTACCTTCCCACCGTAGTGGTCCCTATTTTTCTACTTGCATTTTTTACGTGCTTTCGAACTGCTAGGTTGGCAGAAGCTGGGACAAGTAACAGGCACTCACCCTGTTACGCGGCACTCGGGATTCGACCTGCCAAACAGCCGACCTTCTGATCGACAAGCTCAGCGTCCTAACCCACTGAGCCACCTTTTATGGGTATCTTAGTCTTAAGGAATTTTAATCAGAAGTCCATCTACTGGTCTTAGTGGTAAGGCATTCAAGGTTGCATGTTGAAAGAAAATAAGTTTTTCTGCCCTTTCATATCCTTGAACAGTTTCTCCTTTCCTAGTTGGATAGATTGATTGGCTAGTTCTCACTAGGCCTAGCGATAATTATTTGTAGCTGGTTTCAACTTTGTTCATGAAATATATATATATATATATATATATATATATATATATATATATATATATATATATATATATATATATATATATATATATATATATATATATATATATATATATATATATATATATATATATATATATATATATATATATATATATATATATATATATATATATGTCATATGTTAACTCTTAGATTACCTTGCTAGGCCCCAAACATGGGGCAAATCTTTATTTCCTGTTTTCAGCCTTATCTCAAAGGCCATCGAACAGGCTGTAGTCACACCGGACAGTTCATATATTTGTTTAAATTACTAACAAAGAATTTAGGGAGGCTGATATGCATTTCGGACTCATTAGTCCTCATCAGTCAGTCATACCCTTCTGAGATTCGAACCTGGGCTGCTTGCACGTTAGGCAGTGTTTTTACTTCTTGAGCCACAGGTTCTCTCTCGCTTTGTTAGCCTTTTTGCAAGGGGAGAAATATGTGTCATATGTTAACTCTTAGATTACCTTGCTAGGCCCCAAACATGGGGCAAATCTTTATTTCCTGTTTTCAGCCTTATCTCAAAGGCCATCGAACAGGCTGTAGTCACACCAGACAGTTCATATATTTGTTTAAATTACTAACAAAGAATTTAGGGAGGCTGATATGCATTTCGGACTCATTAGTCCTCATCAGTCAGTCATACCCTTCTGAGATTCGAACCTGGGCTGCTTGCACGTTAGGCAGTGTTTTTACTTCTTGAGCCACAGGTTCTCTCTCGCTTTGTTAGCCTTTTTGCAAGGGGAGAAATATGTGTCATATGTTAACTCTTAGATTACCTTGCTAGGCCCCAAACATGGGGCAAATCTTTATTTCCTGTTTTCAGCCTTATCTCAAAGGCCATCGAACAGGCTGTAGTCACACCGGACAGTTCATATATTTGTTTAAATTACTAACAAAGAATTTAGGGAGGCTGATATGCATTTCGGACTCCCTAAATTCTTTGTTAGTAATTTAAACAAATATATGAACTGTCCGGTGTGACTACAGCCTGTTCGATGGCCTTTGAGATAAGGCTGTGCGGGGGAACCTTTACCTTTATATATATATATATATATATATATATATATATATATATATATATATATATATATATATATATATATATGTATATGTATATGTATATGTATATGTATATGTATATGTATATGTATATGTATATGTATATGTATATGTATATGTATATGTATATGTATATATATACTTAGATAGATAGATAGATAGATAGATATAGATAGATACACATACACAATCTTATTTTTTAAACCATGAGTTTATGTAGTTTCAGTAGCTTAATTCCTTTGAATTTATACCCATAACAAGGCCTAATGATACTCTCAAAAATGGAAAAAAGGGTCACTGTCTTGTAAGTAATTAGATCTTGTAAGATCTCTGTGTTCTTACATAATTGCTTGTTATTGATGTCCACAACATAGCAAAAATCACTCAACATGCTTTTCTCTTGAAAAAGTTGATTATGTTTGCTTGGATAAATTATCTGACTCTCAATTATAAGTTTGCCTGACTCTGGGTCTCATTGTCTACTGATATAGCTGTCAGAATGTAGTACCTGATCTGGCTGCTTACTCATTTCTGGATTTCGCTTCCAACTTCTTCCATTTTACCATAGCGATGTGCTAGCACTCCCCTAGTTCTGATCCCTCCTCTTTTAAGAATTTAAGATCATTCCTGCTACATCAAGCCAAAGGCCTACCTAGCATTAGAGGCCAACAAAATATACTAAAAAAACCACAAGGAGACCATGAGAACAGCTTCTTCCTCTTTTGCACACTGGCATCTGATACTTAGGATATGCTGCCTTGGATTCCAGGTACATTCCATAGTTATATAAACAATAAAGCTAGTGATACAAGTTGTTTCCAAAGAGAAATTATTATACATGTAATAGTTGATCTTCCGGTATAAAATGCATGCAAAATGCAATCAACTGTCCATATTTTATGAGCAAAGAACTGTATCTGGCCTTCAAGTATTTGTTTTACAGTTCATTCATACTTTTTTGTGACCAAACCACATCAATATACTTACTTCATGTGAGGCACTCATTTTGTATTCAGTCCAAGTTCATTCAATGCCCATTCTTTCTGACTCCATTTCTTTTTGTTTTAACAATGACTTTTCTTAAGTACCCCATTCACACTGCATTGGCCTACTTTTATACTTGTCCTGATATACTTAACTCTCGCTTCTGTACAATGTAGTGAGAAGAAACACAGTTTTACTTCTTTTGATAAATGTTCTTAAGCCCTCCACAATTTATTCTTGCAATAGACCATATACCACCCATTTTTCCAGTTTGCTGCCTTTCAAAACATACAGACTGGTACTTTAAAAGCCGCTTTGCACACACCTAGGTTTGTTTCAAATACGACACTGAGATCATTCGGGTTTTTCCCCACGTAGAATTGGAGGTGTCAGGGCAACGTTTTGACGAAATCTCATCCGTCATCTTCAGGCTTCAGCTTCGTTCTTCTGGGAGAATATAATATAATATCATATCATATCATATCTACAATATATTTTTTGTTAAACTTCACATATGCATAAATTCTGGTCTAAGATTGCTATAAAGCACATACTGCCTATTACCTTCCCACCAGCAATTGCATGACTTAAAATTTATCCAATCTCTTTTTATTGTTAGCAAATGTTCCATCAAGGTTTACAAATTTTTCTATTTGCTCTACGCTAGGGCCATTTATACTTTTGCTTTTTATAACAGTTCACTCAATTTGCCATTAGCTGTGCACTCCTTCCTTTTTCAAACACAACTACTTTGGTCTTGCCTGGGTGAGTTTTCAGATATGTGTTCCTTGTTGCCTCAAACAACCTGTCTAATATTCACTGCTAGTTCTCCAGGTTCTCAACCAACCACAGAATATTCTCTGCGTACAAAAGTACATGCATATCCAAACCCCCAAAACATACATCTTTGTTCAACTAAGAAGATTCATACGTCTTTGTCTTAATTCTTTGTTCAGTGTGGAACCCTTTCTGTTATTTTTAATTTTTTAATTTTTTATTTTAATTCCATTTATATCCCGCCCTTCTCCGAAGACTCAGGGCGGCTTACAAGCTTAGCAGTAGCCTTCATTCTATGTATATGCCTGCTTATTAGGGCTTTCACACACACACCCCCCCCAAGCGGCATTATTACAAAGTCAGCTTAATTGCCCCCAACAATCTGGGTCCTCATTTTACCTACCTGGGAAGGATGGAAGGCTGAGTCAACCTTGAGCCTGGTGGGACTCGAACCTGCACTAATTGCAGGCAGCTGGTGTTACTTAAGGAGGCATTAGCCCACTGCTCCACCAAGGCTCTTAGAGCTGTTAGAGCTCATCTGTAGAAATACAGTAACTTGCCCTGGCACGAATATGAGCCACTGACCGTCTCTTGAAGGTATGAATATACAGCATCATTCTTTACTCTCCCCAGACTGCTGGGAGGGAAACTTCTGTCCTTTTTATTTCCTTGGTTGTTTGCTTTGCATTTACTGACTTGTGTTGTATCAAGTGGTGCTGTCTGTTTTGCCTGCTGGGTTTTGTTTTATTGTAGGCAAATGTGTCCACTCCAGTTGACCACTGTGGTGATCATCCTCTCCCCCAATCCCTGGTTGGTGCCCTTCATAGCCAGTTTCTCCCCCCCCACAAGATCACCAGTAGCATGGTGAAAAGTTGAGGTTTCTTTCTCTTGTCTTTACAAGCTTACTGATGGAAAGGTGAAACAGTGAAGCTTCTGGGTTTTTGGTTTTTTGCTTTTAACCAATGAAATGGAAGAGTTTTTCCATTTTTCTCTTCTAGACCAAATAAGGGGAAAAACTGGTACAACTGTGGTTTCTCTTTTTCTTTCTTTACTGGTTCAGTAAGGGTGAAGAAGCAGGAGAACCCATCATTCAAGGACCACATTTAAGAATATAAGGCCATCACTTGAGCCAAAGCAGAAGAAAGAGTTGAAAGGAGAAGAGGAATTTCTTAAACTCATTTAGTTTCCAGCCATTTATGCAAGCCTGGAAATCTCCATATGGGTCCACAGATACATATTTCTGCTGCTCAATATAATTGTGGTCAACCAGGTCAATCTCCCAATGGTCATAAATGTGAGTGAGTTCCCAAGTGTCTTGATTTTTGATCACGTGACCACAGGCATGCTGTAATGGTGTAAGTGTGAAAAACTGTCATAAGTCACCTTTTCCAGTGCCGTTGTAAGTTCAAATGGTCACTAAATGAACAGTTGTAAGCTTTAAATGTTAGTAATATAGACTGGGCCACTTGTGTTAGTGTTATCTGCTCTATAGGCATCTCTCCCAGATAAGATAAGGACAGTGTTTGTCACTTTTGGCACATTTCGGCTAGTATGCCCTAAGAGCAGTTCCAGCTCCAGTTTATGCTATTCCAGATTAGGAGTTAAGAAATTAATCTCTTTTAGCTCAATATATACCTGCAGGGGTTTGGTGTAGAGGAAAATAGTTTTATATGCAAACTTTTATTTATTTCAGTATTTATTAAACACATTTAAATGGCTGCCCAACATAACTAGAGGAACTGGATAAGAAACAAATAAATTAAAAGCACAAATGTGCAAACTCCTTTAAAAAAAAGTCTAGTAGGAAGTCCTTAAAAATTGCTCTAACAACACAAACACACCCATGCTGGACACCACTAAACTTTATGATCACAATGCCTGGAGGAAAAGTTGTGTTTTCAGGCCAGCAGGATTGAGAATACCTGCATCTCAAGCAGGAGATAGTTTTATAAGGCAGGGATCAGGACAGAGAATTTTCCAGGTCTGTTTTTAGATCATACCGGATGACATTGCTTTATCAAGGGGACCCAGAGCATGCCCATCCTGTCATATGGGATGGATTGGATAAAAACTACCGGGAACAAATTTGTTTAGAAGTGTTAAAATCTGTTTTCCTGTTAGACCCCAGATTACAATTACCTGTGCTAAATTATAATGATGATAAAAAGATACTGTTTTCTACAATCATTAAACTTGTAGGTTTAACTATTATCTGAATGTTTTTTTTAAAAAAACAAATATTATTATTTTGGAAAATTGTCCTTTATTCAAATGAAAAACAAAACAAAACTGCAAGTAGTTCTCCACTTGCAACCATTCATTTAGTGACTGTTCAAAGTTACAATGGCACTGAAAAAGTCCCTTATGATCATTTTTCATATGATTGTTGCAGCATCCCCATGGACATGTGATCAAAATTTGGACATTTGGCAACTGGCATACATTTATGATGTTTACAGTGTCCTGAGGTCATGTGATCACCTTTTGGAATTTTCTGATCAGCAAAGTCAACAGGAAAGCCAGATAAACGTAACAACCCTGTTACTAACTTAAGAACTGCAGTGATTCACTTAACAACTGTGGCAAGAAAGGTCATAAAATGGCATAAAATACACTTAACTGTCTTGCTTAGCAATAGAAATTTTGAGCCTTAATTGTGGCCATAAGTCAAGGACTACCTGTAGCAAACATTCAAGACTTAGTGTGGGTATATCCAAGAGGCTCAGCCTAACAGGCCAATGATGCTTTCTCTGGCCTTTGCATGTCTTGCCATACATGTGGCAAGAGGGGGATGGTGTAGTGTATATGAGACGAATTGGGCCCACATGTGCTTGCACGCATGCGCACGCAGGCACGCACATATACAAAAACAGGCACCTACAACTCACATCACTTTCAGAAACTTTCCACTCAGGAAATAGTCTGACTCAATTGTGGTGTGGTGATCAGGTGCTGTGGGTATCTGGTGATCTTCAGGAAGTGAAAGGCTGTTGTCTCACACCACCAAAAGATCAGGCTGCTGAAGGAGAAGTAACACTTCCACAAGCAGAGAAAATCCTCAGGTGTGAGCTCAGCTAACCATAGTGGCCACATTTAGCAACCATGAAACCCTTTAATCCACAGACTTTTGTTGCATTAATTAATAGGCACGTAGATGAATACCCACTCATGTACATATTGGCACTATAGCTGTCTGACAGGATTTGAAAGGCAGAACGCTAGATGTCCTGTTTTTTCACAAATTTATGTATCTTCTCACTGTCTGTGTTTCTCTTCCCATGTGCTCTGATGGTGTCTTTGGTGTTACTCCATAATAGCAGGAAAAAATGCCCCAAAGCAAAAAAAATGGTAGCAGTGCTGAAAGAGCTTTTTTTTGGGAGGGGGGGATTGTAAAGTATTTATAGCAGAAAATCCTAGTTTATTACTCATTCTCCCCAGTTAGGACCACTTGGGGTTTAATATCTGCAGGACAATGTTCTCTATTCTTGGTTTATATGTACTGTATCAATGCTAGATAATGTGAAAAATAACCTCACCCACGCTGAATTAATTATCTTTGAAATAAGTGAAAATTGCTACATAGTATTGCATCCTGGCTGTCTATTTAGTACTCTAATATCATTGTGCATATGTGGTATTTCTTGTTTATCTGACTCATGTATGTGGCCTATGCTGTTCTCTGAATATAACTAATTGGCAAAGTAATCATTTTCTTGAGTCTAGATAACTCTTTCCTTCTTGGTATATTGCGTCGAGCCTCCTGTAAAAGTGATCGCTATCATCATTATTTTCAAAAATGCATTTGAGGAGGTTCACAAGCAATGAGAAAGTTACGTTTAAATCTGAAGATTTGTGCAAAAACTGGCCACTAGGAGGAGGTGAGAGTTTAAGTGGAAATAGAAATGAATTCTGAATTCCAGGCAGTCAACACATCAGAGGGATTTCTCAAGGTGGAACAAATTACTTCCATTCAAAGGATTACAAACAGAGTGGTCTGGTGAATATGATATTGTATCTGGAACGGTTTTCATATGTGGAAAAGTCAGAAATTCTGCGGTCATCAGAAACAGTCATCCTAACAGTTTATTCCGTAGGGTTGTTTGGATAAATAAAAAGTCTTACGTGCTCTTATTGGGATAGGGTTTGTATTAAACTGGGCCAAATAAGGGGGTATTTGTTCTCTAGCTTGATTTTCAGTAAGGTAAAAGCAATCAACTCCCACGATGACCATGTACTGTAAAACAACTCCAGATTTATCCACTTTTTTTTGCTGGAGAGGCTATGAGTCACGGCCTGTCCCAGATTTGAAGGTATCTTTGGCATCATATTCTCTGATGATTTAATTTCTCCTCCCTCCCAATGAGCTTTCTTGGATTTAGTGCCACTGATGGAAACAGCAACATTGCTCCCCCAAGTGCCACAGGTTTTAGCCATGTCCCTTTTCTACTATGTCCTGGACCAACAATATACAGGGGATGTTCCATGAAATGTTCATGTTCATTTTAAGATATGCAGCAATGGTTCAGCCCAAATATAACAAGTGCGGATGCCAAGCTTGCCTTGAGCTTCACCACATCACAGAAATGGGAAAAAGTAATAAATCACCTTCTGTCTAGCGTCCGTTGCTAAATGGGGGGCCTGTGTTTAGTTAATGGAATGGCAAGTCTAGCTGTTCCATATTTTGTCAAATGTGGTTTCTGTCTGTGGCAACTTAATAGGAAATTTTGGACCTTGTCCCTGGGGGGACTGCCCTCCCTTCTAGCCTGATGCCTTAACCGCTACACCAAACTATCTCTCACTGAGATTTTAGCTCCTCCTAATTTCAGTGTGATAAGAACATTAGAATTTGAAGGCATTTACGCAATGTCAGTGATCTGTTTATTGACCATAATTCTTGTTAGATAGGCATCCAGCATCCACCTCTGGAACTTCTTCTGAACTCTTGTAATCATTTTTTTTTCTTTTGTTCCTGGTATATATGTATTCTCTCATCTATGCCTATTTGGGTATTCCTAATTTTGCAATCTGATAATTTCAACCAAGCTTCTCTTTCAATGGTACTCTTATTCTGAAATTAAATTAAATATGAGAAAGATGAATCTGTGTTCAAATCAAGTCTTTTTCAAGGACTAAAGCAATCGACACTAAGCTGGAAAGTGACAGCAACGTTTTATGTCAGGAGGTTAATGTTCCCCACTGGGTCATTTTCATAATCCACATTGCCCAGTCTCTTTTGCTGCTGTTTGCAGCAAATATAAAAGCCGTTTCTTGTAACAGAAAACTGAAATACAAAACGTATACTCATTTGGAATCTATATTTCAATACTATTTTATTCCTTCAAAATTGTACTTTTTTCAGAATGGGATGGGGTTGGGTTTTATAAATTGGTCTTAACTTTTAATCTGTACTAATTTATTACGGGCATCGCTGTTTAATTACTTTTTAATAATTTTTAATTTTTGTATCTTGTTTTTATTATGTATTGCCCTGTTCACCGCCCTGAGTCCTTCGGGAGAAGGGCGGTATACAAATTAAATTAAATTAATAAATAAATAAATAAAAAACAGCTGATCTCTCTCTCTCTCTCTCTCTCTCTCTCTCTCTCTCTCTGCAAAAGAGAATGATGATTGGCCTCTTCCTTTTTTTTTGATTTAGGTTTGGTACCTTTAGCTTCATAGTTAGGCAGAAGAATGCTGTGATGCATGCAAATAATAGGTTGTTGCATATGACATGTTCGTATTTATTGGCAAGATAAGATCATGGTTTCTGAGGAGGACATCCCCCTGCTGGAAAACCCCAATTCAAGTTGAGCAGATGTTTGCAACCTTTTGCTGCAGGAAGTGGCCACATTTTCAAAAAATAAAAGGCACATTGCACCCTGGAGTACGTCTCAGAGGTGGCTGCCATTGGTAGCCTGAGGCTTTCTGCTGCTTTGATCCCTTTATCAATGATCCATATAAATAGAGTGAGTGCACCATGACAAATCTACCTGAAGTGAATCATATCCATACGATGGATTCTCTGTGCCAATAACTGGTACAACTTGAGGTATTTCCTGTTCCAGCTGTTACTCTCAGGACATGCCCTCCACAATAGTAGGTGTGTAATCAGTTGTGACTCATGGGTTACACATATATTGACAAATATTGGAAAAGCGTAGAGGAAAATACCTTTCACCTTAGCGGGCTCTGGAGTTAACAATTACAAGAGTTCAGAAGAAGTTCCAGAGGTGGATGCTGGATGCCTATCTAACAAGAATTACGGTCAATAACAGATCACTGACATTGCGTAAATGCCTTCAAATTCTAATGTTCTTATCACACTGAAATTAGGAGGAGCTAAAATCTCAGTGAGAGATAGTTTGGTGTAGCGGTTAAGGCATCAGGCTAGAAACTGGGAGACGAGGAGTTGGATTGCACACAGTATCTGTTACAGTTAAACCATTTGAAAATCTAATGATGCCTTAGGGCCTTTCTTGGCTTAGTAAAACTTCAGTGCAAGAACTGTTGAAAAAATATATTTCATTTTTAGATTTTTTCATCCTGCCTTTATTAGTTTATAAGTAACTCAAGGAGACGAATGTATCTAATACTCCTTATTTTCCCCATAACAACAACCCTGTGGGATGGGATGGGCTGAGAGAAAGTAACTGGTCTAAAGTCATCCAGCTGGCTTTGACACCTAAGGTGGCACTAGAACTCACAGTCTCCTGGTTTCTAGCCTGTAGCCTTAGCCACTAGTTTGTATATGATCTTCTTAATTTTCTGAGCAAAAAAAGTTTTTTTTTCCTTCAGAGGCCAATATTTATATAATCTGAAGAATATGTGCTACTTGCCAGATTTGGGCATTTCAGATGTCTATATAATTAAGAGTCAGGTGTAGTGGTTAAGATCCTGGACTAGAAACTGGAGACAATTAGTTCAAGTCCTCCCTCCAACATGAAACTCAGCTGGGTGCCTTCGGGCTAGTCACATTTTCTTAGCTAAAATCCATCTCACAGGGATATGGTGGAAAAAACAGAATGTGGAAGCATCAAATATACACCCTGGAGCTGTACAAAAATAAAGGTTGGATATAAATCTAATAAATAAGCAATCAGCCATCATTAATCTATATTTGAAAAAACTGGATAGAAAATCAAATATCATAATTTCATGTAGATTATGCAATTCTCTCTCTCTCTCTCTCTCTCTCTCTCTCTCTCTCTCTCTCTCTCACACACACACACACACACACACACACACACACACACACACACACACACGTACACCCCCCCTAAAAGTCTGTAAGAGAGCTGGTCTGGTGTGGCAGTTAAGGCATCAGGCTAGAAACCTGGAGACTTCTAGTCTGGTCTTCCGGAAAGCCAGCAGGCTGATTTTGGGCAAGCATCTCTGTCTTAGCCCTAGGAAGTAGGCAGTGGCCAACCACTTCTGAAATTTTGCCAAGAAAACTGTAGGAATTAATCAAAGCAGTCCCCAGGAATAAAAAAGAACAAAATAAAAAAAATCCATAACCAATTGCATAATACAGTTCAAGCTATAACAAATACCTGACTTTTAAGAAAAGATGTGCCTTTTAGGAAAACTGGTCCCTTGGTTCCAGTTTATGCTTAATTAAAGATGCTTGTTTGGCTGGATCACTTCCCTTACTGCAGAGAAAGAAAAAGCATGTTGAAGCACCCATTGATACAAGCACGCTCTAATCTCTAATCCTAACATATTGAATGATATTCCAGATCTTCCTTAATTCTATCACAGATTGTTTTGGAGCTGGTTTTAGATATTGTGCACATACAATATCTAAAACCAGCTCCAGCTGTTGAGCTCCGGACGGCGCCCGATCTTCGCTCCTTTCGCCGCAATCTGAAAACATACCTGTTCGAACAAGCCGGCCTGGCCTGAGGGGGGATTGGTGGGGTTTTTACTATCATTTTATTGGGGTTTTATTAATGTATTTATTGTTTTTTATGGGCATGTATTTAATTACTTTTTAATTTTTGTAGCTTTGTGTTTTATTCTTGCCCTGTACACCGCCCTGAGTCCTTCGGGAGAAGGGCGGTATAGAAATATTAATAAATTAAATTAAAAAAATTAAATACACACACACACACACACAGAGAGAGAGAGAGAGTGAGAGAGAGAGAGAGAGAGAGAGAGAGAGAGAGAGAGACAGACAGACAGACAGACAGACAGACAGACAGACAGACAGACAGACACTGGTGTCCTGGGTAATAACATCTTGGGCTCAGTTCTATCTAAAATATTTTTTTAATCAGATGATTAAATGAAATTTGAATCCGTTGTTATTAGAAATATCAGCCAACATTGACAAGATATATATTGCATATATGAGTCTTCGAGTAATTTGATCAATATGCATGATTTAAAAATGAATATTTTGCCATAGACAATATATAGCATGCTTAGTGTTCCCTGGGAAATTCCTAAAATATATTTTCAGAGATGTCCTACATTGTTTGGGGAAATTCTCCCCCTTTTTTCCCCACTTGGTAGCTTCAGTTTTCAGTTAGAGAAGATGGTTTCAGTTCCCCCAGCGAAAATTTCTACCATGAGGCATGTTGGTTAAGGAAGGGCATTTCTTGGGTTAAGCATAGTGGAAATTTGCTCTCTTGGAATCAGCATACCGTATTTTCCGGCGTATAAGACGACTTTTTAACCCATGAAAATCACCTCAAAAGTTGGGGGGTCGTCTTATACGCCCAGTCGTCTTATACGCCGGAAAATACGGTATTTGGCAGCTCTTCTATGCTGGTATATATTTGAGTCCAATTGCCTTGAAAAGTAAACTCTTTCCTTTCCTACTACAGGTAGTCCTCAACTTACAACAATTCGTTTAGTGACTCTTTGAAGTTACAACAGCACTAAAAAGAGTGACTTGTGATCAAGTTTCAAACTTACATACGGCCTTTGCAGCATCTCCATGGTCATGTGATCAAAATTCAGAGGCTTGGCATCTGACTCGTATTCATGATGGTTGCAGTGACCTGGGGGTCATGTGATCACCTTCTGTGACCTTCTGACAAGCAAAGTCAATGGGGAAGCCAGGTTCCCTTAATAATTGTGTTACTAACCTAACAATTGCAGTGATTTATTTAACAGCTATGGCAAGAAAAGTTGTAAATGGGTCAAGATTCATTTAACAGCTGTCTCACTTATCAACAGAAATGTTGGGGTCAATTGTCATAAGTCAAGGACTACCTGTATATTAGTTGCTAGAGAGACATGGAATGCAACAGCATATCCATACTGACTCAATCCTTACGATCATGCAAAATTATTATTTCTGTGGAACTGACACATTGAAAAAAGCAAAGTAGTTTTTTTTCATTGGTGAACCTGGGCAGACTAAGAGGCATATCTTTTCATGCAATTACTAAGATCAAATGATGGCTTCTTGTTTCCTTGAAGACTGCAATGTCATTCCCCCCACCCAAGGTGCAGATTAATAATATTTTACTTACTGATGTCTAGACATGTATCTGGCAACAATGAGTGTCTCATACACTCCTTAACAAAAGAGAGCTTAACATGTTCTTTACCAAATAATGAAGTTCTAATAGCTACTTCTGAAAACTAGTTAGAATGTATTAAGTTGTAGGCTACTGAATATTTTGCTTAGTATGTGTCACCTTTGCATTGGCTAACTTGGTTGTCGTCACTGAAAAATTTGCTTCTTAAGAGATAAGACAGGCATTTTCTTACTATTATATTGAACTAAATGAATTAACAAAAAGAACATGTAACTAGATACAACAGTATTATTGTCACAATGTTAACTTCAAACTTCATCATCACCAAAATGGGGGGAAAGGCTTGAAAAGTTAGGAACTGAACAATTCTAAGACTTTGATTAAAGTCATACAAATTCTTCATTGTGATGTAGGTTTTTTTCTAGTGTTAATTTTTTGAGCCAACCCTGATTTCTGAAAAATCCATGGTTCTTTCATGGCATTAGCCAAGAAGAACATCTACATTATAACACACTGTGATTTTAATTGGGACGGTATAGATTCTCCTGCTTGTTGTTGTTGTTAGCTGCGAAGTCGTGTCCGACCCATCGTGACCCCATGGACAATGTTCCTCCAGGCCTTCCTGTCCTCTACCATCTTCTGGAGTCCATTTAAGCTCACGCCTACAGCTTCAGTGACTCCATCCAGCCACCTCATTCTCTGTCGTCCCCTTCTTCTATTGCCTTCAATCTTTCCCAGCATTAGGCTCTTCTCCAGTGAGTCTTTCCTTCTCATTAGGTGGCCAAAGTATTTGAGTTTCAACTTCAGGATCTGGCCTTCTAAAGAGCAGTCAGGGTTGATCTCCTCTAGGACTGACCGGTTTGATCGCCTTGCAGTCCAAGGGACTCGCAGGAGTCTTCTCCAGCACCACAGTTCAAAGGGCTCAATTCTTTGGCGCTCAGCCTTTCTTATGGTCCAACTTTCACTGCCATACATTGCAACTGGGAAGACCATAGCCTTGACTATACGTACTTTTGTTGACAGGGTGATGTCTCTGCCTTTTAGTGTGCTGTCTAGATTTGCCATGGCTTTCCTCCCAAGGAGCAAGCGTCTTTTAATTTCTTGCCTACAGTCCCCATCTGCAGTGATCTTGGAGCCCAGGAAAATAAAATCTGTCACTACCTCCATTTCTTCCCCATCTATTTGCCAGGAATTGAGAGGGCCGGATGCCATGATCTTGGTTTTCTTAATGTTAAGTTTCAACCCAACTTTTGCATCTCCTGCTTGAGCAGAGGGCTAGAGTAGAAGACCTCCAAGGTCCCTTCCAGCTCTATTCTATTCTAATCCAAAATCATATGAATTATTCTATTGTTATCAAATCAACATGTGACAATAATAGATCAAGATGTAGCCAGAGTTGTTAATGAGTCCTGAATTATATTTCCAACAATAAGTGTGGCATAACCAACCAGATTGGGATTATTTTATAAGAATTTCATGAAAAAGGCAATCAAAAGTATGTCTGCAACCTATCATGTTCCATACAGGATTTTGATTGCTAAACAAGCAGTTGCTAAATGAATTGCACCCAATCTTATGACCTTTCTTTGTACAGTTTTTAAGTCAATCATAATCGATAATCAGAATAGAGCTGGAAGGGACCTTTGAGGTCTTATAGTCCAACCCCCTGCTCAAGACCTTATATCATTCCAGAGAAGTGACTGTCCAGTCTCTTCTTAAAAGCCTCCAGTGATGGAGCACCCACACCTCTAAGGCAAGCTGTTCCACTGGATAACTGTCCTCACTGTCAGGAAGTTTCTACTTAATTCCAGGTTGCTTCTTTCCTTGATTAGTTTCCATCCATTGTTTCTTGTCCTGCCCCTCTAGTGCTTTGGAAAATAAGTTGAGCCCCTCCTCTTCGTGGCAACCTCTCAAATACTGGAATAGTGCTATCATGTCCCGCCTAGTCCTTCTTTTCTCTAGACAAGCCCAAATCCTGCAACTATTCTTCATATGTTTTTGTCTGCAGACCTTTAATCATCTTAGTTGTTCTTCTTTGTATTTTTTCCAAAATCTCAACTTCTTTTTTGTAATGTGGTGACCAAAACTGGATGGGGTATTCTAGGTGTAGCCTTACTAAGGCTTTATAAATCAGTACTAATACTTCATATGATTTTACAAATTATTCTTGAATTGAATCCAAAGAAGAACTGAATTGTGAGGTTCCTTATTCCAGCTTCTAACCACAGAAGGATGAATGCCTAAATATAAGAAAGCCAGTTTGGTCTAGTGCAGGGGTGTCAAACTCAATTTCATTGAGGGCTGCATCAGCATTGCAGTTGCCCTCAAGGGGCCGGGTGGGCATGGCCAGGGTGGGCATGGCCTACTGGGTGGGCGTGGCCAGAGTGCAAATGGCCTACTAGGTGGGCATGGCCAGCTATACATCGTTCGCATCAAGGGTGCCTATGGGGGCCTGGGCAGGAGTGGGACAGATCTGAGGGTCTCTGGAAGAAGGAAGGTCTCTGGGCCAGGGCCAAGGCAGTGGGAGCCGTTCCCTCACTGTTTCCAGGATGGTTTCGCGGGCCACATGAAACCACTTCGTGGGCCGGATCCGGCCCCCAGGCCTTGTGTTTGACATGTCTGGTCTAGTGGCTAAGGTACCAGGCTAGAAAGTGGGAAATAGGGAATTCTAGTCCCGCCTTAGCTATGAAAGCCAGCTGGGTCTCTCTCTCTCTCTCAGTCTCTCTCTCTCTCTCTCTCTCTTCCCCAGCTCACTTCACAGGGTTGTTGTGGAGAAAAGAGGAAGAGGAAGGTGTGTGGATATTTTCCCTTGAGGCACAAAATAAATAAATATATGTCTGAATGTGTGGAAAGTTAAATGTACCTTCTCTAACAAGTAATTGTAATTTGTGCACTGAAAATCTCACAGAATGACCTGTAATCCAGATCTGATAGATCTGGATTTTTGTTACCATGTCCTATAAACTATTCCTCTTCACTGTTCCTCGCCTCCCGTTTCTTCATCTGCTGTTTCACTTTATTTGTCAGGCACAGATTGTCTACTACAGACCTTTAATCTCTGTACTGGAGGGGAAATCAGAGTCAAACTGATTCTGAAAAATTTCTGCCTCTTCCAATCTCTTTCTTTTTTTCACTTTGTTGGCACAAGAGAGAACTTTCTTAGAAGCAGAATGGGCGCCTGCCTGTCAAGGAAGGGGATTTCTTCATTTCCCCTAACGTACATGTCTGTACAGGTGCACATTATCTGTCTTCCACCGAGACACTAATCCAAGATTACTGTTTGGTTAAATGAAAAGTGAGAGTTTTTCAGGCATTTCCTGTTCTGGTCCTAAAAATGCCTGTATTTTCTCCACTTGAAATTGGAGTGAAGTTGATGAATTATTTCCCATTGTTAGTATTTCCATTGTTGGCAATGTGGCCTCTGTGAGTCTCTTCTGTGTGGCTTAAGAAAGGCCTCCTATGTTGACACAATCCCTCAGAAGAAACCAAAGCAGACTGGTGCTTTGTACACACAGAGGTAGAACCGTTGTCAGCCCACATCAATGCTGACTGTATTCTAAACTGGAAATACTGTCATATTTCTTCATTTCTTAGAAAGTAGTTATCTTCTCTCCTACTCCAGCCACTGTAAGGGGTGGCATGGAACCATATGCAAGGATAGTGACAAAAGGTCCTACAGTAACTGTATAATTTCTATTAATGTTAACAGTTTCAGTTGCTTTCATAAACCTCATAGTACAGATCATCCTTTACTTATGCCCATAATGGAACTTGCCCATTGTGGTTGTGACAGTTGTAAAGCCGGTTGTCACGTGATCAGCTTGATTTTTTTGACCATTTCTTCTGGTGAGGGTTAAGTGAATACCAGGATGTTAAAGCCACTGCCTCAGTTGTTAAGCAACTGCAAGTCATTAAATGAACCTGCTGTTCGCTATGTGTTGTTTTTGTTGAAAACTGGAAGTAAATATCTTCTTTGGCAAAAATGTAAATCACAGTTACATGATTGCAGGATGCTGTAAACAGCCGTGAATGCAGACTGGTTGCCTAGCACCCAAAATGTAATGTGGTTGCAGGGCAGGAAGTGGCCTTTGGAATTTTGGAACCAAGTTGCAAATACCTTTTGGGGGTCCGTTGTAACTTTGAGTGATCGCCAAGCGGCCTGTCGTAAGTCAAAGGCTGCCTGTATGAATGTAATTAATAGGAGCTATTTAGTGTGGGGGACAGGGGAAAGAGTTAGGCCATTGATTAACTCAGGGGTCTTCAAACGTGGTACCTGGCTGAGGAATTCTGGGAGTTGGTCCACAAGTCATAAAAGGGCCAAGTTTGAAGATCCCTAGATTACGTGATTTTTAAGGAGTATTGACTGGCTCTCTTGGTGATCTCAACATGTTCCCTGCATTTCAAGGTTGGCAGCAGTGGAGATGATTACAGGTCAGTTTGAACTTGCTTGGAAGGGCTGGGAAAGAAAGCACTGGAGGTTGTAGAAATGTTCTGTACGGACAATTGAGAATCAGGTTTGATTCTCTGATCTAAATGCAAGCTTCCTGTGATCCTCTTGACTAAAAGAAAGCATTAAAGAGATGGAAGAATTTACTTTGTGTTTCTATATCGCTTTCTTTTTCAGTAACAGGGTTAATCAAAGAGGAATAGAAAAGAAACAGACATACGTGTTAGGTTGCAGAAGAGTGAATTTCTATGAACTCAAGCAGCAGATAATCAGGTGCAATGTCTTGAAATGAAGAAGATGAAAGCAATCCAGTAGGGATGGAAAATCAGTTAATATGTAGATAAGAATGCAAGAATTAAGAATTGTCGGTATAAGTATATTAAGAGTTATTAGTATAATTGATCAGGGACTGCCGCGAATCTGAATTCAGTAACACATTAGACAAAGTTTTTTATGCTATCCTCAGTAATAAAATTGTAAAATATGGGCTAGATGTGAATGATCAAACCCGGAGATTATTCACCAATAGGTCCTCATCAGCTAGAAGAGTAGTGTTGAACGGAATACCAGTAGCTTTTTATCCTGAGCCCTGTGCTGTTCACCATTTTTTATTAATGATCTGACTGAAAGGATTAAGGGTTTGTTTATTAAGTTTGAAGAGGATACAACTTTGGGGGAGTGACTATAACTACAGAAAAAGAAGAGAAAGAAAAGCTGCAATGGATATAAACTGGTTTGAACAATGGGCTGAAACAAGCAAGAGAAAATTTAACAAGAAGAAATATAGAGTCCTGTTCCTAGGGAGAAAACAAAGGGGAAAAATAGGATGGAAGAGATCTGGGTGGGTACCATTACATACAAAAAGATATCTGTGTTTTATTGGGTCATCAGTTGAACATGAGCCAACGTGATGCAGCTACTTAAAATGGCAAATGCTCTTTTGGAATGTATTTATGGGAGCAAGAAAAATCCAATCCATGGGAAGTAATGGTTTTCCTCTATTCTGCTTTGGTGAGGCCCCATGTGGAATACTGTCTCCAGCTCCAGGCATTGAGAGACCTGGCTCATTCAGAGAAAGACTACCAAGATGGCTAGGGGACCATAAATCAAATCTTATGAAGAGCAACTGAAGAACTGTGTATGTTTATCCTGCACAAGAGGAAACTGAGATATCTTCAGATATCTAAACAGGAGGGAATGATATTTTCTCTGTTATTCCAGAGGGTGGGACCAGAAAGTGTTGAACTGCAGGGATTTAGATTGAGAGCAGCTATTAAGTGAAACTTCCTGATGTAAGAGCTATTCTAATCCGTAGAACTGGCTGATTTCAAACAGAGGTTGGAATTGCCATCTGTCCAAAATGTTTTGGCAGACCCTGCCCTGTATAATGAGTTGTATCACTTCCAATTTGACGTTATGGAGAAAAACTACTAGACCATAGCAGTTCCCCACTCCATGCTTCAAATAGGCCTGTGCAACCAAAATGTAGCATAGGTATGAGTGTATATGTATAAAAGTTAAATTGATGTTCATTGTCATTCTTACTTTGCAATAATATAATATATTCAGGGAGAAATCACAAGCAACTACAAAACAGATAAGATAGTAAAACTGTGTTCTGCCTTTGAATACTGTAAAATCAAGCTGGAACAAATGGAAGACTTTGGCTAATGGAAATCCATAAAAATGCCATTGGGTTTATGTATGGCTTCATAAAAATAGCAATCAAGGTCTTGGCTTAGCCTTAGGCCTATGGAACAAGCAATGACAACATATGCTTCTGTACCAATGATGGCGAACTTTTTAGAGACCGAGTGCCCAAACTGCAACCCAAAACCCACTTATGTATTGTTGGGTGCCGGGTGGGCGTGGCCCATTGGGTGGGTGTGGCCCACTGAGTGGGCATGGCTGCGGTGGTAACAGCAGACTGGGTGGGACTAAAAAGTTCAATCAATCGATTCCAACTTTGCGAGATCTTTTTTTCCCCCCGCGAGAAGTTGAAATTGGTTGATTGAACCTTTTTTTTTCCACACAGCGGCGGAGGCCTAAAGTGAAAAGGTTTTATAAAACCCAGCTGAAGGTCTAGGAGTGGGGCGACGGTGCGTGTGCCCACAGAGAGGGCTCTGCGTGCCATCTGTGGCACACGTGCCATAGGTTCACCACCACGGTTCTATACAATGGAATCTGTCTCTTTTTCCAATTCTGAAAGTGATAAATAGAGCAATCAAATAAACATGAGATGACTATGCTGAGATATTGCAAATCAGAGTTCAAATCAACAATTGGATGGGGCTGTGTCTTTTTAGAGTAATCTAGTTGGTTCATCTGTGGCATTATGGGTAAAGGTGACATGGATATGGTTGGGTTGGCTTTTCTCCAAAAAAAGAGGGGGAGGGAGTTTTAATTGTTAATTTGTTTATTTTAGTGAACTTAAAGATAAGGTAACATATTGGGAGTACAAACGGAATTAGCAGAAATGTGGACATTTTGTCTCATTCTATTACCCAGTTATGAAGGAATGAAGAATATTAAGTATTTGGGTTGTTTTGCTGTTTCTAAAAACCTGTTAGACAAGTACTTTCTGGACAATTTGTTGGGAGTAGAGACATGACAATTTGTGGGAATCATGAGCTGTGCAATCATTTTCACTGTTGTCACTGTTTTTGATCCTTCTCTTTTTCTTTGCCAGACAGAAACTGGGGATTTCTCACAAAAGAGGCATTTCTTGTAAAAGGAGAACAGAAAGTGATAACCATGGATTTTTTTTTTAGTTGAAACTGAGCACTGACAAGCTCTACAGGTGTGTGTCCCACAGAAAAGCCTATCTAATTTTGGGAAGTATGTAGATTCGGAGCGTAGTACAAGTCCTCAACTTACAACAGTTCATTTAGTGATGGTTCAAAGTTACAAGAGCACTGGAAAAAGTGACTTATCACCATTTTTCACACTTACAACCTTTGCAGCAGCCTCATGGCCACATGATCAAAATTCAGATACTGGGCAACTGACTCATATTTATGACTGTTGCTGTGTCCCAAGGTCATGTGATCACCTTGTGTAACCTTCTGACAAGGAAAGTCAATGGGGAAGCCCCCAAAATAAGTATGTTTGCAAAACTAAACAGGACACAGTGTTCTTTAGTGGCATCTTATGATAAGATTTTAATTAACATTCTCTGCTTGTACTTAGAACTGAGAATTTCTCTAGGGCAGGGGTGTCCAACCTTGACCAGTTTAAGACCTGTGGACTTCAATTCCCAGAATTAACCAGCCTATGATGCTGGCTAGGGAATTCTGGGAGTTGAAATCCACAAATTAGACAGCCCTGCTCAAAGGCCTATTTCTGAGCCTCAACTTGATTTCATCTTCCCAGCACTGTCACCTAGGCCAAAAGTCAGAGAAGCCCTTTCATTCTTTCTGCTCAGCTGGTAATACTCATGGCTGTAAGTGGTGAGGAAAATACTATTTCCACAGACATACAGATTCTTTTTTAATCATAGCTGTAATGTATCGGGTTCTTCGCACAGGAAAGAAGACGAGGCAAGCGATTTCAGCAGAACTCATGCTTTATTGCTTGCAGGATCTGAACTGAAAATAGTGCTGCAGCTTTCAGCAATTTATAGCCTGGCCCCTAGGTGACAGCCAATAGATTTAAAGTAACCCATTGCCGCCTAGGGGCAGCCAATAGCAGCACTGGAGACCTGGAGTCTGGGTTGCTGGAGAGCCGTTAGTTGTTCCAACTAACCACGTGGTGCTGCTCCAGCTAACCACGTGGTGCTACAATTGAGCCCAATACATAACAATAGCCTTGTTCAGATTTGGCTGGAAATGCTCTCCCAGCTTCTTCTTGAGGTCAGTGTAGGAAACTCAATTGGCATCAGTGCGAAGAGATTTTTGGCCAGGTCGAATGTGGCTGGACCGCACACGCAGAGCAGTGTGGTGGCCTTTAGCCCATCTTCTGCGACTTGGTTTGCCTGGAGGTAGCTCTCTACCTGAGACAAGTATGAAGGCCATCCCTTTGGATGCTTGACATCGAATTCGCAAAGTCTTCCAACCTTCGGCATGCTGTCTTTGGCTGGTTCCTGCAGTTTGCGATCCTGCTTCTCCAAGGCCCAGGGATTGAATCCACTGAGCTTGTGGCCACTAGCGTGGCTTGCTAGCCAACTGTGGGGGGGGAAATGCCTTTTCCCTCCAGGCGTGAGCTGCCTCTCCCCTAGTGAACTTCAGCTCTTCTGAAGAAGCAGGATCCCACCTTCATCACCAGTGTAATGTATCGGGTTCTTTGTGCAGGAAAGAAGACGAGGCAAGTGATTTCAGCAGAACTCATGGTTTATTGCTTGTAGGATCTGAACTGAGAATAGTGCTACAGCTTTCAGCAATTTATAGCCTGGCCCCTAGGTGGCAGCCAATAGATTCAAAGTAACCCATTACCGCCTAGGGGCAGCCAATAGCAGGACTGGAGACCTGGAGTCTGGGTTGCTGGAGAGCCGTTAGCTGCTCCAGCTAACCACATGGTGCTACAATTGAGCCCAATACATAACATTAGCCTTGTTCAGATTGGGCAAATTTAGATAGGGAAAAGTCAGAAACAAATCTGCTGACTTCCGTCCCAGTTCTGCACTTTCAGTAAGTGGTGTGATCAGTTACCCTAAATGAGCATAGAATATATATGTAAGTTTGTGGCTGTAGCACTTCGGGTCACCAGTCAATACAAATGGGATATTTCTCATTAGCTGCAATGCGGGGCTGAGGATAATGGACAGGTCCTTTCACTAATGAAATTCACTCATTCTGACTGTGTTGTTTGAAGATTTGTATTTAACGTATTCCAGATCTGTTCCTCTTAAAAATGGTGCACCTGAAGAAATGAACTGCAGCTTATGAAAAATTTATGCCTTTTGATAAAATCTATTAGTCGGAAAAGGTGCTACCAGAGTATTCTGATATTCTTCTGATTCTTTGACATAAAACAGATGTTTCAGAGACAACTCCTGATATAAGCAGTTATGTTAGCAGCCTTTTAATCCTTATTCCCAGTCAATATTGTGCTAAGTATCTGTAATCACAATTTTCAGCCTTCAACGTTTTCTTCAATCACCTTATCATACAAACACATGTTTTGTGGTTGTCTGCTGTTCAGGATATTTATTCTTTATATATTTGAGAGCTTTACCATGGGTTCACTGTCATTAGTCTCCATCCATATAGGTTATAATTTCTAAAATGTCAAAAAAAAAATTCCTGTTCAGCAGTAATGTCCTGAATCTATATTTAAATACTTACCTTCTACATTTCTGCCAAAAGAAACTCTACATTTTATATACATTTACATACATTTTGTGTATAAATGTAATTTATTCTGGGCACTCTTTCTGACTTACATAAGTCCTACATTATTATTATGCGTGCATTTTTAATTCTTGTTTTAGATGTATGCTTCAGTTGAGAAATCTATGGTGATACAATCTCCTACATGAATGGTCTTGCTCAAATTTCTGAATGCTTAGGGGTTTCACTGTCAACCTGAAAGGTGCAGACTCACCATGGCCTTTTTCTAGACTCTAACCCCATGCTTTGTCAAGAGCTGGCAATGGTGTTCATTTTGAGTACATTTTGAAATCCTTTAACTCTTCCTTAAAGCAGATATTATGGATGGAATTCATGCAACAAGACAATGATTCACTTCCCACCCTCCTCCAAAACTGGAAAGGATGACTTTACCCACTTCCAGGAAATATGTACAAAATGGGAGGGTGGGGTTGTGGCCATGCATATTGATCATGCATTTATGCTCCCAAGCATGCAGGAACCAGATGGCAAAAGGTGACTCATGACTGTGTCCTGGGGCCCAGCCAGGGATTGGTTCCTGGAGATGGAACAAAATTTATCCCTTGGAAGAAGAGTACCTGACCTCCTACAGATACCACTGTGACCCTAGTCATCTCTGCTAAGACCTCTGTTGAAGTGACCATGGTTAATATGATACTGAGACAGGCAATGGATTGGGGAGAGGAAACATTATCTTAGCACCAAGTCATCATGCTCCAATTAAATTCTGGACCATGGAGGCTTCTAAAATATGTAGGCTTACATTCTGATGTATGAACAAAAAAAAATCCACTTCTCTGTCTCCTTTATTGCTAAAAAAATGATAAACAAAGCTATTTTGTTCCATTTTACTGGGTCTAAACAACTTAAACTATTTACTTAATTCAGTATTTATCAGATTGCTATTTTAACTCTATCTATTCACACATATTTGTAAAAGCAAGAGCTAGGAAGGCTTCAAGTATATGGTAGCTTTTAGGATACAGACTATTTTGTGAAGTTTATTATTTGTTGGTTGGTTAGTTTTACCACATTTATAAATTATCCCAATTACTTGATTGTGGGGAGTGTAAAACAAAGAAAGAAAAAGGACAAAAGTCATACAAAGAGAGCCAGTGCAACCTACAAAAACTGCAAATTAGTAGAGAGAGGTCTCCATAGCCAATCAAATGGAGCCAAATGCCTAGTGGAATAGTGGAAGGTTGTAATGTTCTTCCCGAAAATAAGGAGCCCTTTAAGCCTCCAGGGGATGCATGTTCCATAATGCATGAACCATCGGAGAAGATCTGCTGTTTGTTCAGATTCCATGACTTCACAAGGAGCAGGAACTCTCAAGTTTTTTTTATAATTCCAATCTAATAGAGATTAAGAAAGTGGTTTTAGTTGTTAAAGAGTTGCACAACCTAAGACCCAAATTAACATGAAGGAATTTCTGGACTACCACGAGGGAAGCCCTATTTCTTGACTAACTGATTTGAAGGTCAGGCTCATGAGGAGATATTTAAAGAATGTGATTCTAAGTCTTATAAGACTTTAAAATAAAAATCAGGGTTTTAAGATGGATCTGGCTATGATTCTGGAGAGTCTGCCACAAAGAGATGGTGATGGTGGGGAAAACCTAATGCATATGTGTGCTGTCCAGAGTCATTTTCAGTTGGGTGGCCTATAAATACACCAAACAAACATTAGTAAGGCTGCACTTAGGAATTTAGACTCAGGAATGTAAGCAAAAGCTAAACACCTATTAAACTCTTTGAATATTTCACAGTGAAAGTTTGGGAGAGTCAATCTTCTGTGCTGATACTGGGCATACAACCGCACCAGCTTGTCCTGAGCTAGGTGACAAAGCAGATGGAGTAACAAGAATGGCTCCATGACATCAGAAATATTTTTTAAAACCATAATTCATGCTGAGATAACCTGGGGAAGTATTGTAAGAAACTGAATTTAGAGCTGAATGGCTATGCCCTTTTGGAATATATTCTTGATAACAATGTATGCTGCCCAGAAGACTCTAAAAGTCAAACAACCATGACTGTGTCTAAATAAATAATCACAACAACAGGCTGTGATTTATATCACTTATATCACTTAAGTGATGGCTGGGTAATGCTGTGAAGATGGTAGAAGTGAAAAGTGGGGAAATGGCCCTAGAGCAGTCTTCTGTGTAATTAACAGTGTGACAAAAAATCATTCAGAGCTTCTTCCAAAGAAAAACACCATGAAGAGTATAGAAATGCACGTCCACCCATTTATGCAAAAGCAAGGGAGTTATTCCAGATCTGAGGCAGAAGTGTTTGTGTGCAGTTTCTGAAACTGAAGGCCATATGAGCAATGCCTGTTCCAGGAAATGCCTAAGGGGAGCTTCTGAGTTCCCGACCGCAGCATCCACTCTTATTTGCTTCAGTAACAGCAAATCAATGAGAGCCAGATCCCAGTCAGTGTCAGGACAAGACCTCCCTCTTCCCAGCCATTGGTTCACTCATAGTTTTACTATTGTAGATATGGAGTGGGGTGCTGTGAAGAAATTTTCCAAATGAACAAGATATGAATGTGTGTGAATATGTTTTGGCACAATGCAGATTATTATGCCTCTCTTGTGGAGGTGGTTCCCTGGGTTCCTTTCTTATTTAAGGCAATGTTTTTATTACAAGAATAGTGCATTTTTAAAAAAATCACTGCTACTGACACAAGTTGTCAGAAAGTAGTCTAGGCTGAAATTTGTAAGTGATCATGTTATTTTGCCCCTTGGGTGAAAAGCTCTTGAATGTACGAAGCATACTGTATTAAGATCACATAATTTACTGAATGAATATTTGAGTACATTTTGTTGTCCCTATGTTCTAAATGTTATTTCAGCAATCAATATTCAGTATTTTGTAGTACAAAAACTCATTCTTTTACCAGTTAGTGGAAACCTTTTGACAGGAATATGTTTGTGTAAGTATCATAGGACTTACTGAGTAACCTCGTGATATCATCACTCGTAAGAAAGTCTCTTTCTTCACCTCACAGCCACACCTCTAGGAGTAGTGTGTCCAGTTTTACATTACTAAAAGAGGAAATATGTTGCCTCCAAAGAGGAGAAAAGGCAAAGCATATTTGTATAACAATTAAATACATTAATTGATTGGTACAGAAACAACCTCAGAAATAATGATATATTTTAAACAGAAGTATAAAGCATCTCACTATACTTTTGGAAAGGCTGGATGCTCTGCATGCTTGTTCAGTTCAGATGCTGTTTTAAAAGTAGCTTCAATGTCCTTTTCTTTTTTTTTAACCTCTAACATGGAATGGCTTTGTAATAGAGGACAATAAGCCATTCTACTATTTATTTAATTAATTGATTAGCTTCTTGTCTTGCCCTCAGGTACCTATTCTCCAAAGCACCTGAGGGCCAGACAAGAAGTAATGGATGGAAACTTATTAAAGAGGGATCCAACCTAGAATTAATGAGAAATTTCCTGACACTGAGAACAATTAATCAGTGGAATGGCTTGCCTTTAGAAGTTGTGGGTGCTCCATCATTGGAGGTTTTTAAGAAGATATACGACAGCCATTTGTCTGGAATGGTATAGGGTCTCCTGCTTAAGCAAGGAGTTGGACTAGAAGACCTCCAAGGTTTCTTTTGGTTGTGTTGTTCTGTATCCCTAGATGATTATTCTCTGTAAAATAGAAGTTACATGTATGGAACACCCCTTCTCCCTCAATTCTCCACAGTACACTGAGGTGGGCAAGAACAAGTGACAGGGCTTTCTTAAAAATGTACCAGGTCAGTCCATATGAAATCATTTCCCAGAATAGTCCAAAAGACCAGTCCTTTTCTCAGATACCATAAATACAATCTTTTAAATAAGTTCATCTATTTCTTGGGGATGAAAATACATACTTTGTTTCAAGGGTTTTTTAAAAAAAATTGTTAAGTTTTTTGCCATGCTTTTTTCAAATTTGCAATTTTAAGCAGTTTGCAGTTGTTGTTGTTAGTTGCGAAGTCGTGTCCGACCCATCGCGACCCTATGGACAACGTTCCTCCAGGCTTTCCTGTCCTCTACCATCTTCTGGAGTCCATTTAAGCTCACCCCTACTGCTTCAGTAACTCCATCCAGCCACCTCATTCTCTGTCGTCCCCTTCTTCTATTGCCCTCAATCTTTCCCAGCATTAGGCTCTTCTCCAGTGAGTCCTTCTTTCTCATTAGGTGGCCAAAGTATTTGAGTTTTAGCTTCAGGATCTGGCCTTCTAAAGAGCAGTCAGGGTTACTCTCTTCTAGGACTGACCAGTTTGATCGCCTTGCAGTCCAAGGGACTCGCAGGAGTCTTCTCCAGCACCATAGTTCAAAGGCCTCAATTCTTTGGCGCTCAGCCTTTCTTATGGTCCAACTTTCACTGCCATACATTGCAACTGGGAAGACCATAGCCTTGACTATACGCACTTTTGTTGACAGGGTGATGTCTCTGCTTTTTAGTGTGCTGTCTAGATTTGCCATGGCTTTCCTCCTGAGGAGCAAGCATCTTTTAATTCCTTGGCTACAGTCCCCATCTGCAGTGATCTTGGAGCCCAGGAAAATAAAATCTGTCACTACCTCCATTTCTTCCCCGTCTATTTGCCAGGAATTGAGAGGACCGGATGCCATGATCTTGGTTTTCTTAATGTTTAGTTTCAACCCAAGTTTTGCACTCTCCTTCTTCACTCGCAACAAGAGGCTCTTTAGTTCCTCTTCACTTTCTGCCATTAGAGTGGTATCATCTGCATATCTTAGGTTGTTGATGTTTCTTCCGGCAATCTTAATTCCAACTTTTGATTCATCTAGCCCTGCCTTTCTCATGATGTGCTCTGCATATAAGTTAAATAGGCAAGGCGACAGTATACAGAAGGCCAGATCCTGAAGCTAAAACTCAAATACTTTGGCCACCTAATGAGAAGGAAGGATTCACTGGAGAAGAGCCTAATGCTGGGAAAGATTGAGGGCAATAGAAGAAAGGGACGACAGAGAATGAGGTGGCTGGATGGAGTCACTGAAGCAGTAGGTGTGAGCTTAAATGGACTCCAGAAGATGGTAGAGGACAGGAAGGCCTGGAGGAACATTGTCCATAGGGTCGCGATGGGTCGGACACGACTTCGCAACTAACAACAACAACAACAGGCAAGGCGACAGTATACAGCCTTGCCGGACTCCTTTCCCAATTTTGAACCAATCAGTGGTTCCGTGTCCAGTTCTCACTGTTGCTTCTTGGCCCGCATATAGGTTTCTCAAGAGACAAATAAGATGGTCTGGTACTCCCATCTCTTTAAGGTCTTGCCACAGTTTGTTATGATCCACACAATCAAAGGCTTTAGCATAGTCAATGAAGCAGAAGTAGATGTTTTTCTGGAACTCTCTAGCTTTCTCCATGATCCAGCGTATGTTGGCAATTTGATCTCTAGTTCCTCTGCCTCTTCGAAATCCTGCCTGTACTTCTGGTAGTTCTCGATCCACATACTGCTGGAGTCTAGCTTGTAGGATTTTAAGCATAACTTTACTAGCATGTGAAATGAGTGCAATGGTGCGATAGTTTGAACATTCTTTGGCACTGCCTTTCTTTGGAATTGGGCAAAGACCCCCCTAGTCACAGCTCCAATATGATCTTCTAAAGAGAGCTGTGAGTCTAGGAGGACCCCCAAGTTGCGTGCCCTATCTACGGGGGGCAATAGCTCACCCCCCATGGCAAGAGATGGAGTAATCTGAATTTCCCGGGATGCCGGCACGAACAGCCACTCAGTCTTGTCAGGGTTGAGCCGAAGCCTGTTCTCTGTCCACATACTGCTGGAGTCTAGCTTGTAGGATTTTAAGCATAACTTTACTAGCATGAGAAATGAGTGCAATGGTGCGGTAGTTTGAACATTCTTTGGCACTGTCTTTCTTTGGAATTGGAATGTAAACTGATCTTTTCCAATCCTGTGGCCACTGTTGAGTTTTCCAAATTTGCTGGCAAATTGAGTGTAGCACTTTTACTGCATTGTCTTTTAAGATTTTGAATAGCTCAGCTGGAATACTGTCACCTCCACTAGCTTTGTTGTTGCTCAGCTTTTCTAAGGCCCACTTCACTTCACATTCTAGGATGTCTGGCTCGAGGTCAGTGACCACCTCATTGTGATTATCAGGGACGTTAAGCTCATTCTTGTATAGTTCTTCTGTGTAATTTTGCCATCTCTGCAGTTTGCAGTTAGCAAACTGCAATGATGTAGGGTTCTTAATTGGAACTTATTTTGAAAAATGCTCTGAAAGTCTTAAATTGTATTATGAGGAATAAATGCCATTCGTGAATCTTTCAATGTCATCTTGTATTTCTATGGGTTTTCTGTTTGCATTAAAAAAGGTATTTCCCTTTTTAAAGAATCTTACGGATAAGCAAAAAAGCCGACTGTCAGAAGTAACAGAGGTACAGATAGTGAAAAAGGTAAAATATTTGGGTATATATTTATCAGCTAAGTGCTCAACAATAAAAGAAGATAATTACATAAGGTTATTGAAACAAATAAAGCTAGACTTGGAAAAGTGGAAGAATTTAAAACTGTCATTATTGGGAAGAATTGCTACAGTTAAAATGAATATATTGCCTAAAATTTTATTTTTGTTTCAAACAATTCCGATAAAACTTGGGATTTTTTTTTCCAAGAGTTGAATTCATTAATTTTGAAGTTTGTATGGCAAGGAAAGAAAGCTAGAATAAAGATGAAAACCTTGCAAGATACTAAGGAAAATGGAGGCTTTGGCCTACCTGAGTGGGCTTTGTATTATCAAGCATCTGTATTAACATGGGTGAAAGAATGGATAATGCTTAGGAACAAAAGGTTGAAATACTTGGAGGGACATGACTTACAATTGGGGTGGCACGCTTTTTTGTGGTATGGGAAAAACAAAATCCATAAGTATTTTCAAAATCACTGTATTAGAAATGCTTTGATAACAGTATGGGAAAACATTAAAATGAAAATATATGTAAAAATTCCAGGGTGGTTATCAACAATTGAAGCTTTTTCACACACAAATTTGTTAGATTTTGAAAAAACTTGGACATATAGAGATATTTTAAATATTGATGGGACAGTAAAATCGAAACAAGAGCTGGAAAATCAGGGTATCAACATGTCATGGTGGATATGCTTACAAATACAAAATAGATATGAAAAAGATGTGAAACTGTATGGATTCTATAAAGATCAAACTGTATTTGATAAGATATTATTAACTTCTGATGAGAAATTAATTAAGAAAATGTATAAATTTTTGTTAATTTTAGAGATGGAAAGTGAACAAACTAAAGAGACAATGATAAGGTGGGTGAAAAACTTTGGTTATAATATAGAATTAGAAAAATGGCAAAAATTATGGGAGAGAAATTATAAATTGACAATGTCAACTGCGTATAAAGAAAATCTGTATAAAATTTTTATAGATGGCACTTGCCTCCAGCAAGATTAGCAAAAATGTTTAAAAATGTATCAGGTAAATGTTGGAAATGTAAACATAATTTAGGTACGTATTATCATATCTGGTGGACATGTGACAAAGTAAAGGCCTATTGGGAAAAAATACATGCTTGGCTAGAAAAAATATTAGGAGAACATGTAGTATTTAATCCTGAATTTTTTTATTAGGTATAGTACCAGAAAAGATTAATAAGTAAAACTTATATTTGGCTTTACATATTATAACCGCAGCAAGAATAAGTTATGCGCAATGCTGGAAGAATGAACGAATACCTTCAGAAGAAGAAGTAATAAAAAAGATACTGGAATGCGCGGAGATGGACAGATTAACTATGAGGCTGAAAGATAAAGAAGAAACAGAATACTACCAAAGCTGGAATCTATTCTACAAATGGCTAGAAGAGAGAACCAAAGAGTAGGACTTGATTATGTATTAGCATTTTATGAACCCAGATCACATACTGTTTGAAAAACTAACATATGTATGTAGAGGGGAAAAAACAACAATAAAAAGCTTATAAAAATAAAAAAATAAAAAAGGTATTTCCCTTGCCACTTAAGCCCAGTAATGATCATGTGAAAAATACAAAGTTGGCAATTACTACTAAATTTATATCTATGTTTCACCTTAGGTTTATTTAGAGCATATTTAATCCTTGACTTACACAACAGGCCATTTAGTGATCACTCAAAGTTACAACAGCACTGAAAAAAGTGACTCATGACCATTTTTCACAGTTGCAACCTTTGCAGCATCCCCTTGATCATGTGATCAAAATTAGGATGCTTGGCAACTGGTTCACACTTATGACCGTTGCTGTGTCCCAAGGTCATGTGATCACCTTTTGTGACTTCTTGACAAGCAAAGTCAATGGGGAAGCCAGATTCACTTAACAACCGTGTCACTAACTTATCAACTGCAGTGATTCACTTAAGAACTGTGGCAAGAAAGGTTGTAAAATGGAGCAAAACTCGCCTAACAAATGTCTCACTTAAGAACAGAAATATTGGGCTCAACTGTGGTTGTAAGTTGAGGACTACCTGTACTGTATTCTTTCAGGTACCATTCCTAAGGGTTGTTTTATTTTCTCCAAAATGATAACATTTTCTATAGGGTGTCCCTTTCCATTATGTAAGCATAGCTAGGAAAGTCCTGCCCCATCCCACAGCTCTTCTTTTTTCTTTTTCCTTTGATGGGGGGGTGATCTGAGGGTGGATCTTCTCTCAGCTCTGCTCATTGCTTGCTGCCCTTGGGGCAGAATAGAACAGAATAGACCAAATGTCTGTGACTTGCATCTTCTATTATGAGGGACTTGCATTTACTTCATTAGCTAGTATGAAACTGCCATAGATATTTTGCTCCTTGATTGGAAGGCAAGGTGCTTTCCATGCACATTATCTCTGCCATCAAAAGCTGCCTGCCTGATTATTAAATCTTAGTTTGATTTTGATAGAGCACTATTCTTAGCATTCTAACTTAGGGGTGCAGCGTAGGCTTTTACCATTGCCCATTTTGTACCCTTTCTGCCTCAGTTGATCTAAAATTCAGGCTGTCTCTGCATATGTTTTCTTGAGTTGCAAGATGCTCTCTCCTTCTCCCCCCCCCCCGCAGTCCTTGCATAGGTCATCTCTATACTGATGCTTATACATAGAACGGTATGTTCCCCTCTCAACCATAACAACATTGGAAGGGTCCATGGAGGTCATCTAGTCCAACCCTCTGCTCAGGCAGGAAACCCTATACAATTTCAGACAAATGGCTGTCCAGTCTCTTCTTAAAAACTTCTTAAATCAGTCTGTCTCATGGTTTATTCCTGAGGTCATTATTGAAAGGTTGCATAGCAACTGGCTGTAGGAGATGGAAGCCTCCATGGCTCTGGGTGGTCCCAGTGAGATGGGGGGGGGGGAAAGAACAGCCTTGGTTCTCGCTTGGCCTTCCCATGACGCCTCTCGCATTTGTCCCATGTTATTCTTGTGTAGTATGCTATAATCATAGTCCTGGCAAACATCTGTTTCTTTTCCTTTTTCTGTGCAATATTACTTGCTGGCCAGGAGCTATGATTCAGTTTTCCCTTTATTATTCCCACCAGTCTCTTCTGGAGGGATTTACAGAGATGTTATTCAAAGAACAAATTAGTCATGATTCTCAATGAGGTTCACCCATACCAACTCAGCAACAAAAGCATAGTATAAGGACTGGCTGGAAGAGAGAAGGACTTGTGTGCTGATGGATGCATAGATCAACACTCTTCTAATTCTCCCAAGAGCCGCTTAATTTAATGCCTGTCATGACAGGATTATCCATAACAGTGATTATTGCTAATAGTCCTTAATTTTTATAATAATAATAATAATAATAATAATAATAATAATAATAATAATAACAACAACAACAACAACAACAACAACAACAACAACAACAACAAGTTGGAAGGGTCCTTGGAGGTCATCTAGTCCAACCCCCTGCTCTGGAAGGAAACCCTATACCATTTCAGGCAAATGGCTGTCCAGTCTCTTCTTAAAAACTTCCAGTGTTGGAGCATTCACCACTTCTGGAGGCAGGTTGTTCCACTGGTTAGTTGCTCTAACTGTCAGGAAGTTTCTCCTTAGTTCTAGGTTTTAGGTATCTCTGTCCACTCATCCTCTTTCTTTTCCACCTTGTGTCTTTTGGTTGGGAGGAATTTGTAGTAGTGAGGGAATCGCTTCTGTCCCTTCTCAATGGTTCTTCTATTTCCTTGAACTTCATATATTCCAGGGCTGAGTTTCTGTATTGAAAATTGCCATTTGAACCATAGAGTAAACCTTGCCAAAGATTTCCATTTCAAAATCTGCAACTCCAGATAGGAAAGATTCCTGCCTGAATCACAAAGACTAGTAATTTCAATCCATGTGGGTAATTCAGAATTAAATATACTGATGGGGAAAAAAAATAACATCTCAGGGTCTCTTCGTGATTTCCACAGTAATTTCTTCTTGATTAATGTATTTGTATAAGGAATGATTGTAATGTCATTAGAGGTGTGTTGGTTGGAATTGAATGTTTACTTTTTATGCAGACAATGCACTGTTGTTGGCTGAGAGCCTGAGTGATTTGCAGTGAATGTTAGATAGGCTGTATAATTTATTTTATTTATTTCTTTTCTCTAACAACTCTGGGCAGTTCACAAGTAAAAACAAAAATTAAGAACAAGAAAGGAAAAAGGTCTCATCATAGATAAAAATAAAGGAGTAGAAGATGACAAAGATGACAAAAGCTGCACAAGAATGGAAACGAAATAGACCTGCACAACCCAAATTTTGTGAGGAACCTCATTCCAGAGGGTAGGAGCTGCACCAGGGAAGGCACATTTCTAGGGTGCCAAAAGAATGCATTGTTTAATCAAAGGAACCAGAGCTTGCTAACTCTACCAGATTGAATGGGCAGGGCAGTTACTGTAAAGTAGTTATATTTGAGAAGGAAAATGGAGTGGATGAACACAGTTCATATGCTAATTGTGAAAAATTAGGGCAAGTAGATGGAAGAATGGATAATTTTTAAGACATGCAGATCTGGTAGAAATGTTGTGGGCACCCTGGGGTCTGTGGTGGTGGTTCAGTGGCTAGAATGCAGTATTGCAGGCTAACTTTGCCTGGTGCCAGGAGTTTGATCCTCCCTGGCTCAAAGTTGATTCAGCCTTCCATACTTCCAAGGCCAGTAAGAGGAGGACCCAGATTGTTCGGGGGCAATATGCTGCCATTTGCAAACCTCAGAGAGTGCTGTAAAGCACTGTGAAGCAGTATCTAAGTCTAAGTGCAATTGCTATTGCTGTTGCTACTGTGTTTTCCCTAAAGTTAGACCCAGCCCAATAGTAAGCCCTAGTGTGATTTTTGAGGATGGGCCTAATATAAGCTCTACTTCAAAACTAAGCCCTAGTTTTGGGGCAAGGTGCACCCCTAAAAACCAAGCTAGGGTGGGGGGGTGAAGCTGTTCCATGTGCCCCGCACCCATTTACCTTACCGGTAGGACCACCAGAGCTAGGCCTTCCACATCATGCAGCTACTTGACTTCTTCTGAGGCTGCTTGCCGCCACTTGTGGCCGGCCGCCATGTGGTGTATTGCACTGTTGCTGCTCCTCCCAGCAGGATGCCGCATGGTGCTTCGGGCCACTTCCACTGCTTGCACAGTGCTTTGGGCTGCTTCTGTTGCTCATGGCAGGAGGCCACATGGTGCTTTGGGCCGTTTCTGCTGTGGAAACGGCCCACAGAGCCACGTAGCGTCCTGCTGCGAGCAGCAGAAACAGCACAAAGCACCATGCAGCGTCCTGCCGGGAGGAGCAGCAATGGCGCAATGCATTGCAAGTGGTGGCAAGCAGCCTCAGAAGAAGTCAAGCAGCAGTGCGACAAATGTCTGGGTGTGGGAGTCCTGGCTGTGGTGGTCCTAAGGTAAGACATTCTTTGAAATTAAGACCTAGTGCCTATTTTGGAGGAAAAAAAAAAGACCAGGTCTTAATTTCAGGGAAACACGGTATTGCTATTGCTATTGTAAGAGCCATGGTGGCGCAGTGGTTAGAATGCAGTACTGCAGGCTAACTCACTGCTCACTCCTGGAGTTCGATCCTGACTGGCTCAAGGTTGGCTCAGCCTTCGATTCTTCCTTGGTTGGTAAAATGGGGACCCAGATTGTTGGGGGTAAGAATTCTATTTGAAGCACCTGCCACACAACACTACAGAAACAACAATTGTTGATAAGAAAGATAAAAATATCTAAATAGTGGACATTGCAATATCTGGAGTCAACAGAACAGAAGCGAAAGAATTGAAAAAAACCATAAAATATAGAACAACTGTGGCAAAATGTCTATGGAGATTCTCAATCATCCAGGTCATGATTGTCTTAAAGGTAATTTCCCCAAAAGCAACTGGACTTTCTTGTTTTTTTTCTCCTTACAGATGTTTTGCTTCTCATCCAAGAAGCTGAAGAAGTTGAAGAACTGAATGTCTTCAGAAGAAATCAAAGATAATACCAATAGTAATAGGCTCTTTGGGTACAATTCCAAAATCACTGGAGCACTACTTGAATACCATTGGTATGGACAAAATCATCACCAGTTAATTGCAGAAGGCAGCTTTTTTTGGAACAGTTTACACCTGGCAACAATGTCTTCAGTATTGTTGTAGATATCAATACTTAAATCAATATTTAATTTAACATCTTCAATATTATTAAACAACAACATTTGTCTATCCCAGGTCTGCCCCACCATTTGCCTATCCCCTTGGGAAAGACTCAATAGGGGGACAAAAATGCCAAGTCCAATCTAACATCTGGGAGACTGCAACCAAGTACAACAGCAGCTCCCAGCCTTTTCTATACCCTGCACCCCTGGAATGCTTCTGATATATTCTTGCACCCTTTACAAAAGGTTGAAATAATGGCAACAAATTATGTATATACGCTATAATTTCAAAAACCCAAGTTTTCGCACCCCCTGGAATATCGCCTTGCAATCCCAGGGGGTGCGAGCACCCCCGGTTGGGAACCCCTGAACTACAACAATAATACCTAGCCAGCTGCTTGGGAAGAAATTGATAGGGTGACAAAAATACCATATCCCATCTAATCATCTGGCTGACTGTGTAATCAATAATAGCATGTTGTATGCATGTGATTTGATTACAAAAGTGAGTGACTAGAAATATGTTGAGATAGATCATATAAAGAGAATGAATTAAGAACAAATTGCAAAACTCGTGAAAAAAGAGTGAATTGAGAGGATGGGGAAGGTCTGAGAAAATTGTGGTTAGATAGAGCTGATAAGATCCTTTGAAGGAGAGAGATGAGAAGTTTAAAAATGACAATCTATGCACAAGAGTACTGGTTTGGTCAAAGCAATGATGACATATGGAGCAATATAGAGAATGATACTAGTCTAAAGTAAATGCAGTTAAATTTCCTTTTATTTTATCTTCTACCTTCAGTATCCTTTACTTGCTACTTCTTACTATTTTAGGTGCCTTTTCATAATATTACTTACCCTACAAAGCTAATGTGTGATATATGTGTGCGTAAATGCCCAAAAAATTATTTTAGTTACTGATAAAAGGAAAGGCATCTAGGCTGGGAGGTGACAAGTGGGCATCATATGAATGTTGATGATAATTCTGTGGTTTACATACTTGTCTCAGAGATGGGGACAGAAGTACAAAAATATAGCACTTACATGATGATGTCATTGCGCATGCTTGTCATTTTGGTATTATTGTGGTTTGCAATGGACCTTGCAGGAAAAGTTAACAGTTGTTGAGGAAAAACTCAGATTAAGAGTTACTGGAAATAACTCACTGCTGTGTTCACGTGACATCACATAAACATCTATATTTAACTAAACCATGGTTTACTCCATTAATCCAGTATTCTGGATTTGCAAGACATACTGAATCATCAATAACTTGCAGGCTAAATTTATCCAACATAGCAGACTGTTAAAATGTGAGTGACTAGCTTGCAGCTAGCACAATATATCCAGCAAATAGTCTCCCGGCTCCCAGTTCCTTTAATGAGTAAATAAAGTTAAAGGGAAATGGATCCAATGGGGTGTGTAGTATGTGCATGTCTATAAGACACCCAAATCAGCACCAACTTGATACATTGGGTCTAGAATGCCAGAGGGCATTCAGTTGGGAAAATCAGCTGTAGGAGATTGAAACGGGCACATTTATATGTGGCCTTTAAATATTCTGCCAAGTTTCATCCATCCTGACTAATGTGATAAATGAAACTGTAATGAGTCAACATCTGGAGCATCAGAAGTTCTGCCCCTTTGCTTTAAACTGAAAGTTGAGTGACTCTGGTTCCTCAAACTCTATTTTTACTACTGGAATCCCCCTACTGATACACCTTAATTAAATGAGGCAAGGATAAATTTTAGAAAAAGGATAATGAAGTGGGGTCATTAGAGAATTGAAAAAGGTCTGAGCGGTCATGTAGTTTAATCTCCTGCTTGATGAATGATCTGTGAAACCATTTGGATAGGTAGCTTATACAGACCTTGTTTCAGGACCTCCTATGAAAGGGGCTGTACCATTTTATTAGGCACCTTACTCCACTTGTTGAGAGATCTTATTCCCAGGAAAATCCTCTTACTATCTAATCAGAATCTACTTTACTTCAGAAATACAGCTCTTTAGATATCTGAAGCCTGGTGTCCCACTTCCCTTCATCCTTCTCTTAGGCTAAATTTACCTAGGTTCCACATACATTCCCAATAGGACTGTTTATCATCTTGTTCATCATCTTGCTTGCCTTCCCCTGAACTCTGTCCTTTGCTAATGCTTATTTTGGACTCCATTATCTGGAACTGGACACAGGATCCAAGTGGGGCCTCACCAAAGCAAAATAGAGTAGAACAATTATATCCTATGATCTGGTGTGTAAGTTTCCATTAATACCGTATATTGCAAAATACCACAGGCCTTTTTTAGCAGCTGTACCATACTCATGGGTCATATTCAATTTGTGAGCAGTAATACTAGAACACCCAGGTCCTTTCCACATGTACTACTGTCAAGCCACATCTCCCCCATCCTACATCATGGTTTTCATTTTATTTTTGCTTGCCAAATACAGGACATTATATTCCTTGCTATTGTTGAAGGAAAAATCTTCATCAGGGTCCAGTCCAAGCTGGGAAGAAACAACATGGCGACTGCTTTAGAAATAAGGTTGTAATTTATTGAAGAGGAAAGCCAGACAGAAAGATGGCTCTGGAAAAAAAAGAGTGACCACATGTAGCAGGGAGTGGGTTTTTATATCTTCTGGGGCTCTTGATGTTGTTTCCTGTTCCTGTTTGAGGCTTTGTATTTCCTGTGTCATGTACTTTGACCTGAGTCTGAGTGTGCCTTTCTGGTATTCTGATGATGGTGGGTTAATCCTATTATGTCCTGTCTTAGAGTTTGGGTGGGGTATGTAGATTTTAAGGGTCTTTGTCTTCCTGATCTCATCAGCTTCTAGCTGGAGGGCTCCAACCTTCCTGAATGGATTATTATTACATCTGCATTTCTAAAAGCTGGTTTCTGCTGAGTTGTCTGGCTGGGTGTGTATGTGTGTGGAGAAGTTTCTGCCTTTTTAAAGATCTTCTCCATTATTCCTTTAGGGAATATAGTCTACGTTTTTAATATTCCCCCAAATATTTTTTTCTCTGGGTTCTTCCCACACTATTCAATTTCATCTTGCTTGTTTCAGCTCACAGTACTTACTGTTCAAACTTGTCTAGATTTTCCTGAATTTCATCTGTCTGTTCTAATATCTTAGCCCCTTCCCCCAATTTTATATTTTCTGCCATCGATAATCATCCCCTCATCCCCTTCAGCCATGTCACAAATTTTAAAAAATGTGGAATGGTGCAGGGCTTTGGAACACTGTGGTATTCTATTCAGTCCTACTCTTCTAGTTCATGTGGACCCATTTATACAGTGATAGTTTCTGACTATGATCACTCAACCTGTTACATGAATGCTTCTATAATGTAGCCCATATTTCAATTTTATTAATGAAGTTACTATTAAGAACTGTTAGTATGCTCCTGGAATCAAAGTACAATATGTTGTCCATGGTATTCTTCTGATCTGATATGTCACATTCTTTCATATGTTTCATTATCCAACTAGGTAACATCTTCATTGCTAGAAGGAAGTGGAGTGTGATCTCTGTTTAGGGTAGTTTAAACCACTAGATCTGACCTATCCTCTCTCTCAGTTGATTGAAACCCGCTCTTCTAAAGTTTGGCATATAAGTCTGATTCTTTTCTATTCTCTCCTTAATATCATGAACTTAAGAAAAACATTGTCACAAAATTTTTCCTCGAGGTTTGAGTCACCTTCATTCCTCCAATTCCTCCCTTTTAGAAGGATTAGATCCAGGACCTCAGACCTCCTGTTTCTTTCTTTTAACTTTTGATAAATGAAGTTGTCAACAAGAGAGGACAGAGATTTGATGGAACTCTGTTGTGGCTGTCAGAGTTAGATTCCCAGCAGATGCTGAGGTAACTCAAATCTTCCATTTTCATGATTTCTTGACTCTTGGAAAGCTTGGTTACTTGGCTCAGAAGCAACTCATCCATACATTTTGCCTATCTAGGTCGGCTACAATAACTCCAAGGATTATGTTACTTTTCTTTTTGTTTCCCTTTATCCTTATCCACATTTTCCATGCACCAATTCCAGTGGTGGGATTCAGCCAGTTCGCACCACTTTAGCAGAACCGGTAGCTAATTTTTTGTTGCCCAGGCCCAGAATGGACTTCCAGAAGCGGCATCCACACAGTTGTTCACATATTTGAATCCCACCACTGTCCAATCCCTTAGTTTCTATGTTGGCATATGCTTTCTCTATGTAACTGGTGCCAGGTTGTCTGCAGGAATGTTTTAGAATTGGCCCAGCCAGTTCAATCTACCCGAGAAAGTGGTTGATAGTGATAGTGGTTCCCTTCTTTAGGGAGGTGAAAGGGGCCACAACTGACCTTATTGCTAGTCCTTTGGAATGGCCTCCTGATGAGTATCCAGTATAGCACCCACTTTGACCATCTTCATGAAAACAGCTTTTCCAGAAGGCTTTATATCATGGCACAGACACCAATTAGAATGAGTCATAGCTTGGTGCTATTGATACAGTTTGCAATTTTTGCTTATTAATTGGTTTGCAGATTCTTTTAACTGTGTACTTTAATTGCAAACTATGTATTCTGTGTTTATCTTTGTGAATCGCCAACAATCCTTTAATATTACAGTGATCTATATAGATAAACATATATAGTGGTATAGTGTTTCTTTTTTCTCTTGAGTCTGTTTCTTTGGAGTAAGTTGTAGTCTTCCAGGGCTATGTTCCAATTGTGTGTCACCCCACCACATTTCAGTAATGCTTGTGTCATATTCTCCTTGCTCTGCTAGGATTCTTTCTTATCTGTTTCCCATACTCTGGGCAGACCCTTAAAATAATCACTAGACATCCAGTGGATAAATTAAAACACACATTGCTTATGCCATTGGGATAATAGTAATTTGCCCTAAAACATTTAGTACATTTAACAAGCATTATATATGCAATTCTTCCCCAACTGGTGTCTTACAGATGTATTAGATACCAGTTCCCATAATCACCAGCTAACAGACCACACTTACTGGAAATACCTGATTGGTAGAACTGTAAAGAAAACGTCCCCCTTCCCCCCTCTCTTGCCTTTTCAGCTTCTTTCATTTAAAGCTGTTGTGTGAAACCAAGGGCCCCACTAAAGAGAACAGAATATAGTCCTTGGATTCCAAGGTGGTAACCTGAGAACTAGGTGAGAGGAATCAAGGGTGGTGAACTAGATTTGTAGGTGTGTACGTGCATGATAGGTGTAGAATGTGCAGATTATAAAACTAGAGCATGTGGTGGTTGTGTACAGATTGACGGGAAGCAGGCCCCATGTATAATTGTGTAAGTGTTGCTGAAGTTCTATTCCACCCGCTTTTACTGGTTGCCAGCTGCCCTATAGGCAGAAGGGAGGAAGGGAGTAACTACTTCTTGCTCAACCTGTATGGAATCAAAGCAAACTTGTTCTGGAAACATGCCAGATGGGAGAATCCAGGCGCCCCAAAGGTGTGAGGGGAGGGCACCAGCTTCCCACAGGCAGTAGAGAGGCTTTGTGAAGCCTTCTGGGAAGAGAAAAAGGAGTGTTTTTGGTTAATGCAGGACAAACTGCGTAGAAACATCTAGCAGCTTTGCATTCTGCATAAAGTCACTTTTCATTTCTGTCTTTTAGGCTTCCTTATCTAATACACAGAATCAAGTTGGCTGTGACTTTTATCTTTTCCCCTCTCACTTTCCTGCATGTATTTCATTTGATCCTGTGAATAGAAGACAGTGGTATAGAGCATCACAGGATGCCTGGATAAACCACTCTAAACTACTATGACCTTGCAAATTATCCTCAGGTCAGTTTATATAACACATTTTCCATGTTTTCTTATACTTAATCCAGACAGGAACTCTGCATAGCTGCCAAAGCAATTATTTGAATTTATCTTTGCAATAGCTATTTTGGATGAGTGTTTTGAATCCTGTGCACCAAATTCTAAGAAATAGCTAATGTTTTTTACAATCCTTTCTTTTTATACAAATAAATAAATACTGATGTGTTAAATCCAACTTCAGCTTTGACACAATCCTGAATGTGGAACTTGAAGCCAGTTTTCAATTCGGACCTTGTATCTAGGTCTATATTTCACTGGAATTTTGCTTAAGCAGCAAGGAAGTTGCCTTTGTTTTCCAGTTGCATCTTGCAGGCCAGACTTCTCTGGAGTGATAACTCATTGTATCTCAGTGCCTGGATGGAAGAAAACAGGTAGATGTTGATGTTGAGCTCTAGCACAACAGAAACTGCTTTTATACATTGGGGTTCAGTTTGAGACTTAGGTGATTACTCTGGATGGGAAGCCTTTGCTCCCTAAAGAAGCAGATCCATAATTTGGAGATCCTGCTGGAATTGCAGCTCCTTCTAGAACAGCAGATGGAGGCTGTATGGTGTGTGAAAGGCTTTGCCTTTGACTGGTGTGTAATTTGTGGCCTTTCCTGGGCCAAGGGGATCTTGTGATGGCTACTTATGTCCTCATTACCATGACAATTGAGAAGCACTCTGCATGGGTCTGCTTTTAAAAATCATCAATTGATACAGATTGCAACACTTCTAGGGCTCCCTGGCAGCCCTCAGTAGGAACATGTGACATCTATTTTGTAAGCCTTGCATTAGTTACCTATTAGCTTCCAAGTGCAATTAAAAGGCCAGTGTTAACGTGTAGAAGCCATTAGGTCTCAGCACCAAACTACATGCATGACTGCATCTCCCTAACGACACGCTGGCCCTAATGTTGTAATCATGTGAGAATAAGGTACTGATTCCTCAACACTTTTGGAAGGTCAAGGAGGAGGATAGTCGAAAGTGTTGACCAGCCCTTTGGAATGGCCTTTCATCTGAGGTTAGAAATGTTCCTACCTTGGCCAGCTTCCAGAAGATGTTCAAGACTGAGCTCTGCTATTGGATGTTTGCTCTGTGATGCTATGATACCTTCTTGATAGGGTCACCCTATGCTTTCTAGTTTGAGTTTTTTTTTCTCTGCACTGTATGTAGTTTTGTGTTGAGATTTTTTTATTGCACTCACTTAGTCTATTAGATTAAAATCCTATAAGCTAGACTCCAGCAGTATGTGGATCAAGAACTACCAGAAGTACAGGCAGGATTTCGAAGAGGCAGAGGAACTAGAGACCAAATTGCCAACATACGCTGGATCATGGAGAAAGCTAGGGAGTTCCAGAAAAACATTTACTTCATTGACTATGCTAAAGCCTTTGATTGTGTGGATCACAACAAACTGTGGCAAGTTCTTAAAGAGATGGGAGTACCAGACCATCTTATTTGTCTCTTGAGAAACCTATATGCAGGTCAAGAAGCAACAGTGAGAACTGGACACGGAATCACCAATTGCTTCAAAATTGGGAAAGGAGTCCAGCAAGGCTGTATGCTGTCGCCCTGCCTATTTAACTTATATGCAGAGCACATCATGAGAAAGGCAGGGCTAGATGAATCAAAAGTTGGAATTAAGATTGCCGGGAGAAATATTAACAACCTAAGATATGCAGATGATACCACTCTAATGGCAGAAAGTGAAGAAGAACTAAAGAGCCTCTTGTTGCGGGTGAAGAAGGAGAGTGCAAAACTTGGGTTGAAACTTAACATTAAGAAAACCAAGATCATGGCATCTGGCCCTCTCAATTCCTGGCAAATAGATGGGGAAGAAATGGAGGTAGTGACAGATTTTATTTTCCTGGGCTCCAAGATCACTGCAGATGGGGACTGTAGCCAAGAAATTAAAAGACGCTTGCTCCTGGGGAGGAAAGTCATGGCAAATCTAGACAGCACACTAAAAAGCAGAGACATCACCCTGTCAACAAAAGTGCGTATAGTCAAGGCTATGGTCTTCCCAGTTGCAATGTATGGCAGTGAAAGTTGGACCATAAGAAAGGCTGAGCGCCAAAGAATTGAGGCCTTTGAACTATGGTGCTGGAGAAGACTCCTGCAAGTCCCTTGGATTGCAAGGCAATCAAACCGGTCAGTCCTAGAGGAGATCAACCCCAAATGCTCTTTAGAAGGCCAGATCATGAAGTTGAAGCTCAAATACTTTGGCCACCTAATGAGAAGGAAGGACTCACTGGAGAAGAGCCTAATGCTGGGAAAGATTGAGGGCAATAGAAGAAAGGGACGACAGAGAATGAGGTGGCTGGATGGAGTCACTGAAGCTGTAGGCGTGAGCTTAAATGGACTCCAGAAGATGGTAGAGGACAGGAAGGCCTGGAGGAACATTGTCCATGGGGTCGCGATGGGTCGGACATGACTTCACAGCTAACAACAACAGTATATTAGATTATGTTGAAGTAAAATCAAATATATTTATAAATAAATAAACTCATGCATTTCTTAAATAAAATGGACATGTGAGTTTGCTTCAATGTTATATTTTTCAGCATGTTGCTTGGGCCATTTTTTCAAATGAATCCATCTTGCAAAAATCCTTACTGAGGAGGTGCAATAATCCCTCTAGTTTAAGGGTGGCCCAGAAGTGTTCCCTAAAACATCTAGTCAATTGAAGTCATGCTGAGAGGCTTGAGGATTCAGTTTTCATTTCCCCTGGAGAGCCAGTTTGGTCTAAGGGTCAAAGCACCAGGCTAGACAGTAGAAAACTGTGAATTCAACCCTGCCTTAGCCATGAAAGCTGTCTGGTGACTTTCGGCCAGTCACTCTTTCTCAGCCTCAAAGGGTTGTTATGGGGAAAATAGGTAGAGGAAGGTATATTGGATATGTTCACTGCTTTGAATTATTTATAAAAAATAATAAAGGCAGAATTAAAAATCTTTAAAAACTATCTAAATCTAAAACGGGTCCCTCCCATCAGCTCCCAGGATACAGAGGCACAATTGTTGTGACCCAGACTACATTGTTATTGTCCCACCATGGTCATGGGGGAGGTAGGCTGAGCTCTAGATAACCCAACCAAAATGTAATTACGTGATTGTATTGAGGAGTGGCTATTGGAACTTCAGAACTGGGTTGTAAGTACCTTTTGAGGGGTCTGTCATAACTTAAGGACTAAATTAAATTGAGGACTACCCCTTCCCACTATGGAGGGATTGTTGGTGAAATTGACAAATCTTGCTAAGATGTATAAACCAGGGGTCCTCAACCTTGGCAACTTTAAGACTTGTGGACTTCAACAAAGCTGGCTGAGGAATTCTGGGAGTTGAAGTCCACAAGTCTTAAAGTTGCCAAGGTTGAGGATCCCTGTATAAACTATCTTCTTTGGTTAGAGAAATTTATTGATGACTGGAAACTTCTTATGGACTTTTTGCTTAAAAATGAGAAAAAATTGAACCTGTGATTTATGATTTTGATTATTAAGACAGATTATAGAAAGAAGAGTATTATCATGTAACTTTAAAGAAAGAGGTTAAAATATAATCATACTTATAACTGCTGTGAAGACTATCGGAAGCCACTGTTTGGCACCTGATTATTTTATAAAATCAGAGAGGTGTTCCTCACATCAGAGCAACTCCTATATGTGGACAAGAGACATACTGCATGGTGGCGCTACAGGAATAAAAGGATTTCCTGGCTGCTTTGCCCTGATAAGTTTAACTTCGACAGCTTGAGTAGAGCATAAAAGAGGAACCATGGAAAGACACTATGTGACTGGGACACTGTCATGTGTGAGGTCATAAGTTCAACTGAGCTTTCATTTCACTTTCCTAAAAGATGATATTTAGCATCTGGAATTTGCCCAAAACTTTCCACCATGTAAAGCAGACATGTCAAACTCACGACATCACATTACGTCACGCAACGCATTGGGATGGTTTTGCCATTGCCGGCAATGGGGTGGGCGTGGCTTCTGCATGATGCGTCCGGCCCGTGGGCCAGCAGTTTGACACCCCTGATGTAAAGGATTACATTTTTAGTATTTAACAGAAGACAGTGTAATAGAATAGCCAAGTCCGTAATTTTGTCTCATTTAAAGTGCAGAAGAATGTTATGACAAACAGATTCTGTGACTTTTAATAGAAGATAAGTGATGGAAGGGGTGGGAAGGAAGAGAATTACAATAGTTCATTACCTTTTGTGTCCATAGATAACTTGCCCAATTTTAATACTCACACTCACACTGTTGAGTGTTTGCACTCATTGAGAGGACAGTTACCCAAAAACGCACCAGAAAATAATAACAAACTCCAGGATGACAGATTTAGAAAGGATCCAGTGTTCTTCTTTTGGTAAATAAAGGTAGCCAGCCTACAGGTTTTCCCCATGACCCCATGCTTTGTAACCATCCTTGAGTCAGCAGAAAACAACATAACGATACGATATTTTTTGTTGTTCCTTGTTGCTAATTTCTATCTCTTTTTCATTTATCTCTATCCCCCATCGTTGCTAGTCATCTAACTTCCCTCCATCTCGGAGAGTGTCAGAAGCAGAAGAGAAAGGCTTTTTCAGCACAGCAAAGGGTGACATGGTTGCCTTACTCATGGGTTGGGGATGAAGGGAAGACAATGACATTCAAACTACTGTAAACAGAAAAAAGATGTTGTTGGAAAATCTTGTCTCATAATCAGATCCAAAACAAATATGACCCATATGCCATGAGTGAATTTTCACAAAGGAAGGAAGACTTTTTCTAATTGAATGCTGCCCTCCAATAAGGTTTTCTCTTCAGCTCCAAACCAGCTTGCCACATCTTTATCGATTGATTGATTAGATTTTTATCCCACCTTTATTACTTTATAAGTAACTTAAGGTGGCAAGCATTCCTAAGCACCTTCTTCCTCCTGTTTTCCCCACATAGTCCCCACAAAGTCAGCCGACATCTCCTGAAATTTTCAAAACTCAGATTTCTGGAGGAGCTGCATGGAGACTGTTAGGAAATGTAGTTTGCCAGTGAGATGAGACATTGTTATTTCTTGTCATCCTCAATGAGTGTTTTCCCAATTTAGGGAGGAAATGGCAATGGTGTGTTTGTGGGGGGGGAGGAGGGTAGACAGGAATTATGGGCAATGTCTGTTGTAGCAACCAAGCTTTGATTAAAGCATTCCTCTAAAGTATCGTACATGCATTGTGCATGTGTGGTATTTTCCAAAAAGCTGTTTCTTAGAATAGAAATGTACTCAGCCATTCTAGAAACAGAAGAACTCTGCTCTCATCATGCCAAAAGAAATTCAAAGCAAATCAGCTGATAAAACAGTAAATTCTGCTTAAAACAAAAAGGACAACGGCTGAAATCTGGTCAGATGAGTGTTTTATTTATCCCCAGGAGCTGGAGTTACAAAAGAAATGTATGTTCCCCTAAACTTTTAAAGTGATGTTATGCCATTTCACTCAGGCCAAGTACTTCTCTTCTATCATTTATTAGCTATCCTTTTGCATGACCGCCAAAGCATATGCTGTTATTCTAGATTGGTGTGTGTGTGTGTGTGTGTGTGTGTGTGTACGTATGTACTCTGGCCCTTTTCCTAACCTGAGACCATTTAGAAATGTTTGTTTGTTTATTGGATTTTTATGCCATCCATCTCACTAATACAGCAACTCTGGGCAGCTTACAATGTAATCAAAGTTAAAAAGTGCAAAAAAACAATTAATGTAGAATAAAAAGTTAAACATTAAAATTAAAATCCAAGACGATGGGATGCCTGGGGGTACAAATCTTCTCTATCCCATCAGCTCACCCCCAATATAGTAAGCCCCTTTCAAGGCCTCAGAGCCAAGTTTTGGAAAAGAAAAGGCTCTTTTTCTGGACCCTGCTAAATTCTTTGGCTGAAGGGATCCAAAGTGGGCCCTTTTCTCTCAAATGTGTAGGGTGGGTTAGTCCCACAGGATTAGGTGGTTCCTCAAATGCCCAGATACAACTCCCATAAGCCTAAACCAGAATTTTATCTTAGGTATTAGTTTTGATCACGCATTCACACATGCACAGAGAAATGCAAAAAACATAAAAGTATACAGTAATTCTGAAAATTACACAGACAATGTTTGTAAAGGACTTTCAGAAATCATGATGTAAATTTGGAACAGTAGTATTTAGGTGTCTGAATTCAGTCTGTCTTGCTCCCAGAAAAGATGACTCCTGGAGTGATTCTGATAAACTCCCTGACTCAATAAAGTGAATTGCTTTTAGAAGAAACTGGGATATTTTCTGATACTCAGAATTGTGAGGAATGTCTGGTTTCCTCTTTGAATTGTATTATGATATTTCTCTTTCCTTTCTTTGAACCTGTTTCCCTGAATGATTGCGTAGGAGATCCTCCACATCAAGAAATTTCCTGGAAATGCCACCATGGCCTCTGTCAATCACGAAGAGTCTAGCGAAGATGCAATTTCCTTAGTATTGTGGCCACATGACGTTGGCCTGTTGAAACTGGAGTCTACTCAAGCAGGGAAACGGCACTGTATTTCCCAGCTGCTAGTTCCCTTTTCTGTGTAAAAATATATATGCAAATACAGTGATATTTCCTGCTTTCTATAGTTGGGAGAAGAAAAGTGCCAGGTTTAATGGGAATTTCTTTCTGTAGGAATTTACCCAATTACAGAGAGAAGAGTCCCTTGCTTTTGCTGCACAAAAACTAACATCCAGATACTGTAATCATGAAACTAGTTCCACAAAACCAAGAGATTACACACTCCAATGGCAACAGAGCAGCACAATGATTTCTACTAGCATCAGGCATTGAGAGGAAAAACATATAATAAAATCCATTTCCAGTTCTGCTTGCCTGAGCTTAATCCACTCCCGGATCTGGACCCCATTTTAGTCGGCTGGGGATAGCAGATAACCTGTTTTGAAGAAAAGCTCTGAGGCTTTTCCTGATCTTGAACTGAGCCACTATTTGTCCATCTTGAATCAGCAAAAGTTGGACATGCATGAAATTTGCTCTCACCAGCCCTTCCTGTTATGTATATAGGGCAGACATGTCAAACACAAGGCTCGGGGGCCAGATCCGGCCCGCGAAGTGGTTTTGTGCGGCCCGCGAAGCCATCCTGGAAACAGTGAGGTAATGGCCCCCACTTCCTTGGCCCTGGCCCAGAGACCCTCCTTCTGCCAGAGACCCTCAGATCTGTCCCACTCCTGCCCAGGCCCCCAAAGGCACCCTTGATGCGAACAATGTAGAGCTGGCCACGCCCACCCAGTAGGCCAGGGGTCAGCAACCTGAAACAGTGAAAGAGCCACTCGGAACCGGTTCCCTCACAAAAGGGAAAACTGGGAGCTGCAAAACATGTGTGTGCATGCGCGTAGATGCGCGCATGCGCAGAACAGGGTTTGACTGAAGAGTGGAGCCAAGGCAAGCTATGCACCTACCCTGCATATTTGAATTGATTGGTTGAACTTTTTTAGTCCCACTTTTTTTTTGGACTGCACATGGCAGAGGACTGGGAGCTGCGGGAAACGGCTGAAAGAGCCACATGCGGCTCCGGAGCCGCGGGTTGCAGACCTGTGCAGTAGGCCATACACACTTTAGCCATGCCCACCCAGTAGGCCACGCCCACCCAGGCCACACCCACCCGGCCCCCTGAGGGCAACCGCAAGGCTGATGCGGCCCTCAATGAAATTGAGTTTGACACCCCTGATATAGGGGATGTTTCCGCGGTAGTGAGCCACTGACACCACCAGGTGGCATGGTACCCTGTCCGGATTGGCAGGGTAGTCCTTGGCGGGAAATCCAGATAAGGGGATTGGTCCCAGGTATACCTGGCTAGGTATATAAGAGGGGCTAATAGCCCTTTGTCTTCAGTCATGTGTTAACTTCAATAAAGTTCTATTATGCTGAGCCCTGTTGTCCGGAGTCATCCATGTGGTACAGAACCCACTACACTTCCCCTTCACCTATTGTCTCTGCTGCGAGTCCCTATAATCCCCTGACTTCCCTCCAAGGTAACAGGGTGGCAAAGCCTATTGGATTTTAAAGCCCTTAAGCTGCCCTTGGAAGATGTCAGAATAAGAGAGGAAAGAGTTTGTGAATACAGGTATAGTTAAGGATGACCCTAAACTTAATCCTGTCTCACTTGTGGGCTTAAGATGAGATGGAGGCAATATCATAGAGAGACAGGAGAAAAGAGTCAGTGATCTAGTGGTTAAGGTGCTGGTCTAGAAGACTGCGTTCTAGTCCTGCTTTTGGCATGAAAACCAGCTAGGTTCCTTTGGGCCAATCATTTTCTCTCTGCTGAAATCACCTCACAGGGTTGTTGTTTTGGGGAAAATTGGAGGAGGAAGGAGTATTAGACATATTTTCTGCCTGGTTTATTTATAAAAATAATAAAGCACAATAAAAACATCTTCAAAAAATAATTTGCTACAGTATGTTTATGCCATGATGAGTTGCAAGTGCAGAATAGCTCTCAGAGTCCTTCAGATTTCCCCCTCCTGCATCTGTACCTCCTATTTTTTTAGAGATTACCTTTGAATACTGAAAATTAGCCCAATAAAGTCAGGAGATAATTCATTCTTTTTCCCATCTCTGGTCAGACTATAAAAGCAGATTAACAGAAAAAGAGAAATATGAGAGTCTGGACTCTTTAGACCAAGGCCCAACAGGCCAATAGTTTTGGAAGATGAAGTACCAGTACAAGTACTGCAGACCCTTAGGCTGTAGCTGAATGATGAAAATTAACAGATCTAAGGAAAGGTTTCTTTCTGAAAATCCTTTTTTTCTTTCTTTTTTCTGTGTGTTTATATTCATTTTTATTTTTCCATTTCTTCCACAAACAAATCAACAAATATACCGCAATACATAGATACATACACGTACGTTTGGGTGCTGCTTTCTGAAAATCCAATGTGAGAGCAGGAGCTTTGGCAGTCTTTTTGAGTGCTAATCTGTGCTTCAATGTTTTTAAATTAATACATCTATGTATTATAGCAACATATTCTTCAAGTGGCTGCTTGCCATAGAAATCCATTGTGGATAATACTTTAGCTCATGAAGGATTTAGAAGTTCTCATTGCTCTAAGAATTGGAATGAGTGTAATAGCTTCTTGGAATTCCAGAGGATGTCAATACTCATGTCCTGTTACATTTTCAGTAGTATCCTATTGGCCAGGGGATGTTTTAACAATTCCAAAAAGGGAGTTCCAATAATGGGAATCTATGAAGGATATTAACTTTATAAAACATATGAAAATATTCTACACCTAAGGATATATCTTAGGATATCTCTTAGGTGGACAATCAGGTTGTCACATGAATCTTTTCAGCACCCATTTTCAATCCCCAGTGACTTCTGAGTACATTGAGAAGATATCTGTTAACCTAGTAGATTTCTGCATTTAGTGGTTGTTGGTTTTTTTGCAATTATTGCAACAGGGTTATTGAGTATTATTATTGCTACTTATTATATTACTAGAAAATCATAACAATCATGTAAGTAGAGGGGTGGTGGTAGAAGTTGGTTTAATTCCAGAAAGCCATTTTCAAAATATTTTTGGTCACTGAAGTAAACAATCATAGAAACAAACTCAGGGCTTAGTGTGATGAGGAAGTTCCTAATGATAGAATCTTACTTAGTGAGATAGGCTGCCAAGTCAGAATGGATATATTTCCTGCCATCAGATGAATGAATGCCACTCACTTGCAAGCCCAAATTGTTTCTTTACTTGCTTTACAGTATCTGTGGGGCCTTTTAGCAGAACTTATTTAACCACTGGGATTGATTTTTGAGTAATAGTATATTCATATAGAATTCTTTGGCAGTAGCTCTGTGAAACTTCATTAATGAAATCATCTTATGCATATTTACTTGGAAGTAAGGCAATGATAAAGCACTTCCCTGTTAGTTAAAAAAAACCTTGTGTGAACATATCTGTGTAGTAACTGAGAATCCAGCCCAAATTCATGGGAAGTTTTGATTTCATCTTTTATTTTCTAGTAAGTACATTTAGGAGTACAATTTAAGAGATATGTTTTATTTCTTAACAATATTTTAATAGAGAAAGTATCATGCATAAGGAGCAAATGCAAAGTACACTTTTTATAGAAAATCTCATCATTAAAATTTAGTTTTTTCACATAAAAATCCACTCTTGGTTACCCTAAGAGATGTTTTTTCTCCATTTCATATTGCTTTTACTGATAATTATGAGATAGAAATCCTTTCGATCTATTGCAAATTATCAGAAATATACCATAAATGAAAATGTATTTCTGCTCATTCTTGATCTTCACTATTGCACTAAAATATACATCCAAATGATTCTATTTTAGGATATCAAGCAGTATTAAAGGATCTACTGAGAAAAGTGTGTTCACGCATCTTACATCAGCCTAAAGTACTCCCATGAGTGGTTTAATTTATTGCAAAAAGTTGCTGCCACAAGCAGTGCATTAGATGCCAATGAATTCCAGCTTCATTAGAAACTCCTAGTCCTTTGACGGAACTACAGTTCCCAGTCTCCTTGGATGAGAGCCATAACAGTTAAATAGGCTTTAAATTGATTTAAAACTGTAATGTAGCCTTGCCCTCTGTTCCTCAGTCTGACTTCTGGAATTAATTTCATTGGTTTTATAGCACTGTTCTTATGGGAATAATTTTGCTACAGTACTATTATCAGGTTCACAATATTGCATGCCAACTATGCCAAACGTACTGAATGACTAATGGTGTTTTCTGCATTAGCATGCTGTCTTTCCACCATGTTTATATTAATTACTTCAGCTAAGGTTCTTTATAGCAGTTTGAATGTGGGGAAAAAAATTAGAGCCTTTCTGCTATTCAGCCTCATTGCTCAGCCAAGTACACCAGTTTATTACTTTTATTTCACAAACAGTGAGATGGCATAGGAAGATAAAATATGGCTTGTCCAATAACAAAACAAATCCTGTGAAGCAAGGACAAATGATTCTGTCCCAAGCCCATTTCAGGGGCAGCAAAGTCTTTATTGAGGCTGGGATTTCCAAACTGAGTATAAGCTACACACTTCAGGTGACTGAAGTGTGCATGGAAACTTCTGTATGTGATGCGCCCTCAGTTCTGCGTCTCCATAAAACATCCCTGTGGGATCAGTGAAAACGGCAACCAATATTCCCTGATGTAACTCAGCTGCACTTTATGATTACTAGAAAAAATTACCTTATGATTACTAGAAATCCTAATAATCATAAAGGCACAGTTCTGTCTCTGAAACAAAGACTGAAAAAAAACCCCACAGCAGTTTGACTTCTCCACAACTGCAAGGCAGGTGGGACTTTCTATCTTTGAAACAGCAAGACATGGCTTGAAGTCCAGTGCAGCCTTCTTCAATGGGCTGCCTCCAAGATTCCAAGTTTATGCAACTTTACTCCAGTAAAAAAAAAAAGGTTGAGGAAGGTGGTACTACTACCACAACAACCTCAAGCTTTCCCACGTCCTCTCTGCATTAATGTTTTTAAAGTCACTACCTTTTTTGGCCAGATTACTATTCCTACAGATCAGAACAGTTTCCTGTGCTTATTAGAATCATCTCCCTAGACCTTGTCCAAGAGTTGTGTACAAAGAGTTCCATTCCAAGGAAGAGAAAGATGATCAGCCATCTGCCCGTTTTTCCTTGGTTTCTATTACAGCTTCTCTGGGAAAACTTGTGGCTGGAACAGGGCGGTCTTGGGGGATGGGGATTGGGGGGGAGGGAGAAGAATTTGATGAGCTCATAGAGTTTGGTTGCCTTGGCTGGAGTGAAAGGTCTGGGCTCTGAGAGCAGTTTTGCTCATGGAACAAGTGAGGAATGTGCAGCTGCCCATTTGCCTTTTACGAGTTTACCGTAGCCTCACTGGAGATGGAGCAACAGAAAGTATGTTGCTATGGATATGTACACAGTAGTTAAAAAAACAACTTTGCCTCCCCTCAGACATACCAAAATACTTTTTCCTCCTCCTCCCCCTTGCTTGCACTGCAGCAGCAAGTCCTCCCCCACTACGATTAAGAGCTTCCAGTTCCATGAAAAGACCTGATAACTTAAATAAATATGTAATTCGTATTACGTCAATGCCTTTACTAGGCCTTTCCTTGCTATTGCCTTTTTTCTATAATGGGGGTGGAGAGAGAGAGAGAGAGAGAGACTGTCTGTATTTCTTTTTCTCTCTCTTTCTCTTCCCCAAAGTCACCCAGTTGGCGGTCTGTAAGGTAGGGACGCGGTGGCTCAGTGGGTTAGGACACTGAGCTTGTCGATTGGAAGGTCGGCAGTTTGGCGGGTCGAATCCCGAGTGCCGCGTAACAGAGTGAGCGCCTGTTACTCGTCCCAGCTTCTGCCAACCTAGCAGTTCGAAAGCACGTAAAAATGCAAGTAGAAAAATAGGGACCACTCCGGTGGGAAGGTAACAGCGTTCCGTGCGCCTTTGGCATCTAGTCATGCCGGCCACATGACCACGGAGACGTCCTCGGACAAGCGCTGGCTCTTCGGCTTTGAAACGGAGATGAGCACCGGCCCCTAGAGTCGGAAACGACTAGCACGCATGTGCGGGGGAACCTTTACCTTTACCTTTAAGGTAGGACTAAAAATCATGGATCCCTAATTTCTAGTCTAGTGCTTTTAAATCACCATACCAAGCTGGCTTCCTTTTCTTCAGTTTAGGATTACTCCGTTGGACATCGAAATCTGGGATCCTTGAAGTCACACATGAAGCAGGAGAGAGATGTCAAAATCCGTAGTAGAGTAGTATCTTTATTAGGCCAGACAGAATGTCACAGAATAATAGAGGAATTTTAGAACTATCTAGAGTCTGTCACTGAATGATAGCATAGTAGAAATCTTTGCATGTTTGTGTGTGTGTGTGTGTGTGTGTGTGTTGGGAAGGGAAGAAATAGGGAAAAGTAGGTTTCATATCACCTGAAACTGAGGGCATAAATATCTGATAGAATCCATCAGATGCTCAATAAAACAATTCAATTTGATTTATTGATGTATTTTCTTTGTTTAAGTTTGTGTGTGTGAATCATCCCATGTCATTGTGGCATAAACATTTAGACCAGTTTCAAACTCAAGGATTAAATCATAGCTTCCCAACAAAGGAACCCTCAAAATGGCAATCCTCTGAAAAGTCACTTGAACGCAGTACAGGTAGTCCTCGGCTTATGACCACAGCTGAGCCCAGAATTTGTGATGCTAAGTGAGAAATTTGTTAAATGAGTTTTGACCCATTTTACGACTTTTTTTGCCACATTTGTAAAGTGAATCACTGCAGTTCTTAACTTAGTGACATGGTTGTTAAATGAATCTGGCTTCTCCACTGGCTGTCAAGCCCCGTGGGCTCAACATCACGAGGGGAGCAGGGGAAACGCTGCACAAACCACCCGCCTAAACCTTCTTGCTGGAGCCACCTGGGAACAGCACATCCAGCAGTCAAACGGCCGCCAGGTACCACGGGCAGCTGCACAAGTCCCACGGCCATGCCACCAACGGGCAGCTGTTCTGGGGCTTTCCGGCACGTCTGCATCGACAGAGCTGCCGAAAGGACCCACAGGCAGTCAGACCGGCAGCCGCAACTCGTCCTGGGATTATCCAGCCGCCTGTTCCTCGACGGGGGTGTCAGACGGCTCAGAACGAAGTTCGGACAGCGGGGCGTTGTGGGGAGCTGTTAGGGGGGCTGTAACACTGACGCGCTGGACGGTGGAGGGGAGCACGGAGGAGGGGTGGGGGAGCACGAAAGGGGGGATAAGGGCATACACTCACCTGGAGTCTGTGTGGGAGCTCAGGCACAAAGGGCGGGGTGACGGGCGGAGAGCTGGGAAGGGGGCGGGTTTTGAGCGGACTCAGCCAGATGCTGGTTTGCATGGGGAGGGGTGGGGCTAATCACCCCCAATGTATAAAAGATGCGTTGGGACGGCTAGCTCCCAACGCTGACTTTGTATCTGCTAGGATTTTTCTGAAGTAAAGAAAACCTCGTCGTCACCCGTACCACGTTGTCATCGTTCTTTCAGCGTGGATGGCTGTGACACTGGCTCTGCTTGTCAAAATGTCACAAAAGATGATCACATGATTCCTAGACATCACAACTGTCATAAATATGAACCAGTTATCAAGCATCTGAATGTAAATCAAGTGACCATGGGAATGCTGCAATAGTCATAAGTGTGAAAAATGGTCATAAGTCCCTTTTTTCAGTGCTGTTATAACTTTGAACGGTCACTCAATGAACTGTTGTAAGTCAAGGACTATGTATATATGGTAGCAGAGCTCCCCAATCTTTCTGGCTTGGCAGCCCGGAAGGAAAGGGAGAAGCAGAGAAATGTACGCATGCGTGGCCCGTACGCACTTGCACAAATGGGTACATGCATGATGGCAGCACTAGCATGCGTGCGCATGTGCAAGTGCAAGTGGCCTGTGTGTGCCCACACACATGCACAAATGGGCAGCGCGCATCCACGGCACCAGCGCTGGTGCCCACATGGATGTGCAAACGGGCCACTAGTGCCTGTGTGACGCTGGCGGCGGTGCTAACATCTCCACACATGCGCAAATGGGGCTGCTAGTGCCTGCACGGCAGTGTTACCATGAGTGGGGGGCTTGCCAGCTATTCCCGGGGCCCAGTGGCCAACAGGCCATGGCCTGGTACCGGGTCACAGACCATAAATTGGGGACTCCTGCTATATAGCAAAGAAACAGCCACATCCCCTCCTACCCAAAGATTACAGGTAATTTCTCTGTGAATTTATTTAATTGGTTAATTTGTCATTTCTGTCTTTATGACATCTGATTTGTGCATAGTATGTGGTTTTACATATAGTTAAATTATGTTCCATGGTTAAGTGTAGGTTCCAAAGACACTAACTGATATACTTCACAAAAAAGAAAATCCACACTGATTATTTTTATTTTTGAAAAAAGGACAGTCATAACGCAATGACTTAACATGCTTTTTAAAGATATGCCATAATTTATAAGAGACCCAGTTTGATTTAGTGGTTGAGGCATCAGGCTAGCAACCGGGAGATCTTGAGTTCTAGTCCCAGCTTAGATACAAAGTCAGATGGGTGACCTTGAGCCAGTCACTCACTCTCAGCCCCAGTAAGGAGGCAAAGGCAAATCACTCCTGAAATCATGCCAAGAAAACATCCTTGCACATGTTCAGTTATATATGTGTACATTGATCTGGTGGTTTCAAAGCATTCCAATGGGCTACTATGGAGCTGGCTGCAACGAAAGATTGATTTTTAAAAGGATTAACAAGTGTACTAGGATGCTGCAAAAGCTTTCTGTTCGGTGTGCCATCAAATCTGCCCTCTAGGGTAAACTTTGTGCTAGTGAGATTGTTGCAAGCTCTGTGAAGTGTTGCATTCCAATAAAACTTGAGCTTGCCAGCAAAATTCAGCTGGAAGGCCTTACGCTAAGATTCCAATAATTTGCTATTAAACTGCAAAGTGAGGCGCTAACTAGAAGTGCGATGGAAGTCCGCGTTTTTCTGCATGTACTGAATGAAACCAAATAACTTCAAAGCAATCAAGACTGAAATAATTGTTTAGAAGAATACAATCCACTATGTCACTGCAGCACAGGGGCAGGTAAGCCCCTCTCTCTTCTTCTTGGATAGTCTTGAAGCATCACAGGCCAGACAAAGAGAATGTGGGTAGAGCAGGGAATGAAAGAACAGAGACCATTTACAGTAAATATCCACTTGCGGTTCAGTGCTTTCCTAAGCTTCTCTGGGAAGTTGTGTGTGAAGAAATCCAGGCACAAAGATGATCAGTCTCTGAAGAATGGGAAGCTTTAGCTCCTCCCTTCCTTGACCTATTCAGTGGGTTATCCCTGACTCAGGGACAAGCAACCAAGAGCTGGAACTGGATGCAGCTGGAAGTTATCTTGTGCTTTGACTGGGAAACAATAAAATTTTACAATTATTCAACAGTTACGGAGCCTTGTTTCAGCAGAATATGGTATTTCCTATCTTGCCGGAATATAAGAATGGCAGTAAAAAGGTAAAGGTAAAGGTTCCCCCGCACATGCGTGCTAGTCGTTTCCAACTCTAGGGGCCGGTGCTCATCTCCGTTTCAAAGCGGAAGAGCCAGCGTTTGTCCGAGGACGTCTCCGTGGTCATGTGGCCGGCATGACTAGACGCCAAAGGCGCACGGAACGCTGTTACCTTCCCACCGTAGTGGTCCCTATTCTTCTACTTGCATTTTTACGTGCTTTCAAACTGCTAGGTGGGCAGAAGTGATGGCAACACACACTCACTTACTTAGAGTACGATAATTTCCCTTCAAGTTCACATCCTTCCTTCACATTGGGCATTTCTCTGGCTGTCTACAGAATATCTGAATAATACCTGTGAGGGAGGAGCTGCAAAGCTGAAAAACCATCATCCCCTTCTAACCCTGCTCTGGCAGCATAAGCCCAGGAGCTGAGAGGCTGCAAAAGGCAAAGTCTCCAGTCAATGGGGATCATCCACAAGCCTCGCAGGGGATTTCAGCCAAAATGCTAGCACGGCTGAGTTGCCCAACCCACTGTTGTTGAACCAGAAATATACTAAATCAGTCCTTGAATACAGGGTACAAGTAGGGGTCACGGAGGTTGAAAGCTGGCTTCATACTGGTAGAGAGATCATGCATGGGACTGCTAATTGTTGGAGTGGAGGTTCTTTGAGCAGCTTTCGGTTTTTACAAGTGGAATTTTGTCGCGGTGGCTCAGTGGGTTAGGACGCTGAGCTTGTCAATCAGATGGTCAGCAGTTTGGCTGGTCGAATCCCGAGTGCCGCGTAACAGAGTGAGCGCCTGTTACTCGTCCCAGCTTCTGCCAACCTAGCAGTTCGAAAGCACGTAAAAATGCAAGTAGAAAAATAGGCTGGCTCTTCGGCTTTGAAATGGAGATGAGCACCGGCCCCTAGAGTTGGAAATGACTAGCATGCATGTGCGGGGGAACCTTTACCTTTAATTATGGCATGTGCCTACAATCAGGAAAAGCTATTTTTCACTATCAGTGGCAGTTGGAAATTTTGGACCTTCCCCATCTTACCAAATGATTCCCAGCAACCCTAGCTAGTCTGGTCAGCAATAAGAGATACTGGAAATTGTAAGGAAGGAATAGCTGGAGGATCACATAGTTCTCATCTGTGGATTTTCAGCACTCCCATTGCTTCTTCTTGTTGGGAGATCTTATGAGGTCCTGCAGCTGGAATGGGTAGAATATTTAGCGGTGGCAAGGTCATGTTGCCCAGGGTATACCACGAGGAGGTTAGCCTATATTGCACCCTAGTCTGAATTGCACCCCAATATATTATTATTATTATTATTTTAAGTATGTTTTATTAATTTTTTAACATAAGGAGCCTTGGTGGAGCAGTGGGCTAATGCCTCCTTAAGTAACACCAGCTGCCTGCAATTAGTGCAGGTTCGAGTCCCACCAGGCTCAAGGTTGACTCAGCCTTCCATCCTTCCGAGGTAGGTAAAATGAGGACCCAGATTGTTGGGGGCAATTAAGCTGACTTTGTAAAAATGCCACTTGGGGGGGCCCAAAAGCCCTAATAAGCAGGCATATACATAGAATGAAGGCTATTGCTAGGCACATTGGTTTGTGCTTAAATTGTAAGCCGCCCTGAGTCTTTGGAGAAGGGCGGGATATAAATGGGATTAAAATAAAATAAAATAAATAATCACCTTAATACTCAGTAAACAGTGCATTGTCTGGGTTTACATTTAACAAACATTCACTAACAATTAAATTCTATAATCTATAATCCAAATGATAACTTTACTTGATTTCCTCTTTTCCCCATAGTGTTCTCTTTTACCAACCTTAAGTTAATACAATTCTTATCGTTTTAATAAATGATAATTAAGTATAAAAGTTTTCTAATATTTCTACAAATAATAATCACATCAATATAATATTCCTTTTCTAGTCATTCTGGTTGTCTCATCATATATCCTGTTTATAGTTCTTGTTTACATTTGTTTTTCCCACAATGTTCTTACTGGTTAAGATTTTCTCAGAGTTAATTACATTTAAATATTTAAATCTACTTTTTCTCATGTAAATCAACCTAATACTTTTACCTTTCTTAAGGAATAAATAAGACTAAAAAGAGAAAGAAGAATAAGAATAAGAATAAAATAAAAAGATAGTATGCTACTCAAAATCCCTATTTGCACTAAGACGCTGAGCTTGTCGATTGGAAGGTCGGCAGTTTGGCGGGTCGAATCCCGAGTGCCGCGTAGCAGAGTGAGCGCCTGTTACTCGTCCCAGCTTCTGCCAACCTAGCAGTTCGAAAGCACGTAAAAATGCAAGTAGAAAAATAGGGACCACTACGGTGGGAAGGTAACAGCGTTCCGTGCGCCTTTGGCGTCTAGTCATGCCGGCCACATGACCGCGGAGACGTCCTTGGACAAGCGCTGGCTCTTCGGCTTTGAAACGGAGATGAGCACCGGCCCCTAGAGTCGGAAACGACTAGCACGCACGTGCGGGGGAACCTTTACCTTACCTTTACCTTATATTAATGCTGTATTCTATAATGCCATATAAAATGTCTGTCTGTCTGCCCATCTATCTGTCTCTATGGATTCAGGCTGGAGCTATACAAAATATAAGTGCACACTATTAAATTCCCATTCTTATCATTTCAGCTGGGTTCACAGATTGTCCTAAGCTGGATCAATTTAGTTCAATGGCTGATGGAAAGAGAGAAGGCCTGATGATGGGCCAGTGAAACCTAATGGATGGAGACATTACCCTTTTAACCATGGCCAAGATTTTTTGTTTTATTTCCCCTTGCCCTTTGAAGAACAGTTTTTATAAATCATGTTGAATCTATATTAGTGCTTATAATAGGACTTCGTGTACATTTTATCACTGCTGTTATGGAATTTATTGTGCAGAGGTCTCCTTGTGCTACCAAAGAGTTGCACAGACAAGGAAGGGCACTGAGAGCAGTAAAAATCACACACAGAAATACACTGAGTTCTAAAAGCAAAAAGTATTTTACTTTGAGGTGGTGTAAAAACAAAAATGCACAGTCAAAAATAAACAGTCCAAGTCATACACAATAGCAACAGTCCAAGGAGTAATCCAAACTACAAAGTCTTCTTACCGGTCCAGAGGTCAATACACAGTTCAGGTTTACAACAGTAGTAAACCAACAGCAGAGCAAAAACAGTAATAGTAGAGATCAGTGAATTCAGAGAGAGAAAGAAGCTACGTTCCTAGCTTCCTCTTATGGCCATGAGAACACTTACACACCCATTGGCCAATTAACTTCTTAAAGACATAGCATTATGGTTAATATATTTTCAACCCAACATTGTAGGCTAACACCATATGCCTAACATTCTCCCCTTTGGGTAGAATAATATATAACTCTTACAATCTTATGCACATTCTTTCACAATTAGCATTGTGTTTCACAGCACTTTGTACCTTCGTAAAATGGTTTGCAATATTTACATCAGATGAACAATACTCTAACTGTATTAATTTATCTTTGATACATTGTCTGACATTCAAATAACGAAGATCAGTATGTTTAGATCTTGTTCTTACTGCAGCACTATTAGCCATCTTTATCGCAGCTTGATTGTCCTCATACACAATAAATGGATCATTTACATTTAAACCCATATCTAACAATAATTGTTTGTACACTAGCAGTTCTGTACATAACACTGATAGACATGAAAATTCAGCCTCCATTGTAGACAAGCTTATGTGTTTCTGTCTAAGACTTCAACTCCCTGTTCATTGCAGCTTTCCATGATGCCTGTTCCTTTTCAGGATACATCCTGATCTCATCATAGTTAGAAGGTACTGAACTAACTTGACATATTACACTGGCTTCATAGCGATCAGGTGGATGTCTGATGCGCGTTGAACGCCAAGGAATTACAGGGCTTTGAATTTCTGTCTCCTTTCCTTCCTCTGATTCATCTTTTATCTCCCCTATCTCCTTTTTATCTTTTATATTTACAGGAGATGTATTATCATTACTAGTTACGTTATCAGAGGAGTCCTCAAACACTAGAGGATCAGTATTAACAGTTTCTTGCTCTAACCTATCCCAACCAACGTGCTCAAGGAACTTTGCACTAGCACTGTTATATACATTAGTTGTGCCTCGTTCCCAGAAACGATAGGATCTGTGGTTAGCTTCGTAACCTACGAAGTATAATTGCCTAGCCCTATGTTGGCCTTTACTCCTGAGTTGTGCAGGAATGTGGACCCAAGCTGGGGTGCCAAACGTGTGCAGGTAATCAAGGTTTGGTCTTCTACCATGCCATATAGTATATGGTATTTTACCAGTAGAAGTATTAACAACTATATTCAGAACATGGTTTGCACATTTTGCTGCCTCCCCCCACAGTCTATCTGTTAAGCCAGAATCTCTTAACATCGTTCTCATCATGGCTTGTAACGTTTGCCCACGTCTCTCAACAAATGCATTATGTTGTGGCCTATAAGGGGCTGAATGTTTATGCTCAATGCCAGCTGATTCTAGCATATCAACAAAACGCTTATTTGTAAATTCAGTACCATTATCAGTAATTATGCACTGAACCTTTCTCTTTGTTTTTCTCTCCACGAACTTCAGCCAGTTTGCAAATTGTTGGAAAGTGTCTGCCTTTGACTTAAGCAGATAACAAAAACCATATCTAGAGTAGTGGTCCAATATACTTAAAATATAACATGACCCTCCTAAACTTGGTTTCATGGGTCCAATTAAATCAGCAAACACAACTTCCAAAGGTACAGTTGTTTTGAAGCTGTTTATCCTGTTTGCAGGAGTTGCCTTGCTCTTTTCCTGATTACAGGCATTGCAATTCAAATACTTACTACATGGCTTCAGTTTAACTCCCTCTACTAATTCCACTGTTTTACGTAGTGAGTTAAAGTTTACATGCCCTAACCGCCTATGCAATAAATGTATACATTCATCATGTGGCTTCTTGTTCTCACATATCGAGTTAGCTTTAACTGTACTAACCTGGTTACTTGTGAGAACGAATAAACCATTTTTCAAATTTGCAGTTACACAGGTTCCATTCCTCTCAATAGTGCATTGCTCCCCTCTGAATGTTACCACAAACCCAACTTTAACCAATTCCCTTACAGATAACAGGTTGAATCTTAGCTTAGGTATATATAACATAGGTAACTGTTCATCAATGCATGGACAATAGGAATTACCTTCACCAGAGGCCTTCATCCTCCAACCATTGGCCAGTGAAACATATTGGTTGCTGTTTTTCATATTAATAAACCTCTTTTTCACTTTAGTAATGCATTGTGAAGCCCCACTATCAACAACCCACAATTCATTATTTCTGGATGTTGATTCACCAGAAATAGCCAAACCAATGCCCTTCTTAGCCTTCCCACTGCTATTCACATTCTGTTTTTTACCCTTTCTACAGAATTTGGCTATATGCCCTCTAGCCCCACAAGAAAAACATTTCTTGACGTTGTAAGCAGTGGTGAATTGCTGCTCCTCTTGTGGCTGTGTCTCTCTCAGCTGGTCTCTGTCACGCCTCCTTCTGGACTCTTCCAGCAGTCTCCCAGTAATGTTAGTCAATGTCAGTTCCTCTCTGGTCAGGACTTCCAAAGAAGAAACATACTCATCATAACTCTCATCCAAAGATGACAGAATAATGTAGACCTGATGCAACTCTGAAAAAATCAGCTCCTTTTCATGAAGCTCTTGAAAAGTTGCCTTCATGTAATTTAAATGGGTCAGCATATCTCCATTCTTCTGCAGACGAGCTCTAAACAGCTTACGTGTAAGGTGTATATGTGCACCCACACTGTCACGAACATAAAGCCTTCGCAAAACATCCCAACACCTAGCAGCAGACTCCTCACCACGAATATGGACAAGCTGCTGGTCATTCAGTGTTAGTCCAATAATGCAAAGAGCTTTCTCATTGCTACGTTTAAAGTTGTCTAACTTCTTTGCATCCTCTTCGTCATCTGGATCCCAAGCAGTAGTATCTGGTGGGTTATTTACAACAGTCCATAGTCCTTCCTTGCGCAAAAGCAAGCAGCATTTTGTGGACCAGGAAACATAGTTTGTCCCATCCAACCGGGTTATCCAGGAGATGCCTGACAACTGTTCTTGTGCCATTTTACACCAAAAAGCTAACACAAACTCAGCTAGGAAAACTGTGTGTACTTACTCTCAGTACAGGCCTGGGCCCATAACCAGTGTTATGGAATTTATTGTGCAGAGGTCTCCTTGTGCTACCAAAGAGTTGCACAGACAAGGAAGGGCACTGAGAGCAGTAAAAATCACACACAGAAATACACTGAGTTCTAAAAGCAAAAAGTATTTTACTTTGAGGTGGTGTAAAAACAAAAATGCACAGTCAAAAATAAACAGTCCAAGTCATACACAATAGCAACAGTCCAAGGAGTAATCCAAACTACAAAGTCTTCTTACCGGTCCAGAGGTCAATACACAGTTCAGGTTTACAACAGTAGTAAACCAACAGCAGAGCAAAAACAGTAATAGTAGAGATCAGTGAATTCAGAGAGAGAAAGAAGCTACGTTCCTAGCTTCCTCTTATGGCCATGAGAACACTTACACACCCATTGGCCAATTAACTTCTTAAAGACATAGCATTATGGTTAATATATTTTCAACCCAACATTGTAGGCTAACACCATATGCCTAACAACTGCAAAATTTCTTGTCAGTGATCAGCCACTGAGGTTGGAGGAGTTCAAGGCTGTGTGCTTCTGTGATGCTTTGGGTTGCCTACCCTTAAATCATAGTAACATTTACTTGCGAATCCAGCCTTTATTTGGTTGTGACTTGGGACAATGTGTATTGAATAAATTCAGCTATTTGAAATATATTTTGTAAATATATTTAGTACAATATCTAATCTGCACCATTCTTTAATTGCCATTGATAGGCAATCAAGTTGGAAAACATGACTTTCCTTCTTTTGTAATATCTTAGATTCATTTTGCGGTCCATATGGGGGGTGCGAGGTCTCTGCATTTTATTTAGTCTAGGCAAAACTGACTAAATATGATGTGCCAAAATCACAGGAAAAAAAATACTTTTGGGAAAAAGACAAAAAGTAATGTGTAAATGTGTGTTGCAAAAAGAAGGAGACGGATTGAACAAAATCCTTTTTAGGGGAATGGCTAAGTGTGTAGTCATATATAAAATTAGATGTTGAAATGTTAGCTAAATCTCTGAAGCCAAAGGTTGTAATAGCAAAGTCTGGATTGAGACAGGACAAATTTGGAGTCACATGATACCTCCTCCAGATATTCTTAGTACTAGCCAAGCATTTAAATAGGGGATATCCCTATTTTAAAAACAACACAAGAATGAGAAAACATGCCAAATGGCATAAGAACATGTTCTGTTATTTGTGTGAGTGTTGAAGCTAATTCTGACAGTATAAAAAACAGGTCCCAAAACTGCCCAGGTTGGACATTTTGGGGTCAATCAGGTCAAAATAATTTGGCTAATTTAACTGCAAATGGTAACCAAGCTATATGATGCACTGAACAAATGTAACATTGAATGGGAAGTCTAGCCCAGGGCTTTTCAACCAGTGGTACGGGTACCACCTGTGGTACATTGGCACCTGGCAGGTGGTACGCAACCATCCTAGAAAAGTGGTAGCGGGGGAGGGGAATGAGCTGAATCAGTGGCAGCACTGCACAAGCCTGAGCGAAAGATGGCTGGAGCTGCAGGGCTGTCAGGGCTCAGTGGAAGTGCCAGGATCAGTGCTTCTTCGGGGCTGTGAGGGCTCAGTGGAAGCACCAGGATCAGCGCCAGGCACCACCTGGAGCTCGACGCTGATCCTGGAGCTTCTGCTGAGTCCAGAAGAAGCGCTGATCAGCTGGAATGTTGTAGCATCCCCAGGGTCTTGTGATTTACATTCAGATGCTTGGCAACTGATTCATATTTATGACGGTCACAGGGTCCCAGGGTCATCTGAAGTAACCAAAATCTGCTGCAACCACCCAGCAGAGGGGGGTGTGTGGAATAAAAACCAAATACCCCCCCACCCCACCCCCGCTGCCAATCCTCAACAGAAATGCTCACAACAATGAAAACCTCGGACAGGAGGAAAAGCGCCGCTGGGCGGGCAGGCAGGTGTCTTGCTCGGCTGTGGCTTGGGGGGCACTTTTTCAATGCCATTGTAACTTCAAACAGTCACTAAGCGAACTGTTGTAAGTCGAAGACTACCCGTACTTCATCATTTTTCCCCTTTTTTTTTAGTCATCAAGTTCTTGACACCTTGCTAAGCGACTGGTGATACTCGGATGTTGCCATATCCTAAAAGTGGTGCAATGGGTGAAAAGGTTGAAAAGCCCTGCTGTAGCCATCACAGCATTGCAGCAGGAATGGGGCAAATGTGACTCTAGAAGTCTGCCCAATATTTCTGGAATTTTTCCTCCACCCTTTCCATATCTGCTCTGTCATAACCCAAAGAGAACAAAGTTAGAAGAAAATCAGATTAAAAAGCCCTATGTGGTCCTTGGTGCTTTCTAATCAGCACTGATAATGTTACCTAGTAGGGTAACGAAACGTCTGGAAGAAAACAAGCAAGCTCACAAAGCATCAAGGACCCTGTGATACAAATTTTCTCTTCTACATGTAGTCATCAACTTACGACTACAATTGAGCCCAAAATTCCCATTCCTGAATGAGACAGTTGTTAAGTGAATTTTGTCTCATTTTATGACCTTTCTTGCCCTTGTTGTTAAGTGAACCACAGCAGTTAGTAACACAGTTTTTAAGTGACTCTGGCTTCCCCACTGACTTTGCTTGTCAGAAGGTCACAAAAGGTGATCACATGAACCCAGGACACTACTTGTTATAAATACATGCCGGTTGCCAAGTGTTCAACTTTTGATCATGTGACCACGGAGCTGCTGCGACAGTCGTAAGTATGAAAAGCGGTCGTAAGTCACTTTTTCCAATACTGTGGTAACTTTGAGTGGTCACTGAACAAATGGATGTAAGTCAAGGTCTACCTGTACCGAGATCAAAAGCAGCCCACAAACGGGCAGCACCATAAATGACACTTTTGTTGCACTTCTTTTCTTTTCGTTTTTTTTGGTTGTTTATGAAATACTTGCTAGCTACCATATTTTACCATGTACCGTGATGGGACAGGGTGTTGGATTGAGGAGGTGAGGTGATAAAAAAATCAGCATGATAGCAGCTGTTATGCAATCAAAAGCCTTTCTTCTTTTGTCTTGAGTCATTTGTGTGGCCATCATATTGACCTTTTTCGTTTTGGTCTCCTGAAGATGCCCCATATGTTTACGTTGTAGCCAGCCCAGAACTAGCTTGTATGCAAAACCTCAAGTTTTTGGCCTTTTTTAAAAAAGAAAAGAGAAGAGAAGAGAAGAGAAGAGAAGAGAAGAGAAGAGAAGAGAAGAGAAGAGAAGAGAAGAGAAGAGAAGAGAAGAGAAGAGAAGAGAAGAGAAGAGAAGAGAAGAGAAGAGAAAAGTGCAATGTGATTACGGGGTACCTCGAGGACCACCTGCTGCCGGCGTCAACTTCCCTCCGCCCTGTGCGTTCCCACAGAGAGGGCCTCCTCAGGGTGCCTCCGGTCAGAGAATGTCGGCTGGTGGCCCCCAGGGGGAGGGCCTTCTCTGTGGGCGCTCCGGCTTTATGGAACCAACTGCCGGTTGAGCTCCGGATGGCGCCCGATCTTCGCTCCTTCCGGCGTGGTCTGAAGACCCACTTATTTGAACTAGCTGGTCTGGCCTGATGGGGGACATTAGGGGTTTTTTAATGGGTTTTTATTGTTATTGTATTTTTTAACTGGGCACTTGTTTAATTCCTTTTTAATTTTTGTATTGCTATTTATATATGCCCTGTTCACCGCCCTGAGTCCTTCGGGAGAAGGGCGGTATACAAATTTAATAAAAGTAAAGTAAAAGTAAAAGTAAAGAAAGGTAATGATCTACCTGGGCTATAGGTGGGAAACAGAGCGAAGCAAGATTTCTTACGACAGGAGAATGGAGTGCCCACAAATGTTGGCACTGCAGCAGCAGCAGCAACAACAACAATAATAAAAGTGGAGGAGGAGCTGCCTTTGCTCTGGTTTCAAGTAAACCTCTGCAGAGACAGAAAAACCAACTCAGCTCATGAAAATCAAACATTTTATCTGACCAGAGAGTCATTTTGAACTGGTGCAAAGTCCCCTCGTGTCAAGGATACCCTCATTTCTTCTAAGGGCTGTGTTTGGTTTCTACCACAAGGTAGGCAAATTCAAATACAGATGTTACAAAGAGGTCATCCCTTGAGACTCTTCACTTACTGTGTCAAGAGGCTATCTGTCTCTGCTTGTCTCTGTGTCCTTTTCTGGTAACAAGGAAATGAATACAATTCATCTGGGGGCGTTTATAAGCTTTATTTATTCCCCCCCCCCCCGAATCCAAGTTCTTGCTACATAATGTTTGCTTCCTCCCCCCCCCCACCACACACATCCCATTCACAGGAAAGAGCACTCCTTTCCCTTAATCTGATTGTACAACTTCCTCTCTCAACAGAGCGTATGCCCACTATCAGTGCCCAAAGGCATCACATCATAATGAGCATCGATTAGAATAAAATGCATGTCTGGAAAGGATTGCCGATTGCTAGCAGCAGCAGGAAGGTTCGAAAGAAAAAAGGCCAGTTTAAACAAACCTTTCCATGTGATCAGATGTGTTCAACAGATTTGATCAACACGCACGTTTGTAAATCTGTCACAAATGTGTTGTGTCCGGTCGGTCGGCGAGTAAACACGCTGAGACGGATGGCTGTTAACTGGTTTATTCAGGTACACATGGCCGAACTGGCCTCACCTGTCCCGTCGCCTGTATATATATGCCAGGCGTGCCCGGCGCTGGCCAACCCGCAGGCTCAGGTTTCCCGCGCTTGCCCTGGTCACCCAACCCAGTGTCCAGGGATTCCTGCCACGCGGTCGGGCCAATCAGGTGGCCGCACAGGTGTGTACCTGACAAAATGCATAGCTGCTACAGGAGACTCTGTCTCAGAAGGAAATCTTTTGTATGTGCAAGGAGAAATGCCTATGTCACCTGAACATTTTATAACAAACATTCATAGTATTTGGAAATCTGCTCTTGATTCATCAGGATGATATTATAAATTAGTCAATAGGTTCTTAATCAATTTAACTGATTAATCGATTACATTTGCCAGTCCTATTTATGACTAATTCATCAAAAAAAGTGCAGCAACTTCCTTATATGGTAGCCAGCCAGCAATGTAGTACTTGTCTATGTGGTTTTAATGGATTTATTCCCACATATTAGATTATAGCCTTCTCTTTTTTGGTTTTGCTTCTGAATTTGCCAACTTTGCATTAGTCCTCTAACAATATTTGTGTATGTACATCTTGTCAACGCTGCTAACATCAGATGTTCTTGCTTTGACAACAGATGGAAATGCAGCCATTTTCTCTATGCTTTTAGAATCAGTTGATGCTGGGAGCGGGGATTGGGATGAGAGTTCAGTTAATAATAATAATAATAATAATAATAATAATAATAATAATAATAATAACAACAACAACAACAACAACAACAACTCTGCCATGGGAATCCAAGGACAAACTGGGTCCAGAGCTGGAAACATTTTGGTGGGCTGGATAGCTGGGGAGAACACCCGCGCTTCAAGCTAACTGGGGAATATGCTTTATGACTGTTTATTGGGGGTGGGATTTGTACTTTGTTACTTTGTGCCCAGGGGAGGGGAATTTAGTTTTTGGGTTCAACTATGTAGTGCCGATACTTTGTTTCCCAAATAAAAGATTCTTTAAGGAAAACAATGCCTCGAAGTTCTTTTGAAGGGTTTCATCTGTTGGAACCATGACACATCTTACAATAATTTAATTGCTATTCACTATTTAGTGGAAAACGTAGGGATACAGAGCCTTGGTGGAGCAGTGGGCTAATGCCTCCTTAAGTAACACCAGCTGCCTGCAATTAGTGCAGGTTCGCATCCCACCAGGCTCAAGGTTGACTCAGCCTTCCATCCTTCCGAGGTAGGTAAAATGAGGACCCAGATTGTTGGGGGCAATAAGCTGACTTTGTAATAATGCCGCTTGGGGGGGGGCAAAAGCCCTAATAAGCAGGCATATACATAGAATGAAGGCTACTGCTAAGTTTGTAAGCTGCCCTGAGTCTTCGGAGAAGGGTGGGATATAAATGGAATTAAAATAAAAATAAATAAATAAATACATTTTCATTGTTAGAAGCCCTTGAAGAAATATATATTGCATCAGAATTTTTTAAAATTATGGATGTGCACACTGATAAAGTATGAAGGGATGCAGCAGATAGCATGTGAATTAATTGAGCTGAAACTAAAGAAATGCTAAACTGTTTCTTAAACCTCCCAGAAAACAGTGTTAAGAACACATCTAAGGTAAAGGTAAAGGTTGCCCCGCACATGCGTGCTAGTCGTTTCCGACTCTAGGGGCCGGTGCTCATCTCTGTTTCAAAGCTTGTCTGAGGACGTCTCCGTGGTCATGTGGCCGGCATAACTAGATGCCAAAGGCGCACGGAACGCTGTTACCTTCCCACTGTAGTGGTCCCTATTTTTCTACTTGCATTTTTACGTGCTTTCGAACTGCTAGGTTGGCAGAAGCTGGGACGAGTATGCATCATTAATTTGTAATTGTGGGTCATGCAGTTGGTGGAGCAGCAGCAACAGCCAGTCTTGCTGCCCGATCGTATTTTTTTAAGAGAAGGAAAATGACACTGGAACTGGTGAAGGCTTCTCTGAAATTATTCACTGGTGATTAGGAAGATACATGAGAAGAACAAATAACAAAAAAAATCTTATGATGATTAATGGCATTTTCCAGGACATATGTGTTTGAAGCTTAAACTCCATTTCAGTAGATATATTAGGAAGGAAATCCTAGAGACAAAAGGAGAGGAAGGCAGGAAAGGAAGAATGTACTGGTATTAAAAGTGAGTCTTGGATCTAGAATCGTTGGAGAACACATGTTCTCCATGTTTGGCTTCTACAGTCTGGTTCCCCATCGGCTAGATCTCACAGCAGCTCCTATCTGATTCTTTTCAATGAAATGGCAAAGCTACTGGAAATAAGGGCAGTTATAGCTCAATGTCTGAGGATACCAGATTGATGGCGCTATTTTACCCCGTTCAGTGTATACTTATGGTTCAAAATGCCATGGGCAACTTTGGATATATTATTAAATATTAATTCCCTCACTTAATGGCTATTGGTTTAATTGCCGCCATAAATTATACTGTAACTTCTGAAAGAAAACTGCAGGAGATTGTTACAAAGTTTAACTGTCCATTAAAGTATGACTTGTGCATGACATTTTGTCAAAATCTACATCTTCTAATCCTTATCATAGCATTTACTATTTTTAGTATTTTTATTTATATGCACATATCAATACAAGACCTACTTTTCCCCATAATAACAATGCTGTGAGGTAAATTGGACTGGAAAGTAAATCATTTGGAAAACTGGAAATGGACAAGAAACTGGGTTTAATCTGCTTCTACCTCACTGGTTCTCATCATGCTTTTTATCTAGGTTCTGTCATTCTATCTGATTGTATTGATGAATGTATCACTACTAAACATGTCTGTGGTCTGAATAAAGGTTTAGTCACGCTTTAGGGCAAGCCCACTGAATTACATAGCTTAGTCATAATTTACGTCCTCCTGATTTCATCAGTTCCATCTGAAATCTGGATATAAACCTCCAATTCCTGTCAAATGTATTTTTCCCCTTAGTTTTTGTGATAGCATTGAAATGCAATTGTTATCCCAATTGCTCATTCAAGAAGAAGCTACTCTTCTGTTTAACAAGAAGCCTCTGGAACATTTTACATATAAATATCATGACCAAAACCCTTTGTCTGTTTAAAATACATAGTCATTTTTTATCTTATATAACAATGTCAAAAAGTGTCATATTGCGATTCTTGTCTTGATGTAGCTCTGACATTTGTTTATTTAATTGTCAAATTTGGAAACTGCCTATCTCATTTTTAGAGTAACTCTGCACAATTAAAATGTAAAACATAAAAATAAATATTATATTAGGAGGCAATTAAAACAAGAATAAAATTGTTCCTTATCTTAACAGCTGACACTTCTGGACATTACAAAATGGCATTTCATAGGTATGCCAAAGAACAGAATAGAGCAGAGCAGAGCAGAGCAGAGCAGAGCAGAACAGAACAGAACAGAACAGAACAGAACAGAACAGAACAGAACAGAACAGAATAGCTTTATTAGCCAAGTATGATTGGACAAGGCTATGGTCTTCCCAGTTGCAGTGAAAGTTGGACCATAAAAAAGGCTGAGCACCAAAGAATTGAGGCCTTTGAACTATGGTGCTGGAGAAGACTCCTGCAAGTCCCTTGGATTGCAAGGCAATCAAACCGGTCAGTCCTAGAGGAGATCAACCCTGACTGCTCTTTAGAAGGCCAGATCCTGAAGCTAAAACTCAAATACTTTGGCCACCTAATGAGAAGGAAGGACTCACTGGAGAAAAGCCTAATGCTGGGAAAGATTGTGGGCAAGAGAAGAAGGGGACGACAGAAAATGAGGTGGCTGGATGGAGTCACTGAAGCAGTAGGCGTGAGCCTAAATGGACTCCAGAAGATGGTGGAGGACAGGAAGGCCTGGGGGAACGTTGTCCATAGGGTCGCGATGGGTCGGACACGACTTCTCAGCTAACAACAACAACAACGATTGGACACACAAGGAATTTGTTTCTGGTGCATAAACTCTCACTGTACATGCAAACAACAAAATATAATCATAAGATATCAATAGAAGGATGTGGTAGAAAAGATGAGAAGGTTAAGAGTATTTACACAATTTAAGGTTTTGCCATGTTGCAGTTCATCTGCAAAGGCAATCGTGAAATCAACTTGGGTTGGTTCTCTTTAGGAAAGATCCCTATATAAATATTCATGATTTCTTCTGGGATCAGCAATACAATCTGAAATTGGCCTGGCCAACAACAACAACAACAATAAAAAAGTATAATAGCCAATGGAGAATGAAGGATGAATATATGTTAAATTGACCTGAAATTTATCACTGTTTCTTTATGAATTTGAAATAGCGCTTGTGTTAAGTATTTCCAATCTATTTCTTGATGTTTCAAAAAACTCATACATAATTCTGGCAAGTGCTTGTTTCACATTCTCCGAATGATGGCTGACAGGAACTGGTTAATTGTGTAAAGCACTAGATAAGAGCTGTGCATCCTGCATTTGGTGGAGATACTTTCCTGTTGGGACAGGGTATTTCCTGCCAGTCAAATTAGGGCCGATTGGCTGAAGTTTATTTACTATGTTCAGCAAGGCAGGTCCACCCATCCCCCCATTCAACAACTTTTCCCCCTGGTGACATAAAGTCTATGAAAGCCAGAGCTTGAGAACTAAGGGAAGGAACAGTCACTCACTGATAAAGTCCCTTGGCTGCCTGCGTTACGCAGAACTAAAGAAATTTCTGGGCAACTATGAGACTTGAGAAACTTCTGCTTAAAGTTGGCTCCTGGACTAAAAACGTCACTGCTGGTTGGGGCAGGTTCCAAGAAATGATAGGCATTTGCAAACCTTCCTGGATTTTTTTGAATCAGCAACACATTGCAGCTGGGTATTTTGTAAACAGAAGTAAACATCTGGAAGGCAGAAGGCAGAAGGGGAGAGGCTGGGTTGGTCCAGGGTAATTCATTACTAGATGGGGGGGGGAATTCCTCTTCCCCTCAAGGAGAATCTAAATCCAATCAAATATTTCTGGCAATTGAATCCATTCCTCCCTTCTTTGATTAACTATCACAGTAAATTCAAGCATATGTAATTTGTTTCTCTTTCAAACTACCCAGATGAAATGCTGTACAGTAATTTTAAGGCTACTTCTGGGTGTGGCTCTGAAATCCCAGAGAGTTGCAGCTGGCAAGCTAATATAAGAAAGAGATGGTGTAGAGGACAGAATATATTTTTTAACCAATCAAAATCATGGTAATGGTTTTAATCCTGCTTTCTTTGTATGGGATCTGCAGGGAACGCTATAGGTTCAGATGGTAAGAGCTGTTGGTAAACAATGAGAGGATTGTGATGTGGTCTCTGGATGAAGCAAGATAGAACTGAAGTTCTTTCTTAGGATGTGCTGTCCGTGTTGAGTGCCTTCCAAAGCGGGCCTTCTCAGCTCTCTCCTAGATAGGGTTAATTTATTTATCCCCCATCATTAATGGAAAAGGCAGGCCCTCCACCTCAAATTTTCATGATTGCTACTACGATATGCCACAGGCAGCAGCTGGAGTAAGGGAGATAGAAGGCCTCTCATTTCCTGGCACAGGCCAAAGAATAACAGTGATATCCCAGCCTTTAATCCTGTTGCTGTGACAACCTAGATCTCGACAAGGAGAGGGGTGTGGGCCAACCGGGATCAGATGGCACTGACGCTGGGGATGTGCCTCAGCAGGGCTTGGCGTGGTGCCACCAAGCTTTACTTGGGCTGGACATTCTTGACATAGCTCTGACTCAACTAGGAACCACTGATTCCTGGCAGAGCCAGGACAATAGGCCAGAGGGCCAGGCAGGGGCATGGCCAGGAACCTATGCAGTCTTCCTTATCTTTCCATTTATCCTGCTAATGGAAGATGCAAGATTAGAATGATCACAGTCATTCCACAAATGCAGAGACAAAGGTCTGGATTAATCACAGGCTTATTTGCAACTGGGCCTTGTTTTGCTGGAGCAGGGCCTATATTTCCCTTTCGATAGTCCCCCTCTTTACTCTTTATGGCTTCTGTATATTTTTAACTGCTGCATATCAAGCAGAAATTCCATGGGTGCAGTTGTCTCTGGCACAGAGAGGCAGTGTGAAGATAGCACACATCAGGTGATTTATCTGACTCTCATTCACTATTTAAAGGCAAAATAACCTTCACTGAAATAGAGGTGATGATATTATGCCCTTTGCCAACACCAAAGCAAAACATGAGGCACTTTGAACTGACTTATTTTACCTGTGTTATGTTTTTGGGATGCCTCCCCTTTTCCCAGCCTGATGGCCCCAACCAGCTTTATTAGCAGAGGACTGGAATAGTCCAAACTCTTTTCCTTCAGCCCAAAAAACATATTCCACGTTCAGATGCCATGGATTATGAAGGAATAATTGATAACCCCTGAACTGTGTATCCAGATTTTTTTTTGCACCTAGCTTTCATTGCTTGTGAGGTCTACACCTATCCATTGATTCATGCAAACACCATCCATTTTTGTTTTCTCCTCCATTATTCTTGTTTACAAAGTGCAACCCCCTCTCGAAAAACTAATTCAGCTGCAAAAGAACCTATTTTGCTTCTCCAGAGAATCCAGAGAAAGAAGTCCACCAAATTGTTTTATATGGTCACTCAAATGAAATAATGTGAAATACTAATCTTTAAGTGCCTTATATCTCTGACCTGGAACAGGCACATGCCTCATCTCTGTATGTATGTATGCATGTATGTACTATATATGTGTATATGCACGTATATGTATGTGTATATAACACACGTGCAGAGCGGTGGGATGTGAAGAATGAGGATCGGGACAATTATAACAGGACTGGAGTAGAAAGCTTTGGTCTGGCCAAGAATAAAGGCCCTGTTGCTGTCAGGGGATGCATACCATACTGAGTATCTCTGCACACCAGTAGCCGTTTCATAAAATAAATAGAAAAGTTACATGCTTAAAGATACAACTGTGTTACTTTAAAAGAAAAAAGAAACAGCAAGCTGATGGAAAAGACAGGTATGAGCTTGGGAAGTGGTACCAGTGAAGGAAAAAGGTGAATATAGGGATAGACCTACCCGAAGGGTACTGTAGAAAAGGAGAATATTATTTAGGGGGGATAATTTGTGGGCAAAAAAATATTCGCACTTGTGAAACCAGGGTTGACTCAGTTTTAGGTAAAATATACATCATGCAGTTGAAGATATACATGGAGAAAAAATTAGAGTCCTTGTAAATGGGTCCATTACAAGATACCTCCTCCACTCCCCATTTTGTTAGCAAACGTTGGAGTGATAAGGAAACATCTTTCTGCAAACACATGGAGGTAGCTGACATGCAGACAGCACGTTCTCCACTCGAAGTTTCCACTGCCCTTGAGAAGCTCCCAAAGCTTAAACAAGCTATCTTATCATACCTCTCAGTGGTCTGAAATGTGATATGATGGGAACTGGAGTTTGATTGCAGGAAGCCTTACTGAAAAGTTTGCGTATCAAGGGATGTGTTTTACACATTGCTTATTTCTGGGAAACATGAATTTGCTTATGTCAGGAATGTTGCCCTGAGCCTCCTTAAATTGTTATTCCATCACAATTAATTTTAACCCTTAATTATGCTGAGCGGGGCTAATGACTTGGGAAGTCAACATTTCTGGAAAGCCACTAGCTTTTGACGCCTTGCCATAATTACAACAATAGCCAAGAACCTGAATGATCCTTGTTCAATTGTTTCCTCTTTCAATACAATTCCCTAGGTTGATTTCATCTAGCCAAAGCTCTTTGGTATTGATTCGTTTGGGGGAAAAATAGCTGGAGAGGGAATAACTGCAAGGGAAAAGCAAAAACTTTGATTTCATATCACCATGAGTTCTTTTGAAATATGGCTGGTAGAAATATAGTAAACAAATACAGTAAATAAATAAAAATAAGTAATGTGCTGGATTCATTTTAAAAATCTGTTATCTAACATAACATCTTATAGCAATGGCCATTTAGCTTAGGGATGTCTAGTCTGGCTGGCAGGAATAGTCCAGAATTCAGGCACAGATCTTCCATACCTTTACTAATCCTAGGTGCCATGGACTGAATTTGAGATAGTCTGCATGTAAAGCATCTGCTGTTCCAGAGTATTATTCCCCCAAGTATTTTTTTTTTGCTTCTGGGTTTAGCTCTGTGGTTGTGATTTGGGAATGCAAAGAATGGCATGATGGCAGCTTTTGCTTGCCTTCAAATACTTGTATAATCCACAAAACAAACAGGGTAAGTGCTATTTTCATCATTACTTGTATTTCAAAGTCCTATGGCCACTACACTAGTGATAGCCTTTATGTGTCCCAATGACATTTCAGAAATACACACAGAGGACTTCCTTCCTCCCATGCAAAAGGCTGGAAGTAGTTATTACTTAAGTGCATTCCACACAGAATCAATTAATTCTGAGTGTGCAATGAATCTCAGTGTCCAAGGTGGTGATAAAAAGCAGTGCTCATTGATAAGGAGTCAATGCCTTTCTAGAGTTTCCTTTTCTTAAAAAAAAGAAGAAGTGATGTGTAGATGCGCATTTACTACAACTGAAACTAAGGATAGCCAAACAGCCTTACTTTTGACTGCAGTCTTTCTATTATTAAAAGATTACTGGAATGGGATCTAGGATGTAGATAGCATTGGAGGTAAGACACAGGGAGGGAGGAAGAAGAGAAGTGAGTCAAACCATTACTTTAAAAAATAGTGCTTTTTATTATAAATTATTGAATGCTGTCTTTAAAGTCCCTTGAATATAAATATAAATAGATGTGCAAAGTTTTCTTCCAAGTTTGATTTTTGGTGGAGTCTTCAAGCATGTCTAACAGCCTTCAAGGCTGAAGGGTGGAATCTTTATAAAAGACAGAACAATTTTTCTTAGGCAGGTCTGTAAACATTTCTTTCTGTAAAAACAAAACCTTATCTGCCCTTCTAAAACCCTGATATGCAAAAATAAGATGAAACCACAAAATTTTGGTTACAGTTTTTTACAAAAAAAAGTTAAATTAAGGAGTTCCAGGTAATTCTCTTGTTGCTACATTCCTGTACGGTTTTCAGTTACTCAGTGCAATCGAGGACCCAAACAAATCCACAACCTCTGTTATAGATGTAATGCCATTTTTTGATGAGCTAAAATTCCAAAAAGGAAGGCAAGAAATTAGCAGCCTGAGCAGAAGTCAAGGTAAAATAAACACTCAGGAGAAACACCGGATCATGTAACATTCAGTTTGGTGTTCCAAAAAGCAATAAAGAAATTTCAGTGGGTTACGTCCTTTGCCTGCATGATGGCCCAGAGAATGAATGGTATTTTCTTCATGGTATTTCATTAATAGTCTATGGAGGATGTGGATTTCTTCTTAAGGCTTAGTCCCATGAATAAAATGTTGTGGCAACAACCTCCAAGGAAGAGACTTGGGTTGAAAGGAGATTTGTCACTCCTGGAAGTTGCAAGAGGTAAAGATTAATAACAATAACCGTAATAAAAAAAGATTTCCCCCTTAAAACTGAGGAAAACATTGATTTTCAGGCACTAGCTGGATTCCAGTGCATGCATTCCTTTGTCAGAAGAATGGTTCTGGTCAAAAATCATTAGAGGTGGTCTGGTCCAGTGCAGAGCAAACAGCTCTTTGTAAACGGTCCGTTGGTTAAGGAAGTTTGCAAACCATCCTATCATCCCCATCCTAAGCCAGAGAGAGACAGTTTTGTCAAGGAGCAACAGCCTGTTCAATAGTCCAACAACATCAGTCACTTGCACAAATCCCCCTTTGGCAAGTTATCCAGCACAAGCAACAGCAAGACAGTTTCTGTGCTGGGCAGAGGTTCCTAGGCTATTCTGCATGCTGGGCCCCTCTGCCCCTTTCATAATCCACATGCTAGGGGGGAAAAAGGGTGAGTTTTGTCCTGGATTCTCCATCTCCATTCTTTCCTCGTTTTGCTCTTGTGCTTGTGTCGTGGGCTAATCCTGCTGAAAAAGCCCCTTAGAAAGGCGCATCATACTGGTCCAAGAAGTCTTTGATGGGAGCGGGAAGTTGGGTCCTCTTCTCATAGGAATCCAAGTGCCCATTGACAGTCTTGCGACACAAATGTTGTAGGGTGGAGACACTGGAGGAGAGGGGACGGCTCAGCACCAGCGGGATCTTCTCTCCACCTGAGTAGATATAGTAGGCACGTTTAGGGTGTGATGCCTGCCCTGGTTGTTGCTCAGGGAGGGGCATGTAGTGATGAACAAGTTTGAGAACACAGTCAAAGCGGGGCACAGGCTGGCTGCTGTGCGGATCACTCTGGAGTGAGAAGCTCCCTCCTTCACACTGGATCCGCAAGTTTTTGGTGCCTGACTCGGTCTTGACGCTCAGAGTGAAGAAGTGGCGCTGGTCTGAGCTGTCACGGATGAGGAAGGTGCCGATGGGTTCAGAACTCAGGAGCAGGTTGGCCTGACCACCTGTCACCGTGCTCCAGTAGAAGCCACTCTCCTGCAGCTTGCGCACAGCGTTCACCACCAGCTGATATTCGCTCTTGGAACTGAACGTCTTGAGGCGCAGGCTGGTGTCCAGCGGGTGGCTCATCCCGGCACTGGGGAACTTGCTGTGGGTGACCATGGCGCAGGGAGCCAGCTTTGCAAGTAATCTGGGCTGCTGCCAAGAGCAGCGGCTGCTAGGATGGGTACCTACGAATGGAGGGGAGAAAACGTTTAAGACAAAGAGCATCTCGGATAGCCTTTTCACCCTCCAGGCCCGATTCGCCGCATCTTCCCCGCCATTCATGACTGGAAGTATCGCCAGGATATTTCCCCAGTTCGGTCGCTGCCTCTTGGGCCAAATGCTACCTCACGAGGGTATCCCTCCCTGGGATGGATCCCCAGGAATAACTACTTTGCCTCCCCTCCGGTCGCACGCAACCCATCCCCCCCCTCGCTGGCTCCGGACTCCGCACTTGGCGCTCCAGGAGCACCCCCTTGCCTGTAGCAGCCCGGGACCTGGTGGGTCGGCTATTTCCCAGAGATCGGAGCAGAATCGGGCGTTACCTGGGGGCCGAGAAAAGAATCGCGGGGGCAATCCAAGCTGCTGCCAGAGCGCGGCTGCTGGCGAGACAGAACGAAGAGAGGTCCGCTTCAGCGCGCTTGGCTTCTCCTACTTTACAAAGCTGTGAGAGCGCCTAGCGGAGGCTTTTATAGAGCATCCGCTGGCCCCGCCTCGTGGTTCCTGGAACTGGGTTCTGCCGGGAGGGCGAGCGCGTCCTAGGCAGGCAGCCAGCCAGGCAGCCAGGCAGCGGCCAGCCCATTCCGGGCAGCGAGGCCTCCTTTCCCCTCCCCCCGCTCCCTCCCTGTCCTGGCCGCTTCTCGGCCCGCCACTTGCTCCAAGGAACCAGCGGGAAGGCTGGAGTCACGTCGCTCCCTCGGGCGAGAAGACATGCGGCCCGCCGGCAGGGGCTGCCGCCTTTTCCCTCTACAGGGGCGATCTTTGGGGCCGTGTGAGCGGAGGACTTCCACGCGCGGTGCAACGGGCGGGACCGCGAAGCGGCGAGCTCTTTTTCACGCCTCTTCCCGGGAAAAAAAAAAGAGCGTGGGAAAGAGAGCCCCGAAAGACTTGGCGGCCAAGGGCGGCGTGTTGCCGGTCAAACAAACACGCGTGTCACCTCCAAGTGCCTTCATTCCTAATGTGGTTTTTGTGGCTCTTCCAGTCACTCTTTTTTCATTTCTTCGAAAACAGCCATCTTTTCGAAGGTCGTCTCGAGTCCCCTTCCCCCTCCGCTGGTTCCTCTTTCATATTCCGTGGTAACGATGGGCAAGATGAGAACCCGCGTGGGTGAGCTACGCTAGAGGGCGCCCTTCCTGGGATGTAACAGGGACGTTTACTGGCATGGGTAACAAGCCAAGGGCTTCTGAGGTCACCCGAGTGGCACAATTCAACATTTCCTTTTGAGAAGTTCATGTTTGGCATGCCATTCCTGGTGGGGAGGGGGGGGTGTCTTATAAAGTAGGGTTTTGCGATGAAGGGATTACCAAGATTTTGCCAGAAGAGAAATCTAAATTGGCGTTATTTCCATACGTACTGGCTAGTGGCTACTCAGAATGTCAGCAGCCCCATATTTATTATGTACAGGACTGCTGATGGTCCCAGGAGCTCCCGTAGCAGACGGGGAAATAGGATTTGTTACCAGCTATTTGGGGCCTCTATGCATCGAAAGGGCAGGAGGAAACCAACCTTTGTGGGATAAACCTGTAAATGCAACAAGAACTGCTTCCCGATCAGCTCTCCTGCACGAATTACTGTGCTTTGTTAATGGAATTTTACTGAGCTCCACGACTTCTCCCAAACCTTTCTTTTGTTCTATTGCTATTTTTAAAATAATCAAACCAAAATGGAATTAGCTGTCCAATATCCTTTGTTTGGTAGCAGTAAGGGGCCGCCTACCTGGAAGTGCCCCTTTGTAACTCATGAGTCTCTTTCCACAAAGCAGCTTTTTCTTCTACCTGGAAGAAAACCTCTCCCTTCCTCCTATTAAGTCAACCCAAGTTACCTACAAAGCAACCACAGAAATGTGTCAGCATTTATCAGCAGAGCTAAAACATGCATGAAGCAGCCTGGGAAACCCTCTGGTTGCATTGATGTCAGTCAAAAGGCATTTCCCAATCTCTGAGGAGAAATCTAAATATAAATGTTGAAAGGCATTTGCTTTGCAGGTGTCCCTTCCTCTCTCCAACTTCAGCATTTTGTGGGGTTTGGCTGGATGCCCTTGGACTAGGAAAAGGTTTGGCGTTTGATTGTCCGGTGCATTCATTCTTAGTTGTTATTATCCATCCCCCCCCCTGCAAGGATTACATTCATTCTATCCTTACTTGCCCTTTTCAGGGAGCTGCAGGGAAGAGAAACATTGGGAACCAGAAAAGCAAGAACCCCTCCCCCTTCTTTGCTTTAATTTGGTGCCTCGGGGCTCAGGGAAACAGGTCAGGTTACTGAGTGAACCAATGACTGGATGTGCTGCAGCTACAATTCTTAAGGGAAGGAGTCTGTTTTGCAAGAAAACAGGAGATTGAGGAAGCCTTCCGAGTAAAATTATGGGCTCCCATTGTGGCTCAACTCCTGACATTTTTATCCTAGTATGTGAGAAATGTGAAGTGCAGGCTGGAACAGCTCCGTAATATGGAGTAAATAGAAAGCCTTTTGTATAGTGATTGTGTAAGGCATACTTTATGCAACCATTGTGTACTTTGCAGTTCGAGTGACATTTCCCACAATAAGCATGTATAATGTGAGAGGCATAGACAACGCTAAATGGCCAGAAGGGATGAGTGCGCTATGAATACTGGTTGACTGAATTTTTTCAGAACGTTTTGTGTGTGTACGTGAGTATTTATGCACTTGCATCACAGATGTTGCTGCAGAAAATAACGACACTTAGATGAAACGGCAACATTTAAAGCTTTTATTTAAAGAATCCATAACCCAGTAAAGTAACAGTGGTTATTTATGTATGATATCCAGGTTTTTCCCAATAGCGTTCAGAGTAATTAAAAATAGTTTTGAAGAAGTGATTGAGATCTCTTCTGAGCAGAAGACAATCTGTCTTTCTCTCTTAATTGAAGCAGCCTATTTTTTTCCCCAGCGTGTTATGGGAACCTGAAAAAAGATGCTGCTGTTTTAAGCAATTGACTCATTAAACTTAACACAACTCTTAGAACAACCACAACTTTCCCTCCCAGGCTTTAAAAGACAAGCTGCATTAATAAATAACAGAGAAATGTTATGCTTGCAAATGGTCCAAGGCTCTTCTTCCAAATAATTTTTGAAGAGTACATACCACTGCTAAGAATGCAGTAAAAACTGTGCACAAGTGTGGTTGTATGAGTTTGCATTGCCTATTAGTGTAATTGAAATAGTAACAAATAGTATAGAATATACAGTAAACCCTGTATTAATGTACTCAGACTCTTATTTACATTATAATTTCTCTATGCTCTTTCAGTGTGTTACAGCAGCTTTGGAGAGTTCAAACAGTATTTGTTTGAAAAGTAAATGAACAAGCCATTAAGGTACTAACTTGAATCAGTTTCCACGCTATACTGTATTGTCATTTCAGGAACAAAATGACTTGACTATATATAAAAAACTTCCTTGATGGCTGCATTCAAGGCAATGCTTACATGTTCATCATTAAGCTCCATAATAGCAATACGTTGTGAACTTATTTGGTGTAGTGGTTAAGGTATATGTCTAAAAACCAGGAAATTATGAATTCTAGTGTTGCCTTAGGCACAACAAGCGGCTGGGTATCTTGGAGCCAGTCACTTTTCAGCCCAACCCACCTTACAGGGTTGTTGTGTGGCAGGAAAAGAGGAGGAGGGAGGATTAGGTATATTTGCAGCCTTGAGTTGCTGAAAAAAATAATAAAGGTGGGATAAAAATCTAATAACCACAAAAGCCTTACTAGAAATGGATCAAATAAAGAGCTAAAGGTAAATGTATACATATTATTACAGTAATAGTTCTGTTTCTTATGCAAAATACTTGGCAGAAAATAAAGTGCCCCGTCTTCCCTATTTATCAGTGCTCAATGCTGATTGCCCAACGAGATCAGTCCGCATTATTGTATGTTACGAGTTGAACTCTTGGCAGGTTTTCCTACCATGCCTGAATGTTCCGGCCTCAGAACTCCACTGTTAAGTTTCCTTTATCTCTTTTCCCAGTGAGAGAGGATCACAGATATGGTAAGCCTGAACTTGGGAATAAGCAGTGCCTGTTGTATATGCTGCAATACGGGGAGGGAGGGGGGGAGAGGGAGTTTTCCTTGCCCTACAGCAGCTGCCCATGAGCAGCCAGGAACAAACACCAGCAAGCAGTTCTGGGAAGTGAAGCTGCAAAAGCAGCTGCTCCAAAATGCAAACAATAAGATGCTGCCCAGAGTCTTTTTCCTGGAGGAGAAGCAGAGGGCAGAAATCATACCAGGTGCTGTTAAAGAAAGGAATGAAAGAAATCTGGTGTTTGTTTTAAATAAATGAGCCAGAGCTGGAGATGCACTGGAAGGCTGGAATCTTAATCCAAGATGGTTGCTACTAGGTGGAGTTGACAGTACTAAAGCAGGCATATTAAATCTGGGTTACAAAAATCCAGACTACCAATGACAAAGAGATTGGGGTTTTTCACATAACTCTTTCTGCTATCTAATGGTCATCTAGACTTTTGCAGCCTAGCTCTGGTATCCTGTCTGTGGCAGATGATGTCTGAATTGCATCCCATCAGGACATTTACTGTGCATGCTTCCAGAGCTGCTGTATGAATTCAGAAAATTAAACATCAATGTTTTAATGGGGCTTAGTCTCATACCAGACCTCAGGTATAAAACAGCATACTATATGAATTGCATCTTCTATTTTTTAGGCCATGCATAGAGATGGGATAGGAGAGAAGCTGATGTTCCTCTCCGGTTCTATTTTATTTATTTTCCTGAAACTGCTCTCCTTCCACTGAGGAAAAAAACCCATAGTATGATCCTGCTACATATATCAGCGCTCTGCTGTTACATGAAATGGGATGGAGTTTTGCTTAGGAAATTGAGCCCAGTTGAAGTGATTCAAATGCGTGAACTGCTGTCACTGCTGATCTCATTAACACTAATTTTCTCCCCAGCTTGAGCTGCTTTAAAATTAAAAGTAATATAATGAAAACATATTTTTAAAGTCAGAAAATTCCAGTACAAATTACTCATATCACACTTGCTTTAGCATTTGCACATCAAATTGTGTATAGGAAAAAATGTGTTTTGTGAAGCATACCTTCCTTTTAGGTACATCTGAAGAGCAGGGATTAGTGTGCATATTACTACTTAGACAAAACATATTGCCATAGATGAACTAACAACAGGTGCTTCCCATCACCAGCATTTCTGTCTCAAAAGTAAGTTTGAAACTCACCCGTGATTGTTTTTACTTCTGCCAAACCAGCCTTAAAATGCAGAGAATGCATGAAGAATACCATAAACCAATAATTACTCACACCCTTTCCTTATGCTGATCAGTAGGCAAATACAGCTATTCTGTCCCCCACACCTGGTTATCAGCAGTCAGATGTTCTCAGACCCCATTCCACAAGAGGAGATCCTATCACATAGGCTTTTTAATACATACATTTGCAAAATGGGATGCTGGGTTGTTGTTGTTAGTTGCGAAGTCGTGTCCGACCCATCGCGACCCTATGGACAATGTTCCTCCAGGCCTTCCTGTCCTCTACCATCTTCTGGAGTCCATTTAAGCTCACACCTACTGCTTCAGTGACTCCATCCAGCCACCTCATTCTCTGTCGTCCCCTTCTTCTATTGCCCTCAATCTTTCCCAGCATTAGGCTCTTCTCCAGTGAGTCCTTCCTTCTCATTAGATGGCCAAAGTATTTGAGTTTGAGCTTCAGGATCTGGCCTTCTAAAGAGCAGTCAGGGTTGATCTCCTCTAGAACTGACCGGTTTGATCGCCTTGCAGTCCAAGGGACTCGCAGGAGTCTTCTCCAGCACCATAGTTCAAAGGCTTCAATTCTTTGGCGCTCAGCCTTTCTTATGGTCCAGCTTTCACTGCCATACATTGCAACTGGGAAGACCATAGCCTTGACTATACGCACTTTTGTTGACAGGGTGATGTCTCTGCTTTTTAGTGTGCTGTCTAGATTTGCCATGGCTTTCCTCCCCAGGAGCAAACGTCTTTTAATTTCTTGGCTACAGTCCCCATCTGCAGTGATCTTGGAGCCCAGGAAAATAAAATCTGTCACTACCTCCATTTCTTCCCCATCTATTTGCCAGGAATTGAGAGGGCCGGATGCCATGATCTTGGTTTTCTTAATGTTAAGTTTCAACCCAACTTTTGCACTCTCCTTCTTCACTTGCAACAAGAGGCTCTTTAGTTCCTCTTCACTTTCTGCCATTAGAGTGGCATCATCTGCATATCTTAGGTTGTTGATGTTTCTTCCGGCAATCTTAATTCCAACTTTTGATTCATCTAGCCCTGCCTTTCTCATGATGTGCTCTACATATAAATTAAATAGGCAAGGCGACAGTATACAGCCTTGCCGGACTCCTTTCCCAATTTTGAACCAATCAGTGGTTCCGTGTCCAGTTCTCACGGTTGCTTCTTGGCCCGCATATAGATTTCTCAAGAGACAAATAAGATGGTCTGGTACGCCCATCTCTTTAAGGACTTGCCACAGTTTGTTATGATCCTCACAATCAAAGGCTTTAGCATAGTCAATGAAGCAGAAGTAGATGTTTTTCTGAAACTCTCTAGCTTTCTCCATGATCCAGCGTATGTTAGCAATTTGATCTCTAGTTCCTCTGCCTCTTCGAAATCCTGCCTGTACTTCTGGTAGTTCTCGATCCACATACTGCTGGAGTCTAGCTTGTAGAATTTTAAGCATAACTTTACTAGCATGAGAAATGAGTGCAATGGTGCGATAGTTTGAACATTCTTTGGCACTGCCTTTCTTTGGAATTGGAATGTAAACTGATCTTTTCCAATCCTGTGGCCACTGTTGAGTTTTCCAAATTTGCTGGCAAATTGAGTGTAGCACTTTTACTGCATCGTCTTTTAAGATTTTGAATAGCTCAGCTGGAATACTGTCACCTCCACTAGCTTTGTTGTTGCTCAGCTTTTCTAAGGCCCACTTCACTTCACATTCTAGGATGTCTGGCTCGAGGTCAGTGACCACCTCATTGTGATTGTCAGGGATGTTAAGCTCATTCCTGTATAGTTCTTCTGTGTAATTTTGCCACCTCTTCTTAATCTCTTCTGCCTCTGTTAGGTCCCTGCCATTTTGGTCCTTTATCATGCCCATTTTTGCATGAAATATTCCTTTCATCTCTCCAATTTTCTTGAAAAGATCTCTGGTCCTCCCTATTCTATTGTTTTCTTCTATTTCTTTGCATTGTTCATTTAAGAAGGCATTCCTATCTCTTCTAGCTATTCTTTGGAATTCTGCATTTAATTGGGCATATCTTTCTTTTTCTCCCTTGCCTTTCGCTTCCCTCCTTTCCTCAGCTATTTGCAAAGCTTCCTCAGACAGCCATTTTGCTTTCTTGCATTTCTTTTTCTTTGGGATGGTTTTGGTTGCTACCTGTTGTACAATGTTGCGAACCTCTGTCCATAGTTCTTCAGGCACTCTGTCTATCAGATCTAATTCCTTAAATCTATTTGTCACCTCTACTGTATATTCAACAGGGATATGATTTAATTCATACCTGAGTGGCCTAGTGCTTTTCCCTACTTTCTTCAGTTTAAGCCTAAACTTTGCAACAAGAAGCTCATGGTCTGAGCCACAGTCAGCTCCTGGTCTTGTTTTTACTGACTGTATAGAGCTTCTCCATCTTTGGCTGCAGAGCATATAGTCAATCTGATTTCTGTGTTGACCGTCTGGTGATGTCCATGTGTAGAGCCATCTCTTGGGTTGTTGGAAAAGAGTGTTTGCTATGACCATCGTATTCTCTTGACAAAATTCTATCAGCCTGTGCCCTGCTTCATTTTGTACTCCAAGGCCAAACTTGCCTGTCATTCCGGTTATCTTTTGGCTTCCTACTTTAGCATTCCAATCCCCCATGATGATAAGGACATCATTTTTTGGTGTTAGTTCTATAAGGTGCTGTAGGGCTTCATAGAACCGGTCAATTTCATCCTCTTCAGCACTGGTGGTTGGGGCATAGACTTGGACTACTGTGATATTGAATGGTTTGCCTTGGATTCGAACTGAGATCATTCTGTCATTTTGAGGATTGTATCCCAGTATTGCTTTTCCTACTCTTTTATTGACTATGAAGGCTACTCCATTTCTTCTGAGGGATTCTTGCCCGCAGTAGTATACCTGATGGTCATCTGAATTAAATTCACCCATTCCTGTCCATTTTAGTTCGCTGATACCTAAGATGTCAATGTTCAGTCTTGTCATCTCTTGTTTGACCACGTCCAGCTTTCCTTGATTCATGGATCTTACATTCCAGGTTCCTATGGAGAAAAAATCTTTACAGCATCGGACTTTCCTTTCACCACCAGACATATCCACAGCTGAGCGTCCTTTCGGCTTTGGCCCAGTCGCTTCATTCTTTCTGGCGCTACTAGTACTAGCCCTCTGCTCTTCCTCAGTAGCATATTGGACGCCTTCTGACCTGAGGGGCTCATCTTCCAGCGTCATATCGTTTTGCCTTTTGGTACTGTCCATAGGGTTTTCATGGCAAAGATACTGGAGTGGGTTGCCATTTCCTTCTCCAGTGGATCACGTTTTGTCAGAACTCTCTGCTATGACCTGTCCGTCTTGGGTGGCCCTGCACGGCATAGCTCATAGCTTCATTGAATTACGCAAGCCCCTTCGCCACGACAAGGTAGTAATCCATGAAGGGGAGCCTGGAGTATATAGTACAATTGAATGACTACTGTTAATCTAATAACACATTCCCTAAATTGAAAGCAGCAGAAAAGATAAAGTCTCCCCTGAACTGAACTTCACTCCTATTTGACTTCATGATTATGACAATAGAGAAGTGGCTTATCATAATGATTTGCCTGCCCAATCTAACCTATAAATAAATTTAAGAGCAAAGACGGCTAAAAAGAAATAGCTCTTGAAAAATGGCAAAAATGGATGATTATAACCTAAACTAGGGATCCGACAATGGGATTGGATTCATATCTTGGATATGGATTCATATCTTCTACCATTGGTCAAGGGAAGGGAGGGAGAGACTTTCTGAAGATGTGTCTTCCTAAGTAAAATAATGATAGAAGGTAACATGAGGATTAATACCTAGTTAGGTATGTGGATGGACTGACTTGGCTCTAAATTTAAGTGAAGGCTATTTTTATGCTACAATGTCAGGGGTGTCAAACTCAATTTCATTGAGGGCCGCATCAGCATTGCGGTTGCCCTCAAGGGGCCGGGTGGGTATGGCCAGGGTGGGCGTGGCCTACTGGGTGGGCATGGCTAGAGTGCGTATGGCCTACTGGGTGGGCATGGCCAACTACATCGTTCGCATCAAGGGTGTCTATGGGGGCCTGGGCAGGAGTGGGACAGATCTGAGGGTCTCTGGCAGAAGGAGGGTCTCTGGGCCAGGGCCAAGGCAGTGGGGGCCGTTCCCTCACTGTTTCCAGGATGGCTTCGCGGGCCACATGAAACCACTTTGCGGGCCGGATCCGGCCCCCGGGCCTTGTGTTTGACATGTCTGTGCTACATCTTTCATTAAATTCCTTGTGGTAGATTAAAAATGAACATCTGTGATGGCAGAAACTTGTTCCGGAACATTTATAGGAAGAATTAGGAAAAATGTAAAATGTGTACATGAAACTGACATCTTGAGCATCTCTGTATCAAATGTTTTGCACCATTTCAAGGTAGGCTATTACCGGATGTATCTCCCAATTCTGATACAGTGTAGTTGCAACCACTGCAAAGCTGGCTTTTTTCTTTCAATTGCTCTGGCAATGCAGACCTAGATGATACTTTTTTCCCCATTATTAGGAACTCTTGCCTCACTCTGCCTCCTGGCTTAAGACTCAGAGGAGTTATTATTCCTACATTTGCAAATTATCTCTTCCTGTATTATTATCTGTAAGTTATCTCCCACTATCATCCAGCCACCATAGCAACATACAACAGGATCAAACCTTTGGGAAATATACTGTATGTTTTTGCAAAATAGTCAACATGTATAATTTCTTCTTCACAACTCAAGAGTTGTTTAAATGCAATGAAGGAATTGTGACCAGATGAGTGGGAAGAAGTTGAAGGATTGTAATGGTTATGTTTATTTTCTATATAATCTTTTGTAACCCAGCATCCCCCTTCATGGATTACTGCCTTGTCGTGGCGAAGGGGCTTGCGTAATTCAATGAAGCTATGAGCTATGCCGTGCAGGGCCACCCAAGACGGAAAGGTCATAGCGGAGAGTTCTGACAAAACGTGATCCACTGGAGAAGGAAATGGCAAACCACTCCAGTATTTTTGCCATGAAAACCCTATGGACAGTACCAAAAGGCAAAACGATATGACGCTGGAAGATGAGCCCCTCAGGTCGGAAGGCGTCCAATATGCTACTGGGGAAGAGCAGAGGGCTAGTACTAGTAGCGCCAGAAAGAATGAAGCGACTGGGCCAAAGCCGAAAGGACGCTCAGCTGTGGATATGTCTGGTGGTGAAAGGAAAGTCCGATGCTGTAAAGATTTTTTCTCCATAGGAACCTGGAATGTAAGATCCATGAATCAAGGAAAGCTGGACGTGGTCAAACAAGAGATGACAAGACTAAACATCGACATCTTAGGTATCAGCGAACTAAAATGGACAGGAATGGGTGAATTTAATTCAGATGACCATCAGGTATACTACTGCGGGCAAGAATCCCTCAGAAGAAATGGAGTAGCCTTCATAGTCAATAAAAAAGTAGGAAAAGCAATACTGGGATACAATCCTCAAAATGACAGAATGATCTCAGTTCGAATCCAAGGCAAACCATTCAATATCACAGTAGTCCAAGTCTATGCCCCAACCACCGGTGCTGAAGAGGATGAAATTGACCGGTTCTATGAAGCCCTACAGCACCTTATAGAACTAACACCAAAAAATGATGTCCTTATCATCATGGGGGATTGGAATGCTAAAGTAGGAAGCCAAAAGATAACTGGAATAACAGGCAAGTTTGGCCTTGGAGTACAAAATGAAGCAGGGCACAGGCTGATAGAATTTTGTCAAGAGAATACGATGGTCATAGCAAACACTCTTTTCCAACAACCCAAGAGATGGCTCTACACATGGACATCACCAGACGGTCAACACAGAAATCAGATTGACTATATGCTCTGCAGCCAAAGATGGAGAAGCTCTATACAGTCAGTAAAAACAAGACCAGGAGCTGACTGTGGCTCAGACCATGAGCTTCTTGTTGCAAAGTTTAGGCTTAAACTGAAGAAAGTAGGGAAAAGCACTAGGCCAGTCAGGTATGAATTAAATCATATCCCTGTTGAATATACAGTAGAGGTGACAAATAGATTTAAGGAATTAGATCTGATAGACAGGGTGCCTGAAGAACTATGGACAGAGGTTCGCAACATTGTACAAGAGGTAGCAACCAAAACTATCCCAAAGAAAAAGAAATGAAAGAAAGCAAAATGGTTGTCTGAGGAAGCTTTGCAAATAGCTGAGGAAAGGAGGGAAGCGAAAGGCAAGGGAGAAAAAGAAAGATACGCTCAATTGAATCCAGAATTCCAGAGAATAGCTAGAAGAGATAAGAATGCCTTCTTAAATGAACAGTGCAAAGAAATAGAAGAAAACAATAGAATAGGGAAGACCAGAGATCTTTTCAAGAAAATTGGAGAGATGAAGGGAACGTTCAATGCAAAAATGGGCATGATAAAGGACCAAAATGGCAGAGACCTAACAGAGGCAGAAGAGATTAAGAAGAGATGGCAAAATTACACAGAAGAACTATACAAGAATGAGCTTAACGTCCCTGATAATCACAATGAGGTGGTCACTGACCTCGAGCCAGACATCCTAGAATGTGAAGTGAAGTGGGCCTTAGAAAAGCTGAGCAACAACAAAGCTAGTGGAGGTGACAGTATTCCAGCTGAGCTATTCAAAATCTTAAAAGACGATGCAGTAAAAGTGCTACACTCAATTTGCCAGCAAATTTGGAAAACTCAACAGTGGCCACAGGATTGGAAAAGATCAGTTTACATTCCAATTCCAAAGAAAGGCAGTGCCAAAGAATGTTCAAACTATCGCACCATTGCACTCATTTCTCATGCTAGTAAAGTTATGCTTAAAATCCTACAAGCTAGACTCCAGCAGTATGTGGATCGAGAACTACCAGAAGTACAGGCAGGATTTCGAAGAGGCAGAGGAACTAGAGATCAAATTGCCAACATACGCTGGATCATGGAGAAAGCTAGAGAGTTCCAGAAAAACATCTACTTCTGCTTCATTGACTATGCTAAAGCCTTTGATTGTGTGGATCATAACAAACTGTGGCAAGTCCTTAAAGAGATAGGAGTACCAGACCATCTTATTTGTCTCTTGAGAAACCTATATGCGGGCCAAGAAGCAACAGTGAGAACTGGACACGGAACCACTGATTGGTTCAAAATTGGGAAAGGAGTCCGGCAAGGCTGTATACTGTCGCCTTGCCTATTTAACTTATATGCAGAGCACATCATGAGAAAGGCAGGGCTAGATGAATCAAAAGTTGGAATTAAGATTGCCGGAAGAAACATCAACAACCTAAGATATGCAGATGATACCACTTTAATGGCAGAAAGTGAAGAAGAACTAAAAAGCCTCTTGTTGCGGGTGAAGAAGGAGAGTGCAAAACTTGGGTTGAAACTAAACATTAAGAAAACCAAGATCATGGCATCTGGCCCTCTCAATTCCTGGCAAATAGATGGGGAAGAAATGGAGGTAGTGACAGATTTTATTTTCCTGGGCTCCAAGATCACTGCAGATGGGGACTGTAGCCAAGAAATTAAAAGACGCTTGCTCCTTGGGAGGAAAGCCATGGCAAATCTAGACAGCACACTAAAAAGCAGAGACATCACCCTGCCAACAAAAGTGCGTATAGTCAAGGCTATGGTCTTCCCAGTTGCAATGTATGGCAGCGAAAGCTGGACCATAAGAAAGGCTGAGCGCCAAAGAATTGAAGCCTTTGAACTATGGTGCTGGAGAAGACTCCTGCGAGTTCCTTGGACTGCAAGGCGATCAAACCGGTCAGTCCTAGAGGAGATCAACCCTGACTGCTCTTTAGAAGGCCAGATCCTGAAGCTAAAACTCAAATACTTTGGCCACCTAATGAGGAGGAAGGACTCACTGGAGAAGAGCCTAATGCTGGGAAAGATTGAGGGCAATAGAAGAAGGGGAGGACAGAGAATGAGGTGGCTGGATGGAGTTACTGAAGCAGTAGGCGTGAGCTTAAATGGACTCCAGAAGATGGTAGAGGACAGGAAAGCCTGGAGGAACATTGTCCATAGGGTCGCAATGGGTCGGACACGACTTCGCAACTAACAACAACAACAAACTCCAGGCTAAGTCCTTAATGTATGACCTTTTCACATTCCTTTTACTCTAAAAATGCTCCTTTCTCGTTCAGATGATAGAAGTGATGAGAGGAAAACCAAGGGATGGGGGTGGGTGGGGAGCACTGTTCTGCTAATATGCCCTTCTTGCACAAGTTACACACTGGATTCCTTATTTTGAAACCATTTGTGGAAGGCATGCTAATACCGTATTTTCAAACAGGAGTTAGATATTTTACGATATTGAATACTAACAAGCAATTATAATAGCGCAAATACTGCAAGGAAGACAATGAGAGATGTAGTATACAAATAAAAAGATTCAGGATTCAGCCACCCCTTTGGAAATCCAGAGTGGAATTTTCCTTAAGTATCATCCTGCTTTACTATCTTAGATGTAAAGCAAAAAGCTTTCAAAAGTGACACTTAAAAAAAAAAGTCAAACATCGTTATCATTTGGATACACTTACAATTTTCAGAGACCTGGAAAGCCACACCATTAGTTAAAGGGAAATGTGTTCCGATACCAATAGGGCTAACATGTGGCGCTAAGCTCAAAACAAACACATTGTGTACAGGTAGTTCTTCACTTATGATCATAACTGGGACCAGAATTTCCATTGCTAGTCAAGGCAGTTGTTAAATGAGTGGTGCCCAAATGAGTGGTTGCCGCTGTAACTTTGAGCGGTCACTAAGTGAATGGTTTTAAGTCGAGGATTACCCGTAATGACTTGTGTCACAATGTGTGACTTCAGCCACTGAATTTTATTCAGATTTGGAAAAATTACAGGACAATATTTGTATTCAGGACAACCCATGGCATAATTTAACTTTTGTATTTTTCGTTTTAATCACCCTGTAAACCGCCCTGAGTCCTTCGGGAAAGGGCGGTATATAAATATAATAAAATAAATAAATAAAATAAATTCCCATGGCACTTCAAGCATAACTCCATTCATTATGGCAGGGTTATTTATCAGCTGCATCTTAGTCAGATGTACCACTTTGTGCTATTCTGCACTGATACAGCAGCAGAACTTTAGTAACAGTCAGACTTTTTTTTTGTAGGGATGTAATTGGCATGGTGGAAAGAGTGCCTGAGTTAGATTCAGATGTGCCGAATTAAGACTTCTGGTGTTACGTAGCATTAAGCAACTCCAAAAGTTAGACATGAGTACTAATGCTGGAGTGGTTGTTTTGAAGAAAGGCTTCTTTCTAAGGGCACCCTTTTAGATGTTGGAGCATGAAGCACATCCAATGGGGGAAAAAAGAAAAACAAATTCCCGGAGCTGTGGATGGCCCCTGACCTTCGGTCCTTCCGCCGTGACCTAAAGACCTGGTTATTCCAACAAGCAGGCCTGGACTGATCATAGTTTTTAAATTTGGTTTTTTATTGGTTTAAATTGTACTTATTTCTTATATTGTTTAATCCTCTTTTAATTTTTGTATTTATATCTTTTAACTTTTTATTGTTGTGAGCCACCCTGAGTCCTCAGGGAGAAGGGCGGCATATAAATGTAATAAACCTAAACCTAACCTAACCTAAAGTGTTTAGATTTAAGAAATATATTGTAGATGGCAATGGTAATTTGTGTTATTGCTTTAAAAAAATTCTTTTCTGGAGAAAGAAATGAAAACATCAAAACTGTTTTCCACACATTCTTAACCTGCATTCAAGCTGAATGGAAAGTTCTCCCAATTGCATTTTAAGGCCCAGCTGCCAGATGTGAAAGCCACAATGACAAAATGAAAGGACATGTTCCTTAAAAAGAATGTCACTGTTGTTTTTTCAATTGCCTATGGGCATACAGCAGACAGATATTTTGAGAATGAAGGGCACTTGGGAATTTGCAATGGGTTTGCCATAGGGTGAATTATTCTGCCCATTCTGCCCATAACAGTCCTAAGTCAGGATTTCCTTTGTTTGATCGGATAGGGGACAGAGACATTAAAGTCCCAAGCTCAGAAACTGAGAAGAAAGAAGATCTGATTTCAGCAGGAAAAAAAAACTTTTGACTAGCACTCTACAAAAGATCTAATTTGTTTGAGAGGTGATTTGAAGATTAGTAGATTTCAAAGGCTCTGATAGCTGTAGGAGACTGTGGGTGAAACCTTTCTTTCGGAAAGTAAAAGGTTTTCTATTGCTCAGTGCTGGGAAAGCAGCTGAAGTTCTCTAAATAACTACTGAACTATTTCAAGATACAGTAAATGGAAACTCAAGCTGCTGCACACTACAATCTGTCTGGCTGCTACAGCTGTGTGTTTGAAAGTTGGGATCCTGGGATTACTTACGTAGAAGGAAGTTCCATAGAATCCTTTGGAAATACGGAGTCCTTGGTACTCTCTGAGCTTGGATGTTCGCTTGCAGATGTTTCATTACCTGACTAGGTAACATCATCAGTGCTAGTCAGTGTGAGGTTTGTTCCTATTTATAAACAGTAGCTTGCCCTTCCTGTTTTGGTGTGTGTGTGTGTGTGTGTGTGTGTAGTTTTTCTCCTCGTTTTGTGCTTGATTGTTTAAGGGGATTAATCCCTGCTTATCTGGATGTTGGCTGCTTGGAGGAGATATGTTCTGGTCTTTTTGTTTCCCTCTTAGCTTTTTTGTCTCTTTTGAATGATAGATAAATATGGTTTATTCCCATGTATGTGTTGATGACTGATTTCTCTGAATGCCAAACTTCCCTAGCACTTTTGGAATTAGCTTGGTTTAGAATGCTCACATTTCCCAGTTGAACTATTGTTGAATCTGTCCATGTGTAGTGAGATTAAGAAGTGTTTTCTACCTGCGTGTCCTTATTACACAGGTAGTGGCTATTACAGTCCTTACACTGTATGTTTTAGAATAGATGACTCCTGCTTTTTCTTGTTGGGCTACTTTAATATATTGGAACATATATGTGAAGACACCTTCACAGGATCAACCTATGAGGAACTTAAGTGCTTGTTAGTTAAAGCCATTTCTGGTTCTCAATCTATTTGCATAGCAGATGTACTTATTATGAGGGAACAGTAAATATAATTTCAATAGAATTTAAGCTCTTTAATTTTTCTTTCTTTGTCTCTGACTGAATAGATTAAAGAAAGAAAAACAAACAAACCATGTGCCTTGAATTTGATTTTCTTAATTTACCTCCTGGCTCATCATCTCCAGAGTTCAGAGGCCTACTTAAGGGGAAGATGCTTGGTGACCCTGGTAATTGCCTGCATGGTGACGGCAGAAGCAACAGCAGTTTTCTATAGTAACATGGTTGGGCTACCCAAAAACAAAAGGAGAAGCCAACAATGGTCATTGGAATGTTGGAAGATGTCATCATTAAAAAAAGGTGTAGGAAACAGGAATAGTCTCTTTGCTGTAATGGCTGAAGATTTCTGGGAGGAAGGAGGTGGTGGTATTGATTGCCATAGTAGCAGGTACTATGCAGGGGAAAACTACATGGGCATCCTGGGCCTGGTACTTCCTCTGCATTAGGATGAATATTGTCCAGAAATCTCTCAGAACCTGAGAACTGGTGGTGCAGCCCTATTTCTGTACAGGTGGTGTTTTTAATAAAACAAGAACCATCAATTCTCATGAACAAAACAGAACTGGTGGGATGGATGGAAAAAGGAATACGTACTTAGGTGCACTACTGCTTTTTACAACAAATGAATAATCAGTCCTATGCGTGAATAAGGGCCACTATTTTTAATAGATCTCATTTCCACTAAGCACAGAGAGAATTGTAGAATTTAATTGGACTTACCTGAATGATTGTAGTTCTCTTCCCATTTATTGGGAAGAAGCTGAATATAACTTGGATTACAGGTAGTCCTCTGGATATAACGGCAATTGGGTCCAGAATTTCTATTGCTAAGTGATGTGGTAATATGTCATATGACCACATCATTTAGTAATGACACTCCTGTAGTCCTGGTTGCAATTGCAACCCCAGGACTGCACAGGATGTTAAAGAGGCAAGAATCCCAGGCTAGCAGGATGCCAGAGGCAGGCATTCCAGAGGCAAAAAAGCTGTGGGAGCAGGAACAATTTCCTGCTGGTTTCCCCATTGACTTTCCTTGTGGGAAGCCCGCAGAGAACATCAGAAATTGTGATCACGTGACTGACTTGCAGCAATGTAATCAGCGGTCACCAAGTGACTGGATTGTGATGTTATAACAGCTGCAAGTTTGTGGATCACTCATAAGTCCCTCTCATTCAGAGCTGTTGTAACTTTGAATGGTTGCTGAATGAAAGGTTGTAACTTGAAGACTAGTAGTTCCAAAAGCATGCAATATGCTTTTCATCATTTTTTTTTGTCATCAGTCTAATAAACAATGGCAACATGCTTTGCCATAATCTTCCAATTTAGAATTGCCAATTCATAAATTGGAGATACTGCTTCTGTTTAATACTTCCACAGCAATGGAAGAGGATAGTACAGGGGTTTGTGGTTCTCATCAGCATTTAAGTAATTCTGACCTATTTGAATTTCTTAATGCTCAACACCAAGATTAAATGCAATTCCTATCTTCCAGATATTTCGGTCTACAACTCCCATTCATTATGCTTACTGGAGCTGATTGACATAAAACACAACTTGGGTTTCTATCACTACTATGTTCTATGCATTTTTAAGAATAAGCACAAGTGGGAATGACTAATTATGAATTTAAAAAAACGTTTTAGTCTATAATTTTCTTTTTCCTATCCTGTTTAACATAGTACTGTAAAACAAATAGAGAGATATGTACTTAAAAATCTCTGAAATCATGTTTACTGTATGTGTGTAATATACTGGGGGAAAAAAACCCTAAACCATTTTGCTTAGTTTTCAATTCCCTCAACTCAGCATCTGTAAATAATACTCAAGATAGGATCTTAAAAATGTACAGTGCAGTACAGCACAACCCTAGACATTTTTCAGGGCCAAATTTCATTATAAAGGTAGTCCTCGACTTCCTGTACTCAACAGAGCTTAGGCTGCGGGTTTTAGATTTGGACTGTAAAAATCCGGACAATTCTTATTCCCCCAAAGTCAGCTGCCTATCTCCCGATTTCTGCAACTCCAAGTAAAGTAACGGGCTTAAAATGAAAGCCAATTCCAGCACGTGTTAGGAGTAATAGCTTATCTTTTCTCCGGGAATTCAAGGAGACCGTGTCAAAGATGTTTGGTTGAGAGGGAGTGAAAAGGTGGGTGACTGGAGAGTCTCTACCGCTATCTACCTCGGCATCTAATCCACTGCGGCTCTTTGATCGCATTAGTAGCGCTATTACTCCGTGGCTGTACGGAGTACAGCAGGGGTCTTCAAACTCAGCTCTGTTATGACTCGTAGACTTCAACTCCCAGAATTCCTCAGCCAGCATACCTGACTGAGGAATTCTGGGAGTTGAAGTCCATGAGTCATAAAAGGGCCAAGTTTGAAGACTCCTGGAGTACAGCCTTCCACCTCCACGACCGGAAGCGGAACCGGCGGAGCTTCAACACCCGGAAACAGAAAGTAGCCGGGTTTCCATGGCGGCGGCGGTGGCGGTAGTTGCCGCGGCTCCTTTGCTCTGGCGGCGGTTGCTGGATTGCTTGCCCCGCGGGAGGCCGTCTCTGTCGGCGTTTTTCGGCAGGCTCTCGGGTCGCCTGAGCCGAGGCCAGGAAAGCAGCGCTCGCAGGTGAGGAGGAGCGGCTAACAGCCTGCGCGGACGAGCGCTGGATCTTGGCGGCTCTGCGGTCCACTCTCGAGAAGTCTCACTTTTCGCACGCGACTCATAATTCACTTGGGGTTGGGGGCGTTGCTAGTCGGAAGTAGTAATAAATGGGATGTCCTGGCTTGGGCTGAGTCGGGAGAAATGCACGTGGGAACCGATACAATTGGAAATCTGCAATGGGCATCGCGTTCTCAAAAGGGTGCAGGATTGCAGCTTCTCCGATCCCGAACGTGGGTTCTGCTGCTGCTGCTGTTTGTGGTAGAAGTTGCCATTCTGCCCTTTGGGGCATTCTGGATGAAGTTGATCTGAAGCAAGCATAGAATTGGGCTTGATTGGCAGGAGAAACGATTGTTTTGTGTGAGGGGACAATAAGGACTTGATTTCCAAACAGATTTGTTCAAGTGCTTGCCTGTGTTTTATTGACCCAAGCTAGAAATAAGAAGGAATTTTCTGACAGAGCAATTAATCGGTGGAATGGTTTGCCTTCAGAAATTATAGGTGCCCCATCGCTGGATACTTTTAACAAGAGAGTGGACAGCCATTGGTCTAAAATGGTATAGGCCTGGGCAGTGCTTTTTTTGTAAAAAAGCTTTATGTACGGTCACTCACGCGCTCGTGACCTCTCGTCTGGACTACTGCAACGCTCTCTACATGGGGCTGCCCTTGAGGACCACTCGGAGGCTCCAACTGGTACAGAATGCAGCCGCGAGAGTTGTGTTGGGAGTCTCCCGATACTCCCATGTCACACCTCTGCTCTGTGAGCTGCATTGGTTACCAGTTGTCTTCCGGGTGAGATTCAAGGTACTGGTAATGGTGTTTAAGGCCCTACATGGCATGGGTCCGGAGTACCTTAGGGAGCACCTGCTGCCGGCATCAACTTCCCTCCGCCCTGTGCGTTCCCACAGAGAGGGCCTCCTCAGGGTGCCACCGATCAGAGAATGTCGATTGGTGGCCCCCAGGGGGAGGTCCTTCTCTGTGGGCGCCCCGGAGCTATGGAATCGGTTGCCGGTTGAGCTCCGGATGGCGCCCGACCTTCGCTCCTTCCGTCGCGATCTGAAGACACTCTTATTTGAACAAGCCGGCCTGGCCTGATGGGGGATGGGTTGGGTTTTTATGGTCATTTTTAATATTTGTATTTACTGTTTTTAGTCGGGCATATGTTTAATTTTCTTTTAACTTTTGTATTTTTGTATTTTTTATATATTTGCCCTGTTCACCGCCCTGAGTCCTTCGGGAGAAGGGCGGTATATAAATAAAATAATAATAATAATAATAATAATAATAATAATAATAATAATAATAATAATAATAATAATAATAATAATAATTATTATTATTATTATTATTATTATTATTATTATTATTATTATTATTATTATTAAAAAGGTGCCGGAACTCACACATGTCATACAACCTGCCTTGCCTACCCTACAAGGTTCCATCCCAAAAAGGTGCCGGAACTCCGTTCTGAGCGTTCTATGAGAAAAAAAGCCCTGGGCCTGGGTCTCCTACTTGAGGAGGGCTTTGGACTAGAAGAGCTCCAAGGTTCTTTCCAACTCTGTTATTTTGACATACAAAGTCTGCATTATGGGGAGAGGGGAGATCTTTTTTTTTTTAATCCCATTTATATCCCGCCCTTCTCCGAAGACTCAGGGCGGCTTACAATCTAAAGCACAAATCAATGTGCTTAGCAATACAGCGAACTATTAACTCATTACCAGGATCGGTTTGCTTAATATGCTGTGCTAAAAAGTTGTTGCCCAGTTTGTGCAGTTCTTGGCTGATTTTTTTGTGGTCCTGGAATCCTCTCCAATAGGACTTTTGAAAACCGATGACCTCATTCCCTTCACAATGAGGAAGGGAGAAGCACAAATGTAGTGTAAAGCCTACCATTGGAATAACACAGATAAAAAGACAACTGTCCAAAATCATCCCATCTGCATTTTTTAAAAAAAATTGATTCAGGTTTTCCAAATGCCTTGTACAACTTTAGATATTTTAAAAAGCATTTTTTCTTAGAAATATTTTATTTTGACTCTTTATTACTAATTGAGGTAAATTGGTCAAATTAGTAATTTGGGTTCCAAATATAGTCACATTTTGATAAATAATACTTGCTATATTAATTTGCTACAGTTTCAAGCTTTAATATTCTGAGTGTATTCCATACTTAAATGTTTCCAAGATTTCTGTAATGTAGAAAACATTTTATAAAAAGATACAGTGTCTTTCTTTATATGAACTCAAGGAAAAGTATAGCAAGAAGATGCTGAAGATATGGCTGAAAGAGTTGGGGTTTTGCTACCTCCTCTAAGTCTCAAAAAGTAAACTTGGACATTCCAGGAAAATTAAAAGGAAATCAATCCATGTTGATTCTGCACTATAAAAGCAACTCCTGGAAGCTTATAGCCAGAATACGCAAACAGAAAATTAATGTGCGCTAGGAGTGTTGGTAGGTAAGGCAGGGAGAAAAAATTATTGTGAGCTCCAAAAATACATGCAGTGATTGTCTTTCTGTCTACAGAGGACATAAACAGCAACTGCTGCAAATGCAAGCTTTTTTTCTTTAAGGAGCATGAGAGAGTTGCTACATTGTATTGCATTAGATTTAGATTTAGATTTAGATTTTATTAGATTTATATACCACCCTTTTCCCGTAGGACTCAGGGCGGTTTACAAGGTGTTTAAAACATCAGTACAAAAATTAAAAAAGCAATTAAAAATGATTAAATTCAGTCCCTGAAGTAGAAATATAAAAACCCGAATTAAAACTCTCAGCCTGGGCCGGAAAGCTCGAAGAGCCAGGTCTTCAGGTCCCGGCGAAATGAGCGAAGGTCGGGGGCAGTCCTAAGCTCCACGGGCAGCTGGTTCCAAAGGGCAGGCGCACCCACAGAGAAGGCCCTCCCCCTGGGTGTTATCCGCCGGCAGTCTTTTACCGGCGGCACCCTGAGAAGACTCTCCCTGTGGGAGCGCACAGGACGAAGGGAACTTGATGCCGGCAGCAGGTGTTCCTTCACATATCCCAGACCCTCGCCATTTAGGGCTTTATAGGTCATCACCAGCACCTTGAATCTCACCCGGAGGGCAACCGGAAGCCAATGCAGCTCGCGGAGTAGAGGTGTTACATGGGAGTATCGGGAAACCCCCATCACAACTCGCGCGGCCGCATTCTGCACCAGCTGAAGCCTCCGAGTGGTCCTCAAGGGCAGCCCCATGTAGAGAGCGTTGCAGTAGTCTAACCAGGGGGTCACGAGCGCATGAGTGACTGTGCATAGGGCATCTCGGTCCAGGTAGGGTCGCAACTGGCGCACCAGGCGAACCTGGGCAAAAGCCCCCCTGGTCACGGCTCCTATGTGGTCTTCAAAACTGAGCCGTGAATCCAGGAGGACGCCCAAGTTGCGAGCCCTATCAACGGGGGGGTAACACCCCACCCCCCATCGTTAACGATGGAATAGTCTGGTTAACCCGAGATGCCGGTACGCACAGCCACTCAGTCTTGGCAGGATTGAGACGAAGCCTGTTTCTCCCCATCCAGACCTGGACCGCCTCCAGGCAACGGGACATCACGGCGAGGGCATCACTGGGTTGGTTCGGGGTGGAGAAAAAAAGGAAGATGATTGGTTCCCAGACAGGAGAATTGAAGTTTTCCAGGAGAGACAGAAATAGAGAGAACACAAAATAATGGGGGAGGGGAAATGACAGGCAAATGTATGGAAGATTGTGACCCCCAAAAAGCAAAAGATTCAGGGGGCACTTAGTGCCAGTGAAACTAAGAGCTGGTACTATACTAAACTGTCCCTAAAGGAACTTTGATAGCCCCCTGGACAAACCAGGTCAAAAACATTGTGGGAGACGCTGGGCCTCCTATTGATGAAAGAAAGCCAAGAAGAGGCATGTCATGGTATTGCCTGATTCTTTGATATGGAGAAGCTGTATGCAGACTTGCTGTGATGTTGTGTGAGGTGTGCTAATTCCCCGGTAACTATATACAGGTGAAACTCGAAAAATTAGAATATCGTGCAAAAGTTCATTTATTTCAGTAATGCAACTTAAAAGGGGAAACTAATATATGAGATAGACTCATTAAATGCAAAGCAAGATAGTTCAAGCCATGATTTGTCAATAATAATAATAATAATAATAATAATAATAATAATAATAATAATAATAATAATGAGGAGGAGGAGGAAGGGACCTTGGAGGTCATCTAGTCCAACCCCCTGCTAAGGCAGGAAACCCTATTCCATTTCAGACAAATGGCTGGCCAGTCTCTTCTTAAAAACTTCCAGTGTTGGAGCATTCACCACTTCTGGAGGCAGGTTGTTCCACTGGTTAGTTGTTCTAACTGTCAGGAAGTTTCTCCTTAGTTCTAGGTTGCTTCTCTCCTTGACTAGTTTCCATCCGTTGCTTCTTGTCCTGCTTTCAGGTGCTTTGGAGAATAGCTTGGCTCCCTCTTCTTTGTGGCAGCCCCTGAGATATTGGATCACTGCTATCATGTCACCCCTCACCCTTCTCTTCATTAAACTACACATACCCAATTCCAGCAACCGTTCCCTATATGTTTTAGCCTCCAGTCCCCCAATCATCTTTGTTGCTCTTCTCTGTACTCTTTCTAGAGTCTCGACATCTTTTTTACATCATGGTGACCAAAACTGGATGCAGTATTCCAGGTGTGGCCTTACCAAAGCATTGTAAAGTGGTATTAGTACTTCACGTGATCTTGATTCTATCCCTCTGTTAATGCAGCCTAGCACTGTGTTGGCTTTTTTGGCAGCTGCAGCACACTGCTGGCTCATATTTAAGTGATTGTCCACTAGGACTCCGAGATCTCTCTCACAGTTACTACTATCGAGCAAGGTACCACCTATACTATACCTGTGCATTTGATTTTTTCTGCCTAAATGTAGAACCTTTTTTCACAATTGAATGTCATTTTGTTAGATAGTGCCCAGTGTTCGAGTCTGTCCAGATCCTCCTGTATCTTAAGCCTATCTTCTGGAGTATTGGCTGTTCCTGCCAGCTTGGTGTCATCTGCAAATTTGATGAGTTCCCCATCTATCCCCTCATCCAAATCGTTGATGAAGATGTTGAAGAGCACTGGGCCCAGAACAGAGCCCTGGGGCACCCCACTACACACTTCCTTCCATGTAGATGCAGTTCCATTGAGGACCACACGATGAGTACGGCCTGTCAGCCAGCTACGAATCCATCTGGTGGTGATGCTATCTAACCCACATTTTTCTATCTTATCAAGTAGTAGGTTGTGATCTACTTTATCAAATGTCTTACTGAAGTCCAAGTAAATTATATCTACAGCATTCCTCTGGTCCACTATTTTTGTCACTTGGTCGAAGAATGCAATAAGGTTTGTCTGGCATGATCTGTTTTTGACCCCATGTTGGCTTTTAGTGATAACTTTGTTCGCATCAAGGTGTTCGCTGATTTGTTGTTTGATTACCTTTTCCAGAATCTTCCCAGGTATTGAGGTCAGACTGATAGGTCTGTAGTTTCCTGGATCTATTTTTTTCCCTTTTTTGAAGATGGGAACTACATCAGCTCTCTTCCAGTCCTCTGGTAGTTCCCCAGTGCTCCAGGATCTTTGAAAAATATAGTTCAGTGGTTCTGAGATCACGTCTGCCAGTTCCTTGAGAACCTTGGGGTGTAATTCATCTGGTCCTGGTGATTTGAACTCGTCTAGGATGGACAGGTGCTCACTTACCATTTTCTTGCCTATCTTAACTTGCGTTTCTATTCTGTTTTTTATGGCACAGGTTTTGGTAGGTTGGACTGTTTTTCCCCTTTGTGTAAAGACAGATGCAAAAAACGAGTTAAATAGTTCTGCTTTCTCCCTGTTGCTTGTCACCTTCTTGCCACTTTCCCCCACTAATGGACCAATCATTTCCTTAACTTTTTTCTTGTTTCTTATATGTTGAAAGAAGCTTTTTTTGTTATTTTTGACTTTGGTCGCAAGCCTTAGTTCATTTTGAGCCTTAGCTTCCCTCACTTCATCTTTGCAGGCACGGGCTGCTTGCTGATATTCTGACTTAGTTATGTGCCCCTCTTTCCACTTCTTATACTTGTCCTTTTTATCTTTCAGTTTATCAGAGAGTTCTTTATGCAGCCATGCTGGTTTCTTTTGAAAGCTGTTATTTTTCTTCTTTGTTGGTATTGTGCTAGACTGGGCCTTTATTATCTCACTTTTCAAAATTTCCCAAGCTTCTTGAGTTGTTTTCCTCTTTAGGATTCTCATCCATGGAATTCTTCCCAAGGTCTCTCTAAGTTTATTGACATTAGCTCTTTTAAAGTCCAAGACTCTAGTTTGGCTGTATTCTATTGCTTGTGCTTCCATAATGTTGAATTCCAATATTGCATGATCACTTCCCCCCAAGGTTCCTGTAGCTTTGACACTTTCTATCATTTCATCTCTGTTAGTGAGAATTAAATCCAATATGGCTAATCCCCTAGTTCCCTTCTCTACTTTTTGGGAGAGAAAGTTGTCTGCTAGGTTTGTCAGGAATCTGTTAGATCTTCCACTTGGTGCAGAATTTGTCTCCCAGTTGATATCAGGGTAATTAAAGTCCCCCATTACTATTGTGATGCGCTTCCTACATACCTTAGTTAACTGACTAGCAAAAAGTTCATCTATTTCTTCTGCTTGGTTGGGCGGCCTATAGTATACACCTATGGCAATGTCATTTTTCCCCCTTTTATATTGACCCAAATACATTCAAGTTTACAGTTTTCATCATTGTTGTGCTCTATTTCTGTAGAGATAAAGTTATTTCTTATATAGAGAGCAACTCCACCTCCTCTTTTGTTTAGTCTATTTCTTTTAAATAATTTAAATCCCTCTAGCCGTGTGTTCCATTTGTGGGTTTCGTCCCACCATGTTTCTGTAATGGCAACAATATCATATCTGCCCTCATTTACCTGAATTTCTAGTTTACCCTGCTTACTGTTCATACTCTGCGCATTGGTGTACAGACATATGAGTCCTTTATGACTGACCCTGTGTTTACATAATTGTGATGATTATGGCGTACAGCTCATGAAAACCCCAAATCCACAATCTCAGAAAATTAGAATATTACATGCAATCAATAAAACAAGGAGTGTACATAGAACAATATCGGACCTCTGAAAAGTATAAGTATGCATATGTACTCAGTACTTGGTTTGGGCCCCTTTTGCAGCAATTACTGCCTCAATGCGGCGTGGCATGGAAGCTATCAGCCTGTGGCACTGCTGAGGTGTTATGGAAGACCAGGATGCTTCAATAGCGGCCTTCAGCTTTTCTGCATTGTTCGGTCTCATGTCTCTCATCTTTCTCTTGGCAATGCCCCATAGATTCTCTATGGGGTTCAGGTCAGGCGAGTTTGCTGGCCAATCAAGCACAGTAATCCCACGGTCATTGAACCAGGTTTTGGTGCTTTTGGCAGTGTGGGCAGGTGCCAAGTCCTGCTGGAAAATGAAGTCAGCATCCCCATAAAGCTCGTCTGCGGAAGGAAGCATGAAGTGCTCCAAAATCTCCTGGTAGACGGCTGCGTTGACCCTGGACTTAATGAAGCACAGTGGACCAACACCAGCAGATGACATGGCTCCCCAAATCAACACAGACTGTGGAAACTTCTCACTGGACCTCAAGCATCTTGCAGTGTGTGCCTCTCCATTCTTCCTCCAGAATCTGGGTCCTTGGTTTCCAAATGAGATGCAAAAGTTGCTCTCATCAGAAAAGAGGACTTTGGACCACTGAGCAACAGACCAGGTCTGTTTTTCTTTAGCCCAGGTAAGACGCTTCTGACATTGTTTGTTGTTCAGGAGCGGCTTGACAAGAGGAATATGACATTTGAAGCCCATGTCCAGGATCCGTCTGTGTGTGGTGGCTCTTGATGCACTGACTTCAGCCTCAGTCCACTCCTTGTGAAAGTCCCCAACACTTTTGAATGGCCTTTTCTTTTCCTGACAATCTGCGGTCATCCCTGCTGCTTGTGCACCTTTTTCTTCCACACTTTTCCCTTCCACATAACTTTCTGTTAATGTGCTTTGATACAGCACTTTGGGAACATCCAACTTCTTTTGCAATTACCTTTTGAGGCTTTCCCTCCTTATGGAGGGTGTCAATGATGGTTTTCTGCACAACTGTCAGGTCAGCAGTCTTCCCCATGATTGTGATTCCTACTGAACCAGACTGAGAGACCATTTAAAGGCTCAGGAACCCTTTGCAGGTGTTATGGCTTAATTAGCTGATTAGAGTGGGACACTTTGAGCCTAGAATATTGCACCTTTTCACAATATTCTAATTTTCTGAGATTGTGGATTTGGGGTTTTAACGAGCTGTAAGCCATAATCATCACAATTATGACAAATCACGGCTTGAACTATCTTGCTTTGCATGCAATGAGTCTATCTCATATATTACTTTCCCCTTTTAAGTTGCATTACTGAAATAAATGAACTTTTGCACGGTATTCTATTTTTTTGAGTTTCACCTGTACAGAACGTGATCAAGTCGCCAAGATTACTCAAGTTATTGTTTCTTTTAGTTCATGTGGAAACAAATGATACACCCAGAAGTAGGGTTGAATCTCTGGAGAATAGAATTAGAATAGGAATAGGAATAGAATAGACCTTGGAGGTCTTCTAGCCCAGCCCCCTGTTCAAGCAGGAGAACCTATATCATTTCAGATAAATGACTGTCCATTCTCTTCTTAAAAACCTCCAGTGATGGAGCACCCAAAAGTTCTGAAGGCAAGCTGTTCCACTGGTTAATTGTCCTCACTGTTAGGAAGTTTCCTTAATTCCAGGTTGCTTCTCTGTTTGATCAGTTTCCAACCATTGTTCTTGTCCTGCCCCCTGATGCTTTGGAGAATAATGTGACTCCTGCTTCTTTGTGGCAGCCCCTCACATACTGGAATACTGGTATCATGTCATCCCTATTTCTTCTCTTCTTTAGACTGGCCAAATCCAAGTCCTGTAGCCATTCTTCCTATCATCTTAGCTGCTCTTCTCTGTACCCTGTCCAAAGTCTCAACATCTTTTTTGTAGTATGGTGACCAAAGTTGGTTATGGTATTCCAAATGTGGTCTCACTAGGGTTTTATAAAGCAGTACTAATACTTCACGTGATCTTGATTCTATGTCTCTGTTTACACAACCCAGGATTGTATTAGCTTTTTTGGCTGCTGCTGCACACTGCTGGCTCATAGTCAAGTGATCGTCCACTAGGACTCCAAGGTCCATCTCACAGTTGCTGTTTTTGAGCCAGGTCTCGCCTAATCTGTACTTAAACCTTTGATTTTTCCTGCCTAGATGTAAAACTTTGCTTTTCTCCACATTAAAACTCTTTTTTTTAAATAGGGCCCATTGTTCAAATTTGTCAAGATCTTTTTGGATCCTGAGCTTGTCTTCTGGGGTGTTGGCTATTCCTGCCAGTTTAGTGTCATCTGCAAATTTGATGAGTTCCCCTTCTATTTCCTCATCTAAGTCATTAATGAAGATATTGAAGAGTACTGGGGCTAAGATAGAGTCTTGTGGTACCCCACTGCTTGCTTCTATCCATGTGGATGTAATACTATTGAGGACTACTCGCTGAGTATGGTTTATCAGCCAGCTACAAATCCATCTGGTGGTGATGTTGTCTATTCCACATATTTGTAGTTTACCAAGCAGTAGATTGTGGTCTACTTTGTCAAATGCCTTACTGAAATCTAAGTATATTATGTCCACAGCATAAAGGGAACTCAGTGTACTAATTTAGTCACTTTATCAAATAATGGAATAAGATTGGTTTGGCATGATCTGTTTTTGAAAAACCCATGCTGGCTACCAGTTATAACTTTGTTTGCTTCTAGTTGTTCGCAGATCTGTTTTTTGATTATCTTTTCCAGGATCTTCCCAGGTATTGATGACTGATTGGTGTGTAGTTTTCTGGGTCTGTTTTTTTCCTTTCTTGAAGATGGGAACCACATCAGCCCTTTTCCAATCCTCAGGTACACTTCCCTGGTGCTCCAGGATTTTTGAAAGATATGGTGCAATGGTTCTGAGATAACATCTGCCAACTCTTTCAGAACTCTGGGATGTAATCTGTTGGTCCTGGTGATTTATCTTTGTCAAGGTTGGATAGGTGTTTTCTTACCATTTTCTTGCTTTCCAAAGCTGTAGAATTGGGGTCCCCAATCCCTGCTCCACTGTCTGGTGCTGGTCTGTGGCCCATTGGAAATCGGACCGTACAAGTGTGTGTGTGTGTGGGGTGACCATACAAATTTTATTTGCACATGTGCAGGATTAGGTTGTGTGCACAAAACCCTCCCCTCCTCCTTGCCGCCACCACCAGTCTATGTAGCCCAAAAGATTGGTGACTCTTGCTGTAGCCATTTTTTCAGGCTAAAACTCAGAATTAAATATCAAAAATAGCAAAAAGAGGTTTTTTTTAAGCTTTTGTTGAAAATAAAAGGAAAGACAAGGATGGTCTACTGTAGGTCTACATCAGCCCTATCAGTTAGTAGAGACTCAGGATCATGCAGATCTTTTTTATTAGAACCACTATAGGAATAGAATCTTACAAATCTGAATGTGTTATCTTTCCTCTCGCTTTTGTTTTCATGAGAATAGGGACTGAGGGGGCGCTTTCATATTAGGCTTCTCTGAGGCACTTTCACAATTTCTTCTTTGGCCTGGGCTCGGTTTTTCTTTATCTGATTGTTATCCTGGTGGTAAATTTTCCCTCTGCCCTTCAAGGCCATCCTCTTTATTCACTACAGTCCATTGCAAGTGATGAACTGTTAATTGGTGATTGTGAAGGCAAAAGTTCTTCACTCCTGTTTTGTGTTTATCTTCTCTCACAAGGGAGTTGGAACTCTTGTTGGTCATACCACTGGGGGAATGAGGGAATTGAGCTAAAGATAGACAAGTGGAAGTTAAGATAATATTTAAAGATAAAGGGTTCCCTGTCCAGTCGTATCTGACTCTAGGCAACATGCTCATCTCCATATCTTAGTCGAGGGAGCCAGTGTTATCCGAAGACAATTTCTATGGTCATGTGGCCAGCATGGCTATACGCCAAAGGTGCATGGAATGATGTTACCTTCCCACCGAAGTGCCTATTGATCTACTTGCATTTGCATGCTTTTGAACTGCTAGGTGGGCAGGAGCTGCGGCAGGTAAGGGGAGTTCACCCTGTTGCACAACACTCAGGTGTCAAACCCAGGCTTTCCAGCTGATAGGCTCAGCATCTTTAACCGCTTAGCCATTGCGCCCCCAAGATAATACTTAATCCTTATCAAGAGGGGGAAGGAGGGTGTAGTGAACTACAGACCTGTCAGTTTGACAGTTATACTAGGCAAGAACAGGTTATCATCAAGCAGCATGTTTGTGTGCACTTTATAAGCTTGTTATCAGTAAGGTACCAGCATGGGTGTGTCGCAAACCATGCTAATCTAACTTTATCTCTTTGATTTATAGAGTTGTTAATAATAATAATAACAGAATAATAACAGAATGTCAGAGTTGGAAGGGACCTTGGAGGTCTTCTAGTCCAAACCCCTGCTCAGGCAGGAAACCCTGTACCATTTCAGACAAATGGTTGTCCAGTCTCTTCTTAAAAACCTCCAGTGTTGGAGCATTCAAAACTTCTGGAGACATGTTGTTCCACCGGTTAATTGTTCTGTCAGGAAATTTCTCCTTAGTTCCAGGTTGCTTGTCTCCTTTAGTAGTTTCCATCCATTGTTTCTTGTCCTGCGTTCAGGTGCCTTGGAGAATAGGTTGACTCCCTCTTCTTTGTGGCAACCCCTAAGATATTGGAACACTACTATCATGTCACCCCTAGTTCTTCTTTTCAATAAACTAGACATACCCAATTCCAGAAATTGTTCTTTATATGTTTTAGCCTCTAGTCCCCTAATCATCTTTGTTGCTCTTCTCTGTACTCTTTCTAGAGTCTCAACATTTTTTTACGCTGTGGCAACCAAACCTGGATGCAGTATTCCAGATGTCTTACCAAGGCATTGTAAAGTCATATTAACACTTCATGTGATCTTGATTCTATCCCTCTGTTAATGCAGACTAGGACTGTGTTGGCTTTTTTTTTGGCAACTGCAGCACACCACTAGCTCATATTTAAGTGACTGTCCACTAGGACTCCAAGATCCCTCTCACAATTGCTACTATTGAGCCAGGTATTAGCAAAGTGTAGTTGGATCTCAGCAAAGTCTTTGACAGAATGCTTCATATTTTTGCTTAATAACATGGTACAATATGGGCTAGTTGATATTTTTGGTAGATGAGTTCACATCATGAAGGCTCCACTTCAGCTTGGACAGAAGTGTAGAGTGCTATAGTGCTGTATCCTGGGCCCTGTGCTGTTCAACATTTTTTATCAGTGATTGGATGAAACAGTTGAAGGGCCACTTGTAAAGTTTGCAGATGATGCAAAATTAGAAGTGGTGGCCAGTACTTTAGATACTGGTAAAAGAGAGAAGGTTCCAAAAGACCTAGACAAGAACAATGAATAGCTTGGAATTTGAGGGGGGAGATATGTAAAGTTCAAGTATTGGATGTGGGAAACCTGGCTTGGCAGTAATACATACAAAAAGCATCTGTCCTTGGTCATGGTGACAGGCTGTCACACGAAGTGGTAAAATTTCCTTTGCTAGAGGTCTTCAGAGAACTATATCATCGGTCAGTGCTAGTGAATTCTGCACTGAGTAAGAACAGAGGGTTGTGCTAAATGACCTCCAAGATATCTTTTTACTCTATATTTCCATGATTTTTGAAAGCTGTTTTTTTAAGATTCCCATTTAGTAGCATGTCTGTGTGATGCTGGTGAGAGCAAATTTATTTCTTGTACATTTTATTGTAGCTTCTATGACAGTAAATACTTTGGACTCAAGATAACCCAATAATATTTTCTTGTTTTGGATTATTCAAATGTGTAATGTTAGTGTGGAGCTCCCTCATGACTTCTTGGATATATCCAGGTGTTTTCTTGGCAGCAATAGAGAAGTAGTTTTCCCTGGCTTTTCCAGGATCTTTTTTCAGTACTTCAGTCCGATCTAGTTTCCTGGTGGTCCCCTGTCCATTACTAACTGAAGTCTGTTAAGCTTTTTAAAATCAGACAAGATTGGCTTTGTGCTGCCACATAGTTTCGATAGAGGAGAATGTTTGTAGCTCAGGACTGAAATGAGGGGTCCTTGGTGCTCTCTGAGCTTGGTTTGTTTTTCGTATAGTTTGGCTTTGATAGTACCAAATCTGTAATACAGGTAGTCCTCGACTTTCGACCACAATTGAGCTCAAAATTTTTGTTGCTAAGCGAGACAGTTGTTAAGTGAATTTTGCCCCAGATTGCGACCTTTCTTGCCACAGTTGTTAAGTCACTCACTGCAGTTGTCAAGTTAGTAACCCAGTTGTTAAGTGAATTTGGCTTCCTCGTTGACTTTGCTTGCCAGAAGGTCACAAAAAGTGACCACATGACCCCAGGACACTGCAGCTATCATAAATACGAGTCGGTTGCCAAGTGTCTGAATTTTGATCATGACCTTGGGGATGCTTAAATGGTCGTATGTGTGAAAAACAGTCGTAAGTCACTTTTTCTCCTGCCACTACCGCCTAGCCCAGGGGTAGGCAACCTTGGCTCTTTTATGACTCGTGGACTTCAACTCCCAGAATTCCTGAGTCAGCTATGCTGACTCAGGAATTCTGGGAGTTGAAGTCCACGAGTCATAAAAGAGCCAAGGTTGCCTAACCCTGGCCTAGCCCAAATCAGGTGTTCTATCATATTTCAGTGGCAAAATCTGGGGCACTGTGGAAACTATAAAAGGCCTCTGTCTTAGCTGCAAGGTCTGCTCCAATGTTTACATGTATTCTTGAATTTGAACTGCACTCATCTTTGTTTCCCTAAAGTTCCAAGCCTCCTGTCCAATCCCCGAGAGTTCCTATGTTGTTCATCCTCTCTGATCTGTCAATTCTCTTCCTAGTGCAGGGGTCTCCAACCCCCGGTCCGTGGACCAGTACCGGTCCGTGGCATGCCAGCAACCGGTCCGCATAAACAAGCAAAGCCCCATCTGCGAGATGCAGGCAGCACACAAAACCACGCACCCTCCGGTCCGCGGAAAAACCTCTCTCCACAGAACCGGTCCCTGGTGCCCAAAGGTTTGGGGACCTCTGTCCTAGTGAATGAAAATATTCTGTTGTTAGCAAGAAGCTGGGAAGACGGTTTTCCTTCCTTCCTTCCTTCCTTCCTTCCTTCCTTCCTTCCTTCCTTCCTTCCTTCCTTCCTTCCTCCTCCTCCTCCTCCTCCTCCTCCTCCTCCTCCTCCTCCTCCTCCTCCTCCTCCTCCTCCTCGGGCCCCAAAGTATAGTTTTTCTAAAACTATTGAAATAGTAACCCTTCAAGCAGGATGGGGCCTGGCTCAGTGGAGGGGTAGAAACCTTCCTTCTGTTTGATGTCAGTTGCAACCAGATTGAGAAGTATCTGCACAGGGAGAAGTAAGTTTGAAAGTCAGTGGGGTAGGGTAGGTTACGTGAGAAAGAAGCCGGATGTTCCTTGCCAGTTTAGATTATAATCAGAATTGGAATTGGAGGCGAATACAAAGAGCCACGATGTTTGCTTTACTTTTGAGGCAAACAGAGTAACCCCCTCAGACAACAATATGCAAGTTAGTAACATGCCTAATCAAGATAGACACTTCAAATACGGCAGGTTTAAATACCTGCTCTGCTGCAGAGCGGATAATATTAAGAGGGTTTCACCTCTTTTTCCTGCAGAGGCCTTTCATTTTGGTTTATTGAGACAATCACTGGAAGAGCAAGGAGATGAACGCTGGAATACAGCATGAGGAATACAGTTCATTGATAAAATATGGCAGAAACTGCTTGGCATTTATTTTAGAACTGAGTCAGAATGGAAGATTTTGCTTTTACAAATAGTTTTGCTTTGCTTAGCATCATTTTCTCGATCTCTAAATTTAGGATTTGTGTTGCTTATTTTTGACACAGTAGAGCCAGCCCACATCATTTGTACCATTTACATACTACTTGTAATAATAACTATTTTTGGATGGTTTACATTGCAGAGCCCCCTGCTTGAGCTAGAAGGCCTCCAAGGTCCCTTCCAACTCTTGTTATTCTCTTATTTAAGTTCCCTAACAAACATTAAAACTACAGAAGTTACATTAAAATTTCAGGTACCGGTAATTGAAAGAGCATAGCTGGATTTATTCACTTGGTTATCATAGTTCTGTGAGAAAATTATTAATTTTATGCTTTCCTTTTGCCTATAATTATAAAAATTAGTTTGTGAGGGTGAAAATGGAGCATTATTTTTACCAATCTATATCTGTAGTATGTAGAATTTTGCCCGATGAGTTTATAATTGTGTCAGAGATCATTTATTTCAGCAGAGTCAGAAGGGTAGATATCCTGACATTGTAGACAGTTGCTATTTTTGCTAAATCCACAGCTTTCTTTTTAATTCTTTGTAAGTTGCTTTTTTGAACCTTTTATAATTTAAAAGGAAGTTCTTTTTAATTTCTTCATAAGTTCTTTTTAATTCTTTACAACTTCTGCAATGCATTACCTCACTGTTGGAAATAGTCCTTCAAATACCACGGTCATCTTCCTCGTTCTTTTCCTAAGAAGCTGAGTTTTTATCAACATGTCATTAGATGCTAAAGCCATAAAAACTACTTCCTAACACCTAAGTATAACATGTACAAGCTTTTCATCACATTTGCATTTGTAATAATGCTAGTTTTTTAAATAAGCGAAGGTGTTTATTTAATCAGCACTGTGGTCTAGATAGAAAGTGACATTTAGAAAATTTTGACTCCCTTCTGTTTCACTACCAGCAGCTGAAACGTAGTTTGACTTGCTGGCTTATAAATATACTATATGCAAAAATGTTTTGTATCATATAAAACGCACACACTGAACTAGTTCCTTTTTTCTCAAAATGCAAGGAGGAAAGATTTCTGAATAGTCTTTGATGCTTTGTCTTGCATTATCTGGGAAAAATTACTTGCTGGTGTTACAGGAAGTCTGTTGCATTCACATAAGTTCTTTATTTTCTCAGTATATGTTCTGTGTCCTTGCCAGCTCATTTACGTGTAGTAAAACTCAATATTTTGAAAACAAACATTTTTTTCTAACAGCTGTATACTATGGGAACAATAAACAATGTTTTTGCATTTATAAATATTCTCACTGGGCCCCTGTTGGGTGAGTCCCAAGTCATAAAGAGTATAATTGTGTAAAAGTGGTTGATTAGATTACACACAAATTGGAGTAGGGAACACCAAGATACCTATCAGTCTGATCTTCTAATACAGGTAGTTCTCGACTTACGACTACGATTGAGCCCAAATTTCTGTTGTTAAGTGAACCATTTGTTAAGTGAGTGTTGCCCCATTTTATGACCTTTCTTGCCACAGTTATTAAGTGAATCACTGCAGATGATACATTAGTAACCTGGTTGTTAAGTGAATCTGGCTTCCCCATTGACTTTGCCTTCTATTTAATGAGCATATTCTTTTCTATGATACAATACAGTCAGATTGGTTAAGCCAATTCCTTTTAGAGTATATGTTCATTGTATATAGTAGCTTTAATTTTGTTCTAAATTTAAGTCAGATGACAACTTTACACTTCAGGAATTCAGTAGTGCAAATTGTACTCATGCATTATGGGTTTTTGGAGAATTGATGCTACAGATGTACGGTATGTATAAATTGTGTAAAATAGTTTATATTTCATTAATTAGCTTTTTAATTAGCTTTTTACTGGTTTTAAAATTGTCATATAATTATTGTATTTATTGTTTAATTCTTTTTTAAATTTTCTATTTTATGTTTTTAATTTTCATTGTTGTTCGCCGTCCTGAGTCCTTAGGGAGAAGGGCGGCATACTGTATAAATTTAATAAAATAAAATAAATAAATAAATAAATAATAGTTTTTTATTTACCAGATGATAATTTGTTTTTAGAACAGCTTCCTCTTTGATTTCGCTTCGTTTTTAAGTTCTTACAAGTCAGATAGCATCCAGAAAGATGTAGACTTAAGCAATAGGTAATATCCAGTAAGCATGATTCAGTTGAAACAAGAGCAGACTGATAAACTGGGGCCACATGTCCACCCTCAGCCTCTTGTTTAAGGAAGTTACCCTTGAGTCCTTATTGTTCGTTGGCATCAGTATGTTAACAATAAAATTGGTTTCCCAGATTCAGTCATAACATATGCAGAAATACTGTAATACACACTCAGGCATTCCAGTGAAACAAGAGTCATTAGCAGAAGTCTCTCTAATGTGGCTTATGTGTGGGTGATAAATACGATGAGAAATATCCTGTTAATCTCTCTTTGCCTCTGGTAAAGTTGTTGCAATATAACAAGTATTAGGGTGCTTTGAATTCATTCCTAATATTAGTCAAAATCCCATTTCCTAAGAATAGATTCCAAAATCCCCGGATTTATTAATAGTAGAAAGTCAAATTCAGAAAAGAAAGGTATGATTTTCAGTTCATTTTCCTTTCTAGGTAATGTTGATTTTAATGTGCACTACTGCATAGTTGTTTTCTACTTTGATTTGAAATAGACTATAATAGTTTTTTTTTAATGCCATTTCAAAGGTGTAACTAAGAGCCAGAATGGCTAAATATTTGGCATAGTGTATGTTCTTTTAAATACTTCAGGTACTCTGAGTGTAATCTGGCACAAATAGTTTCTTTACAAGAAGAAAATCAATAGCATTTTTGTATTTAAATTTTCACAATTAACCGTGGGTACCTCAAGGCTGCTATTTCCTTAAAAAAAAGAGTTGCAACACTACTTCATGCCAGATAACAATGGTGGATGATTCTTGAATCACAGAGGCTTAAAATATTATAGTTCTTTGTTTCATGGGAAAGAACATTGAAATGGTGTTTTGGAATCAGATATAACTAGGCTAATTTCTGAAAATGGATAGGATCTATGCCCTGCCTACACCCACACACCCCCTCCCTCCCTCCCCCCCTCTCTCCCCCTCTCTAAAGTAGCAGTTATTTTGTAATTCCAGTTATAATGTCGGTTAATGATAATACTATGAATTGTCCTAAATGCAAGTCCATTATCAATATATATGAATCAGAGGATTGATGGCTTCAGAGGAAATAGGGAAGGCACTAGTATGTCTTATTGAAAGAAAAATATTGATCATGTTTTATAAATGTAAGTGCACAAATAATGTCATTTTGTTTCTTGTAAACCAGTAAATGTAGATATGATTCCATGAATTCTAATTGTGGTAGAACTAGGAGTTGGAATAAGTTATTTATTAATATGTTTAATAGGCCATTTAAAAAGTTACTTTTTACATGTAAACAATGACTTTTTAAAATACCCTAATTTTATTACGATAGTCTAGATTAATATCGGTTAAATCTCAATAGGACATTGCTATTTTGCTGCCTTTTGATTGCATGTTCAAAGATTTCATTAGGGAAGTAATTTACAAAGTTCTCTTTTTAAGCTCAGGATTATGGCAACTTTTCCTCCAGATTACTGTAATTCAGTATTGCCAAAGAAATGCCCAGTCCCCACAAACTGTTGAAAAACAGAGTAGCTAGGAATTCTTGTACACACTGAGTCAGATCTCCATTGTATGAATAGGCAATGACAAAGCGGTGGGCTTTCTGGGAAATGCAGTGGCAAACCATTTTTGGTTTTGTTTTTTTGTTTTTTTTGCTGGAGGATAAGGGGGACGGATGCATGCAAACCTTGTAAAGATTTAACATTTTTCTGTGAAACAAGTGAAATCATCTTCCTGGCACCTGTGGCCAGTTTGCACTTTGGACTGAGAGTTCCTCATAATTAAGAGTTCCTCCTACAATGCTGTTCCGTTTAAGTATTTGAAGGCTTTGTAGTGAGACGGGGAATGGGGCAAACCATTCTGAGACCAGGATGACAAGTGAAGCGGTGGTTTCTGTGTTAGAAATACTTCGATGACATACAGTAATGTAAAAATGACTTAGGGAGAAATTTATTTCCCTTAAGGTCATTTGATTTTTTCCCCCACGTTATAATAGAAAAATATTAGTCAAGCCTGTAAAAATGCTAAAGCTGACTGGCTATCTACAGTTAGATTTGCCTCTTCAAGGTTCGTTGGTAATTTGTTAAATTTTTGCACAGATGCTCATATAAAGAAAAACTTGAAATACATGATAAAATATTAAAATAATAGTTAAAATATTAAAATAATTGTTAAATATAAAACATAATTTGGTAATTTAGAAATTATATGCATTTAATATTAAGAATCCACATTTGCACACAGAAGTTTGCAGCCCTTGATTAGTTTTGTACATCATCCCATGCCATTAAAATTAATTTGTTTTAGCTTTGAAATGTTTTGAGAATCTAACCATTATAGTTTAATCAAGCTAGCCAACTATGGCTTAGCATGTGAGAAGATAGTGATTCAATCCTCCAACAAGAGTAGGTTGTACAACAAGGAATGTGAATGGGGCACTGGTCTATAATTCTGTAAGGTTGCTGCATCTTCCCCTGGGATCACAAAATACTTGAAGAGCAGTTGCATAGTCCTGGGAAAAGTGTGGCTGCTTTAAAAGCCTGCAGAGAGGTAATGTATTTGTGTTTGGAACTGAATCCAATGTGTGGGTTTGTGGTGCTTTTCTATTTAAACAATATAGCCCTGCCACATGTGGCAAATCGGAAAAGATTGCATGTTCTTATTCAGAATTGCATTTATTCTAGAAAGACATCTGGAGTCAATGAAAAGAATTGGCTAAGAGAGCAGTCTACTCACTTAGGAATGAATTTCAAAAGCTAATGGAACATTTTTTATTAATTTGATTGATTTGACTTTTATCCTATTTTTATTCAGGTCAGTCTGATATGTAGAGGTGTATGTGTTTGTATATACATAACTATATATAAAGGGACGTGGTGGCTCAGTGGGTTAGGACGCTGAGCTTGTCGATCAGAAGGTCGGCAGTTTGGCGGGTCGAATCCTGAGTGCCACGTAACAGTGAGCGCCTGTTACTCGTCCCAGCTTCTGCCAACCTAGCAGTTCGAAAGCACGTAAAAATGCAAGTAGAAAAATAGGGACCACTACGGTGGGAAGGTAACAGCGTTCCGTGCGCCTCTGGCGTCTAGTCATGCTGGCCACATGACCACGGAGACGTCCTCGGACAAGCGCTGGCTCTTCGGCTTTGAAACGGAGATGAGCACCGGCCCCTAGAGTCGGAAACGACTAGCACGCATGTGCGGGGGAAACTTTACCTTTTACTTTAACTATATATATGTATAGGTGTATGTGTACAGTATGTATATACATAACTATAACTATATAACTATATATAATGATGGGAAATTAGTAAATATGTAATTACTTAGTTCCCACATGCTAAGTACAGGGTAGGTGCCTGTTCTTTGGCTACAGACTTGTTTCTATTTGTATCAAAAGCCTACCTGTAATATAGGTGAAAGATGGACCTGTAATGCTTAGGGCTTGATTATATCTCCTTCCTCATATATCTGCAGGCTTTAAGAGAAAACCATATACCGTATGTTACTAAGCTAATCTCTTTTTCATATTAGGTCATCATGGCTGCTGTTGGCTCCATTACTCACTTCTGCGGTTCCACAACTGACTCTTCCCACCAATTGCCTTAGCCCTGAGGGAACACATATTTTTCAATGGATCAGAAACTTGGTTCCAGAATTTGGTATTTCTGGCTCCCACATCAAGGTGCTTTCATCCCCAGCTGAATTCTATGAACTTATGAAGGTGATCTCAGTATTTTTCTCTTGCATGTTTTGTCACAGATTTTGTTATACTACATGACAGGAGAATTCAGTGGTTCCATTGTGTTCTAAAAAGTCTTTTCAGGCTTATAGGTTAAAGTAATTTTACCTTATCTTTCCTTGGTGAATAAGTTACTATATTCAACTCTTAAGACTGAAGAAGAAAAAAATCCTTTTGTCAACTAGTGTACGTTTTTGTGAATATAGTGAGACATGAAAAGCTACAGTCCTGTAAGCTCAGTGTTATGCTTATTTTAATGTGTCAGATTCAACTCCTGACACCCCCCAGATAGAAAAATCAGGTAACTGGGCAGAGAAAGACCCTTGCTTAAAAGTATTGAACTACATCTGCCAGCAATATGGGTGCTGCTAACTTTATTTATTTATGTAATGTTTTCATTAAGTTTCAGCCTAAAATGTAAAAAACAACAACAACAAAATAATCCAAAATTTAAATGTTCATTTTTTCCCCTTTTGGTTGTAATACAACCATTCTTTTAAAAAAGTGACTTACGACAGTTTTTCACACTTACGGCTATTGCTGAATTCACATGGTCATGTGATCAAAATTTATATATGACGGATGCAGTGTCCTGGGGTCAGGTGATCATCTTTTGCGACCTTCTGACAAACAATTCCTGTTCCAAAGATCCTATTCCAAGATAAACACCTCTCGGGCCGTTTGCAGACGGTGTTGGCAGGAGGGCAGAGGTCAACCCCGAGGCCCCTTAGTTGTGGGGTGCCCCAGGGGTCGGTCCTCTCTCCCCTCTTGTTCAACATCTATATGAAGCCACTGGGTGAGATCATCCGTGGTTTCGGGGTGAGGTATCATCAATATGCTGATGATACCCAGCTTTTCATCTCTACCCCGAACCAACGCAGTGATGCCCTCGACGTGATGTCCCGCTGCCTGGAAGCGGTACGAATCTGGATGGGGAAGAACAGACTCCAGCTCAACCCGGCCAAGATTGAGTGGCTCTACGTACTAGCATCTCGTTTAGTCCAAGAGGTTCCATCTTTGGTTATGGGAGGAGAGGCATTACCTCCCGTTGATAGGGCGTGCAACTTAGGCGTCCTCCTGGATACACGACTCAGTTTTGAAGATCGTATAGGAGTTGTGGCCAGGGGGGCTTTTGCCCAGGTTCGCCTGGTGCGCCAGTTGCGCCCCTATCTGGACCGAGATGCTCTACGTACGGTCACTCATGCGCTCGTTACCTCCCGTATAGATTACTGCAATGCTCTCTACATGGGGCTGCCCTTGAAGACCACCCGGAGGCTCCAGCTGGTGCAGAATGCGGCCACGTGAGTTGTGATAGGAGTATCCCGATACTCCCATATTACACCCCTCCTGCGTGAGCTGCATTGGTTACCGGTTGCCCTCCGGGTGAGATTTAAGGTGCTGGTTCTTACCTATAAAGCCCTACATGGCCTAGGCCCGGGATATTTGCAGAACCGTCTGCTGCCAGGAACGACTTCCTATCGGCCAGTGTGCTCACACAGGGAGGGCCTCCTCAGGGTGCCGTCGGCTAGACAATGTCGGCTGGTGACCCCCAGGGGGAGGGCCTTCTCTGTGGGGGCGCCTGCCCTGTGGAATCGGCTTCCCCTTGAGCTCTGGATGGCCCCGGATCTCCGGTCCTTACGTCGTGACCTCAAAACATTTCTTTTCCATCAGGCTGACCTGGACTGACGATAGTTTTTTTTAAAAAAAAAATGTTTTAATATTTTATCACTGGGGCTTGTTAGTTTAATCTTTTTTAAACATTTGTATTATTGTGTTTTATTGTTGTTAGCCGCCCTGAGTCCTTCGGGAGATAGGGCGGCATATAAGTCCCAATAATTAACTAACTAACTAGCTAACTAGCTAACTAGCTAGCTAACTAACTAACTAACTAACTAACTAACTAACAAATAAATAAATGCAAAGCTAGATTCACTTAACCATGTTACTAACTTAACAAGTGCAGTGACTCACTTAACAGCTGTGACAAGAAGGATCATAAAATGGGGCAAACTCACCTAACAACTGTCTTGCTTAGCGCCGGAAATTTTGGGTGCAGTTGTCATAACTCAAGAACTATCTCTACTTGGATGCTTCATTTGATAGACTCATTAGCACATCTAAATGTTTTTCTCTTTCAGGGACAGGCAAAGATGGCTAAGCAACGAATTGTTTTAGCTTCCCTGTATCTTGGAACAGGATCTTTGGAACAGGAATTAGTAAGTATCTAAAATGGGAAGGAGGGACTGAAGCCTTTTTACTAAATGGCTAGATAAGAGATGCCTCAGATTTAGTTTTTTTTGTTGGAGGCTTAGGAGCTCTTCTTGCTTCAGAACTCTTAATTCAGAGAGTCACTTACATTTTTTGTATGTGAGTTGTTAATATACCTGTGATAGGAGATACAAACTTGGAATTAGGAAAACACTGATACTTCCCCGCTTGGCAAGTTGAAGTTCTGTGTAAATCTGACATTTGTTTTATTTTATTTTATTTATTTATTTATTTTAATTCCATTTATATCCCGCCCTTCTCCGAAGACTCAGGGCGGCTTACAAGCTTAGCAGTAGCCTTCATTCTATGTATATGCCTGCTTATTAGGGCTTTCACACACACCCCAAGCGGCATTATTACAAAGTCAGCTTAATTGCCCCCAACAATCTGGGTCCTCATTTTACCTACCTCGGAAGGATGGAAGGCTGAGTCAACCTTGAGCCTGGTGGGACGCGAACCTGCACTAATTGCAGGCAGCTGGTGTTACTTAAGGAGGCATTAGCCCTCTGCTCCACCAAGGCTCTTTTAGGCACGCTTCGCTTCCCAACACTTAGGATACTTGAAAGAAAGGAAGGCTGTTTTGTGCATCTTCTGTATGTTTTCTTCTTGTAGGTGGATTGTATTGAAGTAGCTTTGGAAAGCTCATTGAAGGGATGTGGGAGTCCCAATTTTAGAGTGTCCATCCTGTTAGACTTCACAAGAGGATCCCGAGGTAAGTATGTATGTATTCATTAACCAACTCTTTTCACTTAGCTGAGATAGACTTGATGTGGTTGGGAATCTCTGATGTAAGAACTGGGTTTAAATAATTCTGCAGATCAAAGAATTTGGACCTTTGTCTGAAATCAGTGCTCAAAAACTAATTTCAATTCTTCTGTAGATTTCAAGCCCTTTCTGTCTTGGTATCTCTGTAGTTTTGTTTTGCAAACACGAACCATAAAAATCAGAGATTCTTTTAATTTAAAACCCAGGCAAGACATTCCTGGTACTTGTTTTTTTTTTGACTCACTAAAAAGTAAGTCTTGCCTTTTCAAGTCTTCCTATTTTGTTGTGTAGAATAATGTTAATTTCCTTCATCTGTGTATCCTGTTGAGGAGTCTGTGTCTGCCAAATTAGGTGTTTTGGAGCATTCCCCAGCTGAGCCAAATTGATAGGAACCTTATCTTTTCCCCACTTACCTATTATTAGCCTGCTGGTTTTCCTCAGCTCTTTTAGTGCTTGATATAATCAGGAATATTTTCTGTGTTGTTGAGTTTCTTTTTCCTTGTTTCTAATACAAAAAACAGAAAACACATTCAGAACATGTCAAAATCCATGCGTTTTCTTTTCAGTCATGTTTTTATTTGCTCCTTTGAAACCTTCCTTTAGTTTTAATTGTTTTCGTGGCCACCCACTGAGAGTCCATCTGGGCAACAGATCTGATTCTCTCCATTTTCAGAGGTACTGCACTGTTTCTTTGTCTCCTTATTTTGCCTTTGGTTCCACTATGCATTCTTTTTTCTTGGACTTGAAAATACCTCCAACTTGTCTTAATAGTTCTTTATTCATATTGCATCCACTTTAGATCTTGTGCCACTACAACAGCCTCAGTGCCTCTTCTTTTACTAGCTAATTCTCATGCTTCATATTGAGGTTCAGATTCAGATTTGACTCCTCCTTACTGGTGCATCTTCCTCAACAGACCAGTCAGAGACTAGTGCCCTTTTTCCCCCCTCCCAAAAATTCTTCCCTTATGTAGAACAGCTACTGTGAATGACTTCCGATCTCGGCCTCACAGCTACACAACCACCAATCTTGCTGATGACCAATTCTTTGATTTTCTTCTAAGAGATATCTCTACTCCTCTTGCATGACTTGCTGCTGATATTTCCTAAGAATAGAAGTAAGTTCGTGTCTTGAGCAGTTCCCAGAAGACAAGAAGTTCGTGACTCAGGTTTCCCATGCAGAGATCTGTAGTGTGTCAAAGCAACAGTTCAGTGAATGACATTGTGTTGCTGACTGCTTCCAAAAGTATAGTTTTAGTTATAGATAGTAATGAAAGTGTCCTTGATGGAAAAATGCAAGTATTTTGCTGTTATGTGAAATATACAATAAAGGAGGAGTCAGAACCTGCAGCTGAAGGCAGAGAGTTGACTCTGTAAAATAAAGACATGGCTTTAAGGCCTGGACTCTGGAGGAGGTGAAGTTAATATCTTCCTAATTAGGTCCATCTCTGGGAGATCAGAAAAATGCTTAATCATAATCTTAGCTACTATTCTTGATTACTAGAGATGGAAATGAGCCAAAGCATGTATGGCTGGTACAATCATTGTCCACTTAATTCCCTTGTTATTAATCCAGAGCAACTAGACGTGACACAAAATGTCTTCTAACTTGTTTTTCTAGAGAGGTAAATGGTGATTTTTTTTGTCACTCTGCAGCTGATGAACAACCTATTTAGACATTCTATACATAAAAGTTTCCAGCATCTCCTGAACGTTAAGGTTTTCTAATTCTTACAGTGGATTGGAACAGTTATTCTGTATTACTGTAATCCCATCAAATCTGTTTTTCCCCCCCCTAAGGCCAGAAGAATTCTCGAACCATGCTGCTTCCACTCCTGAGGCGATTTCCAGATAAGGTCCGTGTCTCTCTCTTCCACACTCCTAATCTACGTGGTCTTCTCAGACATCTAATTCCTGAGCGTTTTAATGAGACCATCGGGTTGCAGCATATCAAAGTCTATCTCTTTGATGATAATGTGATCTTGAGTGGGTGAGTTCCTCTTTATAAGGAAATAGCATTGGGGCACATGGAAGAATTCTGTGATTTCCAGTAAAGAAGAAAGAAAGAAGGAAATCAATTAAACCAGATCATATTAGAGATCATTCTGCATATTCTGGAATCTGTGTCATAGTTCTGTTCCGCAATTTGCCATTTTTGGACTGTTTCGATGAAGTGATTCTGAGTAAGCATTCTACAATTCATTTGGGTTTAACCGAAGTTTAAATGGGGAAATGTATCAGGAAGGCAATGTCAGTGCTCATGTGTTGATTAATCTTACATGCCTTCCTTTCTATTGTTTTCTCAACTGTAAAATGTGAGTTGAATATGATTTACTTACTATCATTTGCATTCTTAACTGCCACCCTATTTTCTCTCTCCAGAGCCAACTTAAGTGACTCTTACTTCAGCAATCGACAAGACCGTTACGTGTTCCTGCAAGACTCACCAGAGATTGCAGATTTCTTCACTGAGCTAGTAAATGCAGTTGGGGATGTATCTTTACAGTTACAGCAAGATGACACAGTCAAAATTGTAGATGGGATGGTCCATCCTTACAAGGGTATGATGGCCATTCATTCATTCATTCATTCATTCATTTATTTATTTATTTTTATTAAATTTCTATACCGCCCTTCTCCCAAAGGACTCAGGGCGGTTTACAGGGCAATAAAATGCAACATACAAAAGTTAAAAAGAAAATTAAATTAATTGGCCCTAACAATAAATAGTTAAAATGAACTCAAACCCTTAGTCCAGGCTGGCCTGTTCAAACAACCAAGTCTTCAGGTCACGGCGGAAAGAGCGAAGGTTGGGAGCCGTCCGGAGCTCAACAGGCAGTTGATTCCAAAGGGCTGGAGCGCCCACAGAGAACGCTCTCCCCCTGGGGGCCTCAGCCGGCAATCCCTGACCGAGGAGGCCCTCTCTGTGGGAGCGCACAGGACGAAGGGAAGTTGACACTGGCAGCAGGTGCTCACGTAGGTAGTCCGGACCCATGCCATTTAGGGCTTTATAGGTCATCACCAGCACCTTGAATCTTACCCGGAGGGCAACTGGAAGCCAATGCAGCTCGCGGAGCAGAGGTGTAACATGGGAGTATCGGGAAACCCCCATCACAACTCGCTCGGCTGCATTCTGCACCAGTTGAAGCCTCCGAGTGGTCCTCAAGGGCAGCCCCATGTAGAGAGCATTGCAGTAGTCTATCCAAGAGGTCACGAGCGCATGAGTGACTGTACGTAGGGCATCCCGGTCCAGATAGGGCCGCAACTGGCGTACCAGGCGAACCTGGGCAAAAGCCCCCCTGGCCACAGCTCCTATATGGTCTTCCAAACTGAGCTGTGAGTCAAGGAGGACACCCAAGTTGCGAGCACTATCTACGGGGGGTAACACCTCACCCCCCCATAGTTAAAGATGGAATGAACTGAATTTCCCAAGATGCCGGTACGTACAACCACTCAGTCTTGTTGGGATTAAGCTGAAGCTTAATTTATCACTTTATTTTATATATTGCCATAATTTGAGATTTTTGGGAGGTATTTAGCAAGTAATTTATTATATATACAGTTAGTCCTTGACTTCACCACAATTGAGCCCAAAATTTCTTTTGTTAAGTGAGACATTTGTTACGTGAGCAGTTAAGTGAATCACTGCAGTTAATGTTAATAACCTGGTTGTTAAGTGAATCTGGCTTCCCCATTGACTTTGCTTGTCAGAAGGTTGCAAAAACTGATCACATGACCCCGGGACACTGCAACCATCATAAATGCGAACCAGTGGCCAAGCATCTGAATTTTGATCACATGATCATGGGGATGCTACAAAGGTCGTAAGTATGAAAAATGGTTAAGTCACTTTTTTCAGTGCTGTTGTAACTTTGAATGGTCACTACATGAACTGTTGTAAGTCAAGGACACACTCTCTCTCTCTCTCTCTCTCTCTCTGTATATATATGTGTGTGTGTGTGTGTGTGTGTGTGTGTGTGTGTGTGTGCGCGCGCGCACATGCATAAATGTGTGTATATATTTGTACCTTTCAGAATTCAGTTGCGTTTTTTTGCTCCTAACTGAACTTCTGTTGGTGTACTTCCAGATGTTTAGAGGCATGCCTATAGAAGTTAGATGTTGAGAATACAAACATGGTGCTCTCAAATATTTTCAAAGGAAAATAAATACTATCTTTCTGGATAGAGAGGCTCTAGAGAGGAGGAGGATGACAATATAATGTAAGTCAGGGCTTTTCAACCTTTTCACCCATTGTACCACTTTTAGGATATGGCACCAGTACCACCAGTCACCCTGCAAGGTGTCAAAAACTTGATGACCAAAAAAAAAAGGAAAAAAGTGATGAAGTACAGGTAGTCCTTGACTTACAACAGTTTGCTTAGTGACTGTTCGAAGTTACAAAGGCATTGAAAAAAGTGCCCCCCAAGCCACAGTTGAGCAAGACACCTGCCTGCCCATCTGGCGACGCTCTTCCTCCTGTCTAAGGTTTTCCTTGTTGTGAGCATTTCTGTTGAGGATTGGCAGCGGGGGGGGGGGGGGGACTGTTTGTTTTTTATTCCCCCCCTCTGCTGGGTGGTTGCAGCAGGTTTTGGTTACTTCACATGACCCTGAGACACTGTGACCATCATAAATATGAATCAGTTGCCAAGCATCTGAATGTAAATCACCAGACCCTGGAGATGCTGCAACATTCCAGCTAATTGGCACTTCTTCTGGGCTCAGAAGCGCCAGGATCAGCGCCGAGCTCCAGCTGGAGACTGGCGCTGATCCTGGCGCTTCCGCTGAGCCCTGACAGCCCTGCAGCTCCAGCCAATTCTCGCTCAGGCTTGTGTGGTGCTGCCACCGGTTCAGCTCATTCCCCTCCCCCGTTACCACTTTTCTAGGATGGTCGCGTATCACCTGCCAGGTGCCAATGTACCACAGGTGGTACCCGTACCACTGGTTGAAAAGCCCTGATATAAGTTATATGATATAATATAAGTTATATTAATTATGGCTGTAATATATTAATATAATATTTAATTGATATAATCATGATGCTTAAGTATAATTAATATAGAATATGTTTAAAAACTAAGTGTGGTATAAAACTAAAGGAATATTAATACAAGGATACAAAGTAGACACATGAAAACCTAGGCACTTTTAATTATAAGGAAGTAGAGTACCAACAGGTGACCATTTTTCAGTAAAAAGAATGGATAAACTAGACCTTATAAAATTTAGTTAAAATATGTAACTTATTAAATCAAATAAAATTAGTCAACATAATGTCAGAAAAGCCTGTTACTGATATCAATCCAGACTACCTTTAATATGCATTCCAGGTACCAGTATCCTGGATTCATTCATAAGGATCTCTGAAATCACAGCTAGGAAACTTCTGCCAGGCCCAGTAGACCATGTTGATCTTTTATATTCCTAAGGATGGAATCTGAAAGCACCTTTCTGTAAAGTATATGCTGAAAAAATGGAGTTTTGGTTCCTTTTTAATCAGCTTTTAGCTTGATCTCAGGAGAGACCTTTTTCATTGGTGGGGAAATTCTTTTCTAAGAGGGTAGCATTTTTGTTTAGCTAGTAGGAATTTCTTAACTGGGATTACAGATACAATTGCCGATTGATATACTTTAGGGTTGCAACCTTTGAGAGAGGAGGAGCAATGATGGAAGGAATTTATCAACAGGTGGTATTGAATTTTATGATGATGACTAAAAACAGGAGGAACTCTGGATGGCAGACAGGAATAAAAACCACGATATTTTTTTTAAAAAAAACACATTTAAAATAATGTTGAGTCCACAATAAAATTTTGCCTTTGTCTTTTGTAGCCAGGGGCTTTGGCTGAGCTGGCATGGTTCTGTAGATTGTGAGGCTAAAGCTAAAGATTCTAACGATTTCCACGCTGGTAAATAATTTGAGTAACTTTGTGGTGTTTCCTGAATATGAAAAGCAAATAACTCCAAGCGCCGTTGTATAACATGTGCTTTAAAATGTTGCACGAATGCATCACGTGGTGGATGCTATTTGTTGTTCTGTACCAGCCTGCTACCGGCCTTGCAGAAAGGCAACCCCTGTACAAACGGCAGAGGCTGGAATACGTCTGCCAAATTTATTAAACAAACAACAAAACATGAAACAAGATACCGGAGCTTTGATCCTCTATCGGAGCGGTTGCTTTCAGCAAACCAGCCCTCCCCCAAACACTCCCTTTATAAGAGTTCAGGGCGTGGCCTCTCTTTGCCTCCTTCCGAGAAGTCCCACAGCCTTTCTCTGCTTGCTCCTACTTGACTGCCTCCTGCGTCGGGCGTCCTTGAACAGGGCCAGCTGTGGGTCATCTTCATCCACACTGTCGGGCTCACACAGCTGGGTCTCCACCAAGTAAGAGGGGCCTGGCTGGGGGCTCTGCGGAGCCTCCAAGCCATCATCAGCAAGTTCTTCTTCAACACCCCCCTCCTCCCCCTCATCTGAGTCATCCGAGTCATCCGACCCAACTGCCGAACCCACAGGCTGACCCTGAATCACAACATTTGTACTCAACGGAGATTTTTATTTTTTATTTTTTTTGATCTGGGGAATAGCCTTCCTTTGTTACAACCTGGAAAGCTAATCTTTAATACAGAGCATAAGTCACTGGGTGTCGTTTTCCCTTGGGAGGTGTTTTCCAAGCCGTACCAATTGTTCCTTCCCGGCAAGCCAGTTGCTGTGATTCCCAGATCAGGTAACAAAAGCAAATACTCTGGGAGTAGGCAAAGGGGGACTGGACTGTTATGTGGATGAGCATATCCTGAATTAGCCAAATAGGCAGAGAAGAATGTAGCTGACATGCATCTTAGCTGACAGCTCCTTAACCGCTATAAATTCCCATCTCACTAAAATCGCTGGAGTCTTTTTTTTATTTATTTGCACATAGTAAATTATGTTCATTGAATGGAAGAGTTATGTGGCATGAATTGTCACTTTAGTAGTTTTTCCAGTTTGGGGTATTTGTGTAGCTTACATTTTCATTTGTTGGAATGTATCTATTGTGCAATGCCCAGAGTTCCCTTTGGTGAGATGCCAAATTAGATAGACAGACACAGAGAGAGAGAGAGAGAGATAGGGAGAAATAGAGATAGAGAGAGGGGTGGGGGTGGGGTGGGGGTGGGGGATGGGGGTGTCGCTAAGAATTTGGCAAATTGTTAATGTGAAACCTTTGGGAAGAAAAGCCTTTAATCAGGGTATCAGATAGGGGCCACTTTTATTTTCACCAGCTGAAAACCTGTAAATTCAATTAATCACACTCAATCACAAATCCCAGGGTCCATAAGATTTCAGCTTATTCTGTTACCGTCGCTAAGGAAGTCAAGAGTCTCTGCAAGAGATCTAAGAAGGATTGGATAAGGCTAAATTGTTTCACCCATTCCTGATAATCAAAACTTGGGAAATGACTTATGTCAAGGCAGGAAGAAGACACATTCTTCCCAATATGCCCCATATGGCTCAGTGCCTCTGCTTTTCATCTCTAACCTAATTCTTTGGTAAACTAGCACCTAACAGAAGTTAATTGAATTCATTCACAATTCTTTATTTGAGAAACAGATTTCGTTCATCATATCATTCTTATATCCCATTGCCATTATTAACGGATACAATTGAGCCAATCCAACAAGTAAAACCTGTTACAAACACTGAAAGTTTGTGTTGGTGGCTGATCTGGCTCCGTTCTGGGTCGGACTTTATCTGATAGACAAGATCATGTTTTTCCTTAAAGAGCATTAGGGGGTCCTTTGGGCTTAGAGCAGGGGTGTCAAACTCAATTTCATTGAGGGCCGCATCAGCATTGCGGTTGCCCTCAAGGGGCCGGGTGGGTATGGCCAGGCTGGGCGTGGCCTACTGGGTGGGCGTGGCCTACTGGGTGGGCGTGGCTAGAGTGCGTATGGCCTACTGGGTGGGCATGGCCAGCTCTACATCCTTCGCATCAAGGGTGCCTATGGGGGCCTGGGCAGGAGTGGGACAGATCTGAGGGTCTCTGGCAGAGGGAGGGTCTCTGGGCCAGGGCCAAGGCAGTGGGGGCCATTCCCTCACTGTTTCCAGGATGGCTTCGCATGCCGCATGAAACCACTTCGTGGGCCGGATCCGGCCCCCGGGCCTTGTGTTTGACTTAGAGCAACTGGTAGAGGCTACAGCCAGGGGACTTCGACCAGCTCTAGTTGTTATGCCAGTTGTTGGTCTTCCTACACTGGGAGACCCTAACAACATTAACTCATGCTTTATTACTGCTTGCACGTACACTCTACACTGGGCTGTTTTTGAAGATGCTCTGGTTCAAAACACAGTAGCTTGCTTGTCTTTTTGCTATTTTCTTTGCAAATTACGTAGGCCCTTGGAAGTGCATGACTTGTAACATTTGTATAAATAGTGAATAAAATAAAAATTGAAGGTGGGAATGTAAGAAGCTGCATTTACTTTCTTCACCATATTTTTTTTTATTTTCCTGTCTGCTTTATAGGAAATATATGTGCGTTGATTGGTGTGCAAAGGGTCTGAAGAATGTCTTGTTTTTGTACTCTCAAAGAAAATACCATTTCTCCTACTTTGCATCAGTTTCACCTCAATTTATTTTTGCTGGTCACAAGCTAACTTAAATTAGTAAATAATTTGCAACTAATCACTTGTTTTCTAGAGTTTAGGATGTCCATGTTAAGGTGGGTGACTGACGTCCTTTGCTATGTTTTACAGAAGATTATTTGAGAAAGAGGGCCTCCCAATACCATTAGTCATAGCAATAAGCTTTTAATAGCAGGAATAAATAAAATTAAATAATAAGCAGTATTATTTAAAAAGAAAGTGATAAAGAACAAGAAACTGGTAATGGGGGTAGATTTCCAGTTTCATTAATCAGGTCCTGGTCACTAGAATCCTAATATGGGTTGGAAAGATTTATCCTTTTTTCAGTGAGAAGAGATTACTTACAGTTCTACAAGAAGTTGTTCTGTATTTCAATTCAAACTAAAAACATGCAGTTTGCCGACCTAAGATTCTATCTTAATAGTAAATGCAGAAAAATTAGAAGATAAGTCCTTATATTTAGGGGAAAATGCATTAAATCCTTTCTTGTGGCCATCAATGAAATGGTATATATTTGAAAGGATTTCATTTGGATAAAACCTCTTTTGGGAAACATACCTTTTCGTGATTTGGATCAGTGGTTCTTAAACAGCTTGGTCCAATTACTTCTTTCCTGGTTTCAATGTCAGTACCCCTTCCCCAATCCCCACCCTCTGTTGTTTTACACCAGGGTCTTGGAAGGGGCAATTCCAGCTGGACCTTTGGCTCACAAATAGGCAGTTACAAATTGCAGCTACCCCTTTGAGTGTAATTCTTCCTGTTTTAAGTGCCACTGTTTTAGGTTAATTTGACTTCCATAATTCCTGGCCTGCAGGAAGCAACCAGCTACTATTCCGATCTCTTGATAAATTTCATAAAGGTAATGTTATATTTCATTAAATCACACATTTATCTTCTCAGGAGACAAGATGGCCTATTATGAGATGGCAAATAAGAGAGTGATGGAAGTGATCAATTCTGCCAGGATCAAACAAGAACAATTGCACACTCAGACTTCCTATAGCAACTGTATGGAAGGAGAAATCTCATCCCGTGATCCAAAGGCAGTTGGTGATGAGCAATCAGAACCAGATACATGGATTTATCCACTAATACAGATGAAGCCGTTTGGGATTCGGATAGATGAGGCTGTCACGAAGACCCTCCTTACGGAAGCAGAGCAAGGTGCCAGCATATATCTCACCACAGGTTATTTTAACCTCACAAAAACATACGTAGATCTGATTCTAGGCACACGGGCAAAATTCCAGATTCTACTGGCCTCACCGGAGGTGAATGGGTTCTTTGGAGCCAAAGGGGTGGCAGGTGCCATCCCTGCCGCCTATGTTTACATTGAACAACAATTCTTCAGCAAGGTGTGCGGCCTAGGTCAGGAAGAGAGAGTTCAGCTGCAGGAATATACCAGGAGTGGGTGGACTTTCCATGCCAAAGGTGAGACATTCTGGGTAAAGGACTTTCGCTTGTGCTTTGTAGTGGCTGAACATTTTATCAAAGGTTGAGTTGGACTTAATTCTCTTTTAAGCATCTATCTGTATCTGCTCTGAAGAATGTTCCTTGGAGAATTTCCATGCCAGGTCCCTGTCTGGAAACCCAGCTGGATGATTTGATTATGAATTTGTAGATTTAAAAAGGCTAGGAAAAGGCCAGTCATTTAATGTATTTATTGTTAATTTTTTATCCTGTCTTTATTACTTTATAAGTAATTCAAGACAACAAACATACATAACTCCTTCCTCCTTCTGTGTTCCCCAGAACAAAAACAGCCCTTTGAGGTAGGTTATGTGATGCATTTCCAAGATGCCTGTCTTAGGGTAGAGATTAACAAAGGATTTCAAGTAAGAACTTTAAGCCACGGGGATAGATGTAAATACCTTATTGTTCCTGAACTAATGAGGGACAGCAACAGCACTGTGGCATATTGCTGATAATTAGTTTATTCTGATAATTTTATATTTAGGTCAGGAATATGACATATAGGAACCAAACATGAATGAAACGAGAGCAGCAATATTTGTTTGTTTGTTCATTGAATGCATTTAGATACCGCTGCAACTCTCAAGTGTCTTGCATTGAAAAAAATAGCTTAAAATAAATCCAATACAAACGGTAAAAACATGTCAGCAATACAACAAGACAGAGGAAGAAAATAATTTTAAAAAGATGGCCATGTCAAAATCAGAAGTATTTCTCCATATAGGAAAGACAGTAGAAAATAGGAACTATATAGAACTAAATTTGGGAAGAAGATGTATGGGAATTGTTAAATTCATTACTGACTTTGTAATTTGTTTTACTACAATTTCTTCATTTCCTGTTACTGTGATGTGGTCAGTTGGGAAAGCAGGAAATTGTGTTAACCATGTAAGAAAGAAGCAACTGAATGGGATCTAAAGGCCAGTTGGGGCATCTGACAAATAACAACCTGGGTACTGAACTGAATCTGCTAATTTTCCAGTGACATTTAAGAATGATGGATGCCTGAAGGGAAGAATCCTCCCATTAATGAAACAGTCCTGTCTTTCCTGTATTCTGAGAATTTAGGGTGGGAAATCTGAAATCATATCCATTTTGGAAGAAAGACAGTGGATGCCTGCATTTTTACTAGCTTGCCTTGATCTGAAATTTTCTCTGCAAAAGATGTGGTATGTGGAGTGGAATTCAAGGTTAAAACAGGGTGACGTTGTGATATGCCAGGGAGAAGAAATGAATTCCCCAAACATAAATGAAAGTGAAGTGTCCCAGCTGTGATATAGCCACAATTTATGTGGAAACCATAGCATCTCAGAGTCTGTAAACCATTGGAAAAATACAGTACTTTTCATAGCCTTTATTTGAAAGCAACCAAATTTGAATTTCTCAGATTTGGATATTTTGCATTTCCTGTCGCCGAGGTGCCTGGAATTTTCATTCAATTATACACTGTCACATGAAATCCATTGTCTAGCTCTTGGAAGCTAGAAACAATTAGTATTCCCCATGCAGAATCTCCCTTGCAATAGTCCGCTTTTTATTGTACCAAGGACCTCTTTGTCGCTTACTGTATAAATTGGACTAGAGTATTAATCTATTTTATTACCTTGAGCAGATCCCAAAGTTCACGTCCTAACAGGCCGTTGCACTTCAGGGATCTAGGCTTTTATTTGTCTGGGTTTGTGGCGGTTAATCATTATGGGAATGCTGGTATCTTCCCAGCCTCCTTCCTGCAGAGCTTCTGGGAATAGGCTTGGAGGTTGGGTGTGGGGATGGCTGCTGACTAAGCTCTCTTCTCTTAAGAAAACACATTCATGTTCCCACTCAGCCAAAATCAGGAAAAAAAGGGCAAGGGATGGGATCGTGTGGGTAACCGACAGCACTGCTTATGCGTCCTTTTAAGATCTTCCCTGTTGGCATCCTTTCGAATGGGGGTGGGCTTAGAAGGACTGATCTTCTGCATTACTACTGGCAGTGGGCTCCGTCACTGCAAGCCTCTTTAGAGATAGGAGGACCAGGAAAAATAAGAAAATAATTTTGGGAGGAGGACTTTGGTTATTTTCTCAATGCTGTGAAAGGAGGGAGGGTTGGGGGGTCCTCATGAATTCCCCCCCTCCCCCTGGTTTTTTTTCCTCTCTCCAAAGCCTTTGTGACTTTGTCATTTAACTACACATGACATGGCTTTCCTCATTCTATGATTCAATGTTTCTTCCATTGAAAGGAGATGTGAAATACACACCATACTTTGAAAAGCTGCTGATTCTACAGTAGCTCGGGATAATGTCACGGTCACTGACATTATCCTGAGTTACTTTGACCGAGCAATGGCAATTGAAAATAAAGTCTACACGCAAAGCAAAAACATTGCAAGTGCAGTTGCCGTACAGAGTCACAATCCCATGTATTTCTTGGTGCTGCAGATTTGAATGGAAGAAGACTTTCTCACTCTTGATGCATTCCATCTTGTGCTGGCCAGTGTGTTGTTGTGCTGGCTAGAGTTTCTTGATAAGAGGTGTCAACTTAAAAAACTGTAAAGCTCTCTTAATAATTAGGACTACCAAGCATTCATCAGCTTGCCAAACCAAGTTGAGAAAGAGGCAGTAATATCTTTTTCCTTACTGGTTTGGGAAAGTACATTTAAGATTCCTGTCTTGGAATGGCTGTGGAGGGGGAGATGAGATTAGGTGAGGAGGCTTGAGGTAAAGGTTTCAGTTGTAAGCACCTCTTAGGAGAGGCAAGTATGTTCTTGTAGGGAAAAATGGTTTGCTGTCAGTTATGCAACTGGGGGCAAAGTATCCCTTGTGCTGAGGTAAACGTCTACTACAACTGAGTGACAATTGAGACATTCTTTATATTATCCTCCTGGAAAGGTGAGTCATGACGTGAGCAAAATCAGGTTGGCATAGTCCCAATACTAATCGCCTCTTACAGTAGGCAGTCCCCCGGTTTCTGGCTTCCCATCTTCTGCCTGGTCTGTAAGGACGAAAGCAACGCTGGGGTCTTTTCTGTCAGAGTCCAGTAGTGCAGGGCTTTTCAACCTTTTCACCCATTGTACCACTTTTAGGATATGGCAACATCTGAGTACCACCAGTCGCCTAGCAAGGTGTCAAAAACTTGATGACACCCCCCAAAAAGAAAAAAAAAGTGATGAAGTACAGGTAGTCCTCGACTTACAGCAGTTTGCTTAGTGAATGTTCCAAGTTACAATGGCACTGAAAAAAGTGCCCCCCCAGCCACAGCCGAGCATGACACCTGCCTGCCTGCCGGGCAGCGCTCTTCCTCCTGTCCGAGGTTTTCATTGTTGTGAGCATTTCTGTTTAGGATTGGCAGCAGGGGTGGGGTGGAGGGTGTTTGATTTTTATTTCCCCCCCCCCAGCAGGTTTTGGTCACTTCACATGACCCTGGGACACTGACGGTCATAAATATGAATCAGTCGCCAAGCATCTGAATGTAAATCACCAGACCCTGGAGATGCTGCAACATTCCAGCTGACTGACGCTTCTTCTGGGCTCAGAAGCGCCAGGATCAGCGCTGAGCTCCAGCTGGAGCCTGGCGCTGATCCTGGCGCTTCCACTGCGCCCTGACAGCCCTGCAGCTCCATCCGTCTCTCACTCAGGCATGTGCGGTGTTGCCACCAGTTCAGCTCATTCCCCTCCCCCGCTACTTTTCTAGGATGGTCGCGTACCACCTGCCAGGTGCCAATGTACCACAGGTGGTACCCGTACCACTGGCTGAAAAGCCCTGCAGTAGTGGGCCAGTAGGCAGCTCTTTCCCTCACTTCTGCTGAGTTGCATTGTAGGTTGTGCTCAGAGCCATCGGTTGGAGCAGCTGGACAATCAGGTCCTTGTTTGTTTTAAAACAATGATATGCAGTGAGGATGGAAGAATATGGAATATTTAGAGTTATAGAAAAATAATTTGTGGCTCAGCTTAGTGTGTCTGGGTGACGTAATTTTATTTCAGGTGTAAGAAAATAAAAGCAGAAATATAAAGGAAATCACTAACTTGGAAGGGCTTATTTACCTTAAAAGAAGAATCAAATTTAATAAAATGGTTGCAGTAACTTGGTCATTTAATTTTCCTATACTTTTAATGGCGCTTTAGCAGAAAACGAATAGATGTTTTAAACTCTTAAGTTTCAGCAGCAAAATCAGATCATTAGATGTTACTGCACTGCAGGTTTTTCAAATGCAACTTGTAAAAGTGTGTTTTCTTTGGCAGTCAGCTCCTTGCATGCAAACTGCAATATTGTGCTCACCTCATTAATAGTATCAGGATTAATTTTCAAAACTTGTCAGTGCTGGCAAACCACATCTCATAGGTGAAATGGGAACCTCACAGCTCTTCCAGGTTGTACCACGGAACTCCAGTTGCAAAATTGTCACTTTCCAGCAGCCTATCCCCCATTCCCTTTTAGAAATAAAAAATAAGGGGCAAATGAATCCTCCGCAAGTAAGTGAAGGTACAGACCCTTTCTGCTCTTGTTTCATTTAGTTGCTGTGATACGAATTAGATCCTAGACTGCAGGGAAGCTTCTTGATTGCATGTGTGTATGAGAGTTTGGGGGAGTTATCTTAGGTGTTTTTGGAATATTGCTTTCTGCTTTTTTATATGTAAAGAGGAAGAGATTAGAAGATAGGAAACCATGCAAAATGGGTGTGTGCAACTTTTGTCCTGGTAGATGTGGTAGAGTGGTGAAAAGGTAACTGCCTGGGTGGAGCCCCAGTGGCGAAAGAGATATCAGAACTATTGCTTGCTCGTTATTTTAGCTGAAAGTATAGTATCCGTATTAAAGTATATATGCTGTGATAGTGATACGTTTTAAAGATGCAGCGAAGGTTGGCTTGTTTATCCAAAAAACCCCTGTATCTTATTTTCCTATTTACCAGAATGACCATTAGAATTAGAAATGCAGAGATAAATTTGCTTCTGACTCTATAATGGCTTCTATCATAATGCGGCACGAAAGAGTTTTCTTTAAAATATTAATTTTTTTTTTCCAGTGGGAAAATGTTCTCAGAATGTGAGTTGTATTGTTGCATTGTTTGTGTTGTGAATTGCACAAGTAAAATGCAACGTTAGAAATATTGTTGGGACACTCCTGCTGTCTGCTTCAGGTTGGAACAGCTTGACAAGTAGGTGTTGCTGGGGAGTTAAGAGCTGTTCACTTTTGAAATAAATGAACTTAATTTTATCTATGCACGTGGAAGCCATACTGTAATTTCTGAAGGGAAGCCTTTTCTCCTTCCTGCCCAGATCCCAAAATCATTTTTCAGATATGATTACCATTAGCCCTTTTATGACTTTTTATTGATGTTGATATTTTTATTTTTTATTTTTTTTATTTTAATCCCATTTATATCCCGCCCTTCTCCGAAGACTCAGGGCGGCTTACAATCTAAGCACAAATCAAATGTGCTTAGCAATATCATTGTAAAAAATTAAGCAAAGCATTTTGGGGGTAATCACAGTGTAGTCTATGTTTGGTAGGTAAATACAGTTTTTTAATTTATTCATTGTACTCTGTAGCAGTTTCAGTTGGTGTAATTTTCCCCTGCCCGTTTATCATAATAACACAAAAGGAGCTGTTTTATAGTTTCTTATTAAGAATTGCTAAAACAGCTTCAATTTTGACTTGTTTCGCAGTCTTCTTTGTAATTATTTATTTTCAAATATGGTAAGTATAATATTGGGGCCTGGATCATTAGTTAGGCTTGCGACAGCTGGAATGTAGTAATGGAAATTAGAACATGGTCAGCACCATGTGGAGATTGCATTGTGCAAGCTGAAAGAAGCTAATTCTCGTATGAATTGTATGATAATCTCTGGCGGGAAGCGTCCCTATTTCCTGGTTGCTCACTTTAATGATTTACACTGCTGGTAAACCTAACAAAATGTTCAGTATGCTTTGTTACCATGCCTTTGGATAACAAACAATTGTTTGGAGCACCTAACAACTATCCTGGTCACTTCCTCTGTCTGCCATATTTCCTTTCTATGTTTCCTTGCAGGCCTCTGGTTGTACCTAGCAGGAAGCAGCCTGCCCTGCTTAACTTTGATTGGTTCTCCTAATTTTGGGTACAGGTCAGTTCATCGTGACCTGGAAGCACAGATTGCAATAGTGACAGAAAACAAAGCCCTACAGCAGCAGTTCCATCAGGTTTGTAGCACATGGACTCTGTTTTTTGAGCACTGGCCCTCCTTCATAGGGCTGAGGGTTTGGGTGTGACAAGAAGGTTTTATTTAAAAAAAAAAACACAAAACGAATCAGTAATTGAAATCGACAAAAGGCTGTTTTCATGACCTTTCACTAAAGATCCACTACCTTAAATAGTTGAATGCTGGAAGAATTCTGAATAAGAAGCTGACCCAGGAATTTGAAGAGAGCATGAGAAAAATGTGAAAGTACGTTATTCTGGTCGTAAATTAATTCAACTTTTTCTGATGCGGTTCTCCCATCTGAGCGTGGTTGCAGGGAAATGTAGCAACTCTTTGCTTCCCAAGCAAAATCTCTAGAAACTGTTTCCAGTAGCTCCGGGTGTTTAGATAACTCATAAGCCTAGTTAATTCTAATACGAGATAAAATTCCTGTCTCTTCCTGGTTTTCTTCCCACAAATCAGAGTGGGCTGTAATCTTTCTTCTACAACAAATAAATATTTTGTGCATTACCCTTGTAAATTGTTTAATCTAGACTTGTTTAATAAAATGATAATTTTTCTGGGCTCATAGTACTAACCTTTTGCATATTGCAAACGCACTTTAAACCGATCTGAATGTCCCCTTGAGAACTAGAACTATATCAATATTCAGTCAGTTAAAATTTACCTGGTTTCTTTGCAGTAGAACCACAGAAATAATGCACATTGAGGCTGTATATTTTGTTTTATTAGTCTGCAACTTGCTTGTAGTCAGAACTGAACCTTCCCCTGACCCATTTTATTTACTTATATCAGATGTTTCAAGGAAATGTCTTTCGATCGTTTGATCTGGTTTTGTGGAAGTCAGAAGCAGTGGAAATAATGTATCTTTTGCTACATTTTTCCTATGTGTAAAATGTAAGGGAAAAAAACCAGCCTTTCTATATGCCTCCCCTATTTCTGCGGCATCTGTGGCGGGTTTGGGAAGGAAGATACCTTTTTACTTTGTGCAACACTTCAGAAATATAGGAAGTGGCAGGAATTGCTCCTTGGGAAGAGGGAAAAGGAAACGTGTAGTTCATGCCACCACATACCTCAATTTTTGTAATCTTGTGTGACACAAGAAAAGACTCTTCCATTTGCATAATTTAACTCCTTCTGTTAGAGGATGGACTTGATCCTCCTTTATTTTTGCCTTATTTTGTTTCGTTTTTGATGTCTCGTTCCATAGGTTAGAAAAGTGAGAGGGGTGTTTCAGAAGCCTGAAACAAACTGGAGGAATTAAAGCACACAAATTGCCGTCATTTCTTGTGCTATAAAAAGCAGTCTTTTACTTACTTATTGTTTGTACAGGTTTAACAATAATTGTTCAGTAACCATTCCGACTTACAATGGTGCTGAGTGAGTAAACCTATCACCGGTCTTGTAATCATGGCCATTGCAGAATAACAGAATAATAGAGTTGGAAGGGACCTTGGAGGTGCTCTAGTCTAACCCCCTACATTCAGGCAGGAAACCTTATACCATTTCAGACAAATGGTTATCCAGTCTCTTCTTAAAAGCTTCCAGTGCTGGAGCATCCACAGGAGGCAAGTTGTTCCACTGATTAATTGTTCTAACTATCAGGAAATACGTCTTTAGCTCTAGGTTGCTTCTCTCCTTGATTATTTTCCATCCACTGATTCTTGTCCTGTCCTCAGGTGCTTTGGAGAATAGGTTGACCCCCTCTTCCTTGTGGCAGCCCCTGAGATATTGGAACACTGCTATCATGTCACCCCCTAGTCCTTCTTTTCATTAAACTAGACATACCCAATTCCTGCAACCGTTCTTCATAGGGTTTAGCCTCCCTGTAGCATCTCTATGGTCACATGATGATGATTGAGGCATTTGGCAACTGGTTCACATTACAGTGGTAATAGTAGCCCACGATCATAGGATTGACATTTGTGTTTTTCACTGCTGGCTTCTGACAAGCAAATTCAGTGAGGTTGTAAATGATGGTCACATAACGTACCTAACAACAACGCAGGGTTCACCTAACAACGGCAGCCAGGACTTCTCACCTGCCTTTATAAGTTGGCACAGTCACATGACTTTGCACTTTATGAGAGGGAGTTGCCATTCCCAAGTTCTGTAGTTAAGCAAGCATTACCTGTATTTTTTCTAGATAGCTCTAAGGGAAGCTGTACTTATCATATTTTTTTATTTTTCATATTCTATAACTAATTTAGTTAACTTTTCTGAATTTCTTTTGAAAGTAAAAGTCTAATCCTATGGTCATTCCGATGGATCCAAAGAGAAGTGCTGAAATGAATATTTACTTAAATCTTTTGAAAGAATTCTATTTCCTATATAGTGATTCCTCAGTCTTTTTTGTATGCTGTACGGATGATGAACCTCAGAATGGAGCATGTCACATGGGGCAGCACATTCTGCGAAGCCTGCCTTTCTGTCTGTAATGGTTTTCTCACTCTCAGCAGAGCTTCAATTAATCACCCTTAGGGTTTTTCTAACTGCATTCTTTTGAGCTACAATTATGATGTAAAATAAGAAGCAATATTGTGGAGTGTTCTTCTGATCAGTTGGGCAGATAGAAAAGTATTAAATGGGATCTGTTTATTCCCCCCCCCTAAAACTAGTCTTATTAAACCCTGATGGGATCTAGATTGCAGGAGTAAAGGAAGAAAAAAGAGAATAGCGGTGCCATTTGCATAGGCTAAGTGATGTGGGCTACGTAGGCTTAGCTGGAGTTAAACATGTCGTTTTAAGAATTGAGAATAGAAATGTGTAGCTTGGTGGAAGGTGGGCAGGAGTCCCATAATGATATCATAGCTCTTTATATATAGTTGTCTGTTTTATTAATTTAGATGAAATCTTTATGTGTTGTAAACACCGTTTTCAAATATCATGTGTATGCTTTTGTAATAGAAACATTCACTTTTCCTTCCAGCTGTACTGTTTGTACTTTAAAGAGCTTAACGTTTCTGGGAACCACATTGAAACCTTGACGGCACATTAGATTTTGAAAGGAGCCTTGGATTTTTTTCTGAAGAGAAATGAGCAGCCCAGTCCCTGGAGATTAAAGCTGGGTTTCCTTTATGGACAATGATAGCTCAGGGCTTGGCTGTGTTACGGGAAAAAGAATAACCGTAGGACCAATCTTGCAAAGCTTTCCTCCTTGTATGTTTGTATACATATGTGGGTTGGGTTCTGTGTTTGCAATTATTTGGGGTTTGGCTCAATTAGCATCTGAGATGCCAAACTCTGGAAAGTTTTGGCAAATTGAAGTGTCGAAATTTGGGATCACATTTTAGGAGAACATGTGCTGGGATGAAATACTAGGACTCTGATCACACTGATTTTGATTTGAAACAGTTAAGCTATACAACGATGGTAGTAGACTCTAGCAAGATTTGTTGGTTCTTGAGTAGCAGTGGTGGGCTAAAGTTCAGGAGGTTCTGATTAGAGCAAATGTTGAAATTCAAGTTGTAATTTTCTTACTCTAGGAGCAGGAACAGCTTTACTCTCGTTCTAGTACAGTGTCTTCCTCAACATTTGATCAGCCAAGTCGTTATGTCAAGCTGTGGGTGAAGATGTTGACACCTCTGATTAAGAACTTCTTCTGAAATAAAGGGAGGCAGGTCTTCTTGGTGAGTATCATATGTGGCTTTTTATAGCTTCCTCTTATTGGGAAGCCCTTCAATTAACAGGAAATGCGTAGATACTGATTTCATTTTAATGTACTTTTGCAGTGTGTAATTTTCCTGAACATTATACAGTCTTGAGTTCTTAGTGTCAACTCTCACAATCGTAGGTCATATTCTTCTGGGAAATGTTTAAAAGCTGTATGTAAAATAACTGGATCTCTCTGTACAACTTTAAATTCACTTGTGAAACTATTTTGGTTTTTAAGAATTTTGAGTCTGTAAGGGTACAAAATATATGAAAATTGTGTAAGTTGCGAATGTGCCTTTAAATCACTGCTCCTTTGAGTAAAAAAATATGCATGTTAAGAAAAAGTACAAATACATTTCTCTACATTTTTGTCTTATTTAAACAAAAATAAGCCTTTTAAACAGAGAGCTCTCTTTCAAAGAATATGGTAGCAACTCAGCTTTATTGAAGTAATAATATTGGGTTCTTGTTACATTCTTCTCATAAGCAGAAATATGCTGGATCAATGAGGCATATTTTAACCAATTATCTCAGAGCAAAATAGAGAACTAAATTTTGCCTTCTACTCTGCTGTATATTTAACTTGAACATTATATAAATAATTTCCTTTCACTTATGTTCTTTTGGTGCACAATAATGTATTTTAATAAGTATCAGCTATCTTTTTTCTGTCATAAATATATACGTTATGGGAGTGAATAAAGAATTCTGTATTGATTTTTATTGTTTCCGCAGTGAGAAAATTTGTCCCCAGAAATTCAAAATTAAAATAAGGACTCATGAAAGTACAGGAAAGCATAAAATTCTGTATTGTTGAGGGTAAATAGACATACAGTAGGCTTATCCAAGAATGAATCTACTGGGTAGGGGCACCCAAGAGTCAGCCTTCTTCCAATAGAAAGATGCCTGGAGGACTTAGATTTTGGGAGGAGACATTGCTCAAAAAGGCTTCTTAACTAATGGTGAGCCTTAGGGTCTATTACTCATTTGTGAAACTGAGCATACTTAAGAACTCCACAAGTTGGTTTCAACCCAAAATGGAAATAGATTTAATTGCTGGGCCTGTTCCTTTTCATATGGCTAGAAATTAGTCATTAAAAGAACCCGAACATTTCCCTTTAGGAAGAGAAAAAGGCTGTCCGTAATCTGCTTCATAGAAAAAGAAAGCTCAGAAGATTATATGGATCTTATGTTTAGTACTTAATATTACAAGATTTGTGATCAATTAGTGCTACATAAATTTATGTTTTCAGATAACCCAAATGCTGCTTTAGCTATTTGAGAATTTTATTTTGGGTTTGGTAACCGTGAGGACATACAAAAGGAAATGAATACCTGTTTCTTAGATACTTGAAGTCTTAGACAACATTTACATTGGGCGTTTGAGGGGTTTTTTAAATATTGTCTAAATATTTTTACATATGCATTTTCTCATTTGTAAGAAGGCTATTTTTAATAAAAGAGATGCTCTAGATAGTTAAATACTGCACTCATCATCATTGTGTGCTTCTTTAGAACAGTATAGAATAGCCAGAGGTAGCACAAATTAATTCTGTTATACCTTTGAATAGATGTAGGTTATAATAAAGAGGAAGTGTACTAAAGTCATTGTGTAAACAAACCTATTCCTGTCCTTAGGGCAGATGCTGATCAAGGTAGCCATAATCCTGTTTGTGTAACTGCACGTACTCCCCTGCAACTGTCTTATGCAAACTGTCTTCTGATAAGTATGTGTAGAATATAACCATATAAGGAACAATGTACAACTGGGAAATAGGGGGGTATAAATATGTCTGTTCGTACGCCCCTCGGGGTTCAGACCCTTTGCTTCGTTTAAGCCCTCTGAACCTGCGCAATAAACCTTTCCTGAAGAGCTGGCATGAGTCTCTCCTTTCTACAACAATAAGATATCAGAAGAATTCTGGTAGCCCCCAATTAACAAATTTGTTAGTTGGAAAAAAGTGCTGCCTCATTCTTTCTGACATTTTGGTACCATAGACTCTGCAGCATTTACAGTAAGAAACACTAGATTTCAAGAAAGTAATTTTTAGATTTTAAGTATAAGTAATCTTAATATCCCCTTCATGGATTACTGCCTTGTCGTGGCGAAGGGGCTTGCGTAATTCAATGAAGCTATGAGCTATGCCGTGCAAGGCCACCCAAGACGGAAAGGTCATAGCAGAGAGTTCTGACAAAACGTGATCCACTGGAGAAGGAAATGGCAACCCACTCCAGTATCTTTGCCATGAAAACCCTATGGACAGTACCAAAAGGCAAAACGATATGACGCTGGAAGATGAGCCCCTCAGGTCGGAAGGCGTCCAATATGCTACTGGGGAAGAGCAGAGGGCTAGTACTAGTAGCGCCAGAAAGAATGAAGCGACTGGGCCAAAGCCGAAAGGACGCTCAGCTGTGGATGTGTCTGGTGGTGAAAGGAAAGTCCAATGCTGTAAAGATTTTTTCTCCATAGGAACCTGGAATGTAAGATCCATGAATCAAGGAAAGCTGGACGTGGTCAAACAAGAGATGACAAGACTGAACATCGACATCTTAGGTATCAGCGAACTAAAATGGACAGGAATGGGTGAATTTAATTCAGATGACCATCAGGTATACTACTGCGGGCAAGAATCCCTCAGAAGAAATGGAGTAGCCTTCATAGTCAATAAAAGAGTAGGAAAAGCAATACTGGGATACAATCCTCAAAATGACAGAATGATCTCAGTTCGAATCCAAGGCAAACCATTCAATATCACAGTAGTCCAAGTCTATGCCCCAACCACCAGTGCTGAAGAGGATGAAATTGACCAGTTCTATGAAGCCCTACAGCACCTTATAAAACTAACACCAAAAAATGATGTCCTTATTATCATGGGGGATTGGAATGCTAAAGTAGGAAGCCAAAAGATAACTGGAATAACAGGCAAGTTTGGCCTTGGAGTACAAAATGAAGCAGGGCACAGGCTGATAGAATTTTGTCAAGAGAATACTATGGTCATAGCAAACACTCTTTTCCAACAACCCAAGAGATGGCTCTACACATGGACATCACCAGACGGTCAACACAGAAATCAGATTGACTATATGCTCTGCAGCCAAAGATGGAGAAGCTCTATACAGTCAGTAAAAACAAGACCAGGAGCTGACTGTGGCTCAGACCATGAGCTTCTCATTGCAAATTTTAGGCTTAAACTGAAGAAAGTAGGGAAAAGCACTAGGCCACTCAGGTATGAATTAAATTATATCCCTGTTGAATATACAGTAGAGGTGACAAATAGATTTAAGGAATTAGATCTGATAGACAGAGTGCCTGAAGAACTATGGACAGAGGTTCGCAACATTGTACAAGAGGTAGCAACTAAAACCATCCCAAAGAAAAAGAAATGCAAGAAAGCAAAATGGCTGTCTGAGGAAGCTTTGCAAATAGTTGAGGAAAGGAGGGAAGCAAAAGGCAAGGGAGAAAAAGAAAGATACGCCCAATTGAATGCAGAATTCCAGAGAATAGCTAGAAGAGATGCCTTCTTAAATGAACAGTGCAAAGAAATAGAAGAAAACAATAGAATAGGGAGGACCAGAGATCTTTTCAAGAAAGTTGGAGAGATGAAGGGAACGTTTCAAGCAAAAATGGGCATGATAAAGGACCAAAATGGCAGGGACCTAACAGAGGCAGAAGAGATTAAGAAGAGATGGCAAAATTACACAGAAGAACTATACAAGAATGAGCTTAACATCCCTGATAATCACAATGAGGTGGTCACTGACCTCGAGCCAGACATCCTAGAATGTGAAGTGAAGTTGGCCTTAGAAAAACTGAGCAACAACAAAGCTAGTGGAGGTGACAGTATTCCAGCTGAGCTATTCAAAATCTTAAAAGATGATGCAGTAAAAGTGCTACACTCAATTTGCCAGCAAATTTGGAAAACTCAACAGTGGCCACAGGATTGGAAAAGGTCAGTTTACATTCCAATTCCAAAGAAAGGCAGTGCCAAAGAATGTTCAAACTATCGCACCATTGCACTCATTTCACATGCTAGTAAAGTTATGCTTAAAATCCTACAAGCTAGACTCCAGCAGTATGTGGATCGAGAACTACCAGAAGTACAGGCAGGATTTCGAAGAGGCAGAGGAACTAGAGATCAAATTGCTAACATACGCTGGATCATGGAGAAAGATAGAGAGTTCCAGAAAAACATCTACTTTTGCTTCATTGACTATGCTAAAGCCTTTGATTGTGTGGATCATAACAAACTGTGGCAAGTTCTTAAAGAGATGGGAGTACCAGACCATCTTATTTGTCTCTTGAGAAACCTATATGTGGGCCAAGAAGCAACAGTGAGAACTGGACACGGAACCACTGATTGGTTCAAAATTGGGAAAGGAGTCCGGCAAGGCTGTATACTGTCGCCTTGCCTATTTAACTTATATGCAGAGCACATCATGAGAAAGGCAGGGCTAGATGAATCAAAAGTTGGAATTAAGATTGCCGGAAGAAATATCAACAACCTAAGATATGCAGATGATACCACTCTAATGGCAGAAAGTGAAGAAGAACTAAAGAGCCTCGTGTTACGTGTGAAGAAGGAGAGTGCAAAACTTGGGTTGAAAGGTAACATTAAGAAAACCAAGATCATGGCATCCGGCCCTCTCAATTCCTGGCACATAGATGGGGAAGAAATGGAGGTAGTGACAGATTTTATTTTCCTGGGCTCCAAGATCACTGCAGATGGGGACTGTAGCCAAGAAATTAAAAGACGCTTGCTCCTGGGGAGGAAAGCCATGGCAAATCTAGACAGCACACTAAAAAGCAGAGACATCACCCTGTCAACAAAAGTGCGTATAGTCAAGGCTATGGTCTTCCCAGTTGCAATGTATGGCAGTGAAAGCTGGACCATAAGAAAGGCTGAGCGCCAAAGAATTGAGGCCTTTGAACTATGGTGCTGGAGAAGACTCCTGCGAGTCCCTTGGACTGCAAGACGATCAAACCGGTCAGTCCTAGAGGAGATCAACCCTGACTGCTCTTTAGAAGGCCAGATCCTGAAGCTAAAACTCAAATACTTTGGCCACCTAATGAGAAGGAAGGACTCACTGGAGAAGAGCCTAATGCTGGGAAAGATTGAGGGCAATAGAAGAAGGGGACGACAGAGAATGAGGTGGCTGGATGGAGTCACTGAAGCAGTAGGCGTGAGCTTAAATGGACTCCAGCAGATGGTAGAGGACAGGAAGGCCTGGAGGAACGTTGTCCATAGGGTCGCGATGGGTCGGACACGACTTCGCAGCTAACAACAACAACAACAAAATCTTAATATGCTAATCTATTAGCCATATTAAATAATTTTTCCCCAGTGTATGTAAATAGTGCAAGGTAGGGAAATCTGCAGTTCTCCAGATAGCCTTGAGCCCTGTCTTCTCTCAGATCCAGCCAGCATAGCTACTCAGAAATAATGTGAATTGAACTATAACAACAGCTGGTGGAATGCAGTTTTCAGCTTCTGGCTACAATTTTCTTTAGAAAGCAAAATAATGTAGTAAATAATGTAGTGGGGCAAGAGGGAATAAATTGACTGGAAAATGATGCAAAAAAAAGCCAACAAACAAGAGTCTGGACATCATAACTACAGATCAAAATTTAGTAAAGCAAATTAGAGATTCAAATTGTGCACATATAAAGAGGATATATAATGCTTTAATTGAATTGGATTCAGAAACGGAACTGGTTAAAGACTGCATGATAAAGTGGGCACAAAATATTCAGGAACCAATTTCGCTGGACACCTGGGAGATAATTTGGGTCAGAAATGTTAAATTTACCCAGGCTCAAAATCTAAGAGCAAATTTTTATAAAATGTTCTATAGATGGCATCTGGATCCCAAGAAGTTGTCCAACATGTATCCTAATTTACAGTCTAAATGTTGGAGGTGTGGTAGTTTAGAAGCTACCTATTTTCACATGTGGTGGACTTGTAGAAATATAAAAGCTTTTTGGATTAAAATTTGGTGGAACATTGAAAAGATTTTTAAGAGAAAGATAAAGTTTTCCCCGCAATTGTTTCTATTGGGCATTGTTGTAGATTGTGATGTTAAAGAAACTAACTTGATGTTGAACATGATAACGGCAGCACGGTTACTGGTGGGACAATATTGGAAGAAGGATAGTTTGCCCACTGTAGAAGAATGGGTGTTTAAAGTTTCGAATCTTGCAGAAATGTCTAAGATTTCTGCTTATCTGAAGGATCATTCACAGGAAAGATATATTTCAGTTTGGAGGAGATGGATAAATTATATTCAAAACAAATATGGGACCAAAAAGTACCATTTAGCTTATGAGTAGATTTTAGTGGGATATTGTTATTGGTACGTTGTTCGTAGTTATGTTAAAAGAGAGTTAAAGCGCATTATAAATTTGGTTAATTGTATATTATGCATAATTTTTATTTAGAATATGATTATTGTAACTATAATCCTGTATTTAGCTCTGGGAAGTGGGGGGGGAAGTGGGTGGGTTTGGGGTGGGAGGGATTTGGGGATATATTGTAAAATTTTGTTTTTGTAAAACTCTTTAATAAAAAATAAAAAAAAAAGAGTCTGGACATTGTCATCAGAACATCTCACTTCTGAAGACTAAAGAGAAAATTATTCCTAGTACTTGGTATTGATAAGCCCTTCATCCAAAAACTATGGAGGAAAAAAATTGTTAATGTGACTGTAATTCAATGCTCTAGGGGGTTGCATTAAAGCACCAAGTTAGTCCAGAGTTTGAGGAGAGACTTCATGGTTTTGGTCTTAAATGGCATTAGCAAGATTGAATTGGCAGTTGGGGAAAGAGAGATAGGGTTATAGATAAGGTGGGGTCAGGATTAGGGTTCTGTTGGGATTAGGGTTAGGGTTGGGGTTTTTCCAAATAACATTTTCAATATTTAGCAAATGGCATAGTGTCTGGGTACATGTATTTAACTAATAATAATAGATAGTTAATTATCATAAACAATATGTTAATCACTCAATAGCCTTCTTGCTAATCTATATTCAAAATTACATATCACGTTCCTTTCTCTCTGACTCATTTTTCTAGCCATTGATAGAAATTATCCCATGTTCCAAAATACACTGAGTCTTCTTTCTCTTTAATCTTTAAAGTCAATCTATCCATTTCTGCACACTCTAGAATTTTCTTAATTAATACTTCTTCAGTTGGTAAGTTTTCATTTTTCCAGTGTTGGGCAAATACAATTCTTGCTGCCGTTAATATGTGTAGTATTAGATATCTGCAATTTTTCTCATAATTAGCTCCTATTATTCCTAACAGAAATAATTCTGATTTAAAGTCTTATTTGTTTTTTAGTCATTTTCTCCAACCATAAATGTATTTTAACCCAAAATCCTTTTGCTTCGGGGCATGTTCGCCAGATATGATAATAACTACCTGGTCTTTGTTTACATTTCCAACAGTTGTTTGAAATATTTTTAAACATTTTTGCTAATCTCACTAGTGTGATATGCCATCTGTAAAACATTTTATATAAGTTTTCTTTATATGGCACAGCTTTAGTTAATTTAGTATTTCTTTAACTTTTGCCAATCTTATAATTCTATGTTATATCCAAAATTCTTTGCCCATGTTATCATTGTTTCTTTTACTTGTTCTTTCTCCATCTTTACGTTTAACAGAAATCTAGAGAGTTTCTTGATCAACTTTTCATCTGCTTTTAGCAGTATCTGACCAAATTCTGTCTGTTCCTTATAAAATTCTGTTGTTTTAACATCTTTTTCATATCTCGTTTGAATTTGCAGATATGGCCACTATGTTAGATCAATACCTTGTTCTTGTAAATCTTGTCTGTCTTTCAATTTTCCTTCATTATCCAAAATATCTTTATAAGTCACAACTTTATTGTAGTTAATTAAATTTGGGTAAGCAAAAGCTTCCATTGTTGAAAGCCATTCAGGTATCTTAATATAATTTTTTACTTTTATTTTTTTCCCCATTCTGAAAGAAGTGCATTCCTTATAAAATGGTTTTGAAAGTATCTATGTATTTTATTCTTTCCATACCACAGAAAGGCATGCCAACCGATTTGTAGGTCATGCCCCTCTAGGTACAATAGTCTTTTACCTCTAAGCATTATCCATTCTTTAAGCCATGTTAGAATGGTTGCTTGGTAGTATAACCTCCAGTCCGGCAGTCCAGATCCTCCACTGTCTTTTGCTTTTTTTTTATTAAAGAGTTTTACAAAAACACGATTTTACAATATATCCCCAAATCCCCCCCACCCCAAACCCGCCCACTTCCCCCCCCCACTTCCCAGAGCTAAATACAGGATTATAGTTACAATAATCATATTCTAAATAAAAATTATGCATAATATACAATTAACCAAATTCATAATGTGCTTTAACTCCCCTTTAACATAACTACAAACAAAGTACCAATAACAATATCCCACTAAAATCTACTCATAAGCTAAATGGAACTTTTTAGTCCCATATTTGTTCTGAATATAATCTATCCATCTCCTCCAAACTGAAATATATCTTTCCTGTGAGTGATCTTTCAAGTAAGCAGAAATCTTAGACATTTCTGCAAGATTCGAAACTTTAAACACCCATTCTTCTATAGTAGGCAAACTATCCTTCTTCCAATATTGTCCCACCAGTAACCGTGCTGCTGTTATCATATTCAACATCAAATTGGTTTCTTTAACATCGCAATCTACAACAATACCCAATAAAAACAATTGCGGAGAAAACTTTATCTTTCTCTTAAAAATCTTTTGAATGTTCCACCAAATTTTAATCCAAAAAGCTTTTGTATTTCTGCAAGTCCACCACATGTGAAAATAGGTGGCTTCACTGTCTTTTGCTTCTTGTAGCATTTTCACTTTAATTCTAGCTTTTTTTCCCTTGCCAGATGAATTTCAATATTATTGTATTCAGTTCATCAAAGAAGGCTTTTCCCAGCCTTACAGGTATCACTTGAAATAAAAAGAGTATTTTTGGTAAGATCTTCATTTTCACTGTTTTTCCACTTTTCCAAATCCAATTTTATTTTAGCAGTCTTATGTAGTTATCTTCTTTTACTGTTACACATCTTGCTGTTAGATAAATTCCCAAGTACTTAACTTTTTTTAACTATTTGAAGATTTGTTTTTTTTGTTAGTTGATTTTTTTTGTTTTTCTGTTAAATTCTTTGTTAGCACTTTAGTCTTTCCTCTGTTTATTGTCAACCCTGCCACTTCTCTAAATTTTTCTATTTTCTCCAGAAGTTTAGTGCTTGTTCCTTTTCAGTTTCTCTCTGAAGTGCTGTTTGTTTTGTTTCCCTTTCTATAAGTTTCCTTTTTGTAACTCAAAGGAGCTAAAGAACCCCCTGTGCCGCTGACTTAAGATTGCATCTTGATATAATAACAATAATAATAATAATAATAATAATAATAATAATAATAATAATAATAATAATAAGAAGAAGAAGAAGAAGAAGAAGAAGAAGAAGAAGAAGTAGTTGGAAGGGACCTTGGAGGTCATCTAGTCCAACCCCCTGCTAAGGCAGGAAACCCTATACCATTTCAGACAAATGGCTGTCCAGTCTCTTCTTAAAAACTTCCAGTGTTGGAGCATTCACCACTTCTGGAGGCAGGTTGTTCCACTGGTTAATTGTTCTAACTGTCAGGAAGTTTCTCCTTAGTTCTAGGTTGCTTCTCTCCTTGACTAGTTTCCATCCGTTGCTTCTTGTCCTGCTTTCAGGGGCTTTGGAGAATAGCTTGACTCCCTCTTCTTTGTGGCAACCCCTGAGATACTGGAACACTGCTATCATGTCACCCCTCACCCTTCTCTTCATTAAACTACACATACCCAATTCCAGCAACCGTTCCCGATATGTTTTAGCCTCCAGTCCCCCAATCATCTTTGTTGCTCTTCTCTGTACTCTTTCTAGAGTCTCGACATCTTTTTTACATCGTGGTGACCAAAACTGCATGCAGTATTCCAGGTGTGGCCTTACCAAGGCATTGTAAAGTGGTGTTAGTACTTCACGTGATCTTGATTCTATCCCTCTGTTAATGCAGCCTAGCACTGTGTTGGCTTTTTTGGCAGCTGCAGCACACTGCTGGCTCATATTGAAGTGATTGTCCTCTAGGACTCCGAGATTTCTCTCACAGTTACTACTATCGAGCAAGGTACCACCTATACTATACCTGTGCATTTGATTTTTCCTGCCTAAATGTAGAACCTTACTTTTTTCACAATTGAATGTCATTTTGTTAGATAGTGCCCAGTGTTCGAGTCTGTCCAGATCCTCCTGTATCTTAAGCCTATCTTCTGGAGTATTGGCTATTCCTGCCAGCTTGGTGTCGTCTGCAAATTTGATGAGTTCCCCATCTATCCCCTCATCCAAATTGTTGATGAAGATGACCACTGGGCCCAGAACAGAACCCTGGGGCACCCCACTACACACTTCCTTCCATGTAGATGCAGTTCCATTGAGGACCACACGCTGAGTACGGCCTGTCAGCCAGCTACGAATCCATCTGGTGGTGATGCTATCTAACCCACATTTTTCTATCTTATCAAGTAGTAGGTTGTGATCTACTTTATCAAATGCCTTACTGAAGTCCAAGTAAATTATATCTACAGCATTTCTCTGGTCCACTAGTTTTGTCAGTTGGTCAAAGAATGCAATAAGGTTTGTCTGGCATGATCTGTTTTTGACAAACCCATGTTGGCTTTTAGTGACAACTTTGTTCGCATCAAGGTGTTCGCTGATTTGTTGTTTGATTATCTTTTCCAGAATATTCCCAGGTACTGAGGTCAGGCTGATAGGTCTGTAGTTTCCTGGATCTATTTTTTTTCCCTTTTTTGAAGATGGGAACTACATCAGCTCTCTTCCAGTCCTCTGGTAGTTCCCCAGTGCTCCAGGATCTTTGAAAACTATAGTTCAGTGGTTCTGAGATCACGTCTGCCAGTTCCTTGAGAACCTTGGGGTGTAATCCATCTGGTCCTGGTGATTTGAACTCGTCTAGGCTGGACAGGTGCTCACTTACCATTTTCTTGCCTATCTTAACTTGCGTTTCTATTCTGTTTTTTATGGCACTGGTTTGGGTAGGTTGAACTGTTTTTTCCCTTTGTGTAACGACAGACGCAAAAAACGAGTTAAATAGTTCTGCTTTCTCCCTGTTGCTTGTCACCTTCTTGCCACTTTCCCCCACTAATGGACCAATCATTTCCTTAACTTTTTTCTTGTTTCTTATATGTTGAAAGAAGCTTTTTTTTGTTATTTTTTACTTTGGTCGCAAGCCTTAGTTCATTTTGAGCCTTAGCTTCCCTCACTTCATCTTTGCAGGCAAGGGCTGTTTGCTGATATTCTGCCTTAGTTATGTGCCCCTCTTTCCACTCTTATACTTGTCCTTTTTATCTTTCAGTTTATCAGAGAGTTCTTTATGCAGCCATGCTGGTTTCTTTTGAAAGCTGTTATTTTTCTTCTTTGTTGGTATTGTGCTAGACTGGGCCTTTATTATCTCACTTTTCAAAATTTCCCAAGCTTCTTGAGTTGTTTTCCCCTTTAGGATTCTCATCCATGGAATTCTTCCCAAGGTCTCTCTAAGTTTATTGAAATTAGCTCTTTTAAAGTCCAAGACTGTAGTTTGGCTGTGTTCTATTGCTTGTGCTTCCATAATGTTGAATTCCAATATTGCATGATCACTTCCCCCCAAGGTTCCTGTGGCTTCGACACCTTCTATCATTTCATCTCTGTTTGTGAGAATTAAATCCAATATGGCTAATCCCCTAGTTCCCTTCTCTACTTTTTGGGAGAGAAAATTGTCTGATTTGAAATATGTTCTGGTCAACCAAGTTCCCCTGTTGTTTGATTCCAACCATGGTAGATTTTTAAAATAATAATAATAATATGTACTTTGTGAACAGAGTGGACCATTTTTTCCCTTGCTTTGGCTTTTGATACCAAGAGTAAAACAGAAGAAGAAAAGACTGTAACAAAGTTGCTACAAGGAAAGAAGAATAAATAAATTGCTTGGTTATAGAAGGGGAAATTATGATTTTATTATGCTGTTAATACATACCAGTTTAAATGTTGAAGTACATAAATTTTGCCTGTTAAAAATATGCTTTGAAAATTGATGCATGCTCTGAATTGCCAAGGAAGCAAGACTTAATTTTTGCACAGCAAACTGCAAAGCTTCTACTGAGCAGAGTTGTCTTGAGTTAATAGCCCTGCATAATTCTTCAGATAATTCTATTCAATTGCTGAGTGGAAAAAAAGAATGAGCTTACAGGCAGTTCTGTGATAGTCTTGCTCCTTAATAATGTTTGACTGTAATGTTTGAAAGTAATTTGTGAATTGCTGAGGAGTGGAAATTAATTCTCTTCTTCTGAATGGGATCATCCACCCCGTTGCCTTCAGTGTGCTTTCCTCCTCTTCTTGTTAACAGATCCTGAAATACAGAGGTCCTTTACTCTGCCTCAGGAACAAGACTTGTGGTGTTGCTGCCCTCACATCGCAGCCACTGTTGCTGTTGTGCTGAAGGCAGTGCTTTCCTCTCTTGGTGTGACAGGATGATGGGGATAAGACAGAGCAGGGGGAAGGAAGAGAGCAGAACATTACTCCAGGCCTTACTCTAACTTCCCTCATTTGTTCATCAAAGTCGCTTGCTTTTTTCTCAGCTTTTCTGCAAAAATCTGGCCTTTGCATTTCCTCATGACCAATGCTTTTGGGAAGACGAAAGCATGCAAAGAGGTGGTGGTAGTGGTGATAAGAATTAATTAGGAAAGGGCACTTTGCTCACTTATTTGCCAACTGGAACTTGCCTGTGGGGACACATTCCATAGAGCAGGGCTTTTCAACCAGTGGTACGGGTACCACCTGTGGTACATTGGCACCTGGCAGGTGGTACGCGGCCATCCTAGAAAAGTGGTAGCGGGGGAGGGGAATTCAGCTGAACTGGTGGCAGCACCGCACAAGCCTAAGCGAGAGATGGCTGGAGCTAGGCAACTGGTGGTACTCCGATGTTGCCATATCCTAAAATTGGTACAATGGGTGAAAAGGTTGAAAAGCCCTGCCATAGAGAGACAGAGCTCTGCTGCTAGATGGGGGGGAGAGGAGGAGAGTCCCAAAACAACCAGGTGAAGCCTTGCCACATGCCAGCCCTCCCAACAACTGTTTTTTTTTCTTATTTTCAATAGAAAGCACTATTTTCCTGCCAGATTGCTTTGCTATGGTTTTCGTTTGACAGCAGTGGGCTGGCACGGAGGTGAAGGCTGTGTTGGGAGAACATATATGCAACATGAGACAAGTAGGCCAGTTTGGAGCTGGGCACAAAAGTGAAGTGGATGAGCATCACATACACAAAAAGTCTTTGTGTCCCAGGCATACCACTTCTAATCAAAGACTACAGTATTACTTTTGTATTTTGATAGTAAACAGCCTTGCAGTAAGATTGTTGTACCTTTTATCAGATGCCTAGATTTGCTGCTAACGTCTGCTCTAAAGAGTGTTTTCTAGTGTAAGACTAAAAAAAGTTAAGGATATATCTGGGTATTTTGTTCATAATAAACAAAATGGGGAGGAATAAACGAGTTTTTTGCTAATGAAATAAGCATAATGTTGCTTATTAACATCTGCAATCGGATTCCTAAAACTTCAGGAATGCTGCATTAACTCTCCAGGAATCTTCGAGTGCTTTTAAATAATATCAAGAACGAATAAGCATCATTCACCTGTGGACCTTTTCTCCTGTGCCACAAAATGGCCTCTTGATACCTGTTTTATTTTGCTTATTTACTTTTTGGAGAGCAAAATGTTTAAAGTTCAAATTCTGTATCAGAAAGATACAGACCTAAAAACCTATCTGTTTGAGCAATCCGGTCTGGTCTGACGGGTTCTGTTTTAATTATTGCATTTGGGCATTAGGGTTTAACTTATTTTCAATTTCTGTATTTGTACATTTTTGATATTTATGTCACTGTTCACCGCCCTGAGTCCTTGGGGAGAAGGGCGGTATACAAATAAAATAAAATAAAATAAAATAAATAAATAAATAAATAATTTACATACTATATATGTATGCACTGACATAACTTAAACTTAATTCATATCAACAATAACTCATGCACTTGTCTATCTTGTTGCAGTGAGCTAGTCAGGAACACCCAAGAATTAGAGGGGGTGGGGTGGGTGTCTTAAGCGTTACGTTGGTCAAGTTATTTTGACTGACAGCTGTCCCTCTTTCTGGTGAATGGACAAAGCAAGTAGACAGGAGAAATGCATTCATTATACAAATAGTATAACTTCCCTGGATAAGTGTAAGTTTATTTATTTACAATTTTTGGACACCATAACAGAGTCTTTTTTGAGTGGAAATGTGATAATGTCCTGACAAGCATTGTGTATTTTTTAGGAATGCTGGCTATGCAATTTCAAACATGCCAGAGCTGTTTCATTACAAGAATGTTTGGACACTAGGCAGGAGACACCAGGGAGAAAGCCAGACAATGATCCAAGTTAGATCTGGTGGTGAGCCAATATTGCGGCAAGCAGAAATGGAAAGATTGGGCTGGATGGGCATGACCTAACAAAACCGGCTTCAGAAATAGTCTAGTAGGTTAATAAAGGCAATCCAAGATGACAAAGCAGGAACAGGCCTTAGTGTTTATACAGAGAAATGTCGATCATTAGGATAAGTAGGTGCTGGGTGAGAGGTTCAAAGTGATTCCAAAATCTCCAATCCTTTCGCCGCGGCCTCAAAACACTCCTTTTCCACCAGGCTGACCTGGACTGACAGGCATTTTAATTAATTATATTTACAATTTTTAATTTATTTTTAGTTTTTAATTTAAATTTATTGCACAGATGATTTTAATTTTATTTTTATCTTAATTTCTGTACTTATTATATGTTTTGTTGTTAGCCGCCCTGAGTCCTTCGGGAGATAGGGTGGGATATAAATCCCATAAATAAATAAATAAATAAATAAATTTGTACCTTGTGTTCAGAGTTTTGAGCAGAATATTTCACTATTAGATTGACCAGGTTTTAGTTCCTGAAATAAGTTTCGTGACTAGCTACCCTTGCAAGTGCAAGTAACATTTTCCCCAAGTTTCATATATGGCCAGTAAGGTGAAGATGTCTAGGCTAAGCCATAAGCTGTAAGTGATAGCTACTGCACAGTCTTGTTTTTCTTTTTTTCTGTATGCTCTTGCAGAACTGCTACTCGACCAGACAAGTTTTCTGTTACGGAGAATAATTAAATATAGGAACAGTGTTGTTAATGATCACTTGAGTAGGAACATCAGGCCAGATATACTTCAAAGTAATTTTTATTTTGAAACAGTTACCTTGCTTGGGGTTTCCAGGAAGGGATAACAGTGCCATGATGGAGACAAAACTTTATCAGACATTAAATTTGTAAGAGTAAAGCAACTCCAGCAAGAATCCACTTAGCTGGCTTCTCTTTTGTTTTCAGGTTAAAAGTCCAGACGTAGGTGGGGCCTCTTGTGCGTGTCTTGTACACAGGACACTCATACATGTTCTTGATATCCATGCGATCCACAGGGATGGCCTTGATGAAGATGACTGGCATCGAAGGCGTCAGCTCCTTCAGGCGTGCATCACTGATGACCCCGGTCTGAGTATCCCAGCGTGCACCTGCAACAAAATGGGACAGTCCTCGCAAGATCAGTTCTTTTGCGGCAAGGCTGAGAATCTGCGTGATTATCAACCAGCTCACTTTAGCAATAAGGCTACACGCTAGACTTTGGCTTACACATGCTTTTGATGCTACGCTTATATATTTTACAGGAATATAAACAAAATGAAACAATTGGATTCATACCCTGCACTTGGCATATAGCAGCTATTCTTTTATTACAGAAAGTTGTGCACTCCTACATAAAGTCCACTTATACACAGGTTCGTTTAGCTCAATTTTTTTTAAAAAAAACAGCTTCTAAAAAAGAAAAAAATGTATCTTAGATGCAGCATCCCCAAAGTAGAAAGCTGTCCCCTTGCTTTTTAATACAGCTGGATGTGATAATGAAATGGACATCTGCTGCCCTCTACCGATATGAAATAAAACAGGCAGCTATCCAAACATCTTGTTTATTATCTTTTTGGTCGGTGGTGATGGTGGTGTCAAATATTTATCAGAATGAATTTGGAGAATTAATTCTGTTTCTGCTGTGGGTGCAAATAATATTGCTTAGTGGCTGATTTCTAGCGTAATTTCTGTCAAATAATCTGAAAGTATGAAAGTTGGACACTGAAAAAAAATGAGAGAAATAGAAACATAGTTGTCTTTAAATTATAAATCTGGAGATGATAAATAAAGGTACCACAGACTGCAATAATCATTCAATAAAACCTGGACCAAATTAAAACTGACTGTTGTTTTGCAGCAACAATCAACAACTGAAGCAAGTAGGTGATGGGCTAGGAAAAAGTTCATGTTGTGAATAGATGGATCAAAAAAATGACAGGACTGTCCTGGGAACAGCTATGAGATGCACTAGGGGTCAGGCTGAGGTAATGAGTATTCATCCATGCAGTGACCAGGTGTCAGGCCTGACTCAATAGGGACTTAAACTATCAAAGAGGAAATTTAATTTCCAAGTTACTCAAAGCTATTGCATTCCTGATATACTGGCCTGCAGCCTTCAGTGTTCCCATGGTAATTATAGAAGCTGTCATTGAGCAGTAGTTGAAGAATCCTGCCCTGTTCTTTAATTTTGGAGAATGTGAAATGGGCACCTGTATTCTTTTATTTTTCGTTGTTACAGAATTGTGCAATAGATGCAACATTATAGAAAAAGCCTGAAAACAACATTCTGAAAACAAATCTCTTTCTCAGTAATTTATCTACTTAGTTCAAAGTAAAATCTGAAAATAGAAGAATCAAGTTCCGTTTTCAAAATTATTTTATTTCTCCTTCTCCTGTCTGTTCAGCAAATTGCTGTGGAAGAAAATACCAATGGCTGTCTGTAAGCTGGACTTATTCTTGAGGAGATTTTTGAAATTAAGCTAAGGGTCACATGAAATGAAGTCCACATCTTATCTACACTATGATACGAATGGTTTGTACCTTCCATGAAGAGCCCATGAACGTAGGAGCCTTCTCGAGGTGGAGCTGTCATATCTTCTCGGTTTTTCTTGGTAACTTCCACTGAGAGACACATTCTGTCAAGAGGCCATTCATTCTTCCTAGCCATGGACTGCATAATGGCAGTCAGAAAAGACTGAGGATTGAAGAAACCTGCTAGCCACACAGTTGTAGGCAGGGCAAAATCTGTGGTCCAAGCCTCCAGCTCCTGGAAATGAAAACCGTGATAGTGTTTTATAGGTAAGCATATTCAGGACTGCACATACTTTATATTCCAGCTTTATTTCTCCCTGTGCATTCCTTAGAAATACAGCTTGAATGGGAAGATCTATTAAATAAAATTTGCTGAACAAATTGGAATAGACACTTTGAGATTTGTGCGATAGCAAAAATCCAAATGAAGAGAGCTGGCTTTTTGTTCAGCTGTCCACAATAAAAGCTATGTAAGAATGCTGTACAGCCAAGAACTTCAGAGAGAAGCAACAGATTAACAAAACAGAAAAAAGTATCTTTTCTATGCAGCCAACTAGTACACAACCACCACAACTCATGAAAAGATTAATTCTCCCATAGATTAAAAAAATATTCAAAAATTGAAAGCAGTTTACTTCATTTGCTAGGCACCAGAGAAATAAATAACTCCAACAAAATCTCTCCAAAACATTTGAAGCACAACCCCAAAGACCCAATGAATGAAGAAGACAGAACAGACAGAATTATTTGCAAGATACAGTGCAAGGACTCTGAATGCCTCCATGTAAAAAAAACAAGCAGATTATCAGAACACATCTTTAAACAAGTTCTTACAAGACACAATGACGATTCTTTAATTTCACAGCACATGGACAAATGCAACCATAAATCCACCTGGGAAACTGTTTTAGATCAATGCAAGAGAATTTGTAAAAGCCTAGCATTCTGATTGATCCGCCATTAACACATAAAATCCCAGTGTATAAACTATTTTAAAATATCAGTGAACCAACAAGGAAGCAAGCAGCCTGAGGCGCGTCCTTATATCCAGAAATTAAATAGGTCAAGTGAGAAGACAATAGGTAGGAGCAATTTTCAGTGGAACAATAGAGCCAATCAAACTAGGAAAACAAATCGGAAACAGGCGGACAATCTACAACATTCCTGATCAAGACAGGTAGGACAAGCTGCTACTCATAAAAAGCCCACAAACTGGTCTCCCTTGTATCAGAGAACTGACCATATTACCTAGTATAGCACAGAAAGGTTTGGCAGAAGAAAACAAAGCCCAGCAAAAAAAGATCCCAAAAGGAGAACAATGCTTAAGGACAGGTTTTCAGCTTTGTGGAAAAATCAGCCTTAAGAATTTACAGCAAATTTTACAACAAAGTACTTAAACAGCTTCATAGTCCTCACCCTGATCCGGAGCAGTAGATCTGCATACCAGGCTGCTAAACTAAGTAAAGATGGGTAAGCACGTTTTGTCCAGGATTCGGGTACATTGTCATAAAAAAGAGCATTGGATAGTTCCTCCATGTCTGTTGTTATTGTCAACTCACCCTTTGGAAAAAGTAAAAAGTTTTAAATTGGTTGTGGCCATTATCAGAATATCCTGCCTGAACATATTGTCTACTTGAATGATTTTCAGTGTGATTAAGGAAATGGCATCCCACTTGGTCTTGATTCTCTGAATGTTAATTAAGGTCCTCTCAGTATTATATTATCCAATAAGCAAATTCTTAACAAGAACTTTTAGCATTTTCCCCTCAGGTTAATTATGGTACTGTGTGGTAGTTTAAATTTCCCAACACACTACTGAGAAAATAAGATTATTTTCCCAGTTACTGTTATAATTGCCAAGGCTGAAATTAGATGATGACTGTGATATGAATCAAAAGTATATGCATAGCATACACAAACATGGTTTTCCACACTAAAAATCAGCTTGTGGATGCTTGTGCTATAGAGTTTCAAAGGAGAAGCAATGCCCACGTTTTTGAGCAACTTTAGCTTTTAGCTCCCAACTAAGCATTTACAAGGAATCTTTTTCTTTTTACTAATCTTTATTAGTACAATAAAGCACATGTGCTTAAAACATTAAAATGTCTATGCCCTCTGGGAAGCTCATACAGCTATTTTGAAGACTTCTGCTGGAAGAGTCATTTGTTCCTGTACAGATTCATGCAAACAACCAGGGACAGCTTTTAAAACAGCCATGTGAACTTTCCAGAAGATGCAGCTGTGTTAATGCACAATGAAATATTTACACAGCACCATTAAATTACTGCACTAATGTTTAAACACCCACCCACTCATACCCACAACCTTAAACTATCTTAGTTTTCAGCCCAATGCCTGCTAAAATCCCTCATAATTAGGCATGTTCTCCACCAGCTTGGAGACCAAAATACTTTAAAGCCTAGACCAGGGGTAGGCAACCTCGGCTCTTTTATGACTCGTGGACTTTATAGAAAATGTATTGTCTAGGGCAGGGGTAGGCAACCTCAGCTGACTCAGGAATTCTGGGAGTTGAAGTCCATGAGTCATAAAAGAGCCGAGGTTGCTTACCCCTGGCCTAGACAGTACATTTTCTATAAATATACTGAAGGTAAGCAATTGCCAGTACATGAAATTATATTGGCCACACTTTGGATCTGTCTCCTTCAATTTTCATATATGTAAATACACAAACTTGTGTTCACTACATAATTACTCAAAAGAAAAACTATTCTGAATTTAAAATTATTCACCCAAAAAGCAAACAGTAGATTTAACATGTACAGATTAAATTCAGTGCAGTCCCTGGTTTGTCAACTAAATTTGAACACCTCAGCTGATTTCTTACTCTCTGTGTGTGTGAGTGGCAGCCTTGTTTTGCACATGAACATGCAATCCCAAGAGCAGAACAAGGCCCCCCCCCAATTAATTGATTATTGGTTAAATTTGCCTAATATAAAGTCCCATCTGCACAGATAACTTGTCAGTATACATATAGTCTCCCTATGAGAACAGAAAAAAAGAGATGAGGGGGAAAACGGAAGGCAGATGGGATGAATGAAAAGTGAACGCAAGAGAAAGAGCTGGGGTGAGGGGTAGGGATAAACCATTGAGGTGAGAGTAAGGGTAGTTTGCTGGAGAAGAAAACCAAAAGCCATTTTGAAGTTACAAAAAGGATTAAATTCAGCAGAAGGGCATTTTTGTTTACCAACTGAATCTTGTTGATCTGATATATTACCAAGAAATAATTTTCCATTCAACTTTTTTCTGTATCAGTACACCAGTTGAATAGCTGATAATTATGTTATTGGAGATGGCACCAGCAAGAGTATGTAATATGCAGTCACCTTCAGTCCCAAGTTCAGTTCTTTCAAAGAGCGTCTGATTTCACTGGTGAGGATGTTCATTCGTTCACATTCCTGGAAAGCAACTACCACATATGGTGTTTTCTCAGCTGCTTTTGCCATAATTTCAATCATGTTGAAGGGCTCTGGAAGACGATCCATGATCTCATCTAGCACTGCTTTTACCTGACACACAAAAGGCCAATTGTATGTTTTATTGCTTGTAACATTTTGCTGTGAAAGCAAATTACGTGAATGATCAATTCATTTTATTTTATTCCTCGTGTCCTTGTGGTCAAAGAAGAGCTAAGCCTAGCCCAGCACAGCCCAAAAAGATGGTAAAGATGTTCCTGAGTGTGATTCCTTGGGCTCCAATCAGGCAGTTTTCTTGACAGCATTTTGGAGGTGGTTAGACACTACTGTCTTGAGGGATTTGTTTTTTAATTGTCTAGACAACAGCCTTGGAAATTCCCAACTAGTCTGCCATCCAAGTACTACCCTAACCCAACCTTATTTAAATCTGAATGAGAGATCGATCAACGTCTTCAAAACAAAACCTGACAGTGGGAGAGGCAGAGCAAATGGGGAAATTAAAAAGGGTCAAATAATTTAAAATAAATAAAAACAACAAAATTAAATAAAAAGAAAACATAAAAGAAACACAAAACTCAAAAGGCAGACTTGATGGACCACTGGGTCTTTTTCTGCCATCAGTCTTCTATGTTTCTATGGCACATCATGTCCCAGGAAATGACATGCCTCCTTACCTTTTCTTCACGGGACACACCAATTCCTCCTCCAGAATCAGATTCTTTGGGCTGCATTTCCAGCACTGTGCGGAAAAGTTTCTCTGAGGTTACAGTGAGGAAACCAATCTCTGCATTCGGATGGAGCCCGTACAGATAAGGACTCTCAGGTGGTAGATTTTCATCAATATATTCATGATAGCCCTGTGAAAATATATATTTTATATAGAATATTAGTGGATACACAATGTGTTTGTTCAAGTAGCCGAGTCTGGGCATTCTGATCTTCACCTGATAGTTTCCAATTTACTTTGTATCCACGTCTAGGTTTTCTGTGTTACCTTAAAACATCTGGTAAGTTGATGTCAGTTTTTGTTTCCCAGTAAAATCCTGTTCCAACTACTTACATCAATACAACCTGTGTGAACTAGCCTGCACCCTCATCGTTCCTCCATGGGCTGTTAGGATATTAGGTAAAACAACTTTCTGAACGGTTAGCTAAACATGGATATTAAACAATATTTTCCTTGATTGACCAAAACAACAAGAACAATTTCCTGGGCATTCTCTGAAGGAGGAGAGTCTTAAGAGAAAAAGAAAAAAAGTAGATATCTGGCCAAGCAGATATCTTCGCCAATTTCCCAACAGGATGATGCCCAAATAGTAATGAGTAGGTTTAGCAAGGCAGCCATGTTTATTTTATTTGAATTCTCTGGGTGATTCATGTCTTCTGTTACTTTTCCTATATTCCCCTTTTCCCAAGAATTTTTTTTTTGTACTTAGAGATTTGGTTTTGTAGATTGAATAGATTTTCTCATTAAAACCTTCCCCACATTGCTGCTGTTTCTATTTCAGGACTGATAGTTAAGTAAATTGTGCATTTGAGCAGGGTGATCCAGAGCATCCTTGCTTGTTAGTTTGCCTAGGGCTGGCCTGAAGGATGAAGTTCTTGGTAGAAGGGTGAAGCGCACCTCAGCTGATGGATTGGGGGCATCAGGAAGGCATCAGGAAGAAGGCCAGAAAGGCTTTCAAATATCTTCCTAATCTACATCTCCCATTTGATAGTTCTCTCAGGAGTAACTGCCTGACTTGCTTACAATTAAAAAAGTGCTTTTTTCATAGCCGTCTAAAAACTGCTTTGGCTTGTTCCAGTTTAGCTATCTATATTCTCTATGTCAAGATGTGAAACTTTTTTTTCTCTCTCTCTCTTTCTCTCCCTATTTATTTTTTACTGGATATTTATGTGGCAAGTTATCCGGTGGGTGCCCTATCCTGCCTTATTCTCTGTACAGTTGGATCCAGCCTGTTTTCACCTTGTAGTCACTATTGGGTGGAATGAGGAATCCTGGAGCCAGAAACATTTCGCCTTCCAACATTTCCATGCGGATGTATTCACCGAGGTAAGTCCGACACAATCTGCGGTCCCAGTCATCAGTAATATGTCCTCCATACATGATTTCACCAAAGAGATACCGTAAATCATCCCATGGAACCTAGAGAGTAGTGGACAATATTCATGACTGTGATATTAGCAGGTGGACCTTTAATCCTTGGTTCATAATAAAAAAGGCATGCAGCTTTTTACTTGACTATAGCCCCAGGGTGGCTTCCACAACCCAGCCTGTGGTGTTGCGACTGGAACTCCCAGAATTCTTAGAGTGTACAATATGTTTTTTTCAAATAATACTTTTCCCCCCCAGAAAATGAATGGTAATATAAAGAATATTTTATTTCAGGACTGCAGAAATATTTATCTTGCTGACACTCATTTGAAGAAAATAAATGCCTTTTGGTAGCTGTGGGATACGCTTAATGATTTCAGGAGGCCTAAGGAGTATAGTTGAATCCCCATCGTCAGTATTTGTTATTTCGGTTTGTAGGGCTGTCCACTTGTCATGGGACTCTTAACAGAGTAAAGAAGATAAAATAAAAAATGCAACAGAAATTAATAAAAAGACATATGTCTTACTTTTCAGTTCCTGGAAGTCTACTTCATACAAAGCAGTTCCATGTCAAAAAGTGGAGAACTCCTTTTGACAAAGTCCAGAAGCCACAATAGTCCTCCCCTCAAAAGGAAAGTATGCTATCCGCAATGATACGCCGTCTTATTCTATGCTTCTTTATTCCTCACAATGTCATTAATCAAGACATTGGGGAAGCAGAGACTTAGTTACTATTTTATAACAGCATTAGCAAACAAATGAGCAGTTAAACAATCTTTACCCTCACGTTGGCCTCCAGGTAATTATACAGGACATTGATGGAAATGGTGAGATCTCCATTGTTAAAGGGGTAAGACCTGTTCCAACCTTGTGCTCCAAATTTCCTCCGTTCTGCTACCACTGCGTGGAAGTAGCAGAGGGCAAAGAGAATACACTTAAACTCAATTTCCTTGGTGCACATTTCCAGGGTATCCTAAAGGGGGGCATAGAAAGCAAAGAGGCTTTTTGCACAAAATACAATGCTATCATTTCTGTTACATTGCTTATTGCTGTACAGGTAGCCCTCGATTTAGGACTACAAGTGAGCCCCAAATTTCTGTTGCTTAAGCAAAACAATTGTTAAGTGAATTTTGCCCCATTTTGCAAGCTTTCTTGCCACAGCCGTGAAGTGAATCACTGCAGCTGTTAATTTAGTAACGGTTATTAAGTGAATCTGCCTTCCCCATTGACTCTGCTTGTCAGAAAGACACAAACAGTATTCACATGACCCTGGGACTCTGCAACCATCATGAATATGGGCCAGTTACCAAGTGTCTGAATTTTGATCACATTACCATAGGGGTGCTGCAACAGTCTTAAGTGTGAAGAACGGTCATAAGTCACTTTTTTCAGTATAGTTGTAACTTTGGTCAAAAAACAAATGTTTGTAAATTGAGTACTACCTATAATTCAGGTAAACGGCTCAGAAAACCCTGGGAGATATACATTAAATTCCTTTGGCTGTAATCCAGGATAGTTCTTCTACACTAGGCAAACCCTCACTCTTTACAGGACACCCACAAGATCCTGTCACTCAAGCACTCTCATTTTATCTCCATCAGAATGCAGAATGCTTCCTGTTTTCAGGAAAACGGAGGAACAGCATGATTTCTTAAGGCTGCCTTTAGGGCTACTCATCCATCACTTTAATAGGATTTTAATTAGGCACTAATATATTGGGAAGAGGGCCCCACATCTTATGTACTCATTATAGTTTTATGGGGAATTCCATATTGTAACCACAATCTTTTTAAAGTGCTATTGTAATTGATGTTAGTTATCTGGCCATATCCTTCATAATTAAAGAGAGGAATAGTACCATATCTTTATATTATAATTTTAAACACAATATTTTCCAGTTATCAATACAAATCATATTGTAAAAAGTGGTAATGACTTCATATAATAACAATAATAATAATAATAATGCAAAACAAACAAAAACATCCTTCCCTTAAAAACCTAGCACTGTAGTAGTACAGCAATCTGCCAACCTTTCATTTAAAAGTAGAAATATACTTCTTTGCTAATTAAAGTATGGGCTTAAAAATAAATGGTTTCCCTCAGCAGGGTTACAGAAGCCGCAAGGCAGGGGTGTCAAACTCAATTTCATTGAGGGCCGCATCAGCATTGCGGTTGCCCTCGGGGCTGGGTGTGTATGGCCAGGGTGGGCATGGCCTACTGGGTGGGCGTGGCCAGCTCTACATCGTTCGCATCAAGGGTGCCTATGGGGCCCTGGGCAGGAGTGGGACAGATCTGAGGGTCTCTGGCAGGAGGAGGGTCTCTGGGCCAGGGCCAAGGCAGTGGGGGCTGTTCCCTCACTGTTTCCAGGATGGCTTCGCGGGCCACATGAAACCACTTCGCGGGCCAGATCCGGCCCCCAGGCCTTGTGTTTGACATGTCTGCCATAAAGTAAATTTGAAATAGCCTCACTCACAGAAGCTAGGTATAAAAGGGATGTTGTAGGATGGATGTAAAATACTCCTCCTATTGTGGAAATTCAACTGGGAACCTGCAAAAGCAGAGCAATGACAAAGGCATTTTCTAGAGTCAGTAATCTAAAGCCCACTATTGGTCTAAGAAAATACTGCACTCGTGAAAATGCCCAGGGTATTGGGAACACCACCATTCCAATTCTTTTTAGAGAATTCAGTTACTGTACAATTCTGACAGAATATTCAGCAGTGGAAAATTAAAAAGAAATCAGAAGCAAGGAAGAGTAGACCAAAAGGCTGCCACGAAATCCTACCTGTGGCTATTAAGTCTCCAGCTATGGTTAGCTGATATCCCAATTTGCCTTGTCCCAATTTTTGGCTGAACCTTATAGTTCTTAATTTCTTTAGTATGTCAGTATCTTCAGACTATTTACTACCACTAAAGCCCTTGTTTTAAAATTCGAGATCTGGATTCTATTATCATGTGTACCTGCTTTTTCAGTTTCAGTATTTTAGCCAGAAGGAGTCACAGTTCTGATATACAGAATGGGAATGGTTCTCCCAGATTCTGCCAGAAGCGAGGGAAGGAGTAATTTTAGGATCAGGTTTGACCTCAGCTGTGTTTTTGACATAGTGACAGTTCTTCTAAGCCAGGGGTCTTCAAACTTGGCCCTTTTATGACTTGTGGACTTCAACTTCCAGAATTCCTCAGCCAGCGATGCTGGCTGAGGAATTCTGGAAGTTGAAGTCCACAAGTCATAACAGGGCCAAGTTTGAAGACCCCTGTTCTAGGTACTCATCTTGTTATGATGTTTTCTGTCACTTGGCTCTTCATAAAGGTCTAAAAATTTACTTAGGCACACAGAAAAAAGATAATCTAAACTTGAAGGAAATAAGTAGCACATGTGCAGAACACAAAGGCTGTCCTAATCTCCAGAAGCGAAACAAGACTTTAGTATCTGTTCTAACCAATGAAGTGCTGTAGTCCTCCCAAAATAAAGAAAACCAATGGTTGGGTATTTAAGAAGTATGACTTGAGGCCAGAAAGGAATAACAAATTGGACAGATGAGTCTGTTTACCTGTGTAAAGAGGTCGAGGGCTTTGTGTAAGTTGGCATGCATGCCGGTTGGAGGCTCATTTGTGATTTTAATGGCATTTTCTAGCAGGCCCTGAGGAATAATGTGAGAGTCTGGAGAAGGAGCAGGTTCGGCACTCATAAATACGCGGTAGTCGTTGTGACTCCCTATGCTGTAGCGTTCAACTTTCTTATCCAGTGTGCTCAGCCACTTGGATACCAGATGTATATTCTGCAAGATAATAGAATTAAATGACTTAGCACTGAGGAAGTTTAACCTTTTTTTTTTTGGTCTGAGCCCACTCTGGCAATGACTGGACTACTGCTACTTTAAACTGCCCTTGTCTCCTGTTCCAAAGCTTTGTCCTCCTCTCGTAGAAATCTTTTGAGAAAATGCTCAGTCTCCTGCATTATGAATCTGCAGTAGGGCAATTCTTCGCTGACTCTGTTATGTGTTTAAAGTTGCCTGCACTGAATGCATATTATCATGTGTATGTTATTTATAATTTCTTCTCCATGTGTAATATGCCTGCCCAGAGCAGCACCTGATTTCTGTTTAAAAAGTAATACTGTAATGTAACTATGTGTGCTTTTTGGACCAGCCTTGTTATTGAAAATGCCCCACCTTCTGAAAAACAGAGGGAAGGGGTGTATTCACATTATGAACTTAGCAAATTTATCTAAAATGTTGGATGCTTCCGCCCAAAGGTTGCAACAGGGTCCCTGGCATGTAGTGGTGCGGTTGCCTTGTGACAGCCTCTGCTGGTGTGCATTCTGCATTTTTAGACAAAGCATAAGCAGCAAATATTTATTGTGGGCTTGTTTTTGGATCAGAATGCAGACAGCTTGTGCAATCTGTGTGGACTATGCATTGACTAATTGTTTAATCATGTAGGAAAGGGAATAGTATATGGAATCAGTGCAGCTGACAAGTCTAGGAACTGTAAACAGGAAGTCTATGGGTATTCAATACCTGAAGAATGACCCAATGTCCCTCTACTGCAGCCACATCCAGAGCGTGTTCGGCCACAACCTCTTGTCCTTGTCCCAGGGACACATTATGGATTTTCCCATTGTCTATGGCGAAGCCAAGCTTTTGACCTAGGAGCAATAATACAGTTAAAAAGCTGCACGTGTTGATTGCTTGTTCTTGTTCTGATTTCCTTGTGCATTGAACATGTCTCTATGTAATTATCTGTAAAATTAATAACAGTGTTGTCTGTCTGTGAACTGCACCAGCCAATGTCTTATTGGCTATATGGGACATTTATCAGCAGTGCTATATGAACATACCTAGGGCTTCAACATCCTTCAGTGGATCCACTCCAGGAGAAAGAATGAAAAATATTGGTGTGGATGGACTGCTTTCTTCATAGGATTTTGAGAATTCAACACTTCGTCCTTCAACAAATTTACTTCCCATCTTCTCTTCCACAAAGTTTCTGAGAAAGTCATATTTTTGGAAAGGGAGGGACGGAGTGGGACAGAAAAGAAGGAATAGAAACAGCCAAATACATTATTAAAACAAACAGAGTGTGGGGAATTATCACCTCATTTAGCTTCAGTTACAGGGACTTTAGGTTGTTATCCTGTCAACAACTGCTTAAGAGTAAGTTCTACTGAATTCCACCAGGCAGATTTAGACACACACATGGGCTTACACGGATAGAACAGAGATATAAATAATTGAGATTGGCACTTTCTCCACTGAAAACTGATGACAGAGACGCTCTACACGTAATAGCACTGGAAATGGCAATGTCCAATGGAATCCAGTAGTATTTCTCTAATACATTATTAGTATGAATGGTTTTACAGTAAGCAACATAGTGTCCTCCAGGTGTTTTGGACTACAGTTCTCCAGATCCCTGTCTGCTGGTCATGCTGCTTGAGGACCACAGGTGTAATCCAAAAAATCTGATTAGTTATCCCTGTCCTAAAGAAAACAAGTTGCTATTAGCACTTTTTTTGCAAATATAAAGGAAATACATTTTACACTTGAGCCCCTAGCAACCAATCTTGAGTGGGATTTGTACTATTAATTTTAATAGCAGAAATGTGTTATTCAGTTCTTGCAGTGGGTTAGATTAGTCATGTATGAGCATGAAAAATTGAGGTTTTTCTTTGTATTGTTAAAACCACAAAATAACTATAATTATGAGACCAAGTAAACAAACCACCAAATAAAACCTAGTTGACCATTTGCAACTGCTCCTATTTATGTATATGCTTGTATTCTTTCAGAATTATCAGTCTTTCATGTCAGCACAAGCTTTCTGGAATTGTTGATGAACACAATCAGGTCTGACTGAACCCTATTGCCCCTGTGTATGTGTTGCTATCTGCAAGATGGACATGTTTGTTGTTTGCTTTTGAACCTCTGGACTGCACCAGCCCATGTCTTCTTCTTGACTGTCTAGCAGGAAAAAGGCCAGAGTAGACCAAAAGACTCAGGTCCTTGGAATAACATGCCAAGTTATAATATGAGCTGCTCCACATGACAATATTTTCCAGGCTCCAAGTGAAGCACCCTCACATTTCCTATTTTCCAAGCCTGTAGAAGAAAACATGATACATACTTGACTGCATAGGTCATGCGGTCTGGCCTCATGCATCGCATCATGCACAGCTTTTGTAGGGCTGTCTTATTCTTCCACTCTTTCGGGAAAACTTCCTTTTCAGGGGTCTCTGATTCTACAAATTTTTTCCATCGCTTAGCGGAGCCTTCAATATCACTGTCCAGGTTTTTGAATTCGTCCATTTCAGAAAGTACCTGAGGATACAGCAGCAACAGCAGATGAAATGCTCTCTAATGCTTCGCCCGTGAATGGCTAGTTAAATCTCTTGTGGTAGTTCTTATCATTCTCCATCTATGTTCTAGATGTGTTGTAACAGGAAGAAATGAAGCATCTCAAATATTAGTAAAGTATTAAAGGGGATAAGGAGCTGCTTTGCATATTGTAATAGCAGCAATGGCAGACTATTATACAACCTCTGTTGGCGAAAAAAACCCCCAAAACCTCAGCTAGCTCCTGCCGGGAAATTCCTGACTAGTCTCGCTAACCTCTTCCTTTTTCAAAATGTGGGGGGGAGGGTACCAAAGGATCCGCTGTCCTTGCCTTGGACAACATAATTAAGGGAAAAAAGTAGCAGGGACACTGGTGGTGGGGAGTGACCATGTGATGTTAAGAGTTCTTGATTCTAAGGGGAACTAAATCTGCAGGTAGTCAAATGCAGACCATATCTTGGTATTTTAAAAAGTTCCAATAAAGGACAACTTTTTCACCTCCAGATGTACAAAATTACTAAGGCATACTTTCCATGGTTTCTTTAGCTTTATCCATTTAGACATTGTCACTTTAATGTAAAATATCCTCAAAAGACAGTCAGTTCTAATAAATAATGGGTTTCTTGTAAATGACACCCCCTCCCCCAGTAACCTGCAGTTGCCAGACATGGAAGAGTATTTACACTTAAAGAAACAATTTATCACAAACCTACGTTAATGAGTATGATGTGCTTATCCAAGTACAACAGGTTTTCCATTGTAGTCCTTAACAGGACACAGCCATTGCTCTGGGATTAAAATAACCCTTGGCCTAATGCTAGTCTTGGGAGTCTAATATATTTGCCACTATGGAAAAATGGTCTGGAGGTGGACCAAGGTCAATAATATCCAACAGGATAAACTGATTTTGCCAAGCTATGATGTAATACTACAACTAATCAATAATGAAGGGTCCATCTAGGTCTTGGTCTTGCCTGAACAGATTTGAATAGTTTGGACTGATGCAGATTTGGTATTAGAATTTATTCAGAACTAATCCATATCTGTCCAGCCACTACATGGGTAACAAGCTGGTTGCAAACTACTTTTGAAGTCAACGTTGTAAAATCATCCCTATACCATGTTTCCCCGTTGCGTATCTTACTCCAGATCCATATCTCACCTGTTTTTTAAAACTGATTATAAAGAGGGCCTACAAAAAAAACATGCACTGTCTAGCACCTGATATTGTGACTAAAGTTCATATATATTATGGTACAGTACACTAGTACAGTAATGACCTTCACACTTTTCGTGGATCCTTCTAAGTTACTAAGAAGCGCTTAGACTACAAATAGTGGTTTTGAGCAAACCTTAATTCCACCCCATCCTTGACCTAATAAGAATTCTACTGGAGACGTCAAGCCAGCTTTAAAGGGAAAACGTAGAAGAAAGTCTAGTTCCACTGGATTCACTTCTTTTTTTACCAACAAGACCTAGGGAAGATGAGAATATTTAGGAATGTTACAAATGATATACCTTACTTCAAACAAACAAATAATAGCTGCTGTGGCTCCAATGTCAGATTCATGTATCTTCCATTTTACTAATTTCCAGAGATGGTGAGCCTACATACAAGGACAGGATCTAAACCAGAGGGGGCTGGTTTGGGTATTCTGGGGAAGGTAAGCAAATGCAGGTCTTTGTATTCAAGTAGTCCTCAACTTACCTATTTGTTCAGTAACCATTCAAAGTTACAGTAGAACTGAAAACATGATTTATGACTATTTTTCACATGAAAACATCTCCATGGTCATGTGATCAAAATTCAAATGCTTGGCAATTGTCATGTATTTATGAAAGTGGCAGCATCCCGGCGTCATGACCTTTTGACGAGCAATCAACGGGGAAGCCAGATTCACTTTACAACCGGGTTATTATAACTGCAGTTTCAGTTAACAACTGTGACAGGAAAGGTCATAAAATGGGGTAAGACCCACTGTCTTGCTTAGCAACAGAAATTTTGGACTCAATTGTCATAAGTTAAAGACTACCTGAGGTACTACCGTATTTTCCGGCGTATAAGACGACTGGGCGTATAAGACGACCCCCTACATTTCCTGTTAAATTATAGGGTTTGGGCTATTTTCAGCACCCGGCGTATAAGACGACCCCTGACTTTTGAGAAGATTTTTATGGGTTAAAAAGTAGTCTTATACGCCAGAAAATACAGTATTCCCTAGAACTGGATGCATTCAGAGCATTGAAGATAATTTATAGCACAAATGTCTCCTTGGGCTGTCAGTGAAAAAGGGGTGTGTGTGTCACATTGATGCTATTGGCCGTGCCAATGTTGACCTTACTTCCCTAGAGTACAATACTTAATGAGCTTTTCTTAATTGCAACACTGAAAATATATAGCCAAAATGATCAATAGGCTAATTGGCTGGGAATTATAGTCACTGTCGTCAAATCTAGAGAACACCTGGCTGGATAAGTATTTCCACTCTGCCTTCTGCTTTAATCTTTCATGGCTAACTGCCTTCCAATTCCAGTTGCTTCATTTATGAGCGTTTTTTTCGTACATGAATTTTCTTGAGAAACTCTTTCCCAACTTATTTTGCAATAACACTATTCTACTTCTGCACTCTCTATTACAGGGTGATCCTTGCCCTCCTGAGGACCTTTATTCTCATATGCAAAATATTCTGTCGCTTGGTTCATGCATCAGATCACACTATCATGTGGCTTGACTGTGGCTAAGCGACAGTGTAAATCCAGCCACTGTGGTTGATGGCTTAGCATGCTGTGTGAACGCAGTTCACTGAACAAGCTATGACAAGTAAATCATGTGTCAACTTAGTTACTACTACTCTACAGAGCCAACAGTGATATTTTCAATATAATAGCAACTTTTCTACAAACGTACGCCCTTTTTATCAAGCAGGAGAAAAATACTTTTTGTCCAGTATCATCCAGTCACTTTACCTGAAAGGCAACCTGGGCTAGAAAAATAAGTTTGTCTCTCTCAAACAGTCCCCGAGCTGTGTACATGAAAACTGAATAGGTGATCTCATCCGTAAGGTTGATCACCCTGTGTTTCACATCTTCTGCTGGAGCTGTACGCTGAATGGCTTTCTCAAACACGACGTTGAAAGCCTGAACAGAAAAAACAGGAAGAAAAAGAAGAAGCCAAAATGCAAAACTGTGTGGGGTTTCAGGCAGACGTCCTGCTTTGTATTCCGGAACAGACAGACACAAGCAAGATGCCATCCTCAAAAACATGAAGGGGTTACATAGTTGGGCGTTAGCAAAACAAAAGGCCCAAGGTTTGACTCCCTGGAAGATTTTTTTCCCCATTGCATCTGAGGAGTTGCTTGGCTCTCAGTCATTCTTCCTTATCATGGACAAAGAGTCCCAATGGGCAGCTATAATGTTTTTGCAAAAAAATCTGAGAGTATTTTGGACTCCATAAGGGCAGAGGGAGCTATTTTTCTACAAAAATAGAACCAATCACTATCCAAACAGCCTGTTCTACTATTAGTTACCTTCAGGGAGAACTGATAGATGGGGTTGATTTTGTTCAGGTCATTTAATATAAAATACAACAGGGATGCCCTTTCTGCTGCTGGCCTGTAGTTCTCTCTGGCTTCATTAATTTGTATTTCAGTAATTTTAGCCTCTTTCACCTAAAAAAAAATAAGGAAAAAAACATTTTTTAAAAAATAAAAAAAATAGAGTACGGTATGTGATATCTAGTCGTGCTTTAGAGAATTGCAATGGTTTCTATATGACTTCGCTTTCACTGCTGGGTTGGTAAATCACAAATCCATTTCTCAGCACTATTGCTGAGGCCAGGACAGCATAGTGAAGTTGAACCAGCTAACTTACTTTTTGTTCTATTTCATTTGCTGTGCGCTTTGTGGTCTCTAGGTTTTCTACCAAGGCTGTATCTCCTAAGAAGTTTCCTGATGCAGCAGAGAGTCTGGCTAGTAAAGAGTCCTCTAGTTCCTTCAGGATGATCTTAAATTCATTCTGTTGTTTTGTGAGAGTAGCCTACACCAGAAACAGAGGGGGGGGGAGAGCTTTTGTTATTTATCAACAAATCTCCTTTCTTCCTACACCAAAGCTAGGCCATTTTCAACATGGTTCCTATCTTAGATGAGGCTACTGAGTAAAATGGGATATGAATTCTTGGATTCTACCATTAACACTTCATACATTTTAAATACACATTTATCTATTGTATTAGATGTGAAGACTACACACCAATGCCATTTCCCTTTATAAAACACTTGGGTTGTTGCAATCCTGGGACATAATAAACATTTTAAGGAAGAAGACAATCTGAACACTTGTTTTAGATTCTCTGCTTTTTTCAACTTGGTGCTTCCCAACTATGCTGGAGGTCAGTTTCCACAATCTCTGTCCATGCTAGCTGAGGTTTAATAAGAGTCAATACATCTGATGTACTATGAAGTTGGGAAGGCTAACTTAGACTATTTGATTTCCCTTGGAATTACTAAAATGACTATTCCATACTCTATAATTCGGATGCTCACAACTAGTAATGATAATATACCTTCAGTTCCTCTAAGTCAGGTCTTTCCTTAGCAACCACAGCAGCTAAAAGCTGGTCTTCCAAGCCATCCCTGGTAACCAAAAAGTTGATCAACGTGCACTGAGCCTGCATCTCTGGCTTATAGTGGGGATTGAAGCACTTGGTGTGCAGAATCAGGCGAAAGTTGGGATGGTACTCAACTTCCTTGTCTCCTATTTTAATGTATCTGGGAATAAGAGTTTTGAAATATGTGAAAATATTGCATAAACCAATGTAACTTACCTTTGCTTATATTCACTATTGACGGACACCATCCCACCATCTTTTTTATTATTTTAGCTTAGACTCAGCGATAGAAAATCAATCCTTTTTGTCTACAACAGATGGTTCAATACACAGGGAACTGCTTATCAGGTCAGATCATCAATTCATTTAGTTTAGGATTGTCTATGTAGACTGGGAGTCATTGCCAAATGCTGAGCTAGTGCTATTGACCTGTGCTTCAGTCGGCAGAAAAGTGTAGTGTTTTCTTCAGTTGCTGTCTTTCCACACTGTCAATCTTTATCCTGTGCCAACCGCTTGTTTTGGCTTGCTGCCCAATGGTGGTATCCCGATTCCAGCCACTCAGGTGGAAAGCTAATGGTAAAACTCCTTGGCTTTGCTCTACCGTCCTCCTTTTTGGAGCGCGCCAGCCACCTGGTAATCATACGCCAGTCAGGGCAGCGATGCAGTGATGGGGCTTGGAGCGATGGCAAATTTTGACGGGAGGCTGACTTGCCTGCCCGTTTGTCATGATGCCAAGACATCTATCAGAACCAGGGAAGTTCCGTGGTAAAGCAGATCTGGTATTTGCAAAGCCCAAGGCAGCAATCCAGACAGCTGAACTGCTGATCAGTGGGTTGGACAAACTGTGTGTTAAGGCAAGAAGTTTGTGTAGGTCAGATTTGAGACCAACACCTTTTCTTCTTTGTTGTGCAACTGCCCCTGGTCTGGCAGTCAGTTTTTCTGTGGCTTCTAGAGAACTGCTGGGTAACTTGGTGATAGCTGCTGCAGCCAGTTCTTTCTATCTGAAGAGAGAAAGGGGAAGAGCTGTGTCTTGTCAAATTGGCCAATAGAACATGCAGGCTGTTTACTAATTGCACTTCCAGCAGGACAGTTAGTAAAGTGTATTAGATTAAAGGGAAAACACTATTAAAATTGGCACAGCTTAGGATCACCTAAGGTGCAGTGGTGGGATTCAGCTGGTTCGCACCACTTCGGCAGAACCGGTAGCTAATTTTTTTGTTGCCCAGGCCCAGAATGGACTTCCGGAAGCAGCATCCACACAGAGAACCGGTTGTGCACATATTTGAATCCCACCACTGCTAAGGTGGCCTTATGATATAAGAATGAGATGAAAGCGATATCATGAGGCCATGGCAAAAGAATTTATTATGGTTAGATGAAAATAAAGGCAAATAAAGGCATTAAGTCTGGTTGCCCTGGTTTCACAAATGAATCTTTCTGCGTCCTATTCTGGAGATGCTGCAGGTGGAACTAGGCACTTTCAGCGTGCAAAGCAGATTCACTGCACTAAAATGTAATAGAGCAGTCACTCTCCATATCCACTCATGTTATGCAATACATTTTGGAAAAAAAGAGATTAATTAGGTAAGGTCAATATTAATGTGGGACATTTGAATTTGGAGGTTGGCAGTTGAAATGAAAACTAGTAGAAATAGTTTAAAGCAGAGTTGGATTTGTGATGTCAACCCACACAGGAGTGACAGATTTCAATACCCTTTTGGATAGATTCAGAGACATGAGCACAAACAGCACAATTTAAGAATATTTGCTGTCATTTTTTTCTGTTTGATTTTCATCATAGTAACTTGAATTATAGACATTCTAGAGCAGTTATGATTCAAAATGTGTAATTTGAAACAGGTCTGAAATGGAAGTAATTCTGTTCCCCAAATAGCACTCCCAGATTCCAGACAAGTCTCCTGTGCTGGGAAGAGATTTAGTGAATTTCAGTTAAAATACTTTGGGTGAAGATAGACCTAAAGTGCACTTATTTTTTTTTTTGCAGCTTGTTGCTTTGTGATGGCCAGGACAATATTTTTCTTCTCCTCTTGTGTCACCTCTAAATGGAATGAGACCAGTCCCATTCCATTGTTCAGTCTTGGTGATAGCAGCAGTCAACTTTGTGCCTACAAATGTAGATGTGGACAAAAGCCAGAAAATGATATGCAGGCCCAATTCTGAATTCTGAACCAGTTTAAAGGAAAGGGGCATGAGCATGCCATTTCTGAAATTCTTACTGCTGTCATAAATCCACTCATGGATAACCAGAGACACTTCGCTGCTTAAGGCAAAGGGCTGTATGGTGCTCCCTCCTGATCCTAAAAGGGGGCAGAAGCTAATGCAAATGGCAATGGCATACAACATCCGGATAAGGAATAGCATACTATCATTCACCAGACCTGAAAACAATGGGCTAATCTGGGAACTAATCTGGACAGATTGTGCAGTTTACACATTTTTGTAGAATAAATAAAAATGTGCAGAGGTGTTAAACAGCTATAGCCCTCTGTTGGTATTACATCTCAGTAAAACTCAGAAGGGTTCCAGATAAATATCTCTTAGACCCTAGAATGCACTAGGACAAGATGTTTGCCTAACCCACTGGTGGCAGCAAGCCTCCAGCAACATAAAAGGCAAAAGGTCTTCAGTATGAAATTGATTAGAGTCTTGTCAGTGGCAGGCAGCAGCAATAAGCCACATATGGTTCTAATCAATTAATTAAGATTGTTCAGTGTGTTAACTTGCAATTAGCACTTGTTAGGGATATGCTGAGAAAAAACATCTGAGAAATAGCTTGTTTAGGCGTTCTCTCAGCTCTCTAAGGAGGGGAGAAAAATGGTACAGAACAATGTATACTTACTATAATGGTGAACATCTGACAGGGAGAGGGAGAGGGAGAGGAAAGGGAGGGAGAGGGAGAGAGAGATGCTGCAAAGGTCCTTAATGTGGGCATTGGTCACAAAATCACTTTTTTATCACTGTCGTAGTTCTGAACAGTGACTGTGCTGTTGGAAGCAGTCAGTAAATGAGGGTTTTCTGTCATACTTCATCACTCTAAAGGTTTGGTGAGGTGGCCTCTCTGGTCACTAGCCAGTCACTCACAGCTGTTTCATTCTCAGACTTTATTTTGTGCATTAGCATTTGTTTCCTGAGTTCCTTCCCCACCTATCTCTCCACTCCAGCTATCTCTAGGCTTCCAACAAGGTAGAGAATAGCTTCTTCACTTTATTTGGGGAAGACAAGCAAGTGCATACTTGCAGTTCTGTATGAACAATACTTTTCATTTTAGAGTTAATGAAAAGTACTGTTAATGAAAAAATGGACAAAAGTGCCTGTTCTTCTTCCCTCAATAACTTAACAGAGATCTGCTTTCTTCTTCTTTATCAAATGGTTGGAGATAAGAATACAGTGGCGGTGGCTCTTCAGCATTCTCAAAAGAGAGTCATATAGTGCGAGTATAAAGTTAAGGATTTATGTTGTGTCCCCTCTTTGATTATCTTTCTTGCTCTTTGTTTTAAGAGTTTGCTAATCTGAGGTCACCTGCTTCTGCTTCTCTTCCAAAATGCACATGCACAGAACAGGCCGTACCAGTTTGGTATGATGGTTAAGACACTAGGCTAGAAACCAGGACATCATAACTTCTAGATTGACCTTAGGAATAAAGACAACTGGATGGCCTTGGAAGGTCATCACTTTCATAGCCTTAGAAAAGAGGAAATGGCAAGCCACTTCTGAAAAATCTTGGCAAGAAAACTGGAATGAATTGTCCGGATAGTCTCTGAGAATTAGACATAACTGAATGAAAGAAAAAAAATGTTTTTACTGTAAATAAATTTTCTGTTGCTGTAACCATAAAATATGCTTCACTAATCTTTGCTTGAGTCAAATTACCACTCTTAGAACAACTAAGGCATACACACAGGTTGCATCGACTTGCAACCTTCCAAACTGGGTTGCAAAGGACAGAGTACAAAGATACAACCAAGGGCTGTTGTGGCTGCAAATGCACGTACCTTCCTTTCTTGATTGTGTTTCGGCCTAGCAGAGGATCCAGCACAGGTTCTATTGTCTCTCCAATATTTTCAATAAGCAGTGTATCTCCATCAGAAACTGCTTTTTCAATGATATCTAGGTAGCTGTACAATTGATAATAAATCTTTAGTGTGTCACATGGTCTCTTGAGAACAGAAAAACTCTTCTTATACCCTACTGAAAATGAAGTTAAATGTGTTTTCATAATCATGTGCAATGGAGATGCATGCTGAGAAAAGGAGCTTTATCAGGGCCACTGAAATAGATGTCACAGCACATACGAAAGGATGACGTGAGTGGATTGAGTGGGGATTCAAGTGAACAGACAAACAGTGGCAGACATGCACAGCACGATAGAAAAGCCGCCATGGACTCCTCACACTAATTAACTATCCTAATTAACTAATTAACTATTAGATGAAATAGCCAATTAAATACTGAATTGTAGAATGGCACTTTCTTGTGTTTTTCTGTTTGGTTAATCAATTTAATCATTTTATTTATATGGACTTGTCATTGCTTTGATGTGAGTCACCCAGAGTCACGTAAGCTAGATGGGAGGTCATATAAATTTAAATAGATAAATAAGCCCAGACTCGTATCAAATCTAGAAGGACCCAGAGAGGAATTTGGGCAGAAGAGTTGTAAAATTTATGAAATCCACCTGAATTAATTGGACTAGTACATAGGTTAGAAAAATATAAAACAAGGCAAGTAGGCAAACACAATAACAAAGCCATCTAAGAAGTGAGTCCTTGGATATGCAAAGACCTGTGAATGACACAGTCTGAAACTAGAAACTGACTACCATGTTGGAGTTCACACATTATATGGTAAAAGTTATCTAGCCCAGCATGGCAAGTGACCGTGACCACAACTGCTATAAGAAAAAGGGTTGGAAAGAAGACGTCTTGTGTAGATGCAACCATCTGGATCGCATCTGTCTTCCTCTCTCCTGTTTCTTGATTAGTTATCCTGGTGGAGTTGGGGGAAGCATGGGGAAGCAAAAGGTCTTTGTGTGTAAATAATAAAGCTAGAAGATTAATGAAGAATTATTTGTGGATAAAATGTCATTAGGGGTGAATTACTTGCCTATCCCAGATCCCAGAAATGTTGCTATGTCACTGAAAGATGTGCATGTTCCCCACCTAAACTCTATTGATCAAGGCTCCAGTCAACTCAAGGAGCCTGTTCCCAGCCATTCCCTAGATGTGGAGCATTGCAAGCGAGGAAAATTGATAGTGTGGGCTGTGATGGGTGTTACAAGGAAGATTGACTGAATGTAAAGAATGTAAAGAGGCTAATTGTGGGCTGTGATGGGTGTTACAAGGAAGATTGACTGAATGTAAAGAATGTAAAGAGGCTAATTATAATACTCCCAGAATAGTTGCAAGCAAAATGAGGGGGCATCCCAGATAACCTGAGAGCAGAGCAATTCCTGTTTTTTTAAGCCTGTAGGCCATTCTTTTAGAATAAAGTCCAAACTGAACAGACTAACTCTAGTTGACCTTTTCTGTCCAAGCCGGATGGCTTTCAGATCTCGTCCATGTTTGTTCTTGATCCATTTGATCCCTTGAAGCTGTGCATCCACGATGAGTGGCCAACGTTCTGTGTTGCATAGAATTGTTGCATTTTCTGTAGACATACGGTCGCTGGGGAGCCCCTGGTTGTTCCAGGTTGCTATATCTGCATCATCTGTTAACAGGGATAAAGGATCCAGGCCAGAAGTAATAGGGATTGGTACCTATTATAATGTTAAGATAAAAATGGACTGTCAGGATAGAACAGGCACAGCCTATGTTCAGGAGTGAATTAGATTTTGACAAGGGTCTCTGAACATAAAACAGAGCTTCACTACCTCCTTGCTTATCTGATACTATCTCACTTGTTATTGGAAAATCAAGTGTTGGTTCAAGGCAGTGCTGTAAAGCAGCAGTTCTCTAAAGGGGTAGATGAGCAGAGAGAAAGGGGTATCAAGGGAGATTCAGGGTCAAATGAGAAAGCCCTGGAGATTGGATAAGAAGATTCACAGGTCAGGGGCTCCTCACTAGTTTAGACAAATAAGATGACATAATGGTTAGAAAGAACCATAGGGTTTTGGGGTTTTTTAATAGCAGGAATAGCCTGCAGGAATAACACCTTGTCCTCAGGATCTATAATCTCTTGGATCTGCTGCATCCTTCACTGCCTTCATTACCTCATTATTTTGATGTAATGCATCTATTATGGCAAAACACTTGGGGAGATATGATGCTTCAGTATTTTTCACCCTTCAAATCTATCATCTGAAGAGAAGCAATGGTGATGGGAATATGCCTTCTAGCAGAGGCATCTTGCATGCGACTCTCTCTAGGAAGGTTTGGTTGGTACCAATGTTAATGTTCATATTTTTAAGGCATGAAGCAAAGATCCTTTCATTCCTCAAGGCTCTTCATCACTTCTTTGCTATTACTTCTGCAAAGATCACTTTGAGGCTCCTCCTCTCTGTGATCAATTGTTTTAATGGGTTGTTACAAAGTGCCCTGGAGAATAAAAGCAGAGGATGATGTTTTCTTTCTTGGTCAGCAAGCCAAGAAATAGTCAGAGTTAGAATTTATAGTCTGAAGCTGGGCATAACCCGAGGAGCCTCTACTTGTAACCTAAAGCCACTAGGATTAGAAGCCAGACAGATTCACTGAAACAGCATTCATTTTCTGGAACAGGCATTTACATAGACTTACCTTCAACTGCTTTAAGTAAGGGGTCCAGAACTTGTCCAGTAACTCGCTCCTATACTTTTTGATAAAATACCCAACATAGGAAACAAATGCAGTGATCAGTAGCACATCCCCGCACAGAGTCTTTCCTTGTTCACTGAAATTTTCCACCGATTCAGCCCAACGCACATTTTCAGATGCTAATCCACCAACAAGCCTTAGGAAATATTCCAAAAGGAGAGAAAGATATGATTAGGACATGTGAGGCTTTAACCCAACCTGGTTTGATCAGCAGTATGAATATTCCAGTAGAAGAATGTATGTAGCTCAGGGCTGAACTGCAGATTCCTTGGTGCTCTCTGAGATTGGGTGTTTACTTGCAGGCGTTTCATTACCTGAGTAGGTAACATCATCAGTGCCAGGGAATGTGGGGTTTGTAATAAACCACATTTATACTGTACCATTATTCAAAAGAGACAATAAAAAGGCTAGGGAGGAAACAAAAAGATCAGAACTACACTATCAACCTACACCCAGATAACGAGGGATGAACACTAGGAAACCGTCAAGCAGAAAACAACGAGCTCCTCAAGGAACTACCAAGAAGAAAACCACCAACAACCATAGCCTATCATAAGGTACTCAGCAAAATGACCAACTATTTTTTCTTCATTGTGGGGGCTGCCCTCAGTTATTGTGCTCTTTGGAAAGAACAATCTGGCAATCAGTGTCCCCCTCCCGCCTTCAGCCACTGTGAAATATGATGTATAAAACCATAAACAATCTCATTTGAAGCAAGCACTTCCTGCTAAGTTCTGAAACCACTCAAGTTTCTCATCATGAAAAGAAATCAGGGAACACATAACAGCAGGATAGATCTGAAAGGCCACATAAGTCACATCCAGGCCGTGACTTTTGTGAAGATACATAAGCCTTAGTGAGAGATGTTTAACTCTTTTCCTTGGTGATGTACTCTGTGGCTTCTGGCAAGGGGCAGACTGATGAGAGGAGAGAGAACATTGCTTGCTTATGAACCAACAGCTTCTCTAAACAAACCACTCATCTTTGATTCATGCTTTCTTTCTTTTGTAGTATTTCATTTTCAGGAAATGGTTCATAGCTTGCTGAGAAGCTGAACAATGTTCTTCTTACCAGCTGGGACTTCCAGCCAGTTTGGGACAATCGAGCTTCCTAGTGATTTCTCATACATTCCGATTCACAAGAATTTTTTTTAATTTTTTTTTAAAAAAAATTGATATGAATACACAAAAAGTTTGAAGCTTTCGCAATTTCTGTCTGGTTTATAGTATTTAAGATTCATATTAGGCTATTTCTGATCTTCCCGAAATGTGGTTTAAATCCTTAGAATTCAGATAAGGAATGTCATGTACCCTAGCCATGATTAATTGCAAACAATACTACAGTTTGGTGTAGCAGAACAAAGACCATCTTCTTTTGAAGGCTTACAAGAATATAGATATTGTATTCTGTCTCTTAGAAATTTTGGAAGGCATACAAATTAGAGTTAATGATATAGGAAAACCCTAACAACTTTCCCATACCTGCATGTTTTTTAATACTATGAAACAAATACTTTTAGAAATCATATTTAAGCCCAGACTTATCCCCAAGAAAATTAAGATTTACTTTTTTATATAAATATTTTATTAATTTTCTAGTTTTACAGTCAAATACTTAATAGACAACAAGTTGTCTGGGTCCATTAGTAATTCAGTGGTATATGTTAACTTCTTCAATCTATATCCAATATTACACCATCAAATGTTTCCTCTCTTCTTCAAGTAGTACCTGTTTTCCCACACTAGGCAAATACAATTGTATAATACCCATTTACAAGAGTCAATCTGAATAGAAAAATGGGCTCAAATAGAAACTTTCTTCCTATAACTGCTGCTTCAGAGACATTGGCAGGCCCTTGCCCTACTTATGGGTTTCAGTTTTTAAAAAAGAGGAAGATCAGTCATGGACCTCAAGTGGTTAGGGTCATTCTGACACAAGCCAACTATGGCAATTAACCAGCATTAACCCAGAGCACCCTTGGAAGTATTTAGTGACTGTGTACCTGTTAGCCAATGAAATTACTCTGTTCGTTGCATCAGCCTCTTGTTGGCATTTGATTTTCGCCGCTGTGGCCTTTTCAAATTCAGCAGTCAGATTGGCTAAATTGGCATTTAGATCCTTTCAAACAAAAAGTTTGCAGTTATGTGTAGGGAAATGACGAATTAAAGTGATGTAATTTCTTCCCATATTAATGAGACAATAGTTTGGCTAAAACAAATTGGTTTAAATTGAGCATTTACGTACAAGCTGGTTTCGAAGGATGAGTAAATGCTGCATCATGTAACCAGATCTGACAGGGGAGTAACATCAATTCATCACAAAAAAGCAACAGCTACTCATATGATTACAAAAAATAAAGACACCCCCAGTTGTTGTTGGAAATACTTACAATTATGCAATAATTTTGGAGGCTTCACAGATCTAACATGTTTATCAAAATGATGAAAAAGGGGTCATGCTATAATCTCTGACCCTTTTGTATGTGTGTACAACATCACAATGTGCACAGGAAAAGGGGCAGAGGCTGTACTGTCTGTCGATCTGCTTTCATAATCACCCACCATCATCAACCCTCCATTGCGCATGTCTCTGAATAGTCTTCAGACAGCAAATCCTAATTAAACATAATTTACCAGTAATTATTGCAATAATTTTGTCAAGTAAAGTTGTCTAAAACTGTGAGGAAGAAAAGGCTGCAGCAATGGGTGGTGATAGATTAGAAAGAAGACGAAGAATGAAAATGTAAGGGAGGTTTATAAAAAGACAACCAGTTTGGAAAAAGAACCGATTTGGTGTAGAGGTTAAAGGCACAGGGCTAGAAACTGGGAGACTGAGAGTCTTATCCATACAGATAGTCCTCAACTAATGACCACAACTGAGCCCAAAATTTATGTTGCTAAGTGAGACATCTGTTAAGTCACTGTTGCCCCGCCCATTTTGCAACCTTTCTTGCCACAGTTGTTCAGTGGCTCATTGCAACCATTAAATTAGTAAAACAGTTGTTAAGTGAATCTGGCTTCCCCGTTGACTTCGCTTGTCAGAAGATCGCAAAAGCTGATCACATGACCCTGGGACAATGAGACCGTCATAAATATGAGTCAGTTGCCAATTGTCTGAATTTTGATCATGTGACCCCCAGGGATGCCACAACGGTCGTAAGTGTGAAAAACGGCCATAAATCAATTTTTTCCAGTACCATTGTAACTTTGAATGATCACTAAATGAACTGTTGTAAGTCGAAAACTACCTGTACTTTAGTCCTAAATAAGAGATGAAAAGAGATGGTAAATGAAATACCTCTTCAAGTCACACATAATGAAGGATTCAGAACGATCTGTATATATAACTTAGGTTCTGAATTAATCTATTTTCTGGATTTGCACAATATATTAAATAATAACATAACTAAAAGGGATAGGTTTGCCAACTATATGAACTAATAAAGTAAATGAAATAATAAAACAAATAAAACCAAGCAGAAAAATAAGCCCTACACCACTAAGCAAGGTTAAAATTAACTGAGCCTCACATGCAGTAGAAAAGAGCTCTTACATTCATGTTAACATCTGACTATTTTCTGTTGAAATAGATCCAGGGCTCAACAAGCTATTGATTAATCCAGGTTCCCCTTCACAACTAGTGTCCAAGTGGATGTGAGTTCATGCAAAGCCTGTGCTCACTTTTCTCTTCTGAATAAAAGGGAGGAGAAATTAATTCCTCTGGCTACATGGAGGAAAGGAAAGGAGAAATGCTTCTCATTTCATCGCTGCAAGCTTTCAAGAAGAGACTGGACTGCCATCTGTCAGAAATGGTGTAGGGTCTTCTGCTTGGGCAGGGGGTTGGACTAGATGACCTAAGGTCCCTTCCAACTCTTTGTTATTCTGAATTCATTTAGCTCAGGAATGGGTAACATGTGTCCCTTCAGACATTGCATAACTTCACCTTCCAGCATTCCACACCTTGGCTGGAGCTACAGTTATAGGTTAGCAAATTATGGAAAGCCATGGGATCAGCCCATCTGAACTGGGCCAGTACCGTAATACAGTTTTCATTTCATTTCATTCCATTCATGCGCAGGAGAATTCATGACTCAGAGTTCATGTTTATACCGGTTCTTGATCTGTATAGATACAACGGAATGTTGTTTGCATGCAATTGGTTTAATTGTGTAACTTTTGCCTAAATAATTAATTCTCTTGTTTGGCGCCAGCAGTGAATGTCAGCCAATTTGAACACTGACATCTACTTCAACAAGATGCCCTGGGGTCTGGCACATTATCCAAATGAAGTTGTAGCCTACTTACTGCAATCTTGTTTTTAATCATCGTGAGTTTGGCTTTTGCCTCTGCCAGTTCGGCATTAGCCTCTTCCAAGGCCTGCCGCTTAGGTGCCACATCACAATAGACTTCATAGAAACGAACAATGTTTAAGCACCAAGAACATAAACCAGATGCAGCTGTGGACTTGGAGACTATAAACTCAGGATCAAATGTTGGATCATTTTGAAATGGTCTGCAGAGAAAAATTCACAAAGCAAAATTGCAACTGGGGCAGAACAAGGACACCTTCACGTTTTATAAAGCAGCATATCACTTAAATGAACAAAGAAAAAAACCTGACCACATTTCTAATCTAAGTTCACCAAGGAACTACAAAGATGTCTGCTCTGATTCTAACAACTGTGATGAACAATGGCACATGTGATATTACAGTGCAAATCCCTGCTATTTTGCATTTACATCAAAATGCTGGGCATCAATACGTAAGTTAAAGGTTTTACATTCGGCATCCGAACATTTGATCACCCTTCAAATGTGTACGAACTGATCTTTGGAATCATGCTGTTTCTTTTCTAGCAAGTGAATTGGAGATTTAGACTACTATCACTTTCCAAGGAATGAAATTCAAGAAAAGTGTTCAAGTCTTAAAATTCTCTGATATCAATCACAGGCTGGACAAAATGAAAGCAGTTGAAGAGACAAAGGTGTTCCAGGTCATTTTTGAATGAGTGCAACAACAATAAGACTGCTATAACTCGTGCCACTATCCTACTTTTGCAACACACACACATGCACACTTTCATAAAATAATGTTATCCATAGGATAACTTTTAATTTTAAAAATGTTTAAAATACAGAAAAATCATCCCTGTTTAAGATCTGCTGTAGAAATATTGTTCCAGTTTTTGCTCGTTTGCTGCTAAATTCACAGAAAGATTTATACAACTGGTGTTTGTCTTTAAAAAGGAATACATTCTTTTATTAGGAAATTACATTTAGATACATAGCCTCTGTATTTGATCCAGTTATATTCTAAGCACAGCAAGTGAATGAAAGACACGTAGTCTGCTAGACAGCATGGAGCCTGGCACAGTATTTACTTTATTACTGGAGGGGAATTGTGTAAAGAGGAATTGTGAGGACAAGCATCAAGTACTGGAAGTGATGGGAATCCTGAGAATATCAGACTATCTAGGTATAGGCATGCTTGGAGGTATCAGAGATGGAATATAAAGAAGTCAAAAAGGGGAATCCCTCCACTAAAGATTACACTTATTGTCACTAGTGGTCAATAAGGTCAGAAGGCACAAAAAAGGCAATGTGCAATGAAGTGGATCTTCCCTCTCTTTCTTCCTATCTCAGCAAGTCATGGAAACTACAAAGATTGCCTCTCTCCAATGGTCTGTATTCTTCAGCAAATGAAAGGGCACATTTCAGCCTGGAAGGGCACACTTCAGGTCCTATCAATTAAAGATTGCAATCTTGCAGGAACCAGGAAATGTACCTGTTCTGTCATGGCCCCTGCCCTCTGGGATGCTGTACCATCTGAAACCAGATTGGCCCTAACCTGCTGCCTTTCTGGATATTGTCAAAAACCAGTTATTTGCCAAGCATGGGGGTAGTGAAGTTAGTAAAGCCTGGGTGGGTTAATATAGTGTTTATATATCCGCTGTGGAGAAATGGGCAGCTATCTATATCTAAATAAATAAAGTCGGAAAAATCCTTCTCTAGTTACTGCATCGGTCAATTACTGCCCACACTGTACAGTTAGCCACTAAAGGCAAGAGATGCAAGAACAGATTTTTCTTAGAAAATGGGCAAAATTCTGGTTATATTTGTTGCCTTTTAGGAAGGTTACAGATTAGCTCTTAAATTAAATCTAGAAATCTGAGAATTGTGACTCATCCAGAGGAGGAAGGTACCTGGGGAAAATGCTAACCTCCTTGTGTGAGCTCTGCCTGCTCTGTTCATTGTTTGAAGCTTTGGTGTGAATTCACGTGTCTTGAATTTACAGGCCTGGTGTGAGAAGAAAGAAGACAGGAACAGGAAGGAGAAAATTTGCTCTGGGCACTGCAGAAGGGAATGGGACAACTTGACTCGGCCAACTTGCTGTGGCCAACCCACCACGGCCAACTCGCCATGGGACAGCTCGCTGTGGGACAATTTAACAGTTCTATTTAATTATTATTTAAAATAAATAAAAAAATATTTTATTTTTTGCCATTCACATTTCATTCTGGTTATAATGATTCTATTCCACCATTTCTTTGATGTTAGTGTAACTCTTGTCCCGCAGTGAGTTGTCCTGTGGTGAGGTGGCCATGGCGAGCTGTCATAGATCCCTGGAGAAAGATACAGCCTCACCTCAAGACAAGGACGACACAAATGCCATCAAACCTCAGTAGTGCTGGCAATAATTAACACAGGCTTCTCACCGTTTCAGGGAAGAATTCCTAGACATGTTTGGAAACCACCAGGACCTTCTGTATTCAGAATCTGTGCTCAGCCATAATTATTGGCATTTACCTCACTTTTATGTTTGAAGGTGGTGACAGCGAGCTACAGATAAGAAGGCTCTAAATGAAAATTCTCTCTCTCTCTCTCTCTCTCTCTCTCTCTCTCTCTCTCTCTCTCTCTCTCTCTCTCTCTCTCTCTCTCTCTCTCTCTCTCTCTCTCTCTCCCTCTCCCCCCCCATCTGATCCAATGCATGACCGGCCATTTCAATTTATTTCAGTGTAAGAACATATATGTGTGGATGCTTCTTACTTAAAAGCTTTCAAGCAAGGTTCTGGAATGTGCTCTTTGTCATATTTCTTCAGGGCATCCAGGAAAGCATCTACTTTGCCCATCATGGATTTTGCTGCTTTCCAACTTCTGTCTTTTGGTATCTTGCCACCTGGAGCAGTCAAAATCATAACTGCTGCTGTTACATTAACCACTGCTTCTGGAGGAGATCCAAAAGACTTCAGTTCCGTCAGGTTGTTCTAAAAAGGTAGCCAAAGATGGGGGAGAAGAGAAAGATTTTTTTAACAATGAAATAATAAATTCCACGATTAAGAAAAAAGCCCATTAAGCACCCGATATCAACTACAATATATCTGTGTTAGCAGAGCAGCAGAGTATTACAGGCTATAATGTGGAATTTGAGCTTGGATGTTACCTAGTTGGGGAATGAAATGTCTACAAGCAAACAACCAAGCTCAGAGAGCACCAAGGACCCCACAGTTCAACCTGGAGCCACAAATATTCTCTCCTGTTGCAGTTTCAGAATTGCAGAATTTTGGAGCAGTACTTCAGAGGCTTCATAGTCTGTGTAGCTCCAATCCTTGATAAAGCCTTCCAGGGCAGAGGCTCAGCATAAAAGGGATCTTGGAGTCTTGGTACGCAGAACAACCTCAGGCTGGGTTTTTTTTTTAAATGTTTTCTTGAATGAGAAGTATTTATTTTCAAAGTTATTTGCAGTTTCAAACACGAGAAACTCTGTACTTTTACAATTGATGGCTTGAAAATGGTTCCTGTAAGAGGAATCAATTATCCAGACCACATTTCTGTCTCTGTGATCTTCCTTCATAAAAATAGAAGTATATTTATCTACTTGATCAATGACATGTTGAAACAGAATATATCACTAGAAATGAGTACAGCGTTTTTAACTGCTGGTTAAAAACCTAAAAGATTTTACCTTATTGAGAGTGTCTAGCGCTTCCTGAGCAGCAATCAGTGCTGGTTCAGCTTTAGCCAAATCGGTTTCGCAAGCTCTTTGCTTCTCTGATACATTCTAAAGAAGGAAATACGAATGTTTTTCAAGTTATTGGGCAGATGTATTTCTTAGTTCAGTTTTAAAATTCTGAGATTCTGCTCACCTCTAATTTTGTTAGATCAACAAAAAAATTGCCCTCATAAGTCATGCTAAGAAAGAAAGCAATTTGTGAACAAATTACAATCTCAGAAGCTTGGTAACTGAAAATTTCCCAAAAGGAGAGCTCTGCTTTTAGGACACCCAGTGACTGAATTCAGAGGAATTGCCAAGTAAAGAGAAGCACAAGGGGGAAAGAGTGGAGGAGACTAACTATCTATTCTATCTCCTCCAGTGGCGTAGCGTGGGTTGTCAGCACCCGGGGCAAGGGAAGTAATTTGCGCCCCCTAACCCGTGGATTTTAGCACTCGTGCCCCCTTTCAGCGTGCCTGGTCTGGTCTGGTGTGGTTCTCTCCCGCGCTCAGTGCTGCGCTGGGCGGCCGCTGCACTGTCCCTCCCCCAGATAGTCCCTCTCTCTCTCTCCGCACCGCACCGCACGCCTGGCACCCCCCCTCCACAGTGGGCGGCGACCCGGCGGCTCGGATCGGATTCGCACAGCCAGCATTGCAGTGAGAGTGAGTGAGCCAGGCAGGGGCAGAGAGCTGCAAGTGTGAGCGCACCCCCCCCCAGATGTTGCGCCTGGTGCGGCCGGCCCCCCCTGCACCCCCCACGCTACGCCACTGATCTCCTCGCTGTTGCAGATTCATCCTCGTATATGATTGGCATATGTGTTTTCAGTGTCTATGGAGATTCTCAGTCATCCAGGTCATGGTTGTCCCAAAGGTGCTTTCTTTCAAAAGACTGCTGGACTTTCTTGTTTTGCTTGAAGACATTTTGGTTCTCATCCAAGAAGCTTCTTCAGTTCTGACTGAATGGAGGAGACTGGGAGGATTTATATTCCTTGCAGTCATCTGGTCATTAGCCCTTTTTCTGAGAATTGTTGAGGCCACTTGGAGGTTTATCTGTGCCCCCAGGATCACCTGAATCCTGTAGTCTGCTATTTTTTCCCCTGGAAATCCATTCATACTCCCACAACGAAGATGACTCCACCATTCAGTCAGAACTAAAGAAGCTTCTTGGATGAGAGGTGAAACATCTTCAAGAAAAAATAAGAAAGTCAAGTTGCCTTTTGAAAGAAAGGATCCCTGGGGCAGTTTTGAAAGAAAGCACCTTTGGGGCAGTTTTCAGTGCTTCAGTATACATTAGCATACGGAAGGAGCAGATCTGCATCTTCATGGCTAAATTCTCCAATATTTTTAATACATAAATATTTAGCTTAACATGGTGCCACATTTTTTTAATATTTAGAGTATTGCTTTAATTTGTTTTTTATGTCTTTTTAATAATATTGTTTAATTCTTGATTGGGAGCTACTCAGAGTTTAGTATAAGATGGGCAGCTACATAAACATTTAAAATAAATAAAAGTAACACAGTACACTGTAATAAATCCATCAATAATATCAATTTTGTTTAAAGCATATAATATTATCTTAAAAATTATGACCTCTTCTTCCAATACAGTGTCTTTCTAATGATCAAAACTAGTTAATGGGACTTGGAGCAAAGGGCAACTGATTAAAAAACTATTGTGGGTGATACAGATAATTAATGTTAAAATGGTTGGCTAGAGATTATGAGAACTCATCTCAGTTGAAGAACAATATCTTGGACAATCAATGGAGGTGACAGCTAAATTTTACTGCAACCCTGATCTATGAAATGGACCTCTGTCTTGGCTTCATGATCAGAAACTACTGTAATAAACCACTGGCAATTAAAGTCCTCAGATGGTTAAAAAAAGATGCCAGGCGTTAAAGCAAAACAAAATAAAACAAGGTATCATGTAGTTCCTTCCAGAGTGATAGATAGAAAATGTGTCTCAGGACAATATTTGGTTCTTGCATAGGCTTCCATATGCATTCTTTGCTTAATTGGCAGCTTTCTCTTTCCACGTCTTTTACAAGGTGAGCAACTGTCAATGCCAAATCAGAAAAAAATATCCTACCAAGTTAATGACTTGCACTTTGAGTTCCTCTTCATCGGCAATTGCTTTTTCCTTGCTCACTTTCTCTGTTTCAACTCCTACCACATGAATCAGTTTGTCAGCATCTTCATTCTTGTGCTTAAGCTCCAGCTCCTGAACAGCAAGTTTGGCTTTCAAATCATCAACCTATAAAATTCCACAGTAAGACAAACTCTAAAATACATCAGGTACTCCTGATGAAATATGTTACTTTTCTAGTCTCTTAGAAATGGATTCTGACCACATGGGATTATTTCAGAGGATAGTTGTCTTAAAATAAAAAAAAAAAAATCAAAGCTATAGATCAGGAAGATGGAAAAAGATTGTGGGAAGCAGATTGTGACACATTGGCACACCTAAAAAACCTAACTCACACCATAAAAATGTGGGTCTGTGGTATCTTAGTATAACTTCCATGTACATCCTAGTAAAATATGAAATATTTATCCCAAATAGTGCTAATACCTATTCAGGAATGCTACGTATCTATCACCTCCTCTAAGAAAACCAAGTAAAATCATCCTGATAGGGTAATGCTTGGGCATTCCTGCCTACTCTGCATGACTGGTTTAGAATTCTTGTCTTCTTTGCAATTAATAACATTTTGGGGGGAGACTGGTTAAATTCAAAAAGGGTTGCAAGAAGAAAAAGTGAACTGCTTTTCACCAGCCAAAATGGACTTGCATATGATTGCTTTTAATCAAACAAAAAGGCCCCAGATATAGGACACTCTTAAATGGCATATGCAGCTTTCCCCCCCCCCCTTCTACATTTCTTTGGAGCCAGAATCAACTCAGGCTGTTGTGTAAGTGGGTTTCTTGGAAGCAGGAGGCGAGACGAGAGGGTTCAAACAGGAACATTGCTTTATTGCAGTAACAGGAACAGAACTGAGTACAGAGGCTTCTACACAGCTACTTTTACGGTTGGCAACTAGGCGGAGGCCAATAGGTTTGAAGGAACCTATTCCCGCCCCAGAGCCAACCAATGATTGTCCTGGAGACTGCATGACTGGGCAGCTGGCGACCGTTAAACAAGCACACTAATTAAGCAATCTCAAGCAGCATTCAAAGACACGTGAAAACAGTTCAAGTAAAAGGCCCAATACATTACACAGGCAATAACGAGAATGCCATAATGCCACCATTTCCATGCCAAATATTCAAATGCAATCTGAAGAGGATTTGTGGCTGGATTCAAGTCTGGCAATACAACATGCTGAAAACAAATAGCAAAACTCAGTGCCCTGTCTGAAACTGCTGCAAGCCCAGCAGCAGTGAAATCTCTTTAATTGTATTGCATGGGAGAAAGAAAATGAAAAACAAAGCAACCCCAGGAGGACCCTGATCCTTGGAAATCTGTTCATCCAGCAGAAGAATCCTTATTACTTAGTTTTATTTGGGGGGGGGATGTTGTACTCAGTTCTGTGCTCAGCAGTGTAAAACTGTCAAAGTCGCATTTCCCTTACGGGACCTATGTTCAGGAACCAGGAAGGATGGGCCAAGAGGTCCTTCTAAAGAGGAAATGTAGCCAGAGAATGTCAAAAAACAAAACAAAGGAAAACCAAAAGGAAAACATTTGCCACTGTCTGAATTACATGTTGATAAGCTACCAGGAAATCAGCCCAACTCTCCAATACTGTTGATATCAGGAGACTGCATGGGATGGAAATTGCTTTCAAATTAATGCATAATCTTTCCATGGAAGTGTAATGTATTGGCCTTATATGCTTTAATTAGTTGTTTATGTTTAAACTGTTTGCTAATGGCTGAATTCACTTGCATGTTTTGCAACGGTTGCTGGGCTGAACTAGACTGGCTGTCTTCAGTCGGTTAAGTAGGTTTTTGGGTGGGAAACTGCTGCTTTAAATCTATTGGTCTCCACCTAAAGGCCAACCGTATAAATAGCTGCACAGCAGCTATTAGTTTGCTTCTGTTGTGTTCTGACTCTCAATAAAGCCTGTTGCTGTTTGAACCCTCCGTCTCGCTCAATGCCTGCAAGAACCAAATACACAACAGGAAGCATATTTTCTCCTCTAAACTTCCTCCCCACCCAACATACACACATAAGATAAAAGAAAACAAGACTCCCTCCCTTGCAGCAGCTTTAGAGGGGGATTCTGAACATTTTCTCCCCCACCCCCATACAGTCAAGGGTCTCCATCTCCATTTTTCTGTCTGGTACTCAGGTTCCTTACCTCCTAACCTGATTGAGCTATTTAAAAAGAACAGATGGGTGGGGTGAAAATTATTCAGCTCCAGGCGGTATATAATTTTACACAGTCGATTATTGCAGTGACAGTGGAATATTAGACAGTGGATTAAAGGTAGTAGTTGAATGTGGTTGCTCATCTGGAAAAGCTTTTAGTTACATGCAATTATCTTTAGCATATTATGGGAGAACTTGGCATAATCTTGGGGGAAAAATATTTCCCTGTAGAATATCTTTTATCTCAGGTTGGCATTTCAAGACTAAACAGAGAGTTTTTGTTCTACTCAAATTCTCCGAGACTAAAATAGGTCAGCCAAGACACTTTCTAGATGGATCTTGTTAAACCTGAACTGAAGTAACCAGTCGCTAAATGATAATCCTCTTTAGGCAATCAACGAGGTTCCATGATGAGACCTGGAAATTGCTACAAACAGGAACATCCACTTTGCCCACAAACCTGTGAAGCTGTACTTTGGAGTTTCATTAAGCCATTCTCCAGCCTCTCAATTTTAGCAATCAGTTCTTTTCTTTTTTTGGCTAGAAGGTTCTGGTAAAGTTTGATCTGTTCCAGGAAGGTCTTCGGGGTGGTATAATTATAACGCCTTTCGGTGGCCAGGTAGGTCTTGGACATTTCATTGACGGTTGTATGGACGAAGGACATAAACAGGCCGATGGAGGTTTTAACTGCAGGCTGCAAGAAGGACCAGAAAATATCAGGCCAATTTGTGCCACAGCAACTTTGTTCTCCCTTTCCCCCTCCCCACTTTTCTTTTTGTACTTTAGTAGTTATTTATTTATCATGATCTTAATTACATTAAGCCTTTATTATACAGTTTATAATTTTTCCACTAGCTGTAACAAAATCCACATATTTCCATACAGGCAATTATGGGAATTTCCCTCCTGAGTAAGTCCCAGGCCCAATTGCAACTTGATAAAGTTACATTTGCCTAAAGGGAGACAAACTGGATACCAAACAGAGAATAATGGGAAATTATTTGAATAAAGTTGGTTGGCTGCCAAATAGCTTTTCCAACCATTCAGAAGGTCTGCATTTGTTAACTTGAAGAAATTTCACTTGATCAATGTTAATGTTTCATTATTTATATTTCACTCTTTCTCCTTCCTTTAATTTTCTCCACAACAATCATGCTGTGAGATGGGGTTCTTTCCCAGAGAGATTCCATGTTGGAGAGTGGATTTGAACCTCGACCTCATCAATCCTAACTGAACACTGCCTGATCGATCCTAATTCAACACCAAAACCACCTTCACCAAATTTCTACTCTATTGCTCCCTCTTCAGAACAATTTTGGACACTTTAGAGGAAAGAATAAAATACAGTAACAAACCTACAGTTAAGTCACCTGAATTAGTTCAGGTTATATATAATGAGCACACTGAGCATGGAACAAAAACCATCATTTGTCTAAGTTTGAATGAAAAGCATTTATTTTGGTTCCTATCTCTGTCTAAAGTCAGTGAACCTGGTAACATTAAAAATTGCATGTCTCAGAAACAGGCAACTCAGAGAATGCATGTTTTACACCTAATTTGAAAATTTTAGCTTCAAATTCAACTAGGACATGCAGTTGATAAGTTAATGTTATTCTGCGGATTTGAGGTTTTGCATGCCCCACATTTCTTTCTCTAGGAATCTGATATAAACACTGTGGTATAAGAAACAGAACTATTAATACTAATTGTACTTAGGAAGAGAAAGCATGTATAGCAAAGAAACACAGACATAAAGGCTCTGGTCAATATTAGCTTTTTTGACAAATCCCAGGAGAACACTGAAGCTAATGCTATACACAAATAAAATTACATTGGGCTTATACTGCAGTTTTTAAAAATCTGGAATATATGTCATATGAAAAATAAATAAATGTATCATGCTCTTTCCAGGAAACAAAAGCTCCAGGCCAAAATCTATAAAGTGGTATTTTCAAGCCAACACTATGTGAAGCAGAAACTATAACATAAAAGAGAGACATAATGATAGAAAGAGACATGGAATATGTAACTGCTTATGGAGAAAACATCCATATTGGCATCAAAATCCTGCAATAGCTAGTTCACAACCCTTTCCAAGGTTGGACAATTGATAACTAAGCAAAGATCTTTTTTCTTATTAAAGCTAAAGGTTTTCCTTGTCTTCATCAAACCTTTTTCCAAGATTTCCTGTCCTTTGAGCAATTCTATTAACATTTGCAAGAGAGTAAACGTTTTAAGCTTTATAGGCTTTATTTCTAAGTAAACATATTAAGAATTACATTCTAATATACATGTTGCATTTATAAAAATATGCAATAATTACATATTCCATATTGTATTTAATTTTCTGGCATCATATGCCTTGTCCATCAGAAAGGCAGGAGACGTAGACCTTACTGGCTAGAAGTTAAAAGGTTTCATCATGGGGATACAAAATGTGCTAGGATATATATGCGATGTGGGGAAATGCCCCAACTCTAATAATATTTGGGGAGGTGAAAGGTTGGCTACTCTTTATATTGCTTTATATTTTAAATGATTGTCTGCTTTATATTTTAAATGATTATTTGAAACAAACACTCTGAGCAAAATAAAGGTTTTCTATTTGAAATGTTAGTGTTGGAGAAGACTCCTGAAGACTCTTGACAGCCAAGAAAATAAGCAAATGGATCCTTGTATAAATCAAACCAGAGTTCTCACTTGAGGCCCAAAGAACCAGACTCTAATTATCTGACTTCAGACACATTACGCAAAGACCCATCTCTCTGGAAAAGAGTGCCTTGCTGAGAAGATAGAAAGAGAAGATGACCAACAGCAAGGTGGACGGACTCAGTTATAGTGGTAATAGGTGTTCTGTGGGAAGACCCAAAGGACTAGGCCAGGGGTAGTCAACCTCGGCTCTTTTATGACTCATGGACTTCAACTCCCAGAATTCCTGAGTCAGCTGACTCAGGAATTCTGGGAGTTGAAGTCCATGAGTCATAAAAGAGCCGAGGTTGACTACCCCTGGACTAGGCAGAGGATGGATAGTTATGGAGAAAATCTATCTAGGTGGTTGCTAAGAATTTGCATCAATTTGATTGTATGCAATTAATTAATCAATCTGACATACATTCTTTTTTGTCAACTATTGTGAGATACCCACTGATCTTTCTTAGTGATCTGATTCTGCTTAGTTTCCAAATCCAGACCACTTTGAATAGTGATGCCATCTACAAAGAATGAATTCTTTTTGGACCGAGTCAAACTTGGTCTTTATCACCTCAAGATTACTCCTTAAAAATGGGTGGAATCAGACGTAAGACAGGCTGGAACAGAAAGGATTTTCAACTTCTGTCATGTTAACATTGACAATGTATGGTAGTGACCAAGCTTAGATTGGCTCTGGGGATTGTAATTAAGGTTTGGGAGAGGAGCATGGATTGCTCACCACAGTCTGAAGAGATAGAGGAATGCCATTTGAAAGACATCCAAAAATGAGGGTTCTAGGCAGAAAAACCAAACCAAACCATAATGGAACATTTGCAAAAAAATGGTTCTATTCAGCACCAAGGGATGTTGGGAGTACACAGTGTCTACTTTTTGGAAAGTGGATGCATACCTCAATCCCTTCAATCTCCTCTAGGAATCTTCCACTGACAGACACCAAGGCATCTTCAGGCCATTCGTGGAACCAGTCAATAGCTGTGCAGTTTACTACAGCAGGGAATTTTCTGGCCCTCACACGGAGAGTAGATCCCACAGGAGAGAAACACAGGATTACCTGGGGAGGGAGTGAAGACTCATCAATGTGCATAATCACTACTGTTAGTTACTTAAGAGCTTTTACTACTCAAGTGTTATTGGGCAGTCCCTGTAAATCTCAGTATATTAAATTTACACCTGAAAATTACTCTGCTTACTAGAGTGGATATTCCTACCTTCATTTGTACAATACCGAAATGCTGGCTAAAGCATTTTCATATTGCCCCATAGCACGAAACAATAAGTTAGTGTTTCTTTACCTCAACAGTCTCACTCAAAAAATTAAGTGTCCTCTCCCTCCATCAGTCATGCAATAATAAAGAATATTAATTTAGATATCATTTGTTATATATGTATTTGACTTTTCCTCTTCTATTTCTTTAAATTTAATCTTCACAAAAATCTTGTGAGGTAGGTTAGGCTGTGAATGAGGGCACTATTCGCTCATTGTTCCCATAAACCATGATTTACAAACCTCAGTGCCTTCATTTCATAATGCTTTGCACAAACCAACAAACCATATGATTGTGTAAACAAGTATGTTGAACCTGCAACCGGTTGGCCAAAACAATTTGCAGTTGAATGGGATTTGAACGCTTCCAACTTCTTACCTTTAATTGTTTTCGGACTTTGTCGATGAAGAATTTCCAGCAGTTTTCACGAGTATCCTGCAAGCCCATAGATTTTACCTGAGGCCTCATGGAGCTAATAATATTTTCTACTTCATCATCCTGAAATAGCCCTGGAATCTCACCAGATGCCAAAAGATCATTGATCAAAACCAAAAACTGCTCTTCAGCAACCTGTGAGTCTGTCATAAGAAAAACGGTAGGGGTATTCTTCACAGCAGATTTGATGTACTGGGCAGCCAGATCAGCCTGAATTACAGAACAAATACTTGTCAGTTAAGCATCCTTTCTATCTTTTTTCAAGATTTAAAAAATGCTGAATTTGTTGTAGAAAACGTTTCTACAGTTTTATGAAAGCTGGCTAGATAACGTTTAGGGCAACATTTCGTTTGCAAAATCACAGTCATGCTTGTGAAGTAGTATCACTGAATGTGTGAACATTTCTGACTTTGATTCAAAATAAACCTTACCCAAAGGGGTCTCTGCTAATGAATTTATGTGAAAGCAACCAGCATGTTTCCCGATGGTCCCGAGGTGACACCCGTTCACTTATCAGACAGGAAAGCACAATTCAGCCTTCCTTGATCCAGGGCTCTCAAAATGTGTTGAGAGTACATCTTCCAGAACTCCCAGCATGGAAAAGAAAATGCTAACTGGGAAGTTTGCAATTTTTATTCCTGAGACACCCTGAAGGCACCAGGTTTAGACAGGCTATTCCAGAGGATTATCTCTGAGCATAGATCAGGACCAAAATACAATACTTGAGGGCAAAAGCCAAAAGCATAAAAGATGCATAAATGGCTTAATTCAACCCATTGCAGGATCCATTGTGGTATAGGAAGGGTTATGATCGGTAGGCATGCTGTGTACGAAAACAATCTCCTGTCCTATCCCAACCAGTTTCTGGTTTATGGCAGGAATGTATAGTCTGCATATCTCAATATCTCATGCAATCCCCTAATTCTATTATCTCAGCCGCATGCACAATCCCCGGTGCCGATATCATTTGACAGCAAAATGAAGATGTTAGGCAATACAGTTGAAGGTGGGAATCTGGGAAATTCCCCAATATAAATTGATATTAATGCTCCTCTGGCCAGAACACATCAATCCCTCTCCCCTGTCTTTAAAAAAAGAAAAGAATCATTTTTGGATCCACCTTTTTGGTAATGTTGCCATGTCACTGTCATGCTCTCTGCCAAAAAAAAACAAACCCAAAAACCAAAAAAACCTATCCCTAAAACTCTAAAGGCCTTATCTCAATCTTCTCAACAAGCTAAATAGAACTAATTCCTCTTTTATATTCCTTGATGCTTCGTGTTTTATATTCCTGTTTCTCCCTTAGCTCCCTGTCCATTTTCGGTAGAAAGACCTCAGGTTTCTGTTTGTAGACGTATGCCTATAATACATGGCATCGCAGCACACTAATGTTATGCTCAGAAATGTTGGTTTGATTACAGTGTATAATTTGTCAGGTAGCTGTACCCAGCATTTATCTTCACTTTTAAACCTCTCGGTACCATTTCTGAAGTTTTTCAATATATGCTTGAGCAAATTGTCCTCACCTTGAGATCTGGAATGCCGTAGCCCTTCTTCAGAGTGATCTGAAAGACATCCAGGGAGCTAATATAGGCAGCCAGTCGAGACAGACTTTGCTTGCCACTGCCTCCAACCCCCACGAGTAAAGCATTGCCTCTGGGAGCCTCTAGGATGCGATTGATCCTACAGACATGGGACACAGCATCTTCAAACAGCACCTGCAGTAGATAAAGAAGGCCTGTCCCTAGTTTTTACCCAACAACACAGAAAAGATCAAAACAATAAAATTAGGTTCTAACTCTCATTAAGAGGGGTGGGCAGCCAAGACTGAGTGACATTTTGAACAGTGAAGAAAGCAAAAGCTGTAGTGCAGCATAATCCCCAAGACAGAGCAACACATTTAATACCCAGACTTCATCCCAAAAAGAAAAAAATAAAACACCGAAGGTCTGCCGAGTTCCACCCACATTCTTCCACCCTTCCCAGCCAACAGTAGCCCCCCCCTTTTTTTGGTACCAAATCTTAATTGCAGCATCAAGTTTACTCATGGCTCATTCTCATCCTAATCTGAACCATATTTCTAATTGATGCTTCTGGGTTCTGGGAATAAAAAGTCCATACAACATTTTTATCTTGGCCACTGATCCATCCTCCAATTTCCATCATCTAATTTATGGTTGTGCCTATTAATTATTCACCAACTCAAACCTTAAATTCATTCTCATTAAAACCCGCCCCCTTTTAAAAATATGGATATTTGGCAGGATTCCATGTAATCGTGATTTTTTTCCCCCATTCCATTTTTTAAAGACCCGGAGCCCCTAAAATTTAGCAGTGCCTGTAAAATTACAGAATTATTCAAACTTGTCTCAAAATTCACTCACTATGAGATTACTGTAATGGGGGAAAGAAATGAAGGAAGGAAACAATAACAACAAAAAAGAAAAGTCTACTTGGTAGGGCATAAGAGTCTATTATGCTAAACATTAATTTGTGCCTCTTTTCACCATTTCTGTGGTTTGGGGTTTGCTGTGTTATCTTTATGTGATGCAAGAGCTTCTTCTGGCTAGAACAAGCAGGAAATAAAATCAAGACTAACCTAAAAAAAATAATAAGACCTTTATTAGAGGAAGCAACTTTGTCTCCTCCAAATGTTTACCTTTTGGACTAGAACTGCTACATATCTAAGCCACCATACTGTAGTTACTGAGCTGTGGTAGCGCAGTGGTTAGAATGCAGTATTGCAGGCAAATTCTTTCTATAGCCAAGAGTTCAATCCTGATGGGGCTTGAGGTTGACGTCCTTTCAAGGTCAGTAAACCAAGGACCCAGATTGTTGGGGGCAATAGGCTGACATTATAAACTGTTCAGAGAGAGCGATATATAAGTCTAAGCGCTATTGATATTGCTAATGACTTTGTATAGTGGAAATTGTAGTACAGGCACCAGTTAGTTTATGATGTGCTCAGCTGCAGTATTTTCTCTCTGGCTCAGCTCCCATTTCACTTACCAAATTCATCACTGCATTGACCTCATTGTAGCTATCCAAGGCTTCCACAAGCAGCTTATTCAAACTCTGTATATTGGAAACAGGCAAATACTTTGGATCTCCAATGCCTTGAGCAAAATGGCAAAAAATATTGGGCTTTGCAAAGATAATATTTTCACCCAGATCCTGCAAAACAAAACAAAACAATCCATTATCAACTGAAGCTACTTTATCCTCCCATCAGCTGCTTTTTGATCTTGGATTTATTCGAACCATCCAAGGCAACATTTGAGATTAATTCTCTAGGGCTAGCCTGCAAGTAAAGTCTGGAGAGGAATTTTGGCACCAAAGAAATTGAAGAAAGTTAGCACCTGAGAGATGGGCTCTTTGCTCTACCTAAACATAACATCTCAAGAGTTCCTAATTTAATGAAGCCTCTGTAAACCTGTCTATGGTCTTTTAAAGTAAGGATATTCCTATACCAGATTAATTAACTTGTAACTGCTAATATTGGAAAAGTTCATCCTAGTTGAGTCCAAAGTCACTTTTGAATCTCAACTGAAGGAAGAGAAGGGGGGGGGGCAGAGGGAGAAGTAATGGCAGCCGTTCCCTCACCTCAAAGAATTTCTTGCAATTTGCTGTCATGACCCTGGTATAAGTCTCTTGATCTTTGTCTTCCACAAGTTTGTCATAGTAAACCCTCTCTGCTTCATGCAGCCAGAGCCGGACCAGGTCTGATGGTATTTTGAGGCACTCGTGAGTGGCGAACAGGAGTCCCTGGCAGAGATAAAAGCTTTAGGATTGCTTTCTCCTGGGTATGTGACTAAGGCAGAACCTCTGCCACTGTTTTCTGAGAGCATCTTTAATGCAATCCATCTCTATAACAATATTTCATTTCTTTCCAAAGGCACTGTTATATTACCCATTTTTCCCCGTGTGGTAATTAGTGTCCAATATTCTCAAAGGGCACGATAGACAAGATATCCCAGAGGCAGACAGGCCAGAGGGAAGCCAGGAATGGGATATACTGCCTCTGTGACATTTAAAGTCCTATTTGAGCTAAGCTGGAATAAAGGAGACATCTGCAGACCTCAAATATATGTATTATTTGATTGAGGAGGAATTGAGCATTGTCACTGAGATTGCAGGTATCACCTTTGGATGAGATTTCTCTTAGACATTTTTCAAGGTCTTTAGAGATGAGGGCTTATGGTTACTCTGACCCAAAATGATCAGGCTGAAATTAACACAATGAGCCTTGTAAGCGGAGTAATAAGTAAAGATGGTAAGAAAAAAAAGGAAATGGCTGAGTAATATTCTGAGTATGAATCTCTCTTTATCTCTCCCCCTCCCACTACTTTATATACATCAGGGCTTTTCAACCTTTTCACCCATTGTACCACTTTTAGGATATGGCAACATCCGAGTACCACCAGTCGCCTAGCAAGGTGTCAAAAACTTGATGACCAAAAAAAAAGGAAAAAAGATGAAGTACAGGTAGTCCTTGACTTACAACAGTTCGGTTAGTGACTGTTCGAAGTTACAATGGCACTGAAAAAAGTGCTCCCCAAGCCACAGCTGAGCAAGACACCTGCCTGCCTGCCCAGCGGTGTTCTTCCTCCTGTCCAAGGTTTTCATTGTTGTGAGCATTTCTGTTGAGGATTGGCAGCGGGGGTGGGGTGGGGGTGCCAAGCATCTGAATGTAAATAAATCACAAGACCCTGGAGATGCTGCAACATTCCAGCTGATCGGTGCTTCTTCTGGGCTCAGAAGCACCAGGATCAGCACTGAGCTCCAGCTGGAGCCTGGTGCTGATCCTGGCACTTCCCCTGAGCACTAACAGCCCCGAAGAAGTGCTGATCCTGGCACTTTCGCTAAACCCTGACAAGCCTGCAGCTCCAGCCACCTTTCGCTCAGGCTTGTGTGGTGCTGCCACCAGTTCAGCTCATTCTCCTCCCACACTACCACTTTTCTAGGATGGTCGCATACCACCTGCCAGGTGCCAATGTACCACAGGTGGTACCCGTACCACTGGTTGAAAAGCCTTGATATACATATGTGGGTGTACATGGGGATATGGACAAGTGTACATCATAACTGATACTTGACAATACACTGTTCTCCCACAATCTATTTCCAATTATAATTTCTTATTTCTTTTGCCCTATTCCATTGTTACAGCCTCCACATGAGTGTCAGTAAAAAATGCTCTGTCACGATAATAATTTCTCAGAAAAACAGTTCTCCCAAGGATTGTGCTCAGTGTTTTAATATAGATAATGCTTCCAAGCTGCATACCTTAACTAACAGCTAATTTGGTAGCATATTGTACTATTTCCACTAAGCTAACTTTGGCCTTTGTTTTTGCAATACCACATCAGTGGAATTCAGACCAGGAAGGGCCATAAAAATAAATAAATTCCTTGTTTGATTCTTAGATATATAGACCTCTGTAAAATGAAAGTAAATTTATTAATGATGCTGTTGCATGAGTAGTCCAGCTGCTGGAAGTATATCTTATCTATGTAAAAATACCTTAGCAAAGTATATATTAATTACTTCAAATACTTATATGCAAAAATTTATATGCAAACAGTGAACCAGTGAACCAGTGAAGATGGTTGCAGTAAAATATTTTAAGAATTGGGATAGAAGTTGATGTTTTCCCAGGTTATTTGCATATATATTTATCTTTCAATATGTCTATGTACAAGGGTATGACTAAGTAATTGAAATATGCATTATTAGGAAAGATATATTCAGATGATTATAAAAGGCAAAAGCAACTTCAGCAATTCAAAATGAACTAAAAATGGTTTTCTGCTCACCATGGCTTTTCTATGTTGATATTGGACTTAAGAGAGATGATGGACTGCCAAAGGAAGCTGTCCTAGATGATGTCATAATATATACCAGCTTTTCCTGACAGTATTGTATTGTATTGTATTGTATTGTATTGTATTGTATTGTATTGTATTGTATTGTATTGTATTGTATTGTATTCTATTCTATTCTATTCTATTCTATTCTATTCTATTCTATTCTATTCTATTCTATTCTATTCTATTCTATTCTATTCTATTCTGTATTCAGTTCCGAATTTCTAGCATTTATTATAATGTAGTTTCAACCAAATGGTTCAAAAACAAGTGATCGATGTGATGCCATTTTTAATCCAAGGTACCGGAAAATTCATACATACCAAAATGCAAAAATGATATTGTACCTGGAATATATTTGAGAGATCCCGGAGATTGAAAACGTAGTGAAATTTTATGGCCGTAGGAAGAAATGTTGATGTAATTTTTTGATGTAAACCTGTTACAAAGAAACATGTCATAATCATACCAAGAAAGCATGGGTTGCATGGGATAAGAAACAGGTTATTCGTGATTAATTCCTCAGTCAGGATCAACAAAAAGCAATGAAATGGGTTGATTTCCAAACTGTTTAATTAAAAGTGTAGGACTCCTGAAAAGCCTTGTCCATTCTACAATTCTTTTACTTCAGTTGCATTTCATTTTAAATTATAATAGGAACCAGGTCTGAAAAGTTATAGCAGAGGTTGTCTAATTAAAACTGGGGTTAGGGGATTCATAACCAGTGGTGGGATTCAGCCAGTTTGCACCACTTCGGCAGAACCAGTAGCTAATTTTTTTGTTGCCCAGGCCCAGAATGGACTTCTGGAAGTGGCGTACACACAGAGAACCGGTTGTTCACATATTTGAATCCCACCAATGTTCATAACACCTACAAATTCACCTAATTAGAATAATTTGACAATGCTGCGTGGAACTTGAATAAACCTGAATCAACAAAAAATGGCAGTTCCAAAGAAAAATGATAATGATGTGGTTGTGGTAGCATCCAAAGCGGGAAGTACATGTGACAATCATGCCAGGCAAAATTCCATCCCAGTGATTCAGTTAGTTGTACCTTTTTCTTCAGGCAAAAATACACTGTTGGCTAACTGTTACCCCATTTCCCAAACATTCTTTGCACAAAGAGATCTGAATCTCAAAATCTTCAGTGTAATGCAGGTTACACATATGGATAAGATACCAAGAGGTAGAATATGAACAGGAAAGCCTGCTTCGGTTCATGCTGCTTTTTGCAGTGCTTACCCAGAGCTGCAGAAACAAGCTGCTGATTAACCTTCTGGACGACCATTGAAACATTCCGAAGAGCCAAGTGCTGACCTAAGATAGTACTGTAGATGGACATTAGGGCATCCTGACCTGGGAAACTCACCGCAAATACACAGAAGTGTCTCTACAACAAAACACAATTGACAAGATCTTGCAATGCTCCCTGGTGGGCCTCTTAATAAAAAAAAAATCTCACTTTTTCTACTTACAGTTTAGTCACAATTTTAAAAAAGCAACTGCTCTAATGTAAGGGAGTCTATTTTATTTTTGACTGAAATCACCAAAGTACCATGTCTCCCTCTATTAGGTACCTGAAGCCTGGAATCAATAGTGAAGGATCCAGAAGTTGGGTTCATACAGGCAACATACTGGCAGTTGTGAATATCCTTTAAGGTTAGTTTGTTTCTGTCATACCTAACGGAAAGAAGCAAGATGGAAGGTATTACTGACCAAATATTTTTGAGAAAGCAATGTTTCACTATTCCCTTACTCTTAAGACAGTCTTTCTGTCTTTTATACGAAATGAACAGCGAATGGTTTTGATATCTTTTCATTAAAAAAGCAGAACCAAGATTTAAATAACACATCTATCAATGGTCTATGAAAATATCTAACTTAATCTACACGTAAGAGACAAGACGGCTAATATCTTTAAATGTACAGATATCATGTCTATGGAGATTCTCAGTCATCCAGGTCATAGTTGTCCCAAAGATGCTTTTTCATGAGGCAACTGGACGTTCTTGTTTTTCTTTGAAGAAATTTCGCTTCTTATCCAAGAAGCTTCTTCAGCTCTGACTGGATGGTGGGGAATGGAAGGATTTATACTCCTTACAGACAGCTGGTCATTTGCATTCTTTTAGAGAGTCATTGAGGCCACCTGGAGTTTTATCTGTGTTGTCATGGTCTCCTGAGTAGTGCAAATGGGTGTGGAGCCTCCTTGGAACTATTGAAAGGACGGTGTTGTAGACTGGAGATAGATGATGTTGTATCCCTCCCCCTCTGTTGAGAGAGGGCTGTTCAGTTTTGACATAATGGCCTCTTTGACCCCTCTTTCAAACTAGCGGTTCTCTCTGTCTAAATGTGGACTTTGCTGTCTTCGAAAGAGTGCCCTTTGTCTTTGTGTCAGTTTGTGTCCATGTGTTTTATCCTTGGGGGGACAAGCTTCTGCCTTATTGTATTCTTGGATTTGACGTGTGAGCATATTTTGCGTTGGCTGAAGATCCTCCTGAGCTTTTCCGATATTCCTGCAATGTATGGAATGACTTCTGGAGCTTGAATGGACTCCAGAAGATGGTAGAGGACAGGAAGGCCTGGAGGAATGTTGTCCATAGGGTAGCGATGGGTCAGACATGACTTCGCAGCTAACAACAACAACATGGAATCACTACATTGCTTTGTTTATTGTTTTCTTCTTTGTTTGTTGTGGAGGTGCTCCTGCTGGGTCTTTTTTGGGATTTCATGAAGGCCCACTTGGGATAGCCGCAAGTTCTGAGGGCTTCCTTGATGTGTTTTAGTTCTTTTTCTTTCCCATCTTTCTTGGTAGGCAGGCCTTCAGCTCAGTGGTGTAGGGTTCTGATAACTCCTGGTTTGTGCTCCAGTGAGGTGGGGAGAATGTGGATATTGATCCATGTGTAGGTCCATGCCAAGGACAACCCACTCAGACACAAACTGAGCAACATGACATATCCAGTACAATATGCAAATGTATACATTGGGGAAACAAAACAACCACTTCATAAATGCATGGGACAACATAGCAGAACAAACCCATCAGGACAAGATTCAACAGTCCATCTGCATTTAAAAGACAAAGGCCACTCTTTTGAAGGCAGCAAAGTCCACATTTGGACAACAAGAACTGCTAGTTTGAAAGAGGGGTCAAGGAGGCCATCTATGTCAAAATTAAAAGAATGCAAATGACCAGCTGCCTGCAAGGAGTATAAATCCTTCCATTCCCCATCATCCAGAGCTGAAGAAGCTTCTTGGATGAGAAGTGAAATGCCTTCAAAGAAAAACAAGAAAGTCCAGTTGCCTCATGAAAAAGCATCTTTGGGACAGACAGGCATCATATGCATAGCACAGTATTCAAACCATATCATCTTTATGATACGATATATTGATGCATTACAGTATATTACATTACAATATATTATAATATTATATAATACAGTAGAAAACACAAAAGATTCAACCTGAAGATTAGTTGCTTTTTTACATGGGGTTTTCTGTGAATCCATCTTTTAGCTATACAGACATAGTAATTAATTATCAATAAAAATGTATTTATACCAATGCCCATGATCCATGTGCTGCCGGATCAAGGTGTGAGGAGCCACAGTGCCATATTTGTCAACTTCTGGCATGTTCATATCATCTATGAAGTAAATCAGCTTCTTGGTACCAGGGGGGCCAAAATTACGTCCTGATTTCTTCTCCAGAGGCTTCTCCAGAATAGCTGTTCAAACAGAAGACCATTAGTCAACAGATGGCATTGGATCTTATCTAAATGATCTGGTCAAATGTCCTTCCATCTCATGCACCAGTTCAAAAGTAAAAGTTAGTTATGTAATGTACTTGAGGAGGACAGCTTTTCTTCAGTGCATCAAAGTCTTACAGAGGAGGCAAGTAACCTACATGATAACTTGAAAATATCTTGAATGCAAGGAACAAGAAGTCCCATATCAGTTCCATCTGTACAGGCAGACCAGTTTTCTCACAACCTGCCTAGGATGCAGATATGCACACGCTGTGCTGAACAATCTCAGTGGAAAAGAGCAGGAGTCACCTTCTCAAATAGCATGTAAGAGGTGGAACAGGTAGCCTGTTAATGTTCTAGAATGCTATTCCCATTAGGCCTACAGCATTAGCAACAGACAGAAATGGAGGGATTTGCAGTCCAATCCATCAGGTGAGAATAAAATTATGTAATGCCATAGCATTAGCAGCTTATGTAAGCAAACTCTACAAATCTTGGCTTGATTATGTCAGTGATGGAACTCTTTTTTTCACTAGGGTGATTTGAACTGATAACGAAATTCCTTCTATCTATCTAATCTGAAGAAGTAATATTCATTTTAACAATATTCGTTCTTCCTCTTAAACACAAGGACTTTTTCTCGTATATTGACATTGGGCAATTAAGCAATATGGAATAGTTAAATCAACATAAAGTGGCATTTTGCTGAGAATACGTAAGTACTTCAAGAGATATTTAGGAGAGTTCACATAATATACTAAACCCTCACTTTTTATGTATTCTCATAAATGAAAGAAAATATCTGTGTCCCAGGATAATGTGGCAGGATTCGATCTGGGTCGGTCACCTGGACCGGAGGTTTAGTCTTCCGAGCTTTTGGAATCATTCTGGAGTCCATCCTCGAGGAACTTTACTCTCATCAGAATTTCCCAATTTATTTGCATTAAGATTACAATTTGGAAACCCCTTTTGCAGACACACAACCAAGGGTTTGAGGAGGTCATCCATAGTTTTGGGCATCCCTAATTGGTATGAATGAAAATCCATCCAATTTCCCTTACCCTGCAGCATAGCTGAAGTTGTGTAGAAGTTAAAGGGAACAGCTTGCACCATATAATCATCCAGGTTCAGGGTATCCAGCTTATCCCCCATCAGCACTGACTTTCCAGTGCCTGCATTCCCAACTAACATCACTGGCCACTTTTTCTCCATTAGTAAGTCCATGAAGTAACGAATCCGGATGGTTTCTGTTGTGTGAACCATTGAAGCCTGCAAAACAGACTCCCTATGAAATTTACATCAGTTTTAAAAAAGCCTGAATTACAATTTTAAAGAAACTGAATAGTGAAATAATTTCTAAGAAAAGCATTGGTGACTAGAGAGATCTCCCCTTGAAAATAAATGTACACACAGGCGTGGCAAAACCCAGATGTGTTTTAATAGGATATGGCAAGGAAAACTATTGTGTAACTGTATCTTCCCATCTCACAGCTGATTTTTTAACTTTAATTTTTTAACTTTAAATTTACATTAATTTAATGAAAATTAATTTTAATTTTTTTTAAAAAAAAATCCAGAGCATAACTGGTTGTAGGCCAAAGTGGAATAATAACAACGTGTTCTAAGCCCCAGAAGAGAAGACCAATCCTGAGTGCCAGTCCTTAATTAACCATCTATAAGAGGGAGGGATCAGGAAGCTTGGGGAAGTTCCAAAGTTAGCAGAAATGCAAAAATATACCTTTGAGGCAAAACTTAAAAGCAAAAATATTCTTAAAGAGGGGAAAATGCAAAAAGCAGCCTGGTAACTGTGTATAAGTGACCACGGAATGATGAAGCTGGCAAGGATGGTGGGATCGGGTCAGCCTGGAACAGGGCAGCTGAAATTATGCACATGCTCCCTCTCTCGTTGCTGTTCAATTGCTAAGTCATGTCCAACTCTTCGCCACCCCATGGACCATAGCACACCAGACCTTCCCCTGCCCTCCACTGTCTCCCAGAGTTTGCCCAAATTCATGTTCGTTGCATCAGTGGCACTATCTAACCATCTTATCCTCTGCCATCCCCCTTCTCCTTCTGCCTTCAGTCTTTCCCAACATCAGGGCCTTTTCCAATGAGTTCTCTCTTCTCATTGGTGGCCAAAGTATTTGAGCTTCAACTTCAATATCTGTCCTTCCAAAGGACACTCAGGGTTGATTTCCTCTAGGATTGACCCACTCTCATTATTCTTCTACAAATACATGGCTTACCCACAGTAAGATACCAGCACCCACTAGGATAGTTAAAGTATCTCTGCAGGACTTCTATTTTAAATTTCATGGCAACCTTACCACAACAGTCATTGTAAACTTTGTTTACTCTATCTGATACATATAATCCATATTATTTTGTCATTTTTAAAACTCAGTTTTGCTGCAGTGGTAATTGTTGTTTTGCAGGATTTAGATATAGGCTGTGGGTAAATATATTTGGAACATGGCAAGAATCTAGCCTCTCAAATTACCAGTAGAATATAAATCAACAATCTGTATTTCTCCTGAACGTGTCTCGGTTACTAGATTCAGAATCTTTTGCTAATATAAGGCTGATTTTTGTCTCAGAGTACTGCAAAAGTGCTCTAAAATAAGAAATATCAGAAGTAGAATTATTTCCAACAAATTACCTGCAATGGGACATCTGGATCCAATTCAAATTGTGGGACTTTATCAGTCCATGGCAAGAATTTCTTTGATTCTGGGTCAATATAGTAGTCAAAAATTGTTCCCTGAGATGGGAATTTTATTGTTTTAAATTCATTCACCCACCATTTACTAAATTCCACACGATAGTCCACAAGCTGCAGAGAAAGTTATATATATATATATATATATTTATTATGTTTTTAAATTTATTTAAATTGAAATATGTTCTAAAATATTATTTGACCTTAAGGGAATATAACAAAAGATCAAAACAAAATTTATCAAAGCTAAATGAGTGTAGAGAATTAAATGTAGGCATAATCTGAGTGAATGATCTGAATCAACTGCTATAACAGCAGGGCTAACTCCACAAATCCCATTCATCTCAATGAGGGTCCAAATGTCTACAATGTACTACTAATGCAACGTACAATCTTTCCTTCTGCAAAGGTGGCCCAGGTGGGCCGAACCACGCAACTTCCATTGATTCTAAAGAACATATATGACCTTGAAAAGAGCCCTTGTAAACTATATCACATATCAATCAAATGTTAAACCCTACAAAGATGGAAGTGATTCTGGTATCAGGTCTGTCAGTGCAGTAATCTCTGAAAAGGCCCGTAGAAAAATGGACTCTATGTATTGAAAGTTGGTTATTGCGTCATTGGTCTATATCAGCATAGCTGACTCAGGAATTCTGGGAGTTGAAGTCCATGAGTCATGAAAGAGCCAAGGTTGCCTACCCCTGGTCTATATCTAGATAACTCTTGAGTTATAATAATGGAAAGCCTGATCGCTTCCATTTCTGAAGATACCTGATCTTGGAACATTGCTCCTCCAAACGCCCAGAAACAAGCAAACACAAAATAGAGTTCGTATAGCTCTTTGGGAGAATCTGGAGGTGTGTTGGTTGGGGTCAAGAGGCATTCCAGTAAATAGAGAATCATTTGCACCACGGTCACTTCAGGAACAGGGGTTATCTTCTTGAATCCAAATTTCAATTTGTCCAAGCAGGTAGGTAGGTATTTATCAAACAAGATCATCAGGTTAGCTTTTTCTGATTGCACTTCTCGGCGCTCAATCCAACTGCTCACTATCCTGTATAGTGACATATAATTACTTATTGAATATGCATTCTCGTGCATGTAACATGTGCATTTTATATCAACTGATCAATTTTTTATTCCTCTCTTTTCCCCCCTCTTATGCTACATCTTTATAGGAATGCCACTTAAATTACAGGGAAGATATTAACATCTAGCTGTTAAGAAAGACATCACATACTTCTCAATAAATACCATCAGTTATGAGCAATGTGTTTTGGTAATTACCTATGAAACTATCATTTTTATGTAAACTACCTTGCATATACTTACAACTTTTGGTAAAAAATAAAGCATCAGAAGTTCCCTATTTTGGAGAATAAGTCAACATGTTTGAAAGGAAAAGGGGAAGCAAGAATTGACAATAAAGTGTTAATAGTTGACCAATCAATGCTTGTTTGCCTGCCAATAATATCTCATTCCATCTTCTCAATTCTATACTAAAAGCCAAATTTCTCTCCTCTCTGCACAACCCAAGGGAGGGAGAGAGGAATCACATTGTTGCACTCATCATGCAGACCTTGTCTTTCGCAATTTACTTATGCTGTCATAGCAACTATACTCATCTTTGGAGCCCTTAACCTAATATAATAACCAGGCACTACAGAAGGATTCCAGGACCTGGGAAATGCATCAAGGCAAATTTTTCTTTAATGATTGCACTGTCTCATTCAACATCGTCTGTCCCAGGTTTCTTGGGCAGCAAGTAACTTGCTATTGGAACTAGAATAATCTGGAATAGTGCAATAATAGATCCCTGACAATATCTTCATATGACCAGTGAGGACTTTGTCTGATCCATGATGGGATATACACCCCTCATCTAAAAAGGAATGTACTGATATGCTTCAAAGGGAAACAGGACTTACGGATTCCAGCCCAGATCAGCAGGATTGATATACAAGATTCCTGCTCGAGATACTGTGGCAGGAGTTGCTGTTCTTAGGTGACTGATTTCAAACACAAGCCTCATGGTGGGATTTAGTGGGATTCGCTCATTGCTAGCTAAGGTCAGCACCTAGGAAGGAGGAAATCATACAATGCAACTTTCTATTTTCATAAAAGTGAAAAACAATGATTGAGTCCCTAGCTTATTGTGCTGACCTTGTTGTCATCCATCACGGTATTCAAAGATTCAATCCACATAGGATCAATATCTCCATCTAGAACAATCCATTTAGGTCCGCGATGAGTTATATTAGCTAGATCACGCATTATAGTTGAAAATAAGCCTGTCCAGAACAGGGAAATTCTCAGTGAATTTTATAACATGCATATACGCTCAAGTTGCAGTAAAATTTTAGCAGAGAGAAGGAACAAAGCTGATAAAAACATATATCAACACAACTAAAGTTATTAAACTATTTGTGATTATTTTCTCATTTATATAAATCCCCAAGCTGTAAAGTAAAGAAATGCTATCAGTTCATTATCCAGAAAAAAATACTAGTTGGTCTTTGGCAAAGCCAACATGAACAATTTTCAGAGCACCTAATTCACGGGCCCATTTCATTTTCACAAATGGTAAAGGAGACTATTTGTACAAAGTAGATACTGCTGCAAAAAGGGTTCAGTAATGCGTTGTCAACAGATTTGCAAATCACCAACAGTATCTCCCCTAAAAATCGTGTCTAAATTACTGACATCAACGCAGATGTTCTTTAAAGTAACCACGTTCTTCAGGGCTTTGTACACGAATATTAACAGCAAGGCACTTCAGACAGTAGTTGAGCCACTTCATTCTACAAAGGCTGGTGCTTTAAAATCATGTAGAGTATTGGGGGAAGCTATCACCTAGCCACTTTCTGGCTCTGTATGGGGCTGTCCCACCAAGAGAAGTAGCTACAGATATGCTAAGGTATTCATATTTGCAGCTGGTAGATGTAAATGGGGGCAAAAAGGCTCCAGCTGGATAGACCAAAGATGTTCATAAACGTTTTACTTAGAACAAGATTACGTATCTTTTTAAGATACTTCCAAACAGGATACTATGCCTTTCCAGATAGCTCTGCATTCTTGTGATCAAGTATTTTTATCTTTGTTTGGCAGCTGAGTCAGTTTATTTCCTGGCACAACTATAATTGTTTTTCCAGGTGAATCAGTAGATCTCTGCAGAGTGGCAGCTGGGCCATTTCCTCAGCTGGGAAAACACCTGCCTTCTAAATTCCAGGCTCACTCCAACTGGCAGAGGTTCACCCCCACCAAGGTGAAGCTAAGGAGCTTTGATGTCACCATTCAGCATTATTTTAAATTGTGCACTAAAGAAGACAGTGCTAGCATCCTCCATTTCAGTAATTAATAGAATAGAACAGAACAGAACAGGACAGAACAGAACAGGACAGAACAGAACAGAACAGAACAGAACAGAACAGAACAGAACAGAACAGAATAGAATAGAATAGAATAGAATAGAATAGAATAGAATAGAATAGAATCTGGAAGGGACTTTGGAGGTCTTCTAGTCCAGCCCCCCTGCTCAAGCAGGAGGACCTATACCATCTCAGGCAGGTGATTGTCCAGTCTCTTTTTAAAAACTTCCAGAGGGAATAAAAGAAGAAATAGGCTACATTTACAAATGAGTAGACTCAGTGCCTCTCATCTCCTTTCTTTTGATCTTCTCAGCTGATCATTGCCCTGGACTCCTGTATTTGGGAAACAAAATTCCCTTGGGAGTCTTCTGCCCAGTCCTTCCCCAGATACTTCCGCTTTGCCAAAGACTCCAATCCTCTGTCCACAGGCAGTTCTCTATATCTCTTTCCAATCTTGGACCTTGGGTAAAGATGTCATCCCTCTACAACTTAGCTTCTCTGACCGGACACTGAAAACTGAACAATACAATCACACTGCCTATCCAATTTTTCTCTCCAGCCATTGTCTTCTGCAACACTCTAATATTCCATTTTCTCTCCTCATTTTTCTCCCCCACCCCAATTTTCTCTCCTTCTTCCTCTCTCCAATTTTAGGTTACAGCAGCAACGTATCCCTCCAGCAACCAAGCAGGTAAATATCCCTCCCAGGGTTCTAGTCCCTAGCATCTCTATATAAAGTGGGACCAATGAAAGTGCTTTCTATCTCTGCCCCACAAGAGTTCAGCCTATCGGCCTGTGTAATGGAATACCTGCCCTTCCAAGCCAGAATTGAGTTTCCTTTCTCCTAATTCTCTCTCCTTTTGCTAACTCAACAGTAGTTGTACCAAGCCATAAAAATTCCATTTGCATTAGTTTAATAAAGAACTGGTTGGCTTATATGTTGTTTTCCAAGTGTTGAAGCTGCTTCCAGTGAGATTGGTCTCAAATAATTTCAGACATGTTTCAGAGAATTTGAACAGTAAAAGTGTTGGAAAGAGGACAGAGGAACCCTTTCTTTGAATAATTAAAATAAGCCTCATTAAAGCCAGCAACTATCATATAGTATATGCATTTGGTATCTTCCTTGGTTATAAGCTTTTTTTATGTCAAACCATTAAAGGGATTTATAATCAGGTATATCATGGATAAAAAAATAATTCTGGTGTTTTGTTCTGCTTGAAGTTGGCTCAAATAACTGAAGTAGGGAAAAGTTTATACACAGTGTAACAAAGGGGTGTTTTTTTAGAAAGTTACAGTATTAGAATTTTAAATAGCAGGAAGATGAAATAAGTTCATAACTGCAGTATGCAATTTTCCCAAATGAAATACTTCTGACTTTCCTATAGTAGTATTTCAGGGAAGAAATTTAAATGTTATTCTGTGAAACAAATGCATGATCTTTCTATGCACCTTAATGTAGACATCTGCTATTTTGCACTATTTTCTCAGCTTTTATATAATCACCTTTTTGTGATTTTTGGAGATTGTAGCTGAACAACTATTAAAATAAAAAATGTTGTTCAGCTACAATCTCCAGAACGTAGCTGTTTGTTTCTTACCATCTTTCCATTCTCTTGTTGCTGGATTAATTATACCAAATAGCTCATCACAAGTCACAGCTTTAGGATCAAGGTCAACAGCTACAGGCTTTCTCTTCATGAGCTGATAGGTTTTATTCAGAGATTTTAATACCTGCCAGAAGGAAAAGATTGAATGTTTTGTCCATCGTATGCACTATTGTGTCCGTTCCTAATCTGGCATTCTCCAGATATACCGGACTTTAATTTTAATCATCTTTGAGCCAGCATAAGCAGGGGACACGGCCACTATATACTTTTTGAAAAGCTCCACCATTGGCACCTCCAAAGATATTGATTGGATTGATGGGCTCCAGCACAAGTCCAAAAGCTTGGAAGACTAAACCTCTGGTCCTGGTGACCAATCAAGATTGGATGTTGGATTGACTGGATTTATATGGTTGCTTAATTTGCAAAGGAGACTCTGGGTAGCTTACATTTTAGGGGAAAATGTAAAAATTAGAAATTAAAAACATTATAATGTAATATATAATCTCAGATCATAAAAAACCAGGACATCACAACAGAAATAATAATAATCAGGGAAGCAACTAAGGCCAACTAGCTCAGATCTCGTTCAGAGGCCTAATATATGAGCTCATCATGGGATCTGATCAATGCTTGAGGGAAGAACCAGGTTTTTAGGGCCCTGTAGAAATAGAGACGGGTTTGGGCCATCTAAACCAGGGGAAAGTAATGTCTCATGGGGCAGGCACATAACCCCTGGTTCCCACTAAGTGGGATTATTTTGTGAAAGGGACCTGAAGCATGCTCCAACTGTCAGAGCTCATAGGATGAATAGGCATAACCAGAGACAAATAGTCCCACAAGTAACTGAGCCCTGTGCCATTAACAGCTTTATTGGTTATAACCAACATCTTAAATTGCTTCCAGAAAAAAGCAGTGCTGTTATGTGGGTGCATCAAGACGAGTTCACAATTACTTGCTTCCCTGCATCTAAATCAAGCCAAGTTTCTCGGTAGTATTTAAGGGAAGCCCTTAAATAGAGCACATTGCAGTGATTTAAACAGGAGGTGATAAGACCTTAAGTGACTTTGAGTAGGGCATTCCAATCCAGGATTGGACACAATGGTGCAAGAGATGGATTTGTGCAAAGGCCTTCTTGGCATGCCTGCTACCTGCTTTCCAGTAGAAGCCTAGCATTCTAGAGAACTTCCAAACTGTGCATCAGTTCTATCTGAGGGAGTATAATCTCAACCAGGACCAAAGATGAAGAGTCCACAGAGTTAGAGGGCTCCCAAATCCACTTGCTAGGGTTGAGCCAAAGTCTGTTGTTCCTTAACCAAATGCCCGTAGCCCCCATACACTGAGAAGGAAGTGTCATGAAATCAGTGTGTTTGTTTAAGGTGCCCACCTAACCAAGTCATGATCATGATCATGAACAGGTGCTCAGAAGAGCAGGTGGCTATAGCTGCAAATATGTTATTTTGAGAAACCAAACAGGATTCAAGGAGATAATGGTAGCGCTAGGAAAAAAAATTACATTCCCCCTCCCCCAGCAAATGAGATCATTGGAACCGTCAGTGTGGGGGGTAGCTAGCCACTTATCTGGCTTTCCTCCAGACAGCAGTGCATTCAGGCCCCTGACCTTGGGTTTAAGATCTGTCAATCATAAATATTTTGGGAGACACCTTGTGAAGGCTGCCATGTTCTGTGAAACCAATTTTAAACAAAACATTTCTATGTTCAGTTGGCCCTTGGTAATGACACTGAGCTCATAGCTGAGTCCTTGGCTAAAAAGTCCCAAGTGGTGGTACAGAGTTCTCACCTGTGACTTGCCAGAGCCAGCATTTCCAATCACAAACACTGAATGTCGGACTTGCAGTAGTTCCTCTAGCTGCACCACCTTCAAAACAAAACTCTCCTCGGGTTGCAGACAGAGCTCAACAACAGCTTGTTTGATAATCTGAGGATAAGAGATTTGATAAGATTTGTTTATTTCCAGATTGGGTTAGTTCTGCGTGTTTTATTTATCAGTCTATTGTATTCCAGGTCATTTCTATTAATCTTCATAACTGGTCCACACAAGGAATTAAATTCATACGCACACATATACACAGAGTCCTCAACTTATATCCAGAATTGGGACTAGAATCTTTGTCGCTAGAAGATGATTATTAAGTCAGTTACACCAGATTTTACACCTTTTTTTCGCTGTAGCTGTTAAGCAAATCACCAGGGTTAAGTGTATCTAGCTTCACCCATTGATTTTCCTTGTTGAAAGCCAGCTAGCTAGGTTGCATTCCAAATGATCATAAATACATGTCAGTTGCCAAACACCTAAATTTTGATCATGTGACTGCGAGGGCTGGTCATAAGTCACTTTTTTTGCACCATCACACGGTTGCTAAATGAATGGTTATAAGTCGAGGACTATTTATACTTCACATTTCTATACCGCCCATCTCCCTGTCAGTCAGTCTGTGTACACTGACTGCATAATGGTGGTACCTGTGGTGGTGCTTAAAAACAAGAAACAAAGTGCATAATTCAGAGACAAAGAAAACTGCAAATATAATTGCATGTTGGTTTGATCCATTAAACAAGAGAGCAGGAAGCAAGCAGGGTTTTTTTAAAAAAAAAATGGGTCAAGGGATTCTTCTGTATCCCTGGCTGAAGCGTGGCTTGGTAGCATGATTCTGCTTACAAGCCCTGTCCTTCAGTCTTACAACTCAAGTAAATAGAGAGAGCAGCCCCTGCCAGTTTCTGAATCAGGGCTGCTCTTCTGGCGACATCTTGATTTTCCCTGAGAAGAAAGTTCTTGTACTTCTGGCGAGAAGCATTTAACTGCTTTCCTTAGCCCCTTGCTTGAAACCACAGTAGCCAACTCACCTTCTCAAAGTTCAGGTCACGCTTCCGGGGTACATCCAAGGCTGGGAAAAGGTCCCCAATGAGTCCCATGAACACAGGTAAGTCATCAGTCACAATCTTGGGTATGTTAAAGTCTCTCAAAGCTCTCATGAGGACCTGGTCTTCAGGCCGGCTTGGGTCCCCTCTCTTCAGGGACCCTGCCACCACTAGCACAGACTTGATAGCTCTCAACCCCCAGTCGTAGTGATCCTGAGAGATGGGAAGTGCCATTAGAACTCCAGGTGAATGAAAGGACGTCACTTAAATAAGGCACAAAACATCACCCACTTCCAATGAGAAGAAAGGGCTTCCTAGACACGACTACCTTAGCAAAGATATCCACTGTTATTAGAGGAAAATGGGCCTTCCCAAACCTTTTAAAGTCTTTTCCCAAAGGCTATAAACCAGCTTTCCTTACTGGCTTTCCCCACATATACAGGATACTCTATATATAATTTCTAAACCCTAACTCCCATCTCCCTCACTATGCTGAACAGGGATGATGGGAATTGCAATCCAAATACATCTATGGTTCTCCCGGTTGGGGAAGGCTCCTGCAGGACGCGTTGGCCTACCCAAGTGAACGGAGTGGCCATCTGCATTTATCCTGGATTTATTCCAGATATTGAAATCTATACGTTCTTGCAGTGTTGTCAAGGACTTTGGAAAAAATACACTATAATGGAGAACTTGGAGATGGAATTCAGTGAGTCATATTACTGTAATATTTTCAGAAATCTCTGCCAATTCTTTCCCACCAATTTTTTCTTTGCTTTGAAATATTTGGCGCCACAGCGGAGCTGCAGAACCACATTCAATTACCTGCTTCGAAAGTAGCTCCTTACATAGTGTGTAGAGCGTAATAAATTTCCTGGCCAGAAGCCTAGCTTCAATAAAACCTTCAGCAACGAGCATGATTTCACAGATAAGCTCAAAATCAGGCACAACCATGGCACAGGGCCTACAAGAGGACATGGAGAAAAATGAGCATCTGGACTGCTTATACAGCAGAAGCAACAGCATATCTTTCCATTCCGCTACAGTGAGCAATCATTGGAAATGACAGACACAATTCAATTTCAAGTGCCTCTATTAGAAAAAAATCCACCTGCTGTAACAAGGTAAAAATGATAAATACACTTTTTACTGTGTTCAATCAACAGCTTTCTCGTATAATATTTTATGCAAAGAACTCACTTTGAATATTACTTGGCCACGGTTTCAAAATAAATGGACTTCAGGCGTACTTACTTGAAAGTTTATTTCAGGGCATTTTGTCCATATACTGTACTAGTCCAGGGATTCCCAGCCTTTCTTGGCTGGTGACATATGTAGAAATTTAAGAGCGTCCCATTGAGTGCCTTCTTGAAATGAGCATTTGGGGGGACCTTGTTCCATTGAAGCCTGCCAGAGCAGGCATGACCAATCTTAAATATCCACTTCCAAGTCAAATTCAGCTCTTGGTGATTGTATAGACATGAATATGGACAAAGCAAACGTAGCCATCTGAATTTCTGTATTTAACCCAATTCCCTGGGTCAAACCTTTCCTTTATACAAGCCAACCTGCATTGCCTCATTTCCTCAAGATGTTAATACCTGAATAATGCTTTCAGATTTTCAGGCAGTTCAGTACGACCTGCATATCCAGGATTCATGGTAATAAACATTCCAACAGTGGGAATCAGAGAGATCATCTCTCCAAGGAAATTGAATGTCTTCTTCTTGGCTCGAATAGCATCTTGAACACATTTAACCTAAACAATGAGCAGAAGATCCTTTTATTAATTCACATGCATTTGGATAATGAAGTGCGGTGTGCAAATATTTACATATAAATGTATAACAGTTTAACTACTTGGAGCTGATAATACCTAAGGCATGTTGGAGAAACAGTAAACCAAGGAATAACTGCATACTCAAGCTCACATATTCATATTCCGGGAGATTTTATGGTACACTAAGCATGACTTAAATAGTACTTATGCATCTGAATAAGGCTTTTTGCAAGTTGAAAAGTACCAAATTTTAAAACACTACTGTAGGGCTGAACTACAAACAGAAAGAATTCACTGTTAAGAATGAGAAGATAATGCACTGAATAGCTTCTGGATGGCCTCACATTGTCCAGTCTAATGTGCTGTGTTATGTGGTTCTGACATCTCACTGACTGCTTGGTTCTAAGCAGTCTCACATAAAGCACCCATCAAAAAAGGAGGAGGAATAAGGGAGGCCTGGGGAACACTCTGGATTCCTTGAAAATAACATATTGCAAACATTCATGGCAGTCTCATAGTCAACATTTGAGATAATCAGTAGCTTCTACAGATTTTCATAGTAGTACACCAATATTAAACTTATTTCAATTTTTATGAGAGACAACGTGATGCTTCGTGACATAGTAGTAGTAGTAATTGCTTAATTGTAGTAAACAGTTATAGGCAGATTCCACTGTAACCATTAAGATTTCGGATATAATCCTATTTGTAGTAGAGCTACCAGATTAGGGCTCCAAAAATCCAGACTACTGCTAGATGGCAGGCACGAAGCACATAAAGCTCCATTTGCTATTATGCAGTGGTTACCTGAACTTTGCAATTCATATCTGGTAGCTTTAGCTTATAGAAGCTGCAAGGGATAGAAGATGGAGAAAAATCAGAGGCTTCCTTCTGCTTTCTGGGACATTTTATCTGCAGAATTCCATTTATAGGACATCTGGATCCAATCAATTATTCCTATACCACTGCTTTATCCATACAAATCTTTCATTGTGTGATTGCTCTGTATCATTCACAGAATGATACCGTAGTCACATAATTTTTACATTGAGTCCTGAACATTTTATTCTTTTGAACAGCCTCCCACCACCACTTCCATCTTTTATCTCATCAGAACATAAAAAAGATGGACTAGCTGCCCAGGTTGTTTTTTCTTTAAGCAGTTGTTGTTCTTGGAACACCCACAGGATAGACATTTATTTATTTATTTTATTTATTGATGGGATTTATATCCCGCCCTATCTCCCGAAGGACTCAGGGCGGCTAACAACAAAACATATAATAAGTACAGAAATTAAGATAAAAATAAAATTAAAATCATCTGTGCAATAAGTTAAAATTAAAAACTAAGAGTAAATTAAAGATTGTAAATATAATTAATTAAAATGCCTGTCAGTCCAGGTCAGCCTGGTGGAATAGGAGTGTTTTGAGGCCGCGGCAAAAGGATTGGAGATTTTGGGCCATCCGTAGCTCAGGGGGGAGCTGATTCCATAGGGCTGGCGCTCCCACAGAGAAGGCCCTCCCCCTGGGGGTCGCCAGCCGACATTGCTTAGCTGACGGCACCCTGAGGAGGCCTTCTCTGTGTGAGCGTACTGGGCGATGGGAAGTCGTTCCTGGCAGCAGATGGTCCTGCAATTATCCCGGTCCTAAGCCATGTAGGGCTTTAAAGGTAAGTACCAGCACCTTAAATCTCACCCGGAGGGCAACCGGTAACCAATGCAGCTCACGCATTGCATTTAGCTGCAATCATCAAGCTGCAATCATCTCCCCTGCCCCCAGTTATTTATACACAACAGCACCAGCTTCTTATGGAAAATAGTTACCTGTACAGCAATTACTGACAGGACTTCTACCGAAATCCGATTGAATTCATCAAAACATCCCCAGGCCCCTGTTTGGGCCAGCCCTTTGTAGATATTTCCACAGGACTGAAAAGAGAAAACAATGTTTAGAATGAAGAAAGCATCATTTAACTGCAGTTATCTTTACACAGTGAAAGTAATATGGGTCATGCAGTCTTCGGGATTTGTTGATGGAAATACCCCACTACGAATAGTTCCAATTTGTCCCACAAATTATTTTCTGGGACACCGTGTGGCAGGATAAGAAACAGTGGATGGAAACTAATCAAGGAGAGAAGCAACCTGGAATTAAGGAGAAACTTCCTAACAACGAGAACAATCAACCAGTGGAATGGCTTGCCTTCAGAAGTTGTGGGTGTTACATCATTGGAGGTTTTTTAAGAAAAAAACTCGGTAGCCATTTGTCTGGAATGGTATAGGGCAGGGGTAGGCAACCTCGGCTCTTTTATGACTCATGGACTTCAACTCCCAGAATTCCTGAGCCAGCTTGGCTGGCTCAGGAATTCTGGGAGTTGAAGTCCATGAGTCATAAAAGAGCCGAGGTTGCCTACCCCTGGTATAGGGTCTCCTACTTGAGCAGGGGGTTGGACTTCCATGGTCCCTTCCAGCCCTATTCTGAATCTGAATCTGAATCAGTGGGGTGATTGGATATTCCTATGAACAAGCCCTATCCAGAGTAAGTAGGTAGGGAAGTGATTTGGGGGAGATTTGCAAGTACCCTTAACATCCCCCAAGCTTTCTAGGACCCACACCTCTTACCTAGTCATTTCAAATTAAAGGTGAAGCCATAGACTGGTCACAAGGCCATCCTATAGGAACATCAAACTGAAACGAGGTGCATTATTTTGGAAATGAGTGCATTTACAGGCAATAATATTCTCCTTAGTACTCATGAAGCGCAGAAAACAGATGAGGCATCACCAGGAAGGATATTTTTTTAAAAAGAAACTGTTGTAAAAATGAGCAGCCTGTTCTTTTTAGGCTGTTTTCGGTGGTATAATTAGTGCTGCCAAATGGAAACAATGCAGATGGAAAATGCTTATTTTACTGCATGGAACTTGGGAAAAGGCCCATTGCTTTAAAGATAACACAGACTTTGCATAACCAACAAAAACCTGTGTATGTTTAATTGTAGCTCTCAATGAATGACTCTCTCATATTCTTTTTCTTTGGATTTCTTTTCTGAGTGATTTGCATTTGACTCAAATGCGCTAAAGAGAAGCACTTGTCCTCGAATCAAATCAAAGAAGCGTTGCGTAAGGATTAATTAGAACAAGTAGGAGACCTTATAGGTCAGAAGATGTTCTCCTGACCCATATTTCATTGGATCACTACCTTATAGTCCATTTGCTCAGAGCAGTTGAAGACATACACCATGATTCCTACAGCCCTGCCCAAGTCTTTGGTGGTCTCGGTTTTTCCTGTTCCCGCAGGGCCTGCAGGGGCTCCTCCCATGATTAAGTGGAGGGACTGGGTCAGGGTGATATAGCAGCTGCAAAACACAGGGATTGGGCATGTTATCTTGGGCCTGAGAAATCAGGTTGTGCCACACTCAAGTTTCTGTGGGTGAGCTCATACCGGTCAGTAAGCGGGGTGATCACCAGACGAGGAGTGTTGCCAAGGTATTCATAGGAATACTGGAGTTGAGCATCACAGATATTAGCAAAGCAGTGCCTCTTTTCTTCATCCCAACGGTGCCTAAGCTGGGACTGCCACGTAAAGGCCTGAGAGCTCTCCACCTGTCATGAAAGGAGTGCAGTTTAGTTCTGACTAGGGAGTGCTAGGTGGCCCTTATTGGGTTCAGGGAGAAGCCAAGGAAGAAGGGGAAGAGCTGGTGGCAATCATTATTACTATGAATGATGAACAGCCTTGCTTCTTTCGATGTGTGTCTTACAGAAGAAGCAAACGAACAGTGCAGTCGGCTGGCTGAATGGCAGCCATCTTCTCTTGGATGGAGACAAACACCGGCTTATCCAAGACAAGAGTTTTCCGGCCATTTTGTTTCATTGTCAGTTTTTAATATGCCCTTTTTGCAGTTGTATCAGCTCTGTATTTGAGTAGCTTGGAAGCGGGGAGAAAATAAGATAGCTATGCCATGTGACTATCTACTAAACTTATTAGGGCTGATCCAGAGATGAAAAATGATCTTTTTTCTTTGTATGTATGTCTTACAAATGGCATCCATTACTTATGCCATCAGTTGGCCCGATGGCAACCATTTGCAAATAGACCACCCAACATTTTTTGCAGACCTTCTTTATGAACATCCTAAGTTTCTTAAATAAAGTAGGTTTCTCTCGTTATGGATGAAGGTTAATTCTTTTGTCTTTAGTGAAGTCTAAGTGGTCTTCCAGGTTCCTCCATTGTACCATCCAGCTGGAACAATGGTTTGTAATGTTAATTTTTTAAAACAATGCTGCTTCTAAAGGTGAAAGATAACTCTTGGTGTTCTTTTGTCAGGCGGCTGACCATGTGACTAGATAAAAGCCTTTCATACATCTAATTTCCAAGTCTATATTTTTCAACCATGTAAGTTAATGCAACCAAGAGGAACCCCGCTTCAGAATTTCTCATGCCATAGCAGATCTGTTTGTCCTTTGTTAATAAGGGACAAGGCCTTACATCATTTCCAGTGCAACAACTTATCTCAGAGATCAGGTTATTAAAATTTGAAGGTAAAACTCCCAAAACGTTTGACCTCCCAAAGGAATAGTAAGAGATGAATATTTCATTTTATATTTGGTAAGGTCATAATTGCCCTGCACATTTTTCTGTAATTTTTTTTCAGGATTCCTTCGTGACAAAATTAGAATGCATTAGAGCACATTGAGTTCTATGGCATCTGCTAGCTAAAAACTATTTGTAGTGGTATGATTGGCCCAACCCTTTTGCTTATTCATTTTTCCATGGTGGATGTATTAAATTACAATTCTGAACTCTCCCAGACACGGTCAATGGGGATTATAAAAATTGTATATATCTGCAGTGCACCAGGCTGGGGGAGGCTGATTCTTGCATTTCATTAAGAGATTTCAGGATGAACGAACAGAACAAAAGGTTTACTCAAACATGCCCATGAACAAAATACTGCACAGTGTTTCGTTCACAATATACCTTTGCTAAAATCATTTTGGCAATGACGTCTCTGGCATGCACATCAATAGTACAAATGGTCATAATCTTCATTCTGTCCCCTGGAGATAAGTTCCCAATCAGCAGTGTAATTAAGGTGTTCAGCTGGTTAATCTGTGAAGAGGAAAACAAAAGAGATGAAAGGCCTTTCTGATCTCTTTCAGCATGAGCTGTGGAAACTTGTCTGATACACACACACACACACACACACACACACACACACACACACACGTACACATACAGGTTCTATCATTGCACATACCAATGTTTTACAGTCAGGTAAACTGAGAGAAATCTATTCACCTGTTTCTTATTGTAATCTTTAATTGCATTTTCATAGCCTTCTTCCAGTCGTGAAAAGGCAATGCCAACTTCCGTAGTCCACCAGATCTGGGTACATGTTAAAGCAATCTGCCACAGACAAAAAGTTATATGAAAAGTTGTGGCCCTGTGAATCATCTAGAAACATTGCCCCTCATTGAGGTATGGGTGATCAGACTTTAAGCTTCAACTTACAAAAAAAAATGCTTCTTCTGTCTACCTTTGTATTTTGTTAGAACGTCAGCCACTCTGTAGTAGCAGCTGAGATGTTGGGCTAGAAATCAGGACTGTGACTTAGAGCTGGAAGTCCTTAGGCTTGGAAGTTCACTGGGTGATTTTGGGGCCAGTCCCTCTCTCTTAGCCCAAGTCAACTCATTCACAGAGTTGTTGTTGTAGGGAAAACAGAAGATGGAAGAATTAGATATGTATGCTGCCTAGAGAGGACCAAAACTTTACATGGAATAAACATAAATGAACTTGTTTGGGTTCCTGCCTCATTTTTCATGCATTACATGCCTTTGAAGCATAGTAATTTTTTGCTTACCTGGGCTGGGTAATCAAATATCCATTGTTCTCTCGGCTTTTCCTCGTAAGTCACTACAGCTTCAGCTATTAGTTGGCGCAAGGTACTCTGCATTCTCTCCATCACTCGGTTTAACCAAACTTCAACCTGGGTGTAGACTTTCCAAATTAATTTTGCATGTTGTGCTGCCTTGATATGCGTCCTTCTAAATGTCTGAATTCTAAATCTCTTTCCTCACCAGATGTATTACAAAATACAGGTGTAATTTTTACTCATTTGTATCGTGTGCCTTATTGGTAGAACAGTGAGATGATGATCATGATAAGTCAAAAATTAGTACACTACTGTAAAGTTGTTGCATTTTGCTGTTGCTAAAAAATAATTTTCACTAGCTATCCTGATGTTAGCCTATAGTATTTATCAACCTCTTCTTATTCATAAATTGACAAGATAGCTCCTGTTGATATGATTTAATAACAAAATTAAAGAAAGGCTTCAGAAGACAGACACTAGAAAGTTCTTAGGGAATACAATTCATCTAATAGAATTCTTATCTCTAACTTGGCATCTACTCGTCTGGAAAAAGTCCAGTGTATATTTTTTTTAAGGGACTGATGGGATTAATTGAAGATAGGTTAATTTTGGGTAAACCTGTGGAAAATATGATTGAAGAAGATATAACCAATCCAATAGTAGAAAAATTGCTGCTGAAGAACTAGTATGGTAGCCATAATGTTAGTCTTATACTACTAGCCTTCTACATTTTTTGAGAGAGACTTTGCAAATGTGGGTAAAAGTGATCTGATTTTGTACATTTGGATTTTCAGGAAGCTCCTCACTAAAACCTTATAAGTAAGTTCAACTGCCATTAGTCTCACTGACTAATAATTAGAGAACAGAAAGCAGGGATTAAGAATAAATGATTTTTTTACAAACAAATGTAGTTTTTATGCCAAGGTTCTTTTAAACTTTGCAACTGGAGTTAGAGATGCCATATTTGCTGATGATATCCAGTTATTTAAAGCATACATAGAAAAGAGATGATGGAAACTCAGCGTCACTTGAAGGATCTCTGAATGAACTGTGTTGAACTGTCCTTCCATGACATGTCCCAGACAGCATGGTTTATTATTTTTCATAGGGCACAGCCTTACATCCCACCAACTGCAGTGTGACTTCACCTCAGTCACTATTTTCAATGGATATATTCTCAGGCTATTTTCTTCAGCTCACGGTAGAGCAGCTTATATTCAGTTTTAGCTGTTCTGGTGTTAAAGGGGTGTTTTATATTTTCTTCCAGCACCAAATTATTTGCCATAGAAATAATCTACCATGCCTCATTATGATCAAAGAGTAAGGTCTGCTCAACTCTTGCTGGCCACTGAAGATATTGCAGACATGACACCTCTTCATTGCCCTCCGTGGGTATTTTTGCTTGGGTTGGAAGAGGCACTCAATACTTGGCTTTTGCAAGGGAATGTGCCTATATAATATCTATAATGTGTTTCAGGACATATAATTCAAAAATTATGTGAGTAATCTATATATACAGGTGTTGGTAGACTTGCCTGTTGAAAATGGATCTAAACTTAAAAAACAGGAGATAGAGCCAGATTTTGCCAATTGAATGTTGCTGGTTCTGGTTTATTACACCAGGCTCAAGGTTGACTCAGCCTTCCATCCTTCCGAGGTAGGTAAAATGAGCACCCAGATTGTTGGGGGCAATTAAGCTGACTTTGTAATAATGCCGCTTGGGGTGTGTGTGAAAGCCCTAATAAGCAGGCATATACATAGAATGAAGGCTACTGCTAAGCTTGTAAGCCGCCCTGAGTCTTCGGAGAAGGGCGGGATATAAATGGAATTAAAATAAAATAAAATAAATAAAATAAACCAATGGTCTGCAATGTCTGTCTATCAGGGTGTTTGTCTGGCCATATTTCTTAGTGTCATAATTTTTTTGGCAGTGGAGGATGCAATTTTGCTTGCTGTCATTCACTGTCAGCTATACCCTGGCAGCACTATTTTATTTGGGACATATGGCAGCAAGGTGATACCGGCAAGAGTTCTCCTATTTTCCCTTAAGTAAAAAACAGATCATAGGTGCAGCAAAGAGGTGAGAATCCATGAGGAACACAGGCTTAGCATTGTTCCAGAAAAGTGCCAGACATCTGTTCAGAGACAGTGAGTGACACCACTATGAAAGTTCTGCTAGGGCCAGTAACCTGCCAATGTGGCAACTTGAAGGATGCTAAACTCACTTACAGTTAACCAAGCTTGCTGGTAAGAACCATGATTGGTGATTATTTTTTCCCATCAGCAGGTAATACTACTGTGACAAGAAAATCATTCAGGGGAGTCCACCATTCAGTGCTTTTCAATTGCCCCACATTGAGAGCGTAAGGTCATTATGCTCAGTAACTTAATACTTGAGCAGAACATTGTCTGAGAGTGACATTGTGATATTTTTCTGCTGACTTAAGGTCTACAGGAATATTGCATTTAAAAAGATTATAACCAACCTGTCCAGAGCAGTCACAGTCCTTGTCAAAATCAACATACTCATCTTCTTTGCTGTACATTCCCACGCCAATCTTCAGAGGCTTTTCTTCTGCATCTAGTTTGAATTTCAGCTTTGCCATGCTGTCAAATAATTTGGACAAATGGCGGGACACCTTCAAGAATTACAACACAAAGGACCAGACAGTAGTATTAGAGGTCTGATGAAGACATCAGCAGTCCTTTAAAATGATCATCACTGTTGAAAGCTTGAAGTAAATATGCATTGATCAATTGAACAAAAGTGCCTAATTTGAAAACATCATTCAAATCTGTGCAACTGATCCATTCACTCATTTTCTTCTCTAACTGTTTGATCCCAGTGAGAGGAAGGTCTTTTTATTAACTGTTAAGTGAGATTGTCAAAATTTAAACCATAGGCTTCATTAAGCTACAACCCTTTTCCCCAACTGTTATCAAGTCACAGAAATCTTGTTCAGTTTCTATTATTTTGTGGTATTTGTATTGGATACATTAATTTTTATGTGGGAAAGAGAACTTAGTCAAACTCCTGACATTCAATTAAAAATTCCATTACAAGTTCCAAATAAATAAATAAATAACCCAAGACATTCCATCGTACCTCAACGGGGTCATTACCATTGGACAAAATATCCAGCAGATCAGCAGAAGATACAAAATAAAATCGAGGGAAAGCCAGTCTTTTGGTTTCCAAATATTCAGCCAGAGCTTTTTCACAGAGTGCCAAACTAAAAAGCAAGAGAGAAGAAAGTAGTAATAGCATTCTTTTTGCTCTCTCTAAGATTATCATTATCCATCACTATAGATGGATACTGAGGTAGACTTTAAAGCAGAGGTTTAATTTTCTCAGGGTCAATACGAGAAGTGGAACTGGAATCTCCCAAATAGTTGATCCATTTAAATATGACTCTCTTCTATGCATTCGTATTTCCCCACTTTTTTTTTCTTCACTTCACTGTACTTCTTCTTTTTGGCCTACATGGCATTCTCCTTCTTTGCTAGGGAATGTAATTGACTTCATCCCTACTTTGATTTTTCTTGGGAAGGTGATATTGGCTGGGAGCATTTTAGACTGACAAGATAGCCTTCAATTAAGTGCCATTTTACTTCCTCAGGATGTCTCAGGTCCTTGTGAGGACTAATAATAATCAGAGGGGCAAAGGACAGGCTTGAAGCACTCCCATGCATCTCATTATTTTTTAAAAAATATATCATTTTTCAACCTCAGCACCACACTTCCAGGGAAACAGAGACAGATGTAGGAGCACTGGGCCCTTTGAACATCATCTGGTTTCCATTTACTGCTTGTAGTGGGATGAGGTAACCAAAACCAAAAGTGGCTTCTGTCCCAAGCAGCTTTCAGCCTAAATGTTAGCTTCTGGAAAACCCAAGAAAGCAGGGAAATCTCCACCATAAAGAGAACCCTCATTTTGTTTGATGCCAACATGATCATTAACACTTTTGATGGACGTGGCTCAGAAATTACTCAAAAGGGACAAGACTGGTAAGAAATGGGCATGCATATCTTACCAGCTTCAGGTAAGATGGGTGGTGTAGAAATTTAAATAAATAAAATAAATAAATTGTAGGAATAGCACCAAACCAACAAGTAAAAGGTTACTTGCAAATGTGTTGTATCAGAGGCTGTGATAAATTTGGTGCTCAAGTTATGCTTTGTATATTATCTATTATTTTTCAGTTTAAAGAATTAATGAAATAATCTTCATTAGCTAACACTGCAACAATGGTTCTTGTTTGAGGCAGCCTATGCATTAGTACGCTGGGACAACTACTCAAATACATTTTCCATAGCCACTGAAACATAACTAACCCAAGTTATCATTGTGACAGACAATTATTTCCAAAACAAGGCCAAGTAGAAAAAGCTTCTGTCTCCAAGTCCTAGCTGAAGAATTTTAGTTATTCAGAATGGAGGCCTAGCTCCATTTAATGCTGCCATTAAAAACAAACAGAAATTATAAATAGAAACTTGGCAGTGATGAAATGGTGCTCTCCCTCCCTCCCTCCCTCCCTCCCTCTCTCTCTCTCTTTGACTAAAAGGTGGACTTGCAAGAATTGTCACCCTATGACTTGCTTCTGCTGCAAAAAATCATTCCTTCTGCTCTATTTTACATTTGCATTTTGACAAAATTAGCCTCCTAACCTTTGCTGCAAGCCCTCTAGCTTGTCATAGAGACCTGGTTTATTTGTTGCCTCAACCACATTTGGAGTTTTTACTGCATCAGCCATTAATTCCTTTAAAGAGAAGAAAGATTTGTTAGCCATTCTAGTAGTATTTTTTGCAACAGTAACAGAATCAATGCTTAAAAGGAAGCTTGCTTACTTTAAAATCTTTGTCAATGACATCAAAACGCTTTGAATCCTCAGGAAGCTGGTTTCGAATGTCTTCTGAGCCAATGAAAATGCTTTCCAAGTGACTCCAGGTTCTCTGGACTTCAAACCAAATGGATATCACAGAGTCAGCAGTGGATAATTTCTGCTGCCAGCTGGAGACCTCCTGTAGGAAGTGGGCCAGATACTTAGAAGTCATCAGAGTCTGGAGCTGCACTTGGTTCTCTTCAAGGGTTTCTACTAGTGCTTCGTCTGCCTTCAGCATCATTGTTCCCGTCCTGTGGTGAGGCTCATGTTCAAACTGCATGGTTGACCAGGTACTGTCAAGAGCCTTCAACACCTTCAGATAATAATAAAAGGGGAGAAACGTTTTTAAAACTGCTGTATTGCAAATGCAGGTGGATCTGTTCTATTTTGCTAAAGCAAACCAAACAAGGCAACATTGTGAGAACCCCGCTTCCTTGCTTAGTGGTATCCTAATCTGTTGAAATTACATATTCATAACACATCAACTATGTTGGCCCAAAACTATGCTTGCTGGGATCATGGGAACTGAAGCCAATGGGATCCTTTATGCACTATTTTCTTACTCGTGGATACAGGACTTTAAAAGGGAAGACAAATATTAAAGAAGGCAGCTCCATTCCTGGTCACAGTTATTTATTTTATTTATTTATTTTAATTCCATTTATATCCCGCCCTTCTCCGAAGACTCAGGGCGGCTTACAAGCTTAGCAGTTGTGTATAGTACCAGCTAATGAGGAACATAATTTGGCAAACACAGCACACTGTTCCAGAATTTACACAGCAGGGTTATTTTATATGTTGTATATGCTGTGTTCCAGAACAGTTCCCAATAAAAGAACAAACAATGCAATACTGCAAAGCAAATTTCTCTGCGTAAAGCCAGCATTGAAACAGCAGTTACAATAGCTTAAGACAGCACACCTAAAAGCTCTGCAAAGGATAAACATGTATCTCCGTGGTGCTAAAAGGACAGGGGGAAAAACAAAGTCGCTAGTGGCTTTGCTAGGAAAGAGTTCCATTAGTGGTATGAAGTAACCTTCTGCTTGTCATCCTTTCACTAAGAGAAAAGCTTCCATTTATGACCTGAAGACAAATTGATGTGCAGCAGAGGATTCTTCTGATCCCAAGATAGTTAGGGCTTTGAATGTTGCTCAGAAAATTACTGGACTTCAAATGTAGGACTTCAAGCCCTGACCTGATGCACCTCTGATTAATGTAATAATGAGCACGTTATCTCAAAATGCTATACAAATAACAAAATAAGAATAATAGAATGCAATGGAATGGAATGGAATGGAAACTTGATTTAGTCATTTGACCGTATCAAAAAATATAAAACAAATGCAAATATACAAATAGATACCAAAAAAGCACTATGGGACAAGTTCTTAGTAAGTCATCACCCCTACAGCTAATCTTATCCTGATCTAAATATTCCATCCTCTTTGAAATGGCTTTTGAAAAAAAAAACACTGCAGTCTCACTAGTGACTTGCACATTCATCCCCTGTAAAAAGTAAGACAATTTCTCCCAGATGCCTGGGTTTTTTTTAATTTTTAAATAAAAACGTAAATAAGAACCCTTTCTGCAGAGCACAGTTTCCAGTCAAGAAGAATATGTCCAATGTCTTCAACAGCTGGTTCTCCAGAAATACACAGTCTTTCTTCAATTGAGACTTCAATTGAAACCTCTCATGTCCTACCATGGAGTCTACGTTCTTCTGAGATGTTAAGACATATAAGTTGTTAAATGTTTTTTTCTAATTGGGAGGTTGATTTCTGTTGAGACAACCAAAAGACTAGAAGACCTCCAAGGTCCCTTCCGGCTCTATTCTATTCTAAAGCCTTAAACCTAGTTAAGAAAGTCTATGATGGCCTAATATTAATAAGGTTTTATTAATAAAGAATAATAAACTTTTAAAAAGACTTAACATATTTAAATGCTGCAATATTGTCTTGAGCAGATACATCAATGACTCTGTTTGAAAGTTTTCTTGGCCTTTAGATCCAATTGGACTGGGAACTTAATGGAGAATCCATATTGTGAGATGATAAGAATAATTATAATACATATTTGTAATTACACTATATTAAAAAACATTTAAACAGACGATGCAAAGGTTTATGTGGAAAAGGAAATGTTTGATTTTAATCAGTATAATGATAAGCTTATTTTAACTTTGGTTTCCAAAAAGGCTTAAAACTGAACAATGTTTGCTTGCTTGCTGCCTAGCATGCAGGACCTCAGTCAGATTTTGTTCTCAAACAGATCCCATTATGTGGAGATTTGCCCACATAATGAAGAAAAGGATGAGAATCACAACTCTGTTCAATGTCATTTCAAACTGTTCGGTACCTGGGAGGGAGTAATTAATGGTCACGGCATCATGCAAACAGTACCTTTTCCATCCCAGATTCTTTCACAGCCTTGTCTACAATGCTGCGAACCTCATCTTCAAACTTGTGAAGGTTCTGCTGAAGCAGGTCTGCCAGTGTTGTTTCGTCAGACATGGTAAACGTCACCTGGTACGGAATACGTGTGAGGAAAGTCAGTCAGTCAGTCAGAGCTGAACACTAATCTGTAGTCTTCCTATTCTACCCTGCAATTCTACAATAATTGCAGCTTCAATTTATATTCAGATTAACAAGAAATCAGAAGAACCAATGTTTGGGTCTAACAGTTTTATGACTTTCCCTTCATTTATATTTATTCAATTCATTTATTTAAAAGGCTGATATAGCTTATGTTCCATAACTCTACGCAGCTCACAGTACAACAATAGAAAAATTAAAAGGTTGTTTTTATATAGGTTTCTACAGATACTATTTTTTATATTTCACTTTATTGGAACACTTCAAATTTGTGGGTGGAAGATCATAAATTAGAAAGATGATGAGGATGACAATGATGGTGATCATCAATCTTGTGGGCCTTTGTTTTAGCCTACATTAGATTACCTGAGTGGCCTGCATGAGTTCTTTCCAGTGTCTATCTCGGATAGCTGGATTTTGGAGTTCACTCACAGCTCGAAGAGATGTGATCATGTTTTTAACTGTATTATCCAGTCCTATAAAAGCATCCCATGGTCTCATTTCCTTGTCCAAACTTCTCACATCCTTAGCGAATTTCTTGGAATCAAGATCCATTTGTTCAACATTAATCTCTTTCCACTTGGTTGTTTTCCAATCATTAATGCTTTCATTTACCTAGACGGAAATGTATATATGTCTGCAATCTTTTCTGTAGAGAAACAGTCTTATAAAACCTATGAATCACTTTGAAGGCTTTGAAGATTTTACAGCTCAAAGGAGAAAAAACTTATAGTAACAAGATATCTATTTTAACCCTTTACTACCATTCATCCCTATGCAACGCAAATAATGTGATATTCAAACCTATTTTTCAGTAGCCCAAATGGGCCATTCAAAATAAATGTTTTCCTGCATTAGGAACAGACAGTATACAGCTTTAAATGATTTGTTATTTAATGGGTGCATAAGCAAGTTGCTCTTTGGTGCTCTAGGTGTAAACGACCAATATCTTCAGAAATAAAGATAGAAAACTCCCCCAATGCCAAGAAGTTGGAAATAGTCATAAGTATCTGCAGTGCTTTTTTTTGTAAAAGAAAAAGGTGCCAGAACTCACACATGTCATACAAGCCACCTTGCCTACCCTACAAGGTTCCATCCAAAAAAGGTGCCGGAACTCCGTTCTGAGCATTCTATGAGAAAAAAAGCCCTGAGTATCTGTAACAAACCACAATGACATCAAAGTCATGACTCAAGGGTGTGATGTCATCATGCAAGTGACAAAATTTTGTAATGATTTTATGGTATCTGATACAAACATATACACCATGAATTTTACATGACAATATCATCACCCCGGTATTGTCACTTTCCTCTTCTGCCAAGAAGATCATGCTAACCATATAATAATTAAAGAAATAATATTCTGCTCATCAAACACCCTGGCCACACTTCCACTTCCAAACAAAAATAGAGTGATAAAGTCAGTCAAAGAAATCCACCAGCAGATTTTCAATGAAACAAACAAAGAAGCAAACAAAAAAACCTGGGTTACAGGGGAAGCAACATTGATCTAACTTGGGATTTTCTTCCCTCGGTAATTCACTTTTTCTGCTTTTTGATGTGGCAAGACCTGCCATTTTGGTTCAGAGTTTAGCACTTGTCCCATTCCACAAATTACACCTCAAAGTCTTACCAGGACAATCATGTCCCAGAGCTCCTTGAGCAAGCGCACTTCCTTATGGCATGCTTTTAGCTGCTTGTAGTCTGGAACAGATACTTCAAACAAGCTTGCAGATTTGGATAGGGCTTCCATCTCTTTCTCCATACCAGTAATCATTTTTTGTTGCTGGAAGCACACAATGAAAAGGCATTGGTTTCCACTTGCTGAGTACAAAAGTTAGATCTTTACTGTCTATCTTCTCAGTAGCACTAAAGCCAGCAACGTGGCACTCCAGGCCATTTTTCAAGACCTTATTGAAGTCTTCTTGATGTATAGCTGATAGCAGATGTGACAATTATTAATGACATATATAACTCAACAAAAGGAAACAAGAGAGCTCAATCGCTCTGGGAATTTTACTGTGGCACTAAAAGTACTGCATATGTATTAGAGCAGTTATTCTTTGAAATCCATACAATATTACCTAGACAGACATTTCAACATCTTAGTACGGTGCTTCCCAAACTTTTTCCTTCATTACCAAACATGGCTTATCAGAAACTTTTAACAAACTTTGATGGCCAGTTGTAAGTCTCTTCCTTCAGTACTATTGTAACTTCGAATGATCAGTGAATTGTAGCTCTAGGACTACCAGTATTATAAAGACAATAATATTTATAATGTCATTTCAAGAAATAATCACTGGTAATTTCATTGATTTTCATCTTAATAAAAATACATTGGGAGATTTTTGAGTATATTTTAGTATATGTGGCAGTCTTAAAGTCAATATAAATGCCTGGTTAATGGGTTTGTGTGTTGTTACCCCCTCCCCCCAAAAAAAACATTTTTACCCAACTCGGGGGTAGTTTGCCCAGGTTTGGCAAGCACTGTCTTAGCAAATTATACCTTGCTTAAGGATTTATATGGGTCTGGATCAACAAAAGTGAAAGGTGCATCGATTCGGAATTTCTCTCTGAACTCATGTTGTTTAATCTGAACAAAAAAGAGAAAGAAAATTTTGAACAGGAAATTAATAACTGCTAAATGCAACACTGGAATACTTAAGGACCTCCTCCTTCAAACAGAACCGGCCTGTCCAATATGAAAAATTTGCTGTTGGTCCCTACTACCGTGAGAACAGAAGGTCTGGAGTTGGGAGGAGATGCTCCACCATTATGACTTACACGCTAAGGAATAGTTCATCCCGGGAGATTAACTGCCTTAACCTGGTTGGCCTTCTGGAAGGAGGAGGTGGGGCTTTTCTGGAGGGCCTTTTTTAAGATAGTAAAATGATACTTAAGAATTGTTTCTATGTTACACTTTTCACAATACACTTGTGAATATACTTTTTATGATTACATCTTTGATAATGGTGATAATGATGTTATTGTATTATGCATATTTTATTTCTATAAGCCACCAAGAGTTGCATGACTGCAGGAGTCTAAACTTATGAACCAATATTGGCTGCCACCAATTCAGAATGATAATGAACTTGGATTATAACATTTACTGATAGCAATCAGGGCAAAGCTTGGGGAAGACCAGTGGCAGGATTCAAATATGTGAACAACTGGTTCTCTGTATGGATGCCGCTTCCGGAAGTCCATTCTGGGCCTGGGCAACAAGAAATTAGCTACCGGTTCTGCCGAAGTGGTGTGAATTGGCTGAATCCCACCACTGGGGAAGACTATCACTCTTTAAAACAGTCCACTCTGCCAGCCTGGCACAACCTAGCCCTAGTGTGAGGGAGGGCAACTCTCAGAATCTGCAATCTCCTGTAGGGTAACTGTTGTTAATGTAAGGATAGTAACTCTCCTGAAGCCAGACAAGGGCAGGGCCTCAGTCATCTGGCTGTCATTTTTTTTAAAAAAACAAAAAACTACAAATCTGGCCATGGTCAGCTGCTGGGCTGGCTTGTGCATGTAGAGCGCTGGCTTGTGCATGTAGAGCGCTGGGTTGGCTTGTGCATGTAGAGCGCATGTAAGCAGAGGGGAGCAAAGGCAGCAAAATAGACAACCTCAATGGGTACAAAGTAGGGCACCCACTGGACAGCAGCAAAGGAACACGGGTAGTCCTCGATGTATGACCACAATTGAGCCCAACATTTCTGTTGTTAAGTGAGACATTTGTTAAGTGAATTTTTCCTCATTTTACGACCTTTCTTGCCACAGTTGTTAAGTGAATTACTACAGCTGATAAGTTAATAACCAGTTGTTAAGTAAATCTGGCTTCCCCATGGACTTTGCTTGTCAGAAGGTTGCAAAAGGTGATCACATGATCTTGGGACACAGCAATGATCATAAATATGAACCAGTTTGCAAGCATCTGAATTTTGATCAGATGATCACGGGGATGCTGAAAACGTCATAATTCTGAAAAACGGTCATAAGTCACTTTTTTCAGTGCCATTGAACCTTGTATGGTCACTAAATGAATTGTTGTAAGTCGAGGACTATCTGTACTGAAAAGTCTCAATTTTTTATTGTTTTGATTGTTTGCAGCCTGGCTCTGAATCTCTTGTGCTGAAGCAATCTGCTGGGTCCAAGAGACTGTCCCAAAATGGTGGTGTTTCCTTTTCTCCCCAAGAATTTTATGAGTGGAAACCCCAAACCCCAGAAGTGTTGGAAAATAAGTGTCAGAAAAGGGGCCCTCTCATGGAATGGGTCCTTGCCACCAAGCAAGTGGCAAGTATCCATCTTAAGTGTCTTTCCTCCCCTAATGTGCTTAATCTATGTTGTATCCATTGTTATTTGAGGGAGTTTGAGCAAAGTTGGACTTTAATCGTAAAACATACCTCAAATTGTTGGCATTTCCTTCGGAGGATTGTAACTTCATTGGCTTGCAGAGGAGCCACATTTTGTTTGACTTGGAAGGACAACTTTTTGGTGTTGTTCCATTGTTCTGGCAATTCCTAAAAGACAAAAATATAATATTAAAAAATAAAAGTAGACATTTTGTTCATGCAGCTGTGAGAGACCTTTGGATGAGAGAAATACAGTATTGTAGGTAATATGAGGAGAGAAAAAAGAAAATAAAGAAGTCAAATAGGTAAATAAGAGGATGTACAATTTATTGAGGACTTGGTCGATTCATATTTGTGACTTTCTGAATACCAATTTCAGCAGTTAACAGTAAAGAAACGTGTATACAATACAACATCTATGACAGATCACACTGGATCTCAGACAGTTGAAACAGAATTATAGAATGGATCCCTGCAGATTGTGTAAATTTAGAGTTTTATTAAGCATTTACTTTCCTAAATTATTATTTTTTCTCTAAATGTTCTTCACTTCTTTTTGTTCCAACATATAGGAAATATAAAAACATTTGATGCTTGGGATTGTTTATGTTGTACAAAAGGAACCCTATCATTTTATACTATATCCAAAGACTATTTTTTTTAAAAAAAAGATAGCTAATGGCTAATTGTTTCTAGTGAAAATTACTGCTGGTATACTTACATGCAACTGCATATGGATCTCTTCAGGCATTTCTTCTCCATACAATTTTAGTAATTCAATAGTCTGCTTTAGGGGCTCAAACATATTGTCTGTAGCTACTTGTCTCTCTTTGACTCTCATCAAGTGTGCCATCACTTCAACAAGCCCATCGTAGTCACCTTCTTTCACTGGTTTAGTTAAGCCTGCACTTGCGTCTTTCATGAAAGTAGCAAGCTCCTGAAGGCTATAAAGGGCAGAAAAGTGATATTCTGGCTCTCTTCAATGCTTCCTTCAATGCAGAAATAACATTGAACTTTAGAGGAGTAGCCATGTTAGTCTATCTTACAGCAAATTTAAAAGGTGGCTTTATATAAACACCAATAAACTTACATCTTCAGCTTCCATAGTCGATAGTGTTTCTTTTTGTCATAGAACAGGGGTGTCAAACTCAATTTCATTGAGGGCCGCATCAGCATTGCGGTTGCCCTCAGGGGGCTGGGTAGGTGTGACCTGGGTGGGCGTGGCCTACTGGGTGGGCGTGGCTAGAGTGCGTATGGCCTACTGGGTGGGCGTGGCCAGCTCTACATCGTTTGCATCAAGGGTGCCTATGGGGGCCTGGACAGGAGTAAGACAGATCTGAGGGTCTCTGGCAGGAGGAGGGTCTCTGGGCCAGGGCCAATGCAGTGGGGGCCGTTCCCTCACTGTTTCCAGGATGGCTTCGCAGGCCACATGAAACCACTTCGCGGGCCAGATCTGGCCCCCGGGCCTTGTGTTTGACATGTCTGTCATAGAAAGCAATGATACCCTCTGAGACAGAATAATTTTTTTTAACTGAGAGGCAACATGCTGTCTCATCTTCTTAGCCTAGCCATGTTTTCTGTCTTTCTCTGCTGAGAGAAGACAGCTGGGGAAGAAGATTTTTTTTTCCAGAGGTCTAACTTTTAATCCCAACACTGGATTAATTTTCAGAATAGAAAAAAGAAAGTGTTTCTTTACAGGGCTCCTAATTAAATTTGGTGCTCCCTCCCACAACATGTGAAAGTGGCTACTAACCTAGATAGCTGTAGAACTAGATTAGACAAATTGACAAAGGATAAGGCCATCAGAAATTGCTAGCTATCATATTGTGTGACATTTTCACAATCAGAGTTGGCATGTTTATTCAGTACAGTTGACAGCTAATTCAAGTGGGAGAGGTGTTATTACACCCATGTCCTACATGTGGGCTTCCTAATTACAAATAGCAAAATTCTGAAGGTAATCACTGTGATTGCCTTGAACTCATCCATATTGGGGTGGGTGGGTGGGTGGGAAAGAGTTGTGTTATCAGATGTTTGGAAATTGTCAAAATAGTTTCCCATTCTACCTATTAGTGACATGATTGATGAGGTGCTGCTTGAACATTAAGCTCCAGCGTTTGATAGTGTTCAGGAGTGCTTGCTTGAAGGGCCGACAGTCACTTTGCAGCCAACCATTGAACACTTTGGTATTATCAAACTTGGACACTTCTTCATATAGTTTTTCATATGTATCAATCTAGGAAACCAAAAAAAAGTTCAGAACAGAAATAGACCTAGTAGAGTAGGATTTCTACATATACTGTACCTTCCTGCTTCCTATCTTTTCTAACTCTTTCCCTGATGGAGGACATACAGGTGACTGGAGTATAAATTTGTGCTACAAAGTCTGCATAGTCAACTTCCCATTACTGCTGCAGAATTGGGGGGGAAAGGGGGGGAGGCTATCTTTTCTAGGGACAGAGCACCCTCTTCTGGTTGTGGATGATTAGTAAAAATACTTTACAAAAGATGAAGAAAAGAATGCACAGGTAATGAGGACAAAACGATTTTCAGGTTAAAAAAACACCATTGGGCATTTGTATAATTTATGCGGTGACCATTATTAAAATGTAAAAATTAGAAGAGGCACTAGATGCACATTCTTATTAAAATCAATCTTACAGACCAAAGATAGGAGACAATATTCTAAGAATCAGATTCGGGGCATTGTAAAACAAATAGGGCTGAACAGAGAGATAGGAAGAGAATGATTGAAATGAAACCACTGAAAGAAGACACAAGATCAGTGGTGGGATTAAGCCAGTTTGCACCACTTCTGCAGAACCGGTAACTAATTTTTTGTTACCCAGGCCCAGAATGGACTTCCGGAAGCGGCATCCACACAGAGAAACAGTTGTTCACATATTTGAGTCCCACGAGTGCACAAGATGTATTATTACACACCCTCATTAGCACTGATGTGGTCATTACAGGGTTAAGGAAACAGGGTAGGAGATACCCCCATAATATTACACTCTATGGTTTAGCCAGATAAAGAATGGAAGTCTCCCTTTACACATCCATCCCCTTCTCTTCTAACCTGTAGCTGGAATTGCTCAAGAGTGGGTGCAACATGTGGCAAATACTCCTCCGCGTGTGATTCAAGCTCCTCCTGTGTGAGAGCATGGCCAAAAGTGAGGAAGCGCTGCATGAATTCCTGGGGATCATCCATCCAAAGGTAGGAGTATTTTTCAAAGGAGTCTTGATATTCCTCACCCTGTTTCATGGCATTCACCACAATGTTTGACACTTCCTCCCGCATCTCTATTAGTTCTCCCATATCTTCCAAGTCAGTCTGCAAACATCAAGGACCATACTGGCATTAGATAATTATATAAACTAACTAGTTGCCTCCTGTAAAAAAAGTCATGTGTTGTATTAAATGAACATTTATTTATTTGCACCTAATAATTAGAGTATTCTGGGGTTCTATATGACAGTTGCTTCTTTGCTATCTACTGAGAAAGAGCTTGTATCACTTCTTTCATACTGCCTGTCTGTTCCTGCATTTTTGTTTTTAACCATAGGAGAAATTTGCAGGAAATCTCTATCTGGGAACAAAAAATTATAAATCAAATGGGGAAAGATCTCTAGGGGTCCCAATGTGCATTACTTGAAAATATTGCAAAGAATAATATGTTTTTAATAGTAAAAGAGGATTTTTTTCCAAAATAGCTACTGTAATATACTGCTGAAGCTGTTGAACTGGGACAGGGAAGGTCCACATTCAAGTTCCCACTCAATCGTGGAGCTCACTGCATCATTCTTCACCCGTTGCTCTTTCTCATCCCAGCTCATACGATTATTTTGGGAACAGAATGAAAAATGTCTGCAATACTGCCTTCCCACAGGAAATCATCACCACTACTACCATCATCATGATGATGACCAGCGAGCTGTCCTTTGACTCAACCCTCCTTTAAAAAAAAAAAGGAAAAAGAAAAGGATGTCACAATGAGCGTTAATACCAATTTACAACACTCATGATTTGCAAACTGTTGCTGGGCCTGCTTGCTGCTGTGCCCATTAATTGCTGTTCCTTGGATGCTCAATTAGAGATTGCCTGAACAGACACTGTAGGGCCATGGGCTATAATCTTCATTTTCAACCCTAGATACATCACTGCATGGTTCCGTCCTCAAAATAGGTATGCAGAAATTGGGGGAGAGGGCACGTTCAACAGTTCTTTAAAATATAAATATTCACTGCTCTTTCTTTGCCCCATCACAAACAATAAGAACGTTGTGTAAAGCCAGGTGGAACCTAGTTTGATGCCCTCAAGGCATTTTGAACCAGAATAATAGTCAACTCTTGCCTGAGTGGTTATCAGTTGTTCTACATTTATTCAGGTGAAAAAAAGATCCATAGATTGGGACTAACCTTATAGCTAAGCTTCCCTTCTGCCAATCGGGATATAAGCTTTGCTGTATCGTAGATATCATTCATTAAGTTTTCTACCATTTCCAAAAAACCGTGTTCTGCTCCCACTTCCAGCGATGGACGATACCTTAAGTCATCTTTATACAACTCCATCCGTACTTCAAATAAGGGGGCAACATTGGCCTGAAAGCACATTGGTGCAGTTTTCATTTATCAGTTTTCACTCAAAATAAGTTTGTTCAAAATGACTTTTTCCCTTTTCTACAAGCTCACTGGTCCCTTGGTCCTATCATTATTGTTAGGGTCCTATTTTCAAAGTATAAAGCAGACTTGCTTTCACTGAAACTGTATTAAATCATTTTTAAGTCTCTGACAATGTAATCAGCAGATACATCAAAAACCCAGTATGTTTATGGATTCAAAATAAAATTCTCTTGTTTTATATCCCTTTTCTTTATTTGCATTTTGAATCCTTCTGATTTCTACTATTCAGTTTGGTTGAGAGCGGTAATAATAAACTGCAGAACAATTGTAAAATGAGGGAAGAGAAGTAGTGGGGAGCAGCAGGACATACAGTACTTTTCTCCCCACCTCCACAGTTTTCAAAAGAATAGTTCCCATAGGTTTCAGTGGGAGGGGAATATGCATACAATTGCCTGGAGTGGATAAGAATTGTGGGCTACATAGAAGAGAAAATGAGCTTTGAATCCAGTAAATCCAAAATTGCTCTTGCATCACTGTGCCCTTTTGAGGACTATTAAACAGCAATTGTGTATGAGTGTGTGTGTGTGTGTGTGTGTGTGTGTGTGTGTACACATGCACATGCAATAGCACACCTCTTTGAAGTTGGGAACAGGATACTTTTGAACCCATGTAAGACCTCAGAGAATGCTATCTGAAAAGGTTTGGATTGTTCTGTTGGCTCATTACAAAATACCGGTAGGTGGGCATTAACATATCTTGCTTAATTGACTTTTACAGGTAATCCTCGACTTACAACAGTTCATTTATTGACTGTTCAAAGTTACAATGGCACTGAAAAAAGTGACTTCTGACTGTTTTTCACGCTTATGACCATTGCAGCATCTTCATGGTCACATGATGAAAATTCCGATGATTGGTAACTGACTCATATTTATGACTGTCACAGTGTCCCAGGCTCATATGATCACTTTTTGTGAATTTCTGACAAGTAAAATCAATGGGGAAGCCCAGTTTACTTAACAACCATGTCACTAACTTAACTTCTGTGATTCATTTAACAATTGAAGTAAGAAAAGTCATAAAATGGGGCAAAATTCACTTAACAAATGTCTTATTTAACAATATAAATTTTGGACTTAGTTGGGTGTTCATAAGTAAGGACTACCTATACTAAAAAACTGTCTTTGAACACAGAGTTTTAATTTATTGAGTTTTGATGCAAACATCTTCAAATTAGTAACAAATGCAAGATTGTGTCCATTCATACCTTTGTGTATTAAAAGTACCATTAAAGAAAAAAATACTTCTGAAATTTCATTTACTTACATCTGCTGCCATATTGCTGAGTAGAAACTGCAGTGATTTGCGTATAAACTTAAAGTATCCATCTAAGATTATTTCATCTATATATTCTATATAATGAGACCATATTACAGTTGTCTTGTCAGCCTTGAACAACTCTGCATTTTCCTGGAGATAGAAAAAAAATATTTCAGAGAAGCAATGAATCAGGTTTAATCAGATCCTTTCTGTCAATAGTAATTGCTTTAATGGTCATAAAAAGAGTCATTCAGCAATACTTCAGTAACGAGAATTTACACACACGCGCATGATGTAATTTCCAATATGTATTCAGTAAAGAGAAACTATGGAAGAGAACTAAGAGATTAAAAATATGCTCAATTTAAGCATATCACATCACATATGGCTCTGCATCCACAATGATGGCAAAAACAAATAAATGCAGGTAGTCCTTGACTTACAACAGTTCTTTTAGTGACCATTCAAAATTACAATGGCATTGAAAAAAGTGACTCGTGATGGTTTTTCACAGTTACAACCTTTGCAGCATCCCCATGATCTTGTGATCAAAATTCAGATGCTTGAAAACTGGTTTATATTTATGACCATTGTTGTGTCTCAAGGTCATGTGATCATATTTGTGGCCTTCTGACAAGCAAAGTCAATAGGGAAACCAGGTTCACTTAACAACCAAGTTACTAACTTATCAACTGCAGTGATTCACTTAACAACTGAGGCAGGAAAGGTCGTAAAATGGGGCAAAACTCACTTAACAAATGTCTCAACAACAGAAATTTTGAGTTCAATTGTGGTCATAAGTCGAGGACTACCTACATAAATATTATTTACCGTGTAGTGCATTTAGGACATTGTTTCTTCTCTCCCAGTCAGGAACTCCTTCTGTAACATTTCTGTTTTTAAAGTAGGGCATGCTCCCCTCAGAGCATTGTCTGTACTTTTTAACTGGGGGTGGGGGGAGAAATGCTGTTAGCTGTACATTGATTTGCAAGACAATTGCTAGATTAGAAATCTGAGGTAGATACCACAACACAAGCATGTTTGGATTAAAACCAGGCCTTCATTGCACTTCTGGTAGACTGACCAAAATATGCTAAAAGGGAGTGCAGCATGTGGTACGGCTGTGACCAATTTTATTATTTATGGTGAAAAATTGAGAGTATTAATGAAGAATAAAAGGAGATAAAGGGTTAAAATGTCCATGAGCGCTCTCGCTCTCTCTCTCTCTCGCTCTCTCTCTCTCTCTCTCTCTCTCAATTGTGGTTCTTGGACAAAAATGATTAAGGAAGAAAAAGAAAGGAGATAAAAGTATTGAAATTCAAATGGCTGCAGAAAAAGAAAGGATAAGAAAATATTAGTAGACAGATCTCTAAGCAGAATGAATGAATGATGGGCAGAGAAAAGGGTTGCAAAAAAAAAGTGAGAAAATGAGAGAAACATATTGTATAATGTATTAGGAGAGAAAAAGGTGCAAAGACCTTAATCGAGCAAACTGGAGAATGCTTAACAATAAAAGAAGCAGCGAAAAAACAGTAATTTTGATGGAAAATAGGAACTATTTTTGAAGTAGGCCATCAGGGGCAAATATGGAGCCTGCACCAAAGTGGATGGAATTAAAAATAAAGGGAGGAAATTCAGGGTGATAATTAAGTGAGGGAAAAGGAATATTTTAGAGATTCTCACAGGAATAATAGTGATATGTTGAAAAGTAGACTTGAAATGAATTTTATAAGTGTTGGTATAAAAACATGAATAAAAAGGAAATCATACACGCTGCAAGAACATTGAAAAATTGCCTGGTTGATGGTGTAAATAGGATAACTACAAGAATATTAAAATATAAAAATGATTTGCTTGTGGAATGACTATGCAGTTTACATAAAATATAGCATCTATGCCTGGCAGTGGGTAGTACATAATATGTGGTAAAACAAGAAGAGCTAGTTCAAACTGAATGAATGCTACATAAACTTGGATTGAATTAAAAAATGATTGATACAAAAGAAAAATGTTCAGGCAGCTCTGCCATTATACAGAGAAGGGATGAGGGCCCAAAACAAACATGGGACAAGAAGATTAAAAAAACATGGATGGTTTTCTTAGCTTTTTAAACATCTAACAAAAGAAAAGAAAAATAGACAAGATAAATAGGAGTAGCATTTTTTGGTAGAGAATAAAAGTCAGAGAATACAACTTTGTTTTGCAGGCCTGTTCAAATTGGGCGTCTCTAGGACATATATAGCTTATAGGCCATAACATGCCTTTTATATCTTAGATAGCCTATCAGAAGTACACTTCTGAATAACAGATCAAGCAAACTCACATTTGAGGTGTACATCTCAATTATAGTAGTTCCTACATATAGATTAAGATATGGACATTTAATACAAACCAGTATCCTCTTTCTTGGAAGAAGCCACATGGAAATTTAAGGAACTGCTTTGAGTAACATGGCTCTGGTCTGGCTTCATGTGAGCAGAAAGAATATGATCAAGAAAAGAGAAATTCCAAATCTATATTGTAAACTTTCCTTGTACTGCAATCACTTTTACAATGTCACTTCAGGAACAGAGCTAGAATGCAAAGAACAGCTGAACCACAGTGTCACTGCCATTTGCTAAATGGACAATTGCGGCTGAAATACATATATTCTTAAAGGTCCACTTATAAAAAATCCAGAAAATATTATGCCTCTCTGATGCCATTAATGAAACTTAATGGCACATAAATAAATAAATGATAAATGCTACTATTTAATGCTTATTGTGTTCCTTTCATTCATGAATACAAGCACTTTATATGGAAGGTTACAAATTCCACTGGTGGAAATCTGAGGCTGAATAAAAATTATTTGGTTGGGAGAGGTTACATATTAAAAACAGATTTAAATCCACAGCTCCTTTTTACTTGACCCTCCTGTGAATATGAATTCAATGTTATTCAAGGGTTTACTTTGCAGTTCAGGGTACTGGTAGATATATTCTAAGGCATTGGCATGATTTTCTCAGTAGTTACTCCAGTGGTATATATATTTTAAGCTTTTCCGTCTTCAGGTTAAGCATCTAAATAATGCCTATTGGTTTTTAAAAGGCATTTTATAAAAAATCAATTAGCAAAATAACAGTTATTCATTAGGCTGGACCACTTTACAGCTACTTGAGTATTTTAAAATCATTTCGTAAATTGCCTTATGAATCTTCAAAATGAAGACTAGAAACGTTCTAAATCAATCACTTAAAATAAATATTGTTTCCTACCTCCAAAAGTATTTCAGCTTGGTACTTCACACTTTACAAGGAGCATACAGTACATATTTCAGGCTAACATTCTCCACTGAGGAAAAACTTCCAAAAGTGGCTAGTAAGGATGTAATTCCAAAAGTAAGCATTCTTAACACATTATGTTAAGATTGCAGCCACATATACTTTATATGCAAAAAAACTTGGATTTAATCCTTGGTGTATCTAAGTAAGATTCATAAAGATCAACCAATGGAGGCAATACTATAATCAATACTGAAAGAGATGAAGTCAATCTGATGTGATAAAGACAATTTCCTATGTTCCTGAAGGTGTGTAAAAACTAGTACTGTTGACAAACGTAATATTCAAGAAATGGTCCATATTACTGTGAAAACTATCTTTCTCTCTCTCCTTCATACCTCCACCATACTCTGGATCTTCTGCCCAGCATCTTTGATGGCTGCATAGCGTTTGTTTATATTTGTTTGTCTTCCGTCTAGATCAAGAAGAGCTGTCTCCTTGTTGTCTTTCCTTTCAAACAAAGGACTAGCTGACCATTCCTATAAGAAGAAACAGTATAGGAAGAAGTTCCTTTACAGCAGCTGTCACAAATAAATCTGTAGCCAATGTAGTCCTAGGTTGCATTAAGAGAGGGATAAAATCAAGATCACGTGAAGTATTAGTAACACTTTATAAAGTCTTAATAAGACCATACTCTAAGAGTATGTCACCATATTATAAAAAAGATGTAGAGACTCTGGAAAGAGTGCAGAATAAAACAACAAAGATGATTAGAGGGATGGAGGCTAAAACATATAAGTTGCAGAAATTGGGTTTTCTAGTCTAGTGAATAGGGGTGACATGATAGCAGTATTCCAATATTTGACGGGCTGCCACAAAGAAAAGGGGGTCAACTTATTTTCCAAAGCACCAGAAGGCAAAACAAGAAATAATGGATGGGAACTAATCAAGGAGAGAAGCAACCTGGAACTAAGGAGAAACTTCCTAACAGTAAGAACAATTAACTAATGGAATGGCTTGCCTTCAGAAGCTGTGGGTGCTCCATCAGTGGAGGCTTTTAAGAAGAGACTGGACAGTCACTTGTCTGGAATGGTAGAGGGCGGACATGTTAAACTCATGACATCACATGATGTCGCGTGAGGTACCGGAGCTTTTTCACCATTGCCGCCAATGGGGTGGGTGAGGTTTCGTCGTGACGCGTCCAGCCCATGGACCAGCAGTTTGACACCCTTGGTATAAGGTCTCCTGCTTGAGCAGGGGTTTGGACTAGAAGACCTCCAAGGTCCCTTCCAATTCTGTTATTCTATTCTGTTAAAACTAAAATAAAGGAACCTCCTTTTTTAAAGAAACAGGATAGGAAATTCTTTTACAGCAGCTGTCACCAATCTGTAGCAGAACAAAATTAAAACTAAAATCAAGCAACCTTCTTTTTTTTAAGTGTCTGTTAAGTCCGGAATGACGAGCGGAGACAGCGAGGTAGAACAAGGAACGTTTATTCAAACTCACATGGGTCAACTCGCTAGCAGCCGTTGAACCCTACCTTATATACTAGGTTCCATTCAAACATAACCAATCCCCGGCTCAGAATCTCCCGCCGGGACGTAACAGCCAATGATTGCACTAGGTTTTCCCACCAAAGGGAAACCACTCCCATAACTATGGACACAACACCCCTTCCCCCCTGGATGAAATTTACTATTTGACATAGTCCTTCAGATAGCTAGGAGGGTTATGCTTCCTGACTGGGTATCTGCTGGCCGTACTAACTGCTGAGGTGTCTTCAGTTCTGCCATTTACTACCACCTCTGACTCTGTTGTGTGTGGTGATGGCTCCGGTGGTATTTCCCTATTGGGTTGCTGTTGTTGCTGTTGTTGTTGGGGTTCATTGGGCTGACTGGCTGACCCTGGTGGGCTGTCGGGGGGAGCTATTTCTATTTCAGCATTACAATTCTGGGGGTTTGCTTCTATTGACCTGAATTGTATTCCCCTCCCTTTACCCCCTCAGGCCACTCAGGTATGAATTAAATCATATCCCTGTTGAATATACAGTAGAGGTGACAACTAGATTTAAGGAATTAGATCTGATAGACAGGGTGCCTGAAGAACTATGGACAGAGGTTCGCGACATTGTACAACAGGTAGCAACCAAAACCATCCCAAAGAAAAAGAAATGCAAGAAAGCAAAATGGCTGTCTGAGGAAGCTTTGCAAATAGCTGAGGAAAGGAGGAAAGCGAAAGGCAAGGGAGAAAAACATAGATATGCCCAATTGAATGCAGAATTCCAGAGAATAGCTAGAAGAGATAAGAATGCCTTCTTAAATGAACAGTGCAAAGAAATAGAAGAAAACAATAGAATAGGGAGGACCAGAGATCTTTTCAAGAAAATTGGAGAGATGAAGGGAACATTCCATGCAAAAATGGGCATGATAAAGGACCAAAATGGCAGGGACCTAACAGAGGCAGAAGAGATTAAGAAGAGGTGGCAAAATTACACAGAAGAACTATACAAGAATGAGCTTAATGTCCCAGATAATCACAATGAGGTGGTCACTGACCTCGAGCCAGACATCCTAGAATGTGAAGTGAAGTGGGCCTTAGAAAAGCTGAGCAACAACAAAGCTAGTGGAGGTGACGGTATTCCAGCTGAGCTATTCAAAATCTTAAAAGACAGTGCAGTAAAAGTGCTACACTCAATTTGCCAGCAAATTTGGAAAACTCAACAGTGGCCACAGGATTGGAAAAGATCAGTTTACATTCCAATTCCAAAGAAAGGCAGTGCCAAAGAATGTTCAAACTATCGCACCATTGCACTCATTTCTCATGCTAGTAAAGTCATGCTTAAAATCCTACAAGCTAGACTTCAGCAGTATGTGGATCGAGAACTACCAGAAGTACAGGCAGGATTTCGAAGAGGCAGAGGAACTAGAGATCAAATTGCTAACATACGCTGGATCATGGAGAAAGCTAGGGAGTTCCAGAAAAACATCTACTTCTGCTTCATTGACTATGCTAAAGCCTTTGATTGTGTGGATCATAACAAACTGTGGCAAGTTCTTAAAGAGATGGGAGTACCAGACCATCTTATTTCTCTCTTGAGAAACCTATATGCGGGTCAAGAAGCAACAGTGCGAACTGGACACGGAACCACTGATTGGTTCAAAATTGGGAAAGGAGTCCGGCAAGGCTGTATACTGTCGCCCTGCCTATTTAACTTATATGCAGAACACATCATGAGAAAGGCAGGGCTAGATGAATCAAAAGTTGGAATTAAGATTGCTGGAAGAAATATCAACAACCTAAGATACGCAGATGATACCACTCTAATGGCAGAAAGTGAAGAAGAACTAAAGAGCCTCTTGTTGCGGGTGAAGAAGGAGAGTGCAAAACTTGGGTTGAAACTTAACATTAAGAAAACCAAGATCATGGCATCTGGCCCTCTCAATTCCTGGCAAATAGATGGGGAAGAAATGGAGGTAGTGACAGATTTTGTTTTCCTGGGCTCCAAGATCACTGCAGATGGGGACTGTAGCCAAGAAATTAAAAGACGCTTGCTCCTGGGAAGGAAAGCCATGGCAAATCTAGACAGCACACTAAAAAGCAGAGACATCACCCTGTCAACAAAAGTGTGTATAGTCAAGGCTATGGTCTTCCCAGTTGCAATGTATGGCAGTGAAAGTTGGACCATAAGAAAGGCTGAGCGCCAAAGAATTGAGGCCTTTGAACTATGGTGCTGGAGAAGAATCCTGCGAGTCCCTTGGACTGCAAGGCGATCAAACCGGTCAGTCCTAGAGGAGATCAATCCTGACTGCTCTTTAGAAGGCCAGATCCTGAAGCTAAAACTCAAATACTTTGGCCACCTAATGAGAAGGAAGGACTCACTGGAGAAGAGCCTAATGCTGGGAAAGATCGAGGGCAATAGAAGAAGGGGACGACAGAGAATGAGGTGGCTGGATGGAGTCACTGAAGCAGTAGGCGTGAGCTTAAATGGACTCCAGAAGATGGTAAAAGACAGGAAGGCCTGGAGGAATGTTGTCCATAGGGTCGCGATGAGTCGGACACGACTTCGCAGCTAACAACAACAACCCTTTACCCCCTGGTGCTGTGTTAACCCTGGCTGGGGGAAAAGCAGTGTCAGCTGTAGTGATTTCCCTCTCTTTGTTAGCCTGTACGCATTCAGGGGCCCTTTTCCTTAACTGATCGATGTGTCTCCTAATCAGCTGATTCCCTTCCCCCTCAATTAAATAAGATAAGGGTCCGGTTTTGTCAATTACTACCCCTTGTGCCCATTTGTCCCCTTGTCCATAATTTCTGGCCCACACAGTGTCCCCAATGTTCAGAGACTGGGTCGGGGTGACCGGGTCATGTTCTGCAGGTAGCCTGTCAGGGTGTAGTCTGTCCAATTTTGTTATCAAACGCCTGCCCCACCTCATTTCAGCAGGGCTCTTCCCTGTGGCCGTGCACGGTGTAGTGTGTTGGGCCAACAGGAACTGAGCCAGTCTCTGATGCCAGTCGCCATGGATGATTCGTCTGAGGGCGTCCTTGGTTGTTCTGACATTTCGTTCTGCCAAACCGTTGGAGGAGGGGTGGAAGGGTGCAGATGTCGCGTGCCTAATCCAGTTGGCCTTGAGGAAGTCCTGAAATTCATTAGATGTGAATTGGGGCCCATTGTCAGAAACAATTACGTCAGGTAACCCGTGAGTGGCAAAGAGTCCCTGTAAGACCTGTATGGTTTTGGCTGACGTCATGGACTTAACAAGCACGACCTCCAACCACCAGGAGTAGCTATCCACTACTACTAGGAATGTGAGGCCCTGGAATGGGCCAGCGAAGTCAATATGGATTCTAGACCACGGGTTTCTGGCCTCTTCCCACTTGTGTACCGTTGTGTGTGCTTGCTCTGGTCTAGATCGCTGACACTGATAGCACCCAGCTACTTTGTCCTCTATGGCTGTGTCTAACCCTGGCCACCATAAGTGGCTTCTAGCTAGGGCTTTCATACGCACAATTCCAGGGTGCCCTTTGTGTAATTCCCCAATCACTGTGTTCCTATGACTCTCTGGGATAACAACCCGGTTTCCCCACAAGATACATCCTAAGTGTGATGACAATTCGTCCTTCCTCCTAAAGTACGGTGTGAACCTAGGGTCAGGGTTTTTGCTAGGCCACCCCCCTTGTACCCACGCTGCTATTCTGCTGAGTATGGGGTCTTTTCTGGTAGCTGCTGCAATGTCCCTGGCAGTCAGAGGGCATTCAGAGAGTTCTTGTAGGGGCATGATTTGTCCCACCGGTGCGGGGTCTGTGCCAGTATCCTCTAGAGGTAACCTGCTGAGGGCATCAGCGTGCCCCATCTCTTTGCCCGGTCTGTGTTTAATTGAGAATGTGTATGCAGAAAGGAAAATTGACCATCTGAGCATCCTGGGTGACATGATTTGTGGTGTCTATCGGTAGTGAATAACCCTAGCAGGGGTTTATGGTCAGTGTAAACGGTAAAGTCCCTACCATACAGGTAATCGTGGAACTTTTTTACGCCTGCCACGATGGCCAATGCTTCCCGGTCGATCTGTGCATAATTCCGTTCCGCCTTTGTTAAGGTCCTGGAATAATATGCTATAGGCCTCTGTTGACCCTGCTCATCCATGTGGCTTATGACTGCTCCCACTCCATAAGGAGAAGCGTCACACGCTAAGAATATGGGTTTGTTTTCAATAAAGTGAGTGACTGTAGAATTGCTGGACAATATGTCCTTTAGTGTTTGAAAACTAGTCCTGTGTTTTTTCTGCCACTGCCAGGGGGTCTTCCTGTCTAAAAGTCTATGGAGGGGCTCCGCAATAGCTGCTTTGTGAGGCAGGAATGTGTGATAAAAATTTATTAAGCCTAGGAAAGCTTGTAATTCCGCCTTGTTCTTGGGTTCTGGAGCTTGTTTAATTGCCCTAATTTTTCCTTCTGTAGGGTGGATGCCAAGTGCATCAATTCTAAACCCTAGGAATTCTGTTGATTTTACCCCTATGCAGCACTTATCCTTTTTTAATTTCAACCCTGCCTCTCTAAACTTCCCCAATACCTGTTCTAGCCTCTCAGCTAGGATGTCCTCAGTTTTTCCAGCAATGAGGACATCGTCGAAGTAAGGGCATACACCTGGAATGCCCTTCAAGGTCCTCTCCATCACCTCCTGGAAGATGCCTGGAGCTGCAGCTATCCCGAACTGAAGTCTGTGAACGCGGAACGCCCCCTTGTGGGTAACTATCGTTTGAGCCTCGGCGGCTTCCTTAGATACAGTAAGTTGCAAATACGCCTGCGCCAAGTCGAGCTTGGCGAAAATGGCGCCGTCCTGGATCGTCGTGAGGACCTGCTTCACCGTCGGGACCGGGTAAGCGTGTTTTTTCATGGCTAGGTTCAGGGTGGCCTGATAGTCGGCACAGATCCTCACATCCCTGTTCGGTTTCAGGGGTGTGACGATCGGTGTCTGCCACAGGCCCCCTTCTACGGGTTCTAAAAAGCCCTGGCCTACTAGCTTATCTAGTTCGGCCTCGATTTTCTGTTTAAGGGCGAAAGGCACCCTCCGGGCCTTAAGCCTAATGGGCCTAACTGTGGGGTCTAAAGTTAATGGGGGGTCCCTTGTACCTCCCTAACGACCCGTCGAATACGTCTGCGAAGTTATCGCAGACAGATTTTAGGGTTTTACTTTGTATGGTGTTAATTCCCCCAACCCAGATGCCCAGGGCCGAGAACCAATTAAGGCCTACAAGGCTAGTTCTCTGGCCCTCAGTGACTAGAACAGTTAATAATCCGCTAAACCCTTTGTATTTAACCTTAATAGTGGCCTCTCCCACTAATTCTATACGTGTTTTTTGGAAGTCGGCTAATTGTAGTTTAGTGGGTTTAAGGGGAATTCTATGGCCACTTCTGTTTTCTATGTACCTAAGGGTGTCCCTTGAAATTATAGATACTGAGGCCCCGGAGTCCACTTCCATCTTGCAAGGGATGCCTTGCAGTTGGACTTCTATTCTTAATTTAGGCCTCAAAATGTGGTTAATTCTAGGGGTATGAATTAGTCTAGGGGTTCCCATGTGATTGACCCCCACCCCTGCCCCCGGTTTGGAAGTGCGTGCCTTAGGCCTAGGGATCTCTCCGCCACTCCGTTCGGGGGTTACCTCACCTGAGGCCCAAGCGTCGAGCTCGTGGAGACGGTTGTCGCGCGGTCGGCTTCGGCAGATGGCCTGGATGTGGCCCGTTTTCCCGCACCCTCGGCATTTGGCATTTCTGAATCTGCACGTTGATCTTAGGTGATTTCCGCCGCAGCTTCCGCACCTCGTTTCTGGGTTGCGAGGTCTGGTTGGGTTGTCCCTCTGGGGTTGTTGGAACGCAGGAGGTTGCTGTCTTCTGCTCTGGTCGGGTCCGTCGGCGCGCGGTGGTCTCGGCGCCATCTTCCCGAACCTTTGGGCAATCTCGGCAATATCGGCTTCCCACTGGTAGTCCACCTCCCCACCGTCCACATGGCTCTCAAGGTTTACTTCGGCTGAGGCAGCCATGCTGTTGTAGGGGGGGGTCGCGTCTGCTTGTAGACTCGTACGTGAGTAGCTCGTCTAAGACTTCTTGGAGGTTGCCTGTGGGCTTGGAGATAATCCGGTTTTGCAAGTGTTCGTCTCGCAGCCCCAAAACCACTCGGTCCCTAATGCGAATCTCGAGATTGTCGTATTTACAGCGCAGGGCTGCTTCTCTGACTGCCGCCACAAACTGTTGGATAGATTCGCCTGGCCGTTGGTTCCGCTTCTCAAATATCCTCCGCCAGAACAGTTCCGACCTTTTAGGGGTGAAATGGACCCTTAGCTTGGCCAACAGGTCGGCATACGATACGCTGGAGACCGGCAGAGGTTGGCACAGGCCGACGGCCACCCAGTAAACCGGAGTGCCGCTGATGGTTAGGAGAGCCGCCGCCTTCTTCCTGTCCTCCGTGATCCCGTTGACCAGCATGTACCCCTCGACTTGACCGACATATTCTTCCCAGTCTTCAGGGTAATTAGGGTCAAACTCCTTCAGGGAACCGACTTGCGCCATCCTGTAGGCTCAGTTCGCTTGCTGCTCGGTTGACTGTGATTCAAATTTCCCGCTTTTCGCTCTGTCGGCTTTCCGCGGCTCCTTCGCTGTTCTGCCGTCAGATCCCACCTTCGTCGCCACTGTTAAGTCCGGAATGACGAGCGGAGACAGCGAGGTAGAACAAGGAACGTTTATTCAAACTCACATGGGTCAACTCGCTAGCAGCCGTTGAACCCTACCTTATATACTAGGTTCCATTCAAACATAACCAATCCCCGGCTCAGAATCTCCTGCCGGGACGTAACAGCCAATGATTGCACTAGGTTTTCCCACCGAAGGGAAACCACTCCCATAACTATGGACACAACAGTGTCTGATAGCAATGCTTTACTCACTTGCATAAGCTGGCCGATATTCTCCACATTTAATTTTGTTTTTTGAATTCTTGTCTCTAAATCATATAAAACATTTCTCATCTCTTGAATATAATCCATAACACCTGGATGGGCAACGGAAGGGAAACTTAGTTAGTAACTAGAATCTATACTTTCCTATGGATTTAATATCCAATTCCCATACTTTCTTTGCTGAAATACATCTGGTATCATGGCGCTAGAAACAAAGGGCCATAAGAACACAAGAATGGCACTGCTGTCCCTTCTAAGCAAATCAAATATTTATTTATTTATTTATTTATTTAATTTGTATACCGCCCTTCTCCCTAGGGACTCAGGGCGGTGAACAGGGCAATACATAAAAACTAAATACTGTATCTCTGGTTGTCCTTTCAAGAAAAAGACACAAAAAATATTCCTCTCCTGCTGTTGATTCCTGGTACTGATATTTGGAGGCATATTTCCCCCCTCCTAGTTTGGAAATAATGAGTTTCAGGGCAGATCCCACCTTGTAATAGGTAAATGTACCTTCATTACTCCAAAACACATTGGTCTCAGCTTTCTGTAGGCCAACATCAATTTCTTCCAGCTCAGTTTTGACCAGAGGAAGTTCTACTGGCAAAATTGTTCTCTTGATCTAAAAATGGATCAAATAAAAATAAATAGTTTATTTCAAAATGCATTCTTGATTCGTTTTATAGATACTGTATATGGTATTGTCTTGATAGCGGCATATTTTGTTTTAGCCCTTATTCTAAATATTCGGCAAGTTTAAGAAAACCTGCATAGCTTGCAGACTTACATACAGTACAAGTTTTATCTGCAGTGCTGAATTGTGAAAGAAACAGGCTGCTGCTTTTTTCAAAGGACAATCTAAGTAATGCCTCATGAGCCAATTATAATACCTTCCAATTTATTCACATAATGAATGGATGAATACATGAAATCATTCCTCATTGTTTCCTGACAAAGAAAAATATGTTGTGCCACTTTACTGCATAATCTACTGCCCCTGACCTTCGCTCATTCCGCCGGGACCTGAAGACCTGGCTCTTTGAGCTCTCTGGCCTGGTCTGAGCATATTAATTGGGATTTTAACTGTTTTTTAACTGGGGTTTTATTGCAAGGTCTATATAATTCTTTTTAATTGATTTTAAGTTTTGTAATTGTATCTGTTTTTTAAAAAAAACCTTGTGAACCGCCCTGAGTCCTATGGGAGAAGGGCGGTATATAAATTGAATAAATAAAAAAAAATACTGGAATTAAAGGAGGGAGGGATTTGTCTTAAAAAAGGGACAGAGGAAGAAAATGGGAAGCTGCTAGGATTATAAGGTAAAGGTAAAGGTAAAGGTTCCCCCGCACATGCGTGCTAGTCGTTTCCGACTCTAGGGGCCGGTGCTCATCTCCGTTTCAAAGCCGAAGAGCCAGCGCATGTCCGAGGACGTCTCCGTGGTCATGTGGCCGGCATGACTAGACGCCAAAGGCACACGGAACGCTGTTACCTTCCCACCGTAGCGGTCCCTATTTTTCTACTTGCATTTTTACGTGCTTTCGAACTGCTAGGTGGGCAGAAGCTGGGTCGAGTAACAGGCGCTCACTCTGTTACGCGGCACTCGGGATTCAACCCGCCAAACTGCCGACCTTCTGATCGACAAGCTCAGCGTCCTAACCCACTGAGCCACCGCTAGGATTATAATGAAAAGCAAAAAGAAAATACAACATCGGGAGATAGTTGCAACAGTATTTGATTACTCCCACTGTCTTTTAGTTCAGAAAACCTTGATAAGACTTCTCTGAGTTGAATATTTTATTGCTGGATGCCAATTCAGGGCACTGAAAAATAGCCAACCAGGCCTGGATTCTGAATGATTCTGCATCACAGAGACATGCTAGGTGACATTTAGAGAATTAATTTCTTCAATCTTAGCCAGATGCATAAGCAGACAATATCTGGGCAACAGGGAGGCACATCTGTCATCGGTCATCATTTTGTGTGTATTTGGGACAGAGATTTTGTCCGGCCTCGCTTTCCAGCATATGAATGTGTAGTCTGAGAAATGTGCCAGAGTTCTCTAGCCTTGCATTTTTTGCTAGATTTAGCATTTGCTCTGACTTATCTAAATTGCTGTCTAAAATGGGGCTCAGGATTATGTGGCCCGTGCAAATTAGCCTCTGGTACTATTTATCTATCAAAGTATATTTGATTCCAGTTTTCTGTGTTTGATGGCATAAAATTTAGGTTTAATAATTCTGTTGCGATGGACTGATCATTACCTAAGAAATGAATCATTATTCAGACCATCACTTATTGTGACTCAGAGCTTCTACTGATTAAGAACTAATGAAATTGATTCAACTCAGCAAGATGGATTTAAATTATTTCTGTTAGATTCCCACAGCTCAAAGACTGTTTATGAACTATTAGTTGTCTTGAGGCCTATTTGAAAGACAACAGAGTTTACCTACTTTCTAAGATCCTTGGGACCTTTCATCCATACAGAGGGCTTTCTCAGTGGTTGCTAAATCAAGAATGAATCACTAGGGAAGACGGTTCCCACTCCACTGATGGACAAACACATTTTGATTAAGACAAACTATTGACCTTAAATTGACAAGCTGTTGAAAAAAAGATTGGTATGTTTGCTACAATCAATGTCTTTCTTTGAATCTTTATGAATCTTAATGCTTTAATTCCAACTTTATTTTACCTCCATTTTAATTGTTAGCCATACTGACCTCTATTTCTAGTCGAAGGAGTGTGATTTACAGTCAGGCAGCTGATAAATAAATACCTTATTGTACCAGCCAACAATGAGATCTAAGTTGTCCACAAACTTCTGCAAAGTTTCATTCTGAGAGAAGAGGCTGCCAGCACTGCCTGGAATTTCTTTTTGCTGCTGAAAGTTCAGGTACTTGACTTCACGGAGAACAGCTATGAGCTGTATAGGAATGCAGCAGTGAGAAATAAGTGCTTTTCCAAATATAGAAAACAAAATTGAACTAAAAATGTGATGGGCTGTTGGCTGGATATGCTTGTAACACAACAGGAAGTATGTAAATGAACACAGGGATGAACCAATCTAGTTCTTTCTATCCATTCCTATAATCTTCAAATATGTTCAATTCCATTTCCACATAAAGCTGTGTGTGGCTAATATTTAATTCTGATTGCTATTCACTTTGCTGAGGAAGTTTCCCTTTCAATGCAAAGAACAGCTATCCTCCTTAGCCTGTATAAGGAATTCTTACAGGTTTTATTGAGTGGCAAAAGACTTTGGATATTCAGTAATCAAATAAAGAACATATCACCTGGTTTACTGGTACAATCAAGGTCCTGTGAAGTTTGAAAGCTCATAAGCAACCTAATTAATCTTCTTTAAACAGAATTAATTTCAAAATCCAGTAAGGATACTCTTTCTGCTATATAACTGTCATTTTGGGAAAGATTCTATTAGGATCAGTCACTGCATACAGACAATCCTCAATTTACAACCACAATTAAGCCCAAAATCTCTCTTGGTAAGCGAGACAGTTATTAAGTGAATTTTGCCCCATTTTACAACCTTTCTTGCCAGAGTTGTTAAGTGGATCACTGCAGTTGTTAAGTTAGTAACAAGGTTGTTCAATGAACCTGGCTTCCTCATTGCCTTTGCTTGTTAAAAGGTAAAGGTAAAGGTTCCCCCGCACATGCGTGCTAGTCGTTTCCGACTCTAGGGGCCGGTGCTCATCTCCGTTTCAAAGCCGAAGAGCCAGCGCTTGTCCGAGGACGTCTCCGTGGTCATGTGGCCGGCATGACTACACGCCAAAGGCGCACGGAACGCTGTTACCTTCCCACTGTAGTGGTCCCTATTTTTCTACTTGCATTTTTTACGTGCTTTCGAACTGCTAGGTTGGCAGAAGCTGGGACGAGTAACAGGCGCTCACTCTGTTACGCGGCACTCGGGATTTGACCCGCCAAACTGCCGACCTTATGATCGACAAGCTCAGCGTCCTAACCCACTGAGGTTGCAAAAGTTGATCACATGACCCTGGAACACTGCAACCGTCATAAATTTGAGTCAATGGCCAAGCATCTGAATTTTGATCATGTGACCGTGGGGATGCTGCAACTGTCTCATAAGTCACTTTTTTCCATGCTGTTGTGACTTTAACTGGTCATTAAATGGAATATTGTAAGTCGAGGACTACCTGTACTAAACAAGCATTGTACATAGATGCTGGATCATGCCCATCATTCCCAGACAGAATAGTAAGTGCTGGCTGAGAATCAGGGGTCCTGTATATCTGGAGTGTGCCATTTTGGAGAAGACTAAAAACTTGCAGTCAAGCTGACTAAAATGATGCTAGCACACTTCTGCATTATTTACTCACCTCTTTGCTGAAGTTGACACTAATAAGTCTTGTTTCTGGATCTCTATGGATCAGTGGTTGCTCTAGATTAAACTGGCAGTCTCTGTCAACTCTGGCAATCCACTCTGCATAAATTCTTTCACGGTAACCTTTCAGCAAACGTATCATCTCATCGTACTTTCCATATATCAGTTTGGCGTCAGAACTGACCATTATCCTGCAAAGAGGAAAGAAATCCCTCAGTTCCAGAAGGGAAATAGAATTTAATTAACATTAGCCTGAACAAAGCTAATAGCCTGTAATTCTACTCCAGGGAAAATATTACAAAAGACTGGACAGTCGGTAATGACGGATTGTTACTTACGGATGATCAATGGCATGCAACTCTTTCCTTGGGATTTGCAATCGTTCCTGGAGTTCTAAAGCCCATTTCAGTTGACCAGCAACAGGTGGCATATTTTTGCTAATGGGAGGCACATGATCTCCAGTTTGAGTAGCAGCTATCTGGGCATCATACAAAATCTTTGCATTGTCCAGTTCAACATTGAACATCTCCAAAATTGTAGCATAGTGGGGAGCGGCGTCTGCTTTGATCAATGGTCGTTCCAACAGAGATGAAAACATATGGATTTGCTGGAGAAGAAAAGTGGTACGAATAAGTATGTGTATAGATACACATACACATACACACATGGAATGTATCCCTTATCTTTCAATATACAGTACATCTGCAGAAAATTTTTGATGTTCTTTAAGAAGTTTTTCCTAGTCATACTTCTTGGTATGCTACTTCATCCCCATATATCAATGGCACTAACCTGCAAGGTAAATGGATAAATAGGATTGTAATCTTAAAAGTAACAAAAAGAGCCAACCCTCTGCACAAAATAACATTGGTTCCACTGTCTTCTTTTGTGCTGTAGTAGAATTTGCAAGTTTTTGAAGACGTACAAAAATGTGTGAATCAAGGTAACCATGGGAGGAATCCAAGGAATGCAACAGCACAAATAACAATGCCTCCATTGTCCCATATTCAGAGTGAAAGCTACTGTTTTTCTCTTTCCTTGCACAGCCTGGCATTTAGAAATCTATTTCCTACATAAAGAAACTGGGACACAACATGTACTTTGTGCAGCATGAATCGATCAGTTTATTCTTTAAAATATATTTCCCCTGTTCATGGTAATAATGCTTTATTGCTCACTTATGGTTTTAGCAATTCTAAAATTTTGTAGCTATCATAAAATCAATCAGAACTCAGCCAGGCAATTTCTTTTTCAAAAAACAAAACGTTTCAGCATCATCTTACAAAATTTGTCTCTACTCCAAATACTAACTCTTTTCGCAACAACTCATTTTTTCCTTTGTTGCCCACTAATATAATGGGGATAAAAATGCTAATAGAAGTATGGGTGAATTGATACTTTTGTGCATGTAAACCCTGCATCGTTTTTCTTTGATGACCCTGAAGCAAAGAAGTGAAAAATGATATGGCAAAGGAAAGAAGCAAGAATAAGATTGAAGAAGAATGGACATATCTAAAAGGCCTGAAATGGAAAATACTAAAATAGACAGGATTGTACTTGGATTATGATTGTTTTGATGAGTAGATTAAAATACTAGCTAATTAAAAACAAAAAACAAAAACAAACTCAGATGTATGAATATTAACAGTTAAATTGAAATATTGAACTGTTTAAATGAAATTAAGACATATATATGTTACGAATGATATAATGTAATTAATATACTAAGATGTAGTGATATGAAAGGATGAAAGGATGTATTAAATGTTGAAATGGGAGAAATTTTTGGCTAATTTTTAATTTGTGGAAATTATAACGAAAACCAGAATATTATATTGTATTATCAACTTGTAGATATGGAAATGAGATAAATAAGAAATATATTTATATCACCAGGTATTAGAATTGTATAAAGGGAAGGGAGGTCACCTAGAAATATAAAAATGGGAAACTTTAAACGTTTAACTTTAATATCAATGTAAAATTAAAGCTGGAAAAGTATATAAGGTGTTTGATGTCTTAAAGATGGAATGTTAAAATATAAAATATATTAAAGTATTATTAAGTAAGAAAACTACTTAATAATTGATGGATAACATAATAAGAAGTATGTTAATTTAGATAAGAGATAATATGTATCAAAGGAAAAAAGAGAGGAAATTCTGGTTATAACAAATTGGAGATTTGTATTTGTATGAAACGGAACTATTGTAACCCAGATACCATGTTGCTTTTCAAAGATACCATTGTAATATTGGAAAATCAATAAAATTATATGTAAAAAATAAGAAACAGGTAAAGCTTCACAAGAATACAAATACCTTAACAGCTGATTCAAAACTGGAACAGTCAACAAATCCTTGGTAGAAAATGGTGCCCAAACGCCTATCCAAATCCTGGATTTTGATCTCAAAATCTGCATAATCTTCATCAAATTGCTTTAAATATCAAAATAGAATAAATTAAATCAGGCAAAATCAATATATATGGACTTTTGGAAATTATTAAATCTCACTCCCCATCACAGAATCATCTGGCCCAATTTACATTACAAGAAATGCATTTGTTGCTCTAGCAATTATAAATACCAGGATTTCCTAGGTTATACTAAGTGAATAATTAATAAGGTTTATTAGTACATCTGTTTTCTATCATAAAAGGACCAACCTCATCTGCTGGGTCTAAGGGATCATATTTGCATTCTGCAAAAACTTTCACATGTTCAAGAACCTCTTCATAAATTTGAAACACCAAACTCCCTAGGACGTTGCCTCTCACACCACCCAGTTCAATTTTCTCCAGTTTGAGAAATTCAATTGCAGTCATATAAAGTTCCTTAAAAAGATATATAACCAAGTTATTCACAGATTTTTTTTAAAAAAATATTTTTAAAAAGGCCATTGTTCACAAAACAATTTTGTCTAATTACAGTTTTAAAAAACGTAGGACTTTTTAGATTTTTATAATTACTGATATGTTATACAAATAATCTGCTTTTCTATAAGAATACAGTATATAATGTTAATGCTAATTATTATTGCAGTCATTTCACATTTTATAGCAGCTAGTTCATTCCTACCTCTATGGTCTTCAGTCTATGAAAAAATAAATTCATTCTTGTAAAGACAAGAGTAGAGGGAAATTCCCAGTACTGAGGTTCTTTATCCTGAAAACATAAATAAAAATATTTTACTTTATTTATTAAATTCGTTTACTGCCCACCTTCCTGCAATAGAGCTAATATCAGGGCTCCCCCCAAAAAAAGAGGTAGGAAATGTTTGCAGAATGTGGCTTCTTAAATTCTTTCCAACCTATGCTTGTGGTGGACATAGGAGGCATCGTTAATGAAATAATGTGATTTGTGTGTATGGTCTTTCTTCCCAAGGTGTGCACATGGGTGAAAGAAAGATGATCCAATTATGGTAGATGAATATATGTTGCCTCTATATATGTGTTTCACCAGTTTAGCTGTCCCATTTTCTAATACCTTTTCTCTTTGAAATAAGCTGGTTAAAGTTTTTGTGAGAATCTTGCTTTTTAATTTTAAGGAGCTGTTAAGGAGCTGAATTTTTGGCAACAGCATACATTTGCCAATTTATCTCTTAAGTTCATTAGGGCAGTTATTTCCTGGCAAAGGAAGTACATGCAGATGTTGTATAGAGGTAGTCCTCCATTAATGTCCACTTGTTCAGCAACTGTTTGAAGCTAAGGCAGTGCTGAATGAAGAAATTTACAGCTCCTCAAAGTTGCAGCCATTGCAGGGTCTCCCATGGTCACATAATGACAGTTTGGGAACTTGGCAATTGGCACACAATTCTGACATTTGCACCATTCTGTGGTCATGTAATTGCCATTTATGACTACTGGCTTCTGAGAAGAAAAGTCAATGGGCAAGCCAGCAGGAAGTCACAAATTGTGGTCATATGACAGAATGCATAACAACTTGTACTGCCAGGACTGCCATCGTATGTTGGCACAGGTTTTTTTTTAAATTCCATTTATATCCCGCCCTTCTCCGAAGACTCAGGGCGGCTTACAAACTTAGCAGTAGCCTTCATTCTATGTATATGCCTGCTTATTAGGGCTTTCACACACACACACCCAAGCGGCATTATTACAAAGTCAGCTTAATTGTCCCCAACAATCTGGGTCCTCATTTTACCTACCTCGGAAGGATGGAAGGCTGAGTCAACCTTGAGCCTGGTGGGATGCGAACCTGCACTAATTGCAGGCAGCTGGTGTTACTTAAGGAGGCATTAGCCCACTGCTCCACCAAGGCTCCACCAAGTCATGTGATTTTTCACTTTGTGAGCACATCACTTAGCAATGGACTTCCCAGTGCCAATTACAGTCATTAACTAAGGACTTCCTATGCATGTAATACTTTGCAAACCTCCCTCTTCTTTCCCATGCTCTGAGAAGGTTACAATAACATTCCCTCTAAGATTCATCAGGGTCTTCTGTTGCTGCTGTTGTGGCTAACCTTAAAAAAAAAAGGCATCATATCTGTGGAAGAAAGGTCATAGGTCTTGTAGAGTTTCTCAATCACAGCAATGGCCACCTTGATTCCTGCCAAAACCTCCTCAATTTCGCCTTGCAAGCCTTTCAGCACTTCCTCAGGACTCAAAAAGTTACGTGTCTAAACAGGAAGAGAGGCAAAGATGAACAGGGCTTATAAAACCAGACACTGTAACTGAAATGTCATTAACCGCTTGGCAATCAATTTTGTCGTGCTTGAAGGTTGTTTCAGTATAATTACCAAATGAAAGTCTGCTTTGTTTAGGCGGGCAGTTTTCAGCATGGAACTGCATTATTTAGTATAGTAGAAATGTCTCAGATTGGCGTATGGAATTGCAATGGCAAAGAGTAGAGAGCAGAGTTTGTGAGAGAAGATCCACAGTTGTTAATTTGGCAGGGTAAATATTCCCCATCCCAGACCTACCTAGTCTATTCCCTGCTCTGGGTGAAATGTTCAGACCTAATCTGGAATGCTTCTCTCACAGTGTTTCTCCACTGGCAAATTACTGGGGTTGATTTGCACAATCCCTCAATCTCTAAAGTCCTTATTTAGTATCTGGGAAAATTGTTTTCAAATCTCATATAAACTGGAGCCTACACCCTGATGCACAAGGAGCTGTGACAGCCTAATTAATCATATGCAAGATTGTCCTCCATCAGGGGGTTGGACTAGATGACCTCCAAGGTCCCTTCCAACTTTATTATTATTATTATTATTAATAATAATAATAATAAAATAATAAAATAATAATAATAATAATAATAATAATAATAATAATAATAATAATAATAATAATAATAATAATAATAATAATAATAATAATAATACTGCAGATCAAGGATGCTTGCTCCTTCATTTTTTCCTTTAACTGGTCAAATAAAAAATGCTGAACAACATTAATTTAGCAACCCTGAATTAACTGAAATAATTTCTTTAAAAAATCTATTGAATCATAAGGCTAAATCATAAGAAGAAAAAAACATGATGGCATTTTTGGATACTTCAAATCTGAATGGTTTTTAGTCTTCAGTGATGAACATGGTGCATGAGATACCCTCTTTGTCTTGAATGTCCAATGCAAGGGAGATGCAACAATGCAAGTGGGTGAGAGTGATGATATCCCCTTAATTCTGCACCTAATCTATCAACACAAGAGAGGCCCGTAATGTGCTACATTTATATTTGAGATTTTCTTGGAAGCCTTAAAAAACTTAAGAGGAATGGACAACAAACTAGGTAAATTTAATTTGAATTTCTTTGCATTATAAAATTCCTTTTCAATCTATTCCAGCAGGCTGTCAAGAAAGATTATAAAAGTAATTTGTCAGTGGTAGTACATTCTACTAATATTATATTCCATAAGTTGCAGCTATTTAGACTGTTATTGTAGGAGTTGTAAAGAAATCAGTGTATATTATCGTTTCTGATGATAGTGCCACAGTGCTTTTGTTTGAAAGTTTTTGAAGTAATTGGGAAAACTGCTCAGAACTTTTTTTATAGTACTATAATCCTGAATTTGGTTTACTATCTATACTTCCTAACACACATAAACTAACTCATCACAAGAAATTGATTCTACCTACCTATTTTCACATGTGGTGGACTTGTAGAAACATAAAAGCTTTTTGGATCAAAATTTGGTGGAACATTCAAAAGATTTTTAAGAGAAAGATAAAGTTTTCTCCGCAATTATTTTTATTGGGTATTGTTGTAGATTGTGATGTTAAGGAAACTAATTTGATGTTGAATATGATAACAGCAGCACGGTTACTGGTGGGACAATATTGGAAGAAGGATAGTTTGCCCACTATAGAAGAATGGGTGTTTAAAGTTTCGAATCTTGCAGAAATGTCTAAGATTTCTGCTTATTTGAAAGATCATTCACAGGAAAGATATATTTCAGTTTGGAGGAGATGGATAAATTATATTCAGAACAAATATGGGACTAAAAAGTTCCATTTAGCTTATGAGTAGATTTTAGTGGGATATTGTTATTGGTACTTTGTTTGTAGTTATGTTAAAGGGGAGTTAAAGCACATTATGAATTTGGTTAATTGTATATTATGCATAATTTTTATTTAGAATATGATTATTGTAACTATAATCCTGTATTTAGCTCTGGGAAGTGGGGGGGTTTGGGGTGGGAGGGATTTGGGGATATATTGTAAAATTCTGTTTTTGTAAAACTCTTTAATAAAAAAAAAGAAATTGATTCACTTATTGTCAGCTAGATTTATAATTCAAAGTATTGGGAAACTAAAATGCATCTTTTACTGAATCCTATTTTAAAGCTGTAGGAAATTGCGTAGGCTGAAAAAAATAATAGAATAATAACAATCTTTGAAAAATTCTAAACAAATTTAGTCAGATTTGTTGCCACATTGCTTAACTCTATTAATAAATCTTTTCAGAATAAATTATGTACACATCATGATTTTAGACTGAAATTTTGTTCTATATTTTTGTTCTTCATTTCTTTTGAAAAATAATATAATGTATGTATATTTAAAGAATAATAAGAGATAAGGATAGTTTGCCCACTATAGAAGAATGGGTGTTTAAAGTTTCGAATCTTGCAGAAATGTCTAAGATTTCTGCTTATTTGAAAGATCATTCACAGGAAAGATATATTTCAGTTTGGAGGAGATGGATAAATTATATTCATTTTTTCCCATCATTTCTATGGATTAGATAGATGATAGATAGATAGATAGATAGATAGATAGATAGATAGATAGATAGATAGATAGATAGATAGATAGATAGATTACCTTTATTGTCGTTTGTTACTGTGGGCACAATGGCACACATTAAAAATGAAATTTAGTTGCTTGCTCTCAAAGTGTACACATACATAACACACATTTAAACATACTATATACAACATATGTATAGACCTACACCTTTACAGTAGTTGCAAACATTGGAGTGATAAGGAAAAACCCCTCTCAATTAAGAATGTTTATTTTCACAGTGAAATACCATTTCAATGAAGAGATTACAAATCTCCTGCAAAATGACAATGACCCGGGATGGAATGTTGTAATATTCAGAATTAGCCCAGATCAAGCATATTGTGTACATGATGGAATTGATGTGTGAAGATACCTGTATGAAAAGAGCAGAATGGGAGTTTCAGCAAGGTGAAATAAACATTTTAATATTATTGTATATTTCTATGATATGCTAATCAAGATTATCTTTACTAATCTGAAAATCCTATTCACACTTCTGAATGTGTGAACAATGTCCTCAGGCTAGAGAAAAATCCTTAGCCAACTATAAATAAAAGAATGCACAGCTTATCCTTAACTTTGCATGTGCCCAAAGCATTCTCATTCCCAGAACCTCAGGAAAGAATTCTAAAGAAATAGAAGCAGTTAGCAGCAAACATAATGTATTAGTTTACCCTCTTTTTTGTTTTAATCATCATATGGGGGATTGTGTTTGCATGCTATGTCAGGGCAAGGAGTCTAGATTATGTTGGCTGGGGAATTCTGGGAGTTGAGGTCCACATATCTTAATGTTACTGAGGTTGGGAAACTCTCCTCTAGACAGTATAGCACTCTATGGGCAAAAGTTTTCAGTAACATAGATTGTCCCTAAATGGCTTTTATACTCTCTGTTTTATGCTTAATGGAGAGGATTTAGAATGTGTTGTGCTGCATGAGAAGATTCCCCCAGTTTAAGAGAGTCCAGGATAACAGACTCATAAGAAGACAAGAATGAGCTTTTACCATACCGTATTCTTTGTGTTGGAAGTGGTAATAACTGATTCCCAATCATTCTGGAATCAGCCATTCCCTCCCCTCCAGCCTCTATGATTGGATTTATGCTGACTTTCAAGCTTTAATTTAATCCTAAATAGTTAGTCAGGATCTTTACTTGTTCTTTGTGTAATAATTCCAGGGAATTCTCTAATGGTATTATCGCATACAGCACCTGACCCAGCCTAGAGTTCTTCAGATGTGTTGGACTTCACAGCCCATAGTAACTAGCTAGAGGAGCAGAGGGCAGGCCATTTCTATTTGTGAAAAGGTCGATATGTCTTTTAAAAGTGATATAGTGGCCTGTAAGCTTCCTGCATCAAGAAACATGGTAACTCTCAAAACATTATTTCTCTTTTGACATACCTGTTGATAATCAGCTTGTTCCACTTCCTCAAGTGTAACTTTTAGAGGTTGCAAATACAGGTTAATATCATCAGCTTCTTTCAAACCTGAATAAAAGGAATGCTTGAGAGTAAGTGAATTAAGAAAGAAAAAGGACTGATTAAATTTTTTGTAGAACTTTTTCATAATAATGTTCAGGTTGGTTGGACTTGGAACCTGCAAATGCAGGAATCTGAAGGAAGGGGAAGGGAATGGGAAAGCAGTAGGCCCTGGAACTCCTCTGTTTAAAAAATATGGCTATAAAATATAGTGTATTGTATTAAGTTGGTTGCTCCTCCTTTGATTTCTAGAATTACATGAAACAGCCACTTACATAGGTTATGCACCTGGACTCTCTAGGAAATAGAGTTTACCTGCCGATACATCCTTGAAGACATTCTTAAGTGCTGGCCAATAGCAGCTTTTTGCTCGCTCTAAAATGTCAGCAATCTTTTTGACCTGAGGTGCATAAAGCTGATGGAGAAAAGCAAAAATCAGATCAGAAAACATGTCGGTCTTCAGTATTACAGGCTGATAGCCTTGCAAATCTGAAAGAAGCTCTTTGGCCTACCTGCTCATTTATGCACTGCAGGTTGACCTGCCTACTGTACCAGAAATCAAATTCTACTCTGGGTAACGGGTTTAAGCCATCCAGAAGAGGCTGGGAAGAATCCTTGCTCAAGATATCTCGTATCTGATGAGACCAGTCAATGATTATTGTTTCAATGGAGTGTAGCAGAGAACTGTCCACAGTAGCAGGTAGGCTGAAAACAAATAGTACAGAGAAGATTTAAAAGTAAAGAGGAAATAATCTTAGCTTTTGATTCAGTAATTATACATATATATATATATATATATATATATATATATATATATATATATATATATATATATATATATATATATATATATATATATATATATATATATATATATATATATATATATATATATATATATATATATATATATATATATATATATATATATATATATATATATATATATATACAGTATATATATATATATATATATATATAAGTAAATTATTCAAATTGCTAATAAAGAATTAGGGAGGCTGATATGGCCATTTTGAACTTATTTTGTTCTCATCAGTCAGTCATACACTTTATCTGGGATTCGAACCTGGGCTAATTATATATTAGGCAGTTGTTTTAAGCCCTAGGCCACAGGCTCTTTCTCTTTTTATTATAGCATGGGTCCGGATTATTTACAGGAGCACCTTCTGCTGGCGTCAACTTCCCATCGTCCTGTGCGCTCCCACAGAGAGGGCCTCCTCAGGGTGCCGTCAGCCAGGGAATGCCGACTGGCGGCCCCCAGGGGGAGAGCATTCTCTGTGGGCGCGCCTGCCCTCTGGAACCAGCTCCCTGTTGAGCTCAGGATGGCTCCCGACCTTCACTCCTTTCGCCGCAACCTGAAAACTTGGTTATTTGAGCTTGCTGGCCTGGACTGAGGGATTGGGATTTTAAAATTTTAAATTTTAAATTGTTAGAATGTGTTTTCTTGTTAGGGCTATTTAATTTAATTTATTTTTAACTTTGCATATTGTATATTGTATATTGTGTTTTAATTGCCCTGTACACTGCCCTGAGTCCTTCGGGAGAAGGGCGGTATATAAATCTAATAATAAAAAAAATTAGCTAGGAAGCAAGGGAGATATATGTGTTAAATATTTGTCAAGTCTTTTGAATACCTTGCTAGTTAAATCTTCTTTCCTGTTTCAGCCTAACCCAAGGCTATCCGCAGGCTATAGTTGCAACTTACGACAGTTCATTATTTGTGTAAATTATTCAAATTGCTAATAAAGAATTAGGGAGGCTGATATGGCCATTTCGAACTTATTTTGTTCTCATCAGTCAGTCATACCCTTTATCTGAGATTCGAACCTGGGCTAATTATATATTAGGCAGTTGTTTTAACCCCTAGGCCACAGGCTCTTTCTCTCTTTATTAGCTAGGAAGCAAGGGAGATATATGTGTTAAATATTTGTCAAGTCTTTTGAATAATTTACACAAATAATGAACTGTCGTAAGTTGTGACTATAGCCTGCGGATAGCCTTGGGTTAGGCTGAAACAGGAAAGAAGATTTAACTAGCAAGGTATTCAAAAGACTTGACAAATATTTCACACACACACACACACAGACACTCACACTCACACACACACACAGACACACATATATATATATATCCTATAAGACTTCATACTGTGGGAACTGGGACTCCTCTGTCCAGCATGTTTTCTGTTGCACATACTAAAGAACCACGTAAAAAAAGCTAAAACATTGTCTAATGAAGATCCAGATTATGGGATTGGACTCAATTTTGTAAATTGGATTCTACACACAGTATAAGCACAGTCAGACAGAAAGACATGTTGCATAAACTTAATGCAAACTTTGGAATCTTTTGACAGTAGCTGGGCAAGAGTTTAATAAAAAGTGAGGGATAAATGGACAATATTTGATTTCCTGAGTAACTGAAGGGAACAAGGTGCTATGGGCAGTAAAATAAGGGCTAACTGAATGTACCCACATGATCATCTACATTTAGGTGATTATAATAATTGCCATCTAATAGTATATGTAGCTATTTATTTGTACAGGTAACGTTCAATTTAAAACAGTTCATTTACTGATGATTCAAATTTACAACGGCATTGAAAAATTTAATTTAATTTAATTTAATTATTTAATTTAATTTAATTTAATTTAATTTAATTTAATAATTTAATTTAATTTAATTTAATTTAATTTAATTTAATTTAATTATTTAATTTAATTTAATTTAATTAATTTAATTTAATTAATTAATTAATTAATTTAATTATGGGACTTATATGCCGCCCTATCTCCTGAAGGACTCAGGGCGGCTAACAACAATAAAAACAACAATAAAAACAATGAATACAAATATTAAAAGAAATTAAATTTTACAAAGCCCCACTAAAACCTGTAAAAATTAAACCATGATTAAAACCCCAACATCAGTCCAGGTCAGCCAGTTGGAAAAGGTATGTCTTTAGGTCGCGACGAAAGGACCGGAGATCTGGGGCCATCCGAAATTCTCGGGGGAGTTGATTCCAAAGGGCAGGCGTCTAATGTGTCTAATGACTGTTTTTCACAGTTACGACCTTTGCAGCATCCCCGTGGTCACATCATCAAAATTCAGATCTTGGCAACTGGTTCATATGTATGACCATTGCTGTGTCCCAAGGTCATGACAAGCAAAGTCAATGGGGAAGCCAGATTCACTTAAACCGGGTTACTAACATATCAACTGCAATGATTCACTTATCAATTGTAGCAAGAAAGGTTGTAAAATGGGGCAAAACTCAACATATGTCTCATTTAACAATAGAGCTTTTGGGCTTAATTGTGGTCGTACATCGAGGACTACTGTAATTGAAAGAGTCCTGCCTATCCTCTCACACTCCCCACAAAGGTTGAAAGGCATCCACCTGTCAAAGACTTCTGAGACACTATCCAGAGCATCCATGTTCTCTGGTAAAGGGAGCAGTGTTTTTCCTTTTATCTTTCCTCCCATCACAAACATCTCATTTTTCAGCCTGTGAGCTTGCCGAATCACGTCTTCAGCTACTACGCGAGGCCACCCGCTTAGGTTTACCCTTTTCATGAACAGGGAGTAGGCAACCTGTAGGAGAAGGATTATTTTGTTATAACATATACTACTGTCGCAAAACACTTTTGAAATTCAGATTATTTTGGATTTGAAAAAAAAGCCATTTTGAGCACAAAATATTTCTTTCAGGTAGGAAATAGTTTCACATTAATCAGTTTTGATTGTTTAGAAAGCCTTGACTTTGGAACAGTTCTGTTTCAAATTTTAAAAAAAAATTCTATTGGAGCTCAAAAATCTCCTGGAATTACCATGATAGCCAGTTTTGTAAACAACACAGCTATTTTGGAGTAAAGTGAAACAGTTTTGAGCTTGAAACAGTGTTTTGAATGTGAAATTATTACTTTATACCCTCTTATCAAGTACCTTTTTTCAATCTTAACAGATCATGGCACCTAATCAAACTAAAACTCTTCTGGAAAAATCCATTCTGTTTTAAAACATCCATGCCTGGAATTTCATTGCAGAACAACAGCATTCGTGCAATGTCACTATTCTTGTAGCTGCTATATCAGAGCTATGTCAGTGATGTACTAGTAATATGCACAATGCTGGATTAACAATAATGCTGCATAAGCACCAATCCTTTCTCTTTCAGTGTATTACTTTCTAAGAAAAGATAAGTGCACTATTTTAGGCAAGACAAGGAAATTTTATTTTTAGGCCCAGTTAAACTGTTGAAGCAGCCTATAAATCTATGAAAAAGGTCAGTTTCAAAGTTTGAACTAGGGGAAATGTTTACCAATATTAAAATATCTCTATAGAAACAAACTCCTACTCCTTTTGCCTCTGATGGCCTTAGTAGGTTTTGATATTTTCTTTCTTTGTAATGAAATCATGTGTTCCATCTCTGCATAGGTGTGTTTTTGTGCATTTTCTCCTGTGGGACTAATCAGACTGTGTGCTCATATGGCACTTGTACAGTATGTATCTGTGAAGGTCTAAACCAGGACAGGTGGATATCCCAAAGATGCTTTTTCACGAGGCAACTGGACTTTCTTGTTTTTCTTTGAAGACGTTTTGCTTCTCATCCAAGAAGCTTCTTCAGCTCTGATTGGATGGTGGGGAATGGAAAGATTTATACTCCTTGCAGATAGCTGTTCATTTGCATTCTTTTAGAGAGTCATTGAGGACACCTGGAATTTTATCTGTGTTGTCAGGGTCACCTGAATAGTGCAAATGGGTGTGGAGCCTTCTTGGAACTGTTGAAAAGACTGTGTTGTAGACTGGAGATAGATGATGTCATATCCCTCCCCCTCTGTTGAGAGCAGGCTGTTCAGTTTTGACACAGATGGCCTCTTTGACCCCTCTTTCAAAAAAAGAGGCCATCTATGTCAAAACTGAACAGCCCTCTCTCAACAGAGGGTGGGGGAATACGACATCATCTATCTGCAGTTTGCAACACAGTCCTTTCAACAGTTCCAAGAAGGCTCCACACCCATTTGCACTACTCAGGTGACCCCAGAAGACACAGATAAGCCTCCGGGTGGCCTCAACGACTCTGTAAAAGAATGCAAATGACCAGCTGTCTGCAAGGAATATAAATCCTTCCATTCCCCACCATCCAGTCAGAGCTGAAGAAGCTTCTTGCATGAGAAGCGAAAAGTCTCCAAAGAAAAACAAAACAAAAAAATCCAGTTGCCTCGTGAAAAAGCATCTTTGGGATAACTATAACCTGAATGACTGTGAATCTCCAGAGACAGGCAGATGTGTGTTACCTGTGTCTGAGAATGTATTTGTATTTCTGGTCTCTCTCGTATTGTGGGAGTAGGGCTTTGTATATGTACTAGAGTGGTAATTTGTGTAATATAAAAGTGGTGATGGAAGAAATGCTTTAGTAGCACTGTTTTACCAATGCTTCTTAGTGTCATTTCCTTTTTACTGGCCTTCAGGCATGGATTATCTCAGCCTGTTCCTCTTCCTGTCTTTCTATGCTTCTGTTGAGGGAAATTTTTATTTTATTTATTTTTATTACATTTATATCCCGCCCTTCTCCGAAGACTCAGGGCGGCTTACAAGCTTAGCAGTAGCCTTCATTCTATGTATATGCCTGCTTATTAGGGCTTTCACACACACCCCAGCAGCATTATTACAAAGTCAGCTTAATTGCCCCCAACAATCTGGGTCCTCATTTTACCTACCTCGGAAGGATGGAAGGCTGAGTCAACCTTGAGCCTGGTGGGATGCGAACCTGCACTAATTGCAGACAGCTGGTGTTACTTAAGGAGGCATTAGCCCACTGCTCCACCAAGGCTCTTTATGAGCAGGGCATGGCCACACACCAAGGTCTCTGTTTCAGTTCTGCACTTTATCCCCATTTAAAAGGATGCACAGATAGCAGGGCAGTCTTGTCCTGAGTCTCCAGAGAGCTGCTGTTAATTTCAATAGATAAATCATTTCAATCCTGAACTACCAATATTCTCCTTTATTGATAGATAAATCAACCAATATTTTGACCAGCATGAGGCAACTTCTCATGTTGCCCATCATATGTAAACAGCACAAGATCGGTTACAGGGAGAAGCTTAAGTTCACTAGCTACCATGGCATTTTTGCTACTTCTCCGGATATTTCATAGAGTTTCTTTCATAATTTTACCTATTAGATCCATATATAAAAAGAATATCTATGATTAATGTAAACATCATAGGGTTTTCTGGGACTACTCCTACATAGACACACAGAGGACTCAGCCATTTCTTTAAACAGCAGGCATCACTGTGCAATTTCACACAGTGTCACAGATATTGGAAGGAAATATTAAGGTTTTTTTTTCAAAAATAAGAATAAAGAAAAGAGGCCAGAAATTGCTAGGTGTAATTTGTTATATTTCAATCCTAGCTCTTTCTTCAAAGAGAACCAAATAAAATTTGATTCTGAGAGTGACGAAAAAGTGACTCATGACAGGTCTTTGCATTTACAACCATTGCAGTGTACTTGGCAACCACTATGCATCCTGGGGGTCACGTTGCAACCTTCCCGGAGAGCTTCCAACAAGCAAATCTCTCACAACCATTATAGGAATAAATTAGGACTGGGAATGGAAGAGGGATTGGGATTGGAAAAATGAATTTTCCCTTTCCAGGACTGTAGCTATTGCATTATATTGGCTTTATACAATAGTGAAAAACAATAGCTTCAACCATAATATTGTAGCATCTTTGCTTCCATTTTCATGAAATACTGAGGACCCCGGATTAATCAATATGTTTGTGAGCTATCCATCTTGTTGAAGCCAGTCCTGCTGTCAAAGCACCAGCCTCTCTGTATATTTGCTGAAAATGGAAGCACTCTAGTGAACCACAAACCAAAACTGGAAGCCCACCTCTTCCACAATAGCCATCATCTGCTCTACTGGGGAAGGACTGATGTCTCCAACAATGAGTGCCTCCAGGAAGTTATCTTTGGTAATGTTTTCATGCTTCTTTTTCACAAAATAAATTCCTTTATTTTTCAGTGTTGATGGGAAGCCAAGGCAGGGGATTATTTGTCCAGTAGGATTGAGGGTGATCACTAGTGTTGTCACATCCGGCTTCTCATAGAACTCATTGAGCATGGTATGAGTCTCTTCACTGGTTGCAAACTTGGACCATTTGTCAGGCTTAACATGAAGAGACAGAGTGCAATAATTCTCTATGAAATCCAGTCGTTTATCAGCCACTGTTGCCATGTTGATTCCTCATTAGCTAACCACAGAATGAACAGAGCTGAGCAGATAATGAACTGGAAAATCTCTTCTCCCAATGTTATTTCCTGTCCTGAGAAGAAAGCATCTGTTAGGGGCTGGATGAAGAACAACAGGTTAAAACTGGCAAGATCAAATGGCTCTGGGTTTGGGGTTCTTTGGCCCATGGAGAATTGCCACTTTTGGTCTTGGATGGGGCAGCACTGCTGCAAACAGACCCAGTGTGTAATCTGGAGGTCTTCATGGACTCACAACTCCTGCTCATCTGCGGGTTGTGTGCCAGTTATACCTTTCCTGGGCCAACAATTCCTACTCATGGTCACTCATGCCCTAGTCACCTCCTGTCTTGACTTGCAATGCACTCTACCTGGGGCTGCCCTTGAAAAGCAACTGGAAGCTCCAGTTGGTTCAAAATGCAACAGCCTGCATGGTTTGGTGCAGACCTCAGTGTGCATATGTGTCACCTCTCCTGTGGGAATTACATTGGTTGCCGATTTGCTTCCAGGTGCAAGTCAAGGTGCTGGTTGTCACTTTAAAGGTTATCTGAGGGACTGTCTCTTGCCAGTCACATCTACTTGTCCCACTAGATCGGGGAGGCAAGAAATGTTGCAGGTCTCCTAAAGAGGTACATCTGGCAGAACCCAGAAGAAGGGCCTCCTCCAAAGTGGCTCCCTCCCTTGGAATATCATCCCTTCAGAAATTAGATTGGCCCCACTTTAACACTCTCGTAAGGCCCTGAAGACTTGGTTTTGCCAGTGGGCCTGGGGAACCCAGAGTGGAATGGAGTCCATCAAATGGCTTTTTTTGACCGTGTGTTGTCTCTGTGGGTGGGTGGGTGGGGGTTATTGTTTTTTACATATATATTCTACACTGTGTTTTCACTGTTTGTAAGCTACCTAGAATCACTGTGAGTGAGTAGGCGGCTTTATAAATTAAATAAATAAATGCTGAACAATAGGCGGTGGTTGAATTCCCATCATCCCTACCTACCTAGCATGGCCAAAAGATAAGAAGATTAAGCATTGCCACGTTTGGAGGGCTACACATTGCCAGGGATTCCCTTGCTTTAGGGCACAGGTGTCAAACTTGCTGCATCAAGTGATGTGTCGCGATGTATCGTGACTTTTTTCGCATTGCCAGAGCTGGGGTGGGCACGGCCTCCACATGATGCAAACAGCCCATGGGCCAGCAGTTTGACACCCCTGCTTTAGGGGAATCAAGATACTCACAAAAGGCTCTTCACTCCCACAGGCAAACAGAGCTAAAGGTTTTACAATGTTTTTCTTACCTAATAGGCCTGGAGGCATTCAGTTGAAAACCTCCAACTGCCAAGGAATATTGCTTCCAAAGAGAAGTCTTGTGACATCATTTATCAACGGTCACACCTGCTAGAACCTTCTTCCACCTACATTCCCTCACTGGCCCAGAAGGTGGTGAAATGGAAAGTTCCCCTTTTCCTAGAATAATCTCTTCGCCTGTTATGATTTGATCAAAACACAGTGGGCTTTAAGGTGATGTAATACTTTTGCCTTTAGAATTCATTTTGTGGGCATCAACAGCTGTCCTGCAGGTGTCCATTGTAAGTATTAACTGCCCTGCTGTGGTGATGTCTTGCTTCTTGCTGCTTCCTAAAGCCACACAACAATGTCCACAAATTACATGTTGCCATGTTGCCTAGAAACTCAGGGACCAGGTTTGTGTGAAGCTGAATATTTTATTTTCTAACTATCGGAGAGAAAAGAATTCTACTTTTGCAAGGGGTTTTATTTTAGTCCAAAATACAAATCACCAAGTAATTCAGGCACAGCAGAAAGCATTTATTAAGGAGAGTTAGTCTTTTTATAAGGTACAGAAACAAACGATATATTCAGCATATGAGATGCATCAGAAAGCAAAAATCAAATTACAAAAAAATAGGGAGCACCATTCCTAGATCAGTGGCAAATGTATAGCTTATGTCACCCCTTTCTCAGCTGAGTTTTATTTTTCTTAATATACTTGCAAGTGTACTCAAGGACTTCCAGAATATGTTATGGACGCTCCATCAGTGGTTTTCAAGAAGAGATTGGATAACCATTTGTCTGAAATAGTAGGGTCTCCTGCTTGAGCAGGCGGTTGATCTGGAAGACCTCAAAGGTCCCTTCCAGATCTGTTATTCTGTTATTTGGCTCCCTATTGTTTAATTGCTGAAAAGACTAGTTCTTGCTATTAAAAAAAATGGTTTTGATTAAAAGGAAAATGTAATTTCCTGAACTTCAAAGGAGATATGGATGCCTTGCTAAAATGCTAATATCACTATTATTAAAATGCTAATAACGAAGCCTAAAATTCCAGATAACAGATGGAAATCTTTTTTCCCCTTCTTTTTTCTCTTCGTTCCCAGACTAGTTAGTATCTATATTCCTTTTTGCAAGAAAGCAAAATAAATACATAACCTACATTTAATTATTTAACATTAATTTTTGGAAACATTAACCAAAGCATCACTCCATTTATTCAGGCATTCATTATTATTCTTGCAGCTACTGACAAATCAGCAGTTTCCCAACAAACATGCAGTGTATAAGAGCCATAGGGTGATTCATTCATTCCCCCATCATCTATCACCTCTCTTTTCTTTATTCTGCCAATGACACGACTGTGTAAACAGAAGAGAGAGGTTTGAAGTTTATTGATACAAGTCAAGTTTTCTTTTAATATTCCCCTCTGGCTTTTTACATTGCCAGTTGCTAATAAAGGGCAACATTTACTGAGGTTTGTGTCTGTAGTCTGTAATTTATGCATGGCAGACCAATGATATTTCATCCACAGCTTGACAGGATACTCCACTAACATAAGAAATGAAACTCCTCTTTCAGATACTGTTGGCCAAGCAGTCTGGGAGTATTTAAAAAAAATGTTGGCTGCAAAGTTTCTGGCAATTTACAGCATCCTGGAAGGAAATGCCCTGTCTTACATTCATGTCCCAGATTATATTCAGTCCCAGCAGCTGCATGTTTTGCATAAGTATGTTTTAATTGTAGCTCTTTGATGAACATCTCGAATGACAACTGTGTTTGTCTCATTCAACGTTTCTGGATGCATGTTGTCGTCTTTAACAACATAAATACACAAATAACATTCAAGCAGTCTATAAGGTATGGATTCTTTTTGTGTTCCTGCTTACTACACCTGAAGACTTCATATAGGTTATAATTGGACACACTGGGTGTAAAATGGCCCTTTCAGTGCCAACCAGCTAATAAATCAACAGCTGCTATTGAAGTAGGAGTATCCTGAAAGTCTTTTAGGTTCTGTATTCTTTATTTGTGAAGTAAACAGATGTGGAAGATGAATTGTATTCTTCAGTGGTTATCTTTCTGTGCCGTCTCTTACCTTCTAGAATATCACTAGAGTCTATTTCTTCATAAAATAGAAACCTTCACCTGTGAAATATTACTACATCTTCACTTTTAGGTTTTTTCCAGAGATAGCAAATTGTTGTTCTTTCAAAAAAATACTTATTTTAGTGGCTGTCACATTTTCGACTCTCTTATATAGATGAGACATTGGGTTGTTGATCAGCCCAGCAACTGAGTCCTGCGTTTTGGTATCTGTGCAGCAGTGAAGAAGTGATAGGAGGATTTAGCATTTAAAATAGTGTTTCTCGAAATAGCTCTGGAAGTCAAGTGTATATCCATATAAGCTTTCTCACCATAAAGCTATTCTTTTACTCAATTGTAGCACCTGTTTTGCTGTAGCAGTACTGAATAGCTTTAATCAGAGATTCCTAGTTTCAGTTTTCAACGTATTGAATGACAGAGCAACAGCAAGCAGGAGATGCCTACAAAGCAAGAGGCCCAGTGCTTACTGGGGCTGATGAACAAGAGTCTGGCTGATGTAAGAAGCTTTTTTGGGTTTCAATCAACGCTGCATAAATGAATGCCATCAAATATACCCTACACACTACACTATTCATTTGTGGTGGTAGTGGTGAAAAATCACATCTCAAAAGGCAGGATCCCCGGCAAGGAGTGACTCAAGGAAGAGTTGTAATTTTCATGGTCATCAAGCTGAGTAGGTGAGCACTCTGTAAAAAGTGTGTCTTTCTCACTGTTTATGGCAGGGTTTCCCAAACAGTAAGGTAGACCTTCTTTGGGGAGGCGCAGACAGAATCCAAAGGAGACATGAAGGATCTTTCATTTATATAGTTCAAGAAGCCCACCTTTCCCAAACTTTCATTGTATTGGTTTCATTGTTCATTTGTGTTCATTTTGGTATTTGGATTTTTTAGGGAAAGTGTGGGCATTAAGGTTACACTTAAAGCAAGGTGTGATAGCAAAAAAAGTTTAGGACTCTCTGTGTTATGGACTGAGGAATTCTGGGAGTTGAAGTCCACAAGTCATAAAAGGGCCAAGTTTGAAGACCCCTGTTATAAAACATCTAGTTAGTCTCTTTCAGATTTAGGCTAATAAATGTTCTACAAATGGCTGTTAAGAAGAATATGTTCATTTCTTTCTGCAGGAAGTGGGTGTTTATAAAGCAGAAATGAAAAATCCATTAAAGGATGGAGAAGTGATTGACTGATTGTGGCATCAAATCATTTTAAACTCCCAGTGGTTTACAAGATTTATTATTGAAATAAACATTTCCTAAACATTTCATAAAACTTACTATTTCAACTCCCCCTGAAGGGTGAGGCTACAAACACAAAAACTTTCTGGATTAAAGCTCTAGGAATATTAGTTCTGATTGCATAATGTTAAGGGAGCAGCGGGGGTGGGGGGAAGAAAGATTCTACTGCAGACATGTCAAACACAAGGCCCGGGGGCCGGATCCAGCCCGCGAAGTGGTTTCATGTGGCCCGCGAAGCCATCCTGGAAACAGTGAGGGAACGGCCCCCACTGCCTTGGCCCTGGCCCAGAGACCCTCCCTCTGCCAGAGACCCTCAGATCTGTCCCACTCCTGCCCAGGCCCCCATAGGCCCCCTTGATGCGAACGATGTAGAGCTGGCCACGCCCACCCAGTAGGCCATACGCACTCTAGCCACGCCCACCCAGTAGGCCACGCCCACCCTGGCCATACCCACCCGGCCCCCTGAGGGCAACCGCAATGCTGATGCGGCCCTCAATGAAATTGAGTTTGACACCCCTGTTCTACTGGATTCAGAAGACAAGCGTTCAGTGATGGAACATGAGTCAGATCCAATGAAATCCAGAAGGAGATAAGCATCCAGGAAAGATAGGAAATCCTGCAAAAGAGGACACTGTACTGAAAGCTTCTTAGAAGAAAAGAGCTTCAACCTTCCAAATGGGCAACACCAGGGCTCAAGAAGACCAGTGAGCATAAGGCTCTCTGTTGGCTATAACCAGGGCTTTTTTTCTCATAGAATGCTCAGAACGGAGTTCCGGCACCTTTTTTGGATGGAACCTTGTAACCTTGCAAGGCAGGTTGTATGACATGTGTGAGTTCCGGCACCTTTTTCTTTTACAAAAAAAGCACTGGCTATAACTGTTGGTTTACCCAGACTCCGTGTGCCGTGAGGAATATGTGTGTGCTCCAGCACCGGAGGTTTTTAAGAAGAGATTGGACAACCATTTGTCTGAAATGGTATAAGGTTTCCTGCCTGAGCAGGGGGTTGGACTAGAAGACCTCCAAGATCCCTTCCAACTCTGTTATTCTTTATTCTGTATTCAGATCTTTGGAAAGTCTCGTGAGAAGACCCTGCTCTTGTACAGCCTCTGCAGCCTCTGAAAATCATGCAGGAACAGGCTGTGCTTTCCTGCTCTTTTCCAAACATTTTCCAAACATTTCCAGTTTCCAGTCCTCACGCAACCTGGAGCTGCCTCAGATAGGCATTTCAAAAAAATATTTACAGTTATGTACTTATTTATTAAATAATAAGTTTAACTAATTTTATATAATGTATTATTCTTTGCTATGAATTGTTTTATAAGAACGGGGGTGGAGGTAGGGTGGTAACATACCAGCAGAGTCAAAGTAAGCATTTTCTGAATTTTTGACAAGCAGAGCCCACTCACAGAGTTAGAGTGAGTATAGTGGAGGCCACAGAATGGAAAAAATAACTGCAAATCAGCAACAAATATGTTTAGCCTGTAAAAGGGAAAATTGAGAGGAGATAAAATGGCTATCTCCAGATATCTAAAGATATCAGAGGAGGGGATGGACTTATTCTCTGTTATCCAAGAGGGAGGTGGTTATTAGGAGAAATTTCCTGCTATTAAGCACTTTTCTACTGATATATTCCCCTTCATTATGAGGCTGAATAGCTGTTTATCTAAAATGCTTTAGCTGACCTTGCACAGAGCAGTGGAGGTGAACTAAATGACCTCTGGGTCCCTTCCAATTCTATGATTCTCTGAATAGTTGTGTAAAGATAGCAACAAAAAGCGTAACTGATTGACAATTTATTTTACTTGGAAGTAATATGCACAAATTTCAGCGAAACCTATTTCTAGGAAGATAAGACTGCAAACCAGATTTCTCTGGTGATAAGCCTCATGGAACTCTTCTGAGTAAATACACTTAAACCACATTGTCCTGATTGCCTTAGGATATCTCTACATAATTGGAACTGCTTGGCAGACCTTAGCAAGTACTAAGGTCTCCTTGAAAACAGAAGCCAGATATTAAGACACTGTATCGTGGCTCTTCCTACATCTCCTTAAACAACCTCTGTGTATGAAAAGAGAGAAAACAAAAGTAGTGAGATAAACCAGGAGGTTTACAACTGAAAAGAGAGCAACAAGGAGTGGTATGTGGGAATGACCTTGGGCGATGGAGGGAGGAGCTGGAGCCAGAGGAATGGTTAGATAAGAGGCAACTGAGTCCACACAAGGAACATGGACATGGCAAATGTCTCAGAACGGGACTCTCCCTAGTTTCTTAGGCTGTAAAGGGATGTTAGAGATGTACTTTCAAATTTGCAATGTTCTATTAAAGTAAACTTACAATAAAATAGAATTAGTTCATCTGGCTGTGCTTCTTGTCCAGACTACTTCGCAAGGCTGACAGATTCTGTGCGTAAAGCAGAATTATTCTACAATACAAACATTATCTGGAACCACATCAAGTCACTGTTTAGCTCAAGAAGATCTCTTTCTATCAAATGGTTTTATATTGCTTCTGGCAGTATCCCTATAATCACTGAGAGTAAATGACCTACTGATTTATGGCATGATACATTCCTTATTTAATAGAACTCTTTGTCCTGCAAACTCCTACCACACCCTATATTCCACTTGCACATTTGATCCTTACAAGTGAAATAAATCCCAGCAATCCTGTCTGCATGGTCAATGACTGCATGGTTCATAGGTTTCTCATCCTTGGGCAGGTTCCACAAAGAAGAGGGAGTCAAGCTATTCTCCAAAGCACCCGGAGGTAGGACAAGAAGCAACAGATGGAAACTAACCTAGAACTAAGGAGAAATTTTCTGACAGTTAGAACAATTAATCAGTGGGACAACCTGCCTCCAGAAGTCTTGAATGCTCCAACAGTGTAAGTTTTTAAGAAGAGAGTGGACAGCCATTTGTCTGAAGTGGCATAGGGTTTCCTGCCTGAGCAGCGGGTTGAACTAGATGACCTCCAAGCTCCCTTCCAACTATTGTTGTTGTTGTTAAAAAATAATCATTTGTCCAGAAGTACAATGGATTTTGCACTTGCACAAACTTCTTGAATTTTTTTTTAGTTTGAACTAATAGCTGAGTTCAACAGCTGCTATACTGTCCAGTTGATGACTCTGAAGCACTCTTTTGGCTATTTCTTTTGGAGCCATATATGTACAGGAACAGCTCTGAGATTTGCAGATGATGAAACCAATTGTTGTCTAATTTAGATAATAGTAATAGCAGTAGCACTTAGCACTTAGACTTATATACGTCTTCACAGTGCTTTACAGCCCTCTCTAAATGGTTTACAGAGTCAGCATATTGCTCCCAACAATCTGGGCCCTCATTTTACCGACCTTGGAAGGATGGAAGGCTGAGTCAACCTTGAGCTGGTCAGGATCGCAGAATTAGCCTGCAATACTTCATTCTAACCACTACATCACCACGGCTCTTTATGCAAGGTCCTTTTCTAACAACATTGGTGCAATAACTCAATATTGTAATCTGCCTGCATTACATCTTTTTTGCTACAGTTCAATAATGTGGGGTAGATTATAACATTGAGTTGTTGCACCTGTGTTGTTAAAAAAAAGACCTTGCATACTCTCCTGCCACATCAACCTCTGGGATATCAGGTGGAATCTGAAGATGCCATTTTTTTCAAGCTGGCACAGAAGCATAAAAAATGGCTCTGCTTTACTAAACAACATTTATTAATCATTTTTGAAGTATAGGTAACACACCATATGAGCCCATGGTGGGACAGTGACTAGAATGCAGTATTGCAGGCTCTTTCTGCTGACTGCTGATTGCCAGCAGTTTGGCAGTTCGAATCTCACCGGCTCAAGGTTGACTCAACCTTCCATCCTTCCGAGGCCGATAAAATGAGGACTCAGATTGTTGGGGGCAATAGGCTGACTCTGTAAACTGCTTAGAGAGGGCTGTAAAGTGCTGTGAAGCAGTATATAAGTCTAAGTGTAATATTGCTATAGATATTTTAGTTACTGAAACAGAAAATGCTCATGTTATTATTTAAAATGCTTGCTTAAAATAAACACTATTTTGTCATAGGGCAGACATGTCAAACACAAGGCCCGGGGGCCGGATCCGGCCCGCGAAGTGGTTTCATGTGGCCCACAAAGCCATCCTGGAAACAGTGAGGGAACGGCCCCCACTGCCTTGGCCCTGGCCCAGAGACCCTCCTTCTGCCAGAGACCCTCAGATCTGTCCCACTCCTGCCCAGCCCCCCATAGGCACCCTCGATGTGAACGATGTAGAGCTGGCCACGCCCACCCAGCAGGCCACATGCACTCTAGCCACGCCCACCCAGTAGGCCACACCCACCCAGTAGGCCACGTCCACCTGGCCCCTTGAGGGCAACCGCAATGCTGATGCGGCCCTCAATGAAATTGAGTTTGACACCCCTGTCATAGGGGCTGAAGCTCTTTCATATGGGGCTAAGAATCTGCTGGCTCCATCTTGGCTGCGATAACTGAGTGGGAGTACCTTTTGTGACCAGATGCCAATGAGGGATGCTTGACATAGTGTGTGTGTAACACCCATGCAATGCTATTAGCTATTTGATTCATTCTTATTCCTGTAACCAGACATTTTCATTGATCATTATTACCATAATATCTGTATTCATCAACTACACATATTACTTCCCGCACAATTGTATTTAAGTTCTTTAAAGAATGAATAGAGCGAAAGATCATTGGAAAAGTGGCTGTGAGCTGCCAAGGCAATCAAAATAGGCATGCTAAGCTCCCCGAGGAGATGAGCTGTAAACCATTGCACAGAGATCTGTTTTCCGTCTGTGAATTTGTTGAAAGTTCCCAAAATCTAATGGTATATACCACAGCTAGAAAAGCCCCTAGGAAAGCTAAACTGATTGATACTAAAAGAAAATTTGAGTTTAAAATGTTCCACCAGAGCTTTGATCTCTGAAAAAATATTTGGCATACTTCAAGTAAACACCCTCTCTGTTGCATGTGATTGTGAGGTTTTCTGTGTATCCTTTTGGGGTTTCAAAATTCATTGCACTTTTTGTTGTGTTGTTGCTGCTGTTATTTATAAAAGGACACAAGTGGCTGCCTACTACAGAATTTTAGGGTCCTGTAGGTTGCAGAACCCAGGACCCATGCTTAATGGTGATGTCACCTTAGTTGGCACCATTGATGTAATCAACTTTGCAAATCTACACATGCAGCTTAGCTGCTTCCCACTGCTTGCATGACTTCCTAATTGTGGTAAGAAAGTGCTTTGTTAACTCTATTAGGAAGACTTGAAAGGGTGATTCAGGAAGGAAGGAAGGAGGGAGGGAGAAAGAGGGAGGAAGGAAGAGGGGGGAAGAAATGAGGAAAGAGGGAACATCTTTAAAATGCATCAATGCATTAAAAGGCAATATATTGCTTCTTTAATACAACAGGAAGAACGTTCTTATCTTCTTTTATTTCATAGTTATAGTGTAGTGGGTCCGACGCAAGGAAGAGACGCCAGCCGGTGTGTGAGTTCAGCTCTTTATTGGAAGGGGGGTAGTGAACTGGGGAATGAGGGTTACCTGGCCTCCTTAAATACCCGGCCAGGTAAGCGGACAGCCAATGGGGTTGGCCCTAGGTTTCCCGCCGAAACTGGGTTCCCGCCGAAAACCATTCAGGCCAACGCCCCCTGGTGGCTGTTGCTATGCAGGTGCCTGCTTACATAACAATAATAGCTCTCATTTCAACACAGCACCTTTAAAATTAACTTCTGAGCTTCCATAATAGAAAAGAAAGTGGTTTAAGTGCTTTTCAAATGTATTTAAAGGAATTGTCTCGTTGTCTTTATCTGCTAAATGTATAAATATTTCATGGATTTATTTTTCTTAACCCAGCCCCCCATGTTGTTTTGCTCCTATCTTGCCATTCTTTTTAATATAACTGAATAGTCACTAGAGAGTGGCTCAGTGGGATAGGACGCTGAGCCTGTCGATCAGAAGGTCGGCGGTTTGGCAGGTCAAATCCCGAGTGCCGCATAACAGAGTGAGCGCCTGTTACTCGTCCCAGCTTCTGCCAACCTAGCAGTTCGAAAGCATGTAAAAATGCAAGTAGAAAAATAGGGACCACTACGGTGGGAAGGTAACAGCGTTCCGTGCGCCTTTGGCGTCCAGTCATGCCAGCCACATGACCACGGAGACGTCCTCAGACAAGCGCTGGCTCTTCGGCTTTGAAACGGAGATGAGTACCCGCCCCTAGAGTCGGAAACGACTAGCACGCATGTGCGGGAGAACCTTTACCTTTATCTTTACTGAAATTTTTGGAGTTTTTTTTCTCTTACAAAGTACAATGCATGGTTCGGTTATCAACCAAATACATAAATATTGTGGTACTAGATGAACTCTTACTGCTTAATAGCTCATTTAACTATTTTTATCAGTGTAAAAACAGAGAAGTATTTCCATTGTTTTTACCTTCTGCAGAGTCAATGAACTCTTATCTTTTCTTGAACTAGAGCAAAATGTTTCCTGGAGTTAGGCCACCAATAAAGTGGCTGATGGTTCTATATATATTTTGGGCAGAGACTAGACATAATATAAAGAACATAAAAGCAGTTTTCCTCACCCATTGCGCAAGTCCTCCCTTCTTCCATTTTTAAAAATAAATATAATTTTGTTTGCACTAAACCAGCTCAAATAATACATTTGTTCTATTACAATTCATTATTTTCATTGGTCTTTATTTTTGCTTAATTGGCTGTATCTTTCCTAGTTCCTTTACCTACTCAGAAGATTTCATAATTAACAAATGAGGCGTTTTAAAGTAAGTCTTAATGTGGATCAGCAGTCATTTACAGAAGTAGCCTTTTAAGGAATCATTTCTGGGCAAGAAAGCAACTTTAAGGCTAAACTCAGTGACAATGCTTCAAGATTAAGCCTAACATTTCAGACTTTTGAGTGTATCATACTTGTAATGTATCGGGATTTTACTTGAACTGTGTTCACGTGTCTTTTGAATGCTGCTTAAGGTTACTCAATTGAGGTGTAACCAGAAGGACCGCCAATCAGACGTTCCGATCAGGAGAGGTACCGGAGCCCCAGGGCAGCATAGTGTAGGGTTTTGCTCCAGCCGTCAGAGTGTTTGCTGCACAGGACCTTGCCAGCCCCTTAAGCCCAAACTTTGGCTTCAAGTCGAGCTGTAAGGCATTCCTTGCAGGATGGAACTGGACATGGGTTCAGAGGTGTCCATCATTTCCCTGGAGACTTTCCGGTTCATCTGTAACCATAGCAAGAGGTGGGCCAAGCTTAGGCCATCCAACATCATTCTGACTGACTTCCAAAACTCCCGAGTTGCTGTCAAAGGCGAGGCCACCTTGGCTGTCAAGTTCAAGGGGTTTTCGGGACCCCTGGATGTGATTGTGGTGGAGGGCCAGAGAATGAGCTTAATAGGGCTTGATTGGTTTGATGCCCTGGGCATCCAAGTCACTGGAATCCACCGGACACAAGCGGCGAACTTGGCATCAGTATGTGAGGAATTCGCAGATGTTTTTGAAACAAGCCTGGGACAGTACAAGGGCCCTCCGATAGCCTTTAAACTTGATCCTGCCATAATGCCTGTTAGGATCAAACCCTGTAGAGTGCCATTTGCACCTAAACATAAAATTGATGCAGAGCTGGACAAGTTAGTCAGCCAGGGGGTACTACAGCCCGTAGATGGGGGTGAATGGGAAACCCCAATTTTTCACCACTTAAGGCCAATGGGGAGGTCAGAATTTGTGCTGATTACAAGTGCACCATAAATAGAGCACTTAAGCAGCATGCGTACCCAATGCCAGTTGTCAGCCACATCTTGGCATCGCTGCAAGGGGGCACTGTGTTTGCTAAATTAGATTTGGCATAGGCCTATCAGCAGTTACCTGTGGACAAGGCCACAGAAGCTGCACAAACTATTGTAACACACAATAGGCATTCCTGGGTCTCCTTAATTTTTACCATTCGTTCCTTGCTTACAAGGCCGCAGTGGCAGAGCCGTTACATTGGCTCTTAGACAAAAACACCCCATGGAAGTGGACCAAGGTTCACAAAAACAGCTTTAAGACTGTAAAATCACTGCTGTCTTCCAATTCAGCGCTTATGCATTTTAAAGAATCATTGCCTGTATGCATTGAATGTGATGCATCCCCTTATGGGGTGGGGGCTGTTTTTAAGCCATTTGGCAAATGATGGGATTCAAGTCCCAAATGCATATTATTCAAGGACCTCGTCCTCAGCTGAGTGCAATTACGCTCAAATTGACAAAGAGGCCTTGGCCATTGTGGCCGGGGTGAAGAAATTCCATGATTACTTGTATAGCAGGGAATTCACGGTCTACACTGACCATAAGCCACTGTTGGGGTTATTTACTACAAATAGTCAGATGCCTCAAATACTGTCCCTTAGGATGTTAATATGGTCCATCTTTATGTCCACCTACAGCTACAAGCTGATTCACAAACCTGGCAAAGACATGGGCCACGCAGACGGCCTCAGCAGGTTGCCATTGCCACAGGTACAGCCAGATCCAGAGCCAGCAGCTTGCATTTTGTCAATTCAGGATTTGCCTGAATTTCCCCTCCATGCTGGGGATGTGGCTGCAGAAACTGCTGCAGACAAGGTTTTAAGCAGAATCTTGTCATGGATTCACACAGGGTGGCTGGAAAACAGCCCTGGACCAGAGTTCCAGAGTTACTTCACACGTAGACACGAGCTTTCAGCTAACAAGGGTTGCATCTTATGGGGGAGCAGGGTTATTGTCCCCAATTCATTAAGGAATTGTGTACTTCAGTCTCTGCATGAGGGACATCCGGGCATAGTCTGGATAAAGGCATTGGCTCGAAGCTACCTATGGTGGCCAGGGTTAGATAAGGCTATCGAGGCCCAAGTACACGGGTGTTACACGTGTCAACAGTCCAGACCAGAAATGCTACATGCTCCTGTCCACAGATGGGAGGAAACTCATACACCGTGGTCAAGAATTCACATTGACTTCGCTGGGCCCTCCTACTGCTAGGACCATCCAGGTGCTTAGAAAGCTTTTTGCCACACACGGGCAACGGGGCCCAGTTCACAGCGACAGAGTTTCAAGCCTTCTTGAGGACTAACCTCATAAGGCATGCAACATCGGCTCCCTTTCACCCCTCGACTAATGGGCAGGCCGAATGAATAGTGCGCACAACAAAGGAGTCACTCAAGTGCATAGTGACCGGAGATTGGCACCATAGGCTGGTTGATTTCTTGCTTTGCCAGCACACTACGCCTTGTACAGCAACAGGCAAGAGCCCAGCAGAGCTTTGCTGGGGAAGAAGGCTCATCACAAAACTGGACAGGTTGCATCCTGACTGGCTGGCAGCAGACACCTCTCGCCCAAAGAGCCAAGGGGGTTGCAAGTGGGTGATAGGGTGTGGGCCCGAAACTATGGGCATGGGAACTTGTGGGTGGCGGGTAAAATTGTCAAAATTTCAGGACCTCTTTCTTACAAGGTGGCTCTGGATGGGGGGGGCGAGTCATTTGCCGCCATATTGATCAGCTGCAGAAGCGTTTTGCAGAACAGCCATTAAGCGAGGGCCTCATGGCAGGTCTGCAAATAGAGCCAGAAACCAGCAGCCAAGCATGGCAGTTCACATGCTCTGAGGACTCAACCAGTCAGTACAATGGGGAGGTGGTCATAGATGGGCAAAGCCCGGGAGTGCAACATGAGTCCCCTAATGGGGAAAGTCAACCCGAACAAGACAGCCGCTGTGCTAACTCTGCTTCTTCCTTGGACTTTGGTCTGGGCCGACCTGGAATGGCCAGCCAAAGGGACTCGAGTCAATCTGACTCTCGTGAACTCATGAGTCCTGGTCTACCCAGCCCGGCAGGGAAGCTGGTGGACCGGGAGTTGCCTGGATCCCCCAGGCAGTCTGCAAGTTCGTGCAGACCACCACCATATTTGCAAGACTTTATTCTCAAATAATATGAAGAATGTGTGTACATTCTAGGGGGGAGGGGTGTAATGTATTGGGATTTTACTTGAACTTTATTCATGTGTCTTTTATTTATTTTAATTCCATTTATATCCCGCCCTTCTCCGAAGACTCAGGGTGGCTTACAAGCTTAGCAGTAGCCTTCATTCTATGTATATGCCTGCTTATTAGGGCTTTCACACACACACACCCCAAGCGGCATTATTACAAAGTCAGCTTAGTTGCTCAATTGAGGTGTCTGTGTAACGGTCACTGACTAGCCTCCAAAGAACTCACTACAGAACAATACTAATTCCTAGAAGTAGTTTATTTATATTCCTAATCCCCACTGTAGGAAGTCAGCACCTCTCCCTAGAGGAGGGGTCTTCAAACTTGGCCCTTTTATGACTTGTGGACTTCAACTCCCAGAATTCCTCAGCCAGCGTGCTTGGCTGAGGAATTCTGGCAGTTGAAGTCCACAAGTCATAAAAGCGCCAGGTTTGAAGAGCCCTGCCCTAGAGAATGAAATATTTTGAAGAATATTAAAAAAGGCAGGATAAATTATTTCCCCTGAAGGAGAAATGGAGAAAAACAATCTTAACAAAGGCAAAAACAGCCCCAATCTCTCTGCCTCAAGCAAAAACCTGAAGAGGCCAATCTTTAGAAATGGAGATTTTGTAATTCATTCAGAAAGACTGGGCGACACAATTCATAAGCAAAATGCCTTCAGCCATAGCTCCCATAGAAGGCTACATTCTACATTCCCCACCTAGCTCTAAGGACAGGATATGACCTCCAAGACACAATGGGAGTCAGGCAACAATTATTAGAATACCAAAAGGGCACACTCAAGCACAGGTCCAGGTATATTACACAACAGACATCTCAGACACAAAGCCCCAAAGAATGTATAAAACCCCACCTACTCTCAACTCCATTTTGTCAGCTGTCCCATAACTGTATGCTGTTGCTGGTTCTGCTAACCAATAAACAGAAACCTTCCTTCCTAAGCAGTCAGCCTCCATTTTATTTACAGCATCCTTCTGGCTTGGAACAGGACCAGATTTTTCTTCCAGCACCACTCTTTCATCTACAGTTCCATATCTGGGAGATCTTTAGATAGACAAGTTATTATATTAAAAACTTGAACAAAGGGTATAAGGAAGGATTTTTTTTCTCCCAACCCAGACTTTCCCCCAACTTTTTAAAATTATATTTTTCTTCCCACTTATGTTAATGAAAGAAAACTGAGCATATCAGAAATAGGAGTTATATCTCTTTGTTATTTGCTGGAGGGTATATCTGAGGACTTGAAAACTGTGAATTCCAATGGTCTACAGTTTCTGATCTGCCTTCTTCCTTCTTTTCCAACATCAGAGTTCTAGTGTTGGAGAATACAGTATTCAGATGATTTGAGGCATCTGGGAAGAAGCTTCTAAGCTCAAGTTTTCTCTACCCTGTATTATGCAGTTAATGAAAGATTGGTTTTAAGGGTTGCCATCTGCTCCTTTGGATCAATGATCTTCTTGAGAAGATAACATTTTTAAAGAGGTTTCTCTTTATTCGTTATTCTGTTTTAACTGAGCAAAAGGAACCAATTTTTCACAACACTGAATGTCCTCCCAGTGACCACAAAACAAACTGCTTTTTAAAAAGAAATGAAAATTTGCTATTTACTAACTTTCATGCTAAAATTAATCCAGACATCAGTTACTGAAACATGGAGTGTTTTACAGCTATTGTTGAAACTAGCAACAAGAATTTGGGAGTAGAATTCTATATCATCCAACTAAAATCCCTATTTTATTGATAAATCATAAAAGTCAAGGTTGGTGATACATCAATAGCCCACTGAAATGATTTTCTTTTCTGCAAGAGTTTGAAGAAAAGAAAGAAATGGAGAAGTTGTGATCACAGAACTTTTGCATAATTTCATCATGTGCTAAACAGAAGAATGTTAGTAAGGAATATGAAGAAAGCTTGCATTGTCCACATTTTAAAAAGGCTTTGATCGAAAAAGTAAGGGAAGAATAATAGCTACAACTGGTCCACATTTTTTATAAATCTTGGGCCTCCTATAAAGTAATTGTTCGTTGTCTTGGTAAAATTTTGCATTTTGAATCAGTTTTATGAGATTTTGAATGATGCAAATCCAATGGATTCCAATCCATCTAAATGTAATTTATCTCCTCACGTTGGATTTAGTTTCAATTAATTGCCGATTTCTGTTACATAGTTATTCATTGCCCTGCAAAAAGAGAGTTTGGAAAATTACTATGGATAATTTTCAGTTTAGTTTGTACCTAGCACACTATCAGTCAATCCCTACATTCAGATCAAAGAAAGTACCAGGCCGCTCACTTCAGCTAATGTAAATAAAGCTTGATGCTCATTTAATGAACATCAGCAAACATCATAATATTAACTGGCAACAATGGGACAAAAGGAAGATAGACATTATCCAATAGGCAAAAAATACTCATTATTTATCTCTCAAAAGGGAGTTACCAGAGCCACTGAAACTATAAATAATTAACATGGAGAGTCCACAAAAGAGTGGCCACTCCTCTGGGTGCTTCACGTCAAATTCTCGAAGTCTCCCGATCTTCGGCATTCTGTCTTTGCTGGTTCCTGCGTTTCTTCTGAATCCTGCTTCCCAGGCTCAGGGAATGAGTCCACTGAGCACAAGGTCGCTAGCGTAGCTTGCTAGCCGACCTTGAGAGGGGGGGGGGCGGGAAATACCTTTTCCCTCCGGTGTGCGCTGACTTTCCCTTGTATACTTCAGCTCTTTTTAGGGAAGGAGGATCCCACGCTCGTCGCCAGTGTTGTGTAGCAGGTTCTTTGGCGCAGGAATGAAGATGAAACAACTGAGTACAGGAAAACTCATGGTTTATTTCATGCAGAGTCAGAACTGGGGAAATGGCTGCAACTAGCCGCAATATATAGTCTAGCCCCTAGGCGGCAGCCAATAGGTTTGAAGCAACCATTGCCACCTAGGGATAGCCAATAGCAGCACTGGAGACTTGTAGTCTGGGTATTACTAATGAAACCAGTACATAACAGTTTGATAATATCAAATAATAATCCCACCGGTCCTTTCGCCGCGACCTCAAAACTTTTTTCTTCCATCAGGCTGACCTGGATTGATGATGGGTTTTTAAATACCGTATGTTTTAATTTTTAACTGTGTAGCTAATTTATTTTGGGGCTGTTATTTAATTCTTTTTTAATTTTTGTATTGTTTTTTTTAATTGTTGTTAGCCGCCCTGAGTCCTTCGGGAGATAGGGCGGCATATAAGTCCCAAAAATAAATAAATAAATAAATAAATATGATTGGCTCTAAAAAGTAGGATTCTCTTGCCCAAAGAATAGTTTTTCAGTGTTCCTTCCCCCCCACCACTCTTTTTGAGTGAGACATCAGGCTGTTAGAGGAAGTGATATATTCAGTTTTGGACTGTGATATCTGTGTGGTGAATGCTCAGTGTTTGGTGATTAAAGGACATATCCATATAGGATTTTTTGTTTTTGGCAACAGACAAAAGTTATTTGCTGGTCTTCTTTTGGTTGTTTGATTGCTTTTGTCTTCCCAGGCACCCCACAACAGTGAAATTCCCTTTGGGTCTTCTGTCCAAGAGCCAGCCAGACTTCATAATGCTGAGCTTCTAAGCCTAGATGAGGACAGACCTATACTGCCACCTGCTGAGAATTCACATGAAAAGGAGCAAGAGAAAGAAAGAATAAACATTGCAAAGAACGGGGAAAAAAGAGAAAGTTAAAAAGAAAAGATATATTTAAAGAAGTGACTTCTGTTCTTCATTACAAGTATAAACAAACTTATAAGTCTTCAACTGCCCCCCCAACCCCCACCCCACCCAATGGGTTGGGGGTGAAATATCTCTTTCCCCCCCAACCATATGCAAATCCATAAATCATCAAGTTTTCAGGCCTGTTGTCAGCATGAAGTCCATAAGTACCAGAGCTTTATAGAAACATGTCTGACTTTAACCTTTAAGCAAACTATCATTTTTGGAATATTCATCATTCTTTTTGACAGGCAAAAGATTGAGCAGCCTCAAGGCACTTGTTTTGGCCTTTGAAGTCTCCACATCTGCTGCATTCACAGAAAGTCCATAATATGGTAATCCTGGATTTCATTAGTTTAGCAATAAAGGGCCCTGAGACCTTGAGAGGTTGGAAAAAGTGAGTATAGCATCTGGCCACAGGCAGACTACTATCTTCTGGTTTATGACTTAGAATAATGTATGGATCCAGCCAATTGTGACTTATTGAACCAAAAACCTATAATGAGTCGTTCAAAGTAGCATTTGAGCCCAGTCAGAATATTAAATACAGTTCATGCATGAAGGTGGTGACAATATTTCTTAAGTAGCAATGAGTGGAAAAGGACTTGAGCTGGCTCACCAGATGAATCCCATAAGCTTTTTTATCCTTTTCTCCCTCCAGTACAAGAAATTACTTTTCTTCTCTTTCATTCTTTGCCTGCTTTATCATTCTTCTCTCATTTCTTTTGGTGTTGTTTTGAACACACTGTACTCTTGCAACGTAGTAAAGGCTGCTATTGTTGTAAAAACATCACTCAACTGACTTCCCAGCTGAACAGATTCAGAGAAGTGCCCCAGGTTTAAGAGTGAAGAAAGGTAAGACCAGGGTGCCTGAAATAGGATGTATACGCAGAGATCATGCAGTCAGGTTGGGTGTAGTGCTGATAAAGCCAGGTAGACTTACAGTATCCTCAGTGGATGTATGCAATGAAGATTCTCAATCATCCAGGTAGAATTATCTGGAAGTTGGCTCAAGTTCCAGGATCCTCAGTGGAGTTTTTTTTTCTTTTATTCCATTTACCAATCAGATTCCTTTTCACTAGAATGGTGTACAGTAATCAGTAGTTATTTTTACTTTGAGAATGCTCAGGACATTTTTTTATTTGGCAATTAAAAATAATTTGATCTAAAATTATGTTTGTAAATTTCATTAAAAGACTTGGTTCTCCCACTGATCAGAAACCTGTCTGTCTTCTACGCCTTTTAGGCAAGATAAGTAATAAATACTGTCCCCAATCAAAGCAATGTTTCCATGTTGTTCTGTACTTTGACTTCAAAAATACTGAACAGAACGTATTGTCTAATGATGCAAAGAACATAATATTAGCATTTTAGGTTATTCTCTCCGCCTAAAAAAAAGGTAAAGGTTCCCCCGCACATGCGTGCTAGTCGTTTCCAACTCTAGGGGCCGGTGCTCATCTCCGTTTCAAAGCCGAAGAGCCAGCGCTTGTCCGAGGACGTCTCCGTGGTCATGTGGCCGGCATGACTAGATGCCAAAGGCGCACGGAACACTGTTACCTTCCCACCGGAGTGGTCCCTATTTTTCTACTTGCATTTTTACGTGCATATTGCAAACCATAACATCAATCTTTCAAAAGTCTCAGCCCTTCAAGATATCAGGACAAGAGGCATTATGCCATAAGTGCCAAGATTACCCTTATTGTAAAGTTACAGTAACAGCACCTTACAAGTCTAAAAGCACTTTTCTTCTCCTTCATTTTTATTTCCAGAAAACTAGGGAAGATTCCTTTTGAGACATTTCCCATGCTCATTTTCCTTCTGTTGGCTGAGTTATCTTTGGCATGATGGCTGCCTACTAGCTCTTCCTCCTGTTTCAAGGTCATCTTCACATATTATCACAAAAAGGATCCTTATGGCCAGGAGTGCCTCTGATTTCCAAATGGGTCCACATAAGCTTTCTTAGAAAGTGAACATGAACAGCTTCAGCCAGTGCTTTGGAAGTATGCTCAGTCAGCCCAGAAATGGACCAAAGAAAACATGGATTAAGGGGAGTCTTCTGTCAGAAAGAAGGGCTTCGGCAGTAGCATTCTAATAAGTACCGGTAGTTCCTTTCTTTCTCGAATGTCCCTCATGACAAAGAATCTGTGAATGAGCATGTCCCTTCTCAGCTATTTTTTTTCCAGCATGATCCCAACATATTCTCAAAATTCCATATATGCCTACTGGTCCCCAAACATTCAGGACCTAGGGCATAGACATATAAAAATGGACAGGATTATTTTTTTCTTCTTGCACCTAGAGAGATTTAAACCCTATGGATATCTACATGTTTTTCTGCCGTTTTTTTTAAACTCTCCATTTTGAGCCTTCTTTTCATTAATTCCACAATTTGTACCACATTCCAGACTGTGCATTAAATATTTATTTTAGGTCTGTCTTCACAGCTTTGAGAATAATATTCTTTGCTGCCTTTTTACAGCTGGCTGAATATCAGGAAAAGAGTTGTCATATATATATTTGTAACTTTTCTCTAAATGTTGGTCCTGTTTCTTACTCTCCAACAAGAGAAGGAAAGCGCCTAATTATGCTTGTAACGAGGCTTGTCCTTCAGGACGTTGGGTTCTCTTGTATAACATCCCTCAGGTTCAGCCCTCTGGAGTTGAACATTTAAGCAGATGTGGAATATTTGGTCTCACACTCCTTTTGAAAATTACTCCATGATAGTTTGGAGGCGAGGTATAAGGCAAGTAGATCTCTCCTGCCTATTTGCCTGAAAAGGAAATCCTGGATCCTTCTAAGAAAGGAGGAGGAGGAACCTCACACAGCTCCAACTGTCTACTGAGGCATGAACCTTCTCTTCCTCCTCTTCTTTTTCATCCATGTGGCCTCCATTTACCCAATGGATCAGAAAGCTTTGGAGGATTATGTCAACCTTCCTGACCTTCATTATAGCTATACCCTTGTGTCTAAAGAGGAGCATCGTGACTCCACTGTCTATACCATTAATATGACCTCAGTGAAGTGGTTGGATGGTAAGTAGCCCTCTGGAAGTGGTGAGTTGGGACTTATTTGGTTGTTGCTCTTGGTGAAGAGGAAACGTAACCCTTCTCTGGGAAGAGAAGAATTAAAAAGGCAGGAGATGTTTTCTGACAAGATAGTAAAAATGTCCTTCTTCATAAAACATGATGGGAAATAGTTGCCTCCCAAATCCTGTTTTCTATTATAGTCCACCTGTAGTTTGAATATAGATTTTTGCTTTACTTACCTAAATCTGTCTAGAAGTGAAAGACAGAATAGCCATGCATACTATTGTCATTGGAAGCCTCAGGAGACATTCAGCTGGAACCACCCACCCGCTTTCCAAAAGTTATAGTAACTTGATGCTCCTGTGCTAAGCATCAAAAGACTTGTATTCCTTTGATTTGTTTCCAGTTATTGGAACAAAGCATAACTGAGTTATAGCACTTTCTGAAGAAATGTGGTGAACTTTATTTATAGACTAGTCTCCAACCAGTCATCCCATATCTTGGGGAAGTGTTGTGTTAATGCAAACGAAATACTTCAACTCAAAAGAAACACTTCAAGCCTTTCTAGCAGAAGTGGGTTTTAGGGGCCATTTTGCTCCTGCCCCCTATTCAATAAGTCAAAAAGTCCTATTTTTAACCTTTTATTTCACTACTCAGGTGACGTATAACTGTACAAATTTACAACCAGATTTACATAACTATAAGGATAATTTAGGGACGCGGTGGCTCAGTGGGTTAGGACGCTGATCTTGTTGATCAGAAGGTCGGCAGTTTGGCGGGTCGAATCCCGAGTGCCGCGTAACAGAGTGAGCGCCTGTTACTCGTCCCAGCTTCTGCTAACCTAGCAGTTTGAAAGCACGTAAAAATGCAAGTAGAAAAATAGGGACCACTACGGTGGGAAAGTAACAGCGTTCCGTGCGCCTTTGGCATCTAGTCATGCCGGCCACATGACCACGGAGACGTCCTCGGACAAGCACTGGCTCTTCAGCTTTGAAACGGAGATGAGCACCGGCCCCTAGAGTCGGAAACGACTAGCACGCATGTGCGGGGGAACCTTTACCTTTAAGGATAATTTGTATGCAACTGTAACTATAGAACTCCATGAATCTTCTTATCTGGCATTTGCTCAGTGTCTCTCTCTCACCCATGCCAATGCTTCCTCAAAGGACAATGAATTTTCAGACAGAAAATATGTGTTCTTTCAAGCACTTCCAGCCTTTCCCTTAGTAAGGTTGTTCAGCCACAGCGGCTTTGCAAATCGGTCTCATTTCTGATGGCTTGTGCTTTCTTGAATCAGCTAGAATCATTGCTGATCCAAATGCAGGTTGGGCTGTTCATAGACTCTGCCAGTCTTGATTGTCTCCACCAGCCATCACAAACTGGACACCTCTCACTCTTCTGGCTCCAGTCCTCTTCCCACCAGACACATGGGATGCCTCTCTTCATAGGTAGGGCTGATCCACCTTTCTGAACTTAGCTGCGAGCAGGCATATCATCTGGGCACATGGCAGGGTGGAGAGAAAAACCTGGCATGTTCTATTACTTTTTTCCTCACAAGTAATCTTTTGGTTAGTTGCTCCCATAAATGGGACAATTTGTTCCTTATTTCCCTCTTATCTTCTTAAGCTGACTCACAAGTAACCATTCTCTCCCTTTAAATTTTTTACTCTTTCCTCTCTTTTTCTTGAGTAAACTTTCTCCCTTATTGTAAATCTGTGTTTTCTTTTGTATCTCCTTTGATTACCTAAGTCATCCAGTTACTTATCTTTTTCCTGGCCATTTCTTGCAGGCTTAGTCCCTTTGAATAAAGCCTGCTACTATTGAGTCCCCCACAATCTGACACTTATATTTTGTATAAATTCTCAGTTTCTTCCATTCATTACCTTATCCTGATTACCTTTCAGGCTTCCATTGGTTTTCCTAGAAGCCACCTATCTCACTCTGTGATCTAATTACCTTATCTATTCCTCTTTAGGTCCTGTTTCCTACATCCTGCAAATTTTGAGCCCTTGTCACCCAGTATCTTTACCCTCGGATTATTCTCTTCCTTCTTATAGCAGACCTCTGTCATATGGTTGAGTACAGGCAGTCCTTGATTTATGACCACAATTGAGCCCAAAATTTCCATTGCTAAGCAAGACAGTTGTTGAGTTTTGCCCCATTTTACGATCATTCTTGCCACTGTTGTTAAGAGAATCACAGCAACTGTTAAGTTAGTAATATGATTGTTAAATGAATCTGGCTCCCCCATTGACTTTACTTGTCAGAAGGTCGCAGAAGATGATCACATGAATCCGGGACACTGCAACTGTCATAAATATGAACCAGTTGCCAACCATGCAAATTTTGATCATATGACCTTGGCGATGCTGCAATGGTCGCAACTGTGAAAAATGGTCATAAACCACTTCTTTCAGTGCTGTTGTAACTTTGAGCAGTCACTAGCACCAGGGGCAGGGAATCTTAGCACTCTCATGACTTGTGGACTTCAATACCCAGAATTCCTGAACCAGCCATGCTGACTCAGGAATTCTGGGAGTTGAAGTCCACAACTCATAAAAGAGCCCAGGTTTCCTACCCCTGCACTAGACAAATGTTTGTAAATTGAGGACTACCTGTAACTGGCAGGGGCATGGGATAATGCCATGGGGCATATCTTTCTGCCTATCCAAGCATGGGAGGGATGTATATTAGTGTAGTTGTCTGGTGGAATCCTGAAAGAAGGATCTGGAGTAGCTCTTTCTTCACTTAGATTTATTTGCCTTCATTTCTAAAAAATCACTCTATAGCTTATGGGTTTCAGGGGGATAATCAACTAAAATAAATGAAATCCATATACAAATGCGATGTGATAGCATAAATAGTAAAATGAAACAACAATGGAGAGCAGCAGAAATAGTTCCTGGATTCAGTAGGCCCAATCTATTGCTAAGCACATTGATTGTGCTTAGATTGTAAGCTGCCCTGAGTCTTCGGAGAAGGGCGGGATATAAATGGGATTAAAAAAAAATCTACATATTTGCCTTATGTGGGAGCGCACAAGAATGTTGTAGGCCATTGTACACTCTGGGCACTGTACAAAATTATAAAAACAGATAAAGTATGAAACCACAGAGCTTGAACTAAAATAATCTTAAAAGAAACACAAATCAAAGAAAACAGCCCCCCTCCACCCATACAATAATACATTAACTCCAGGCCTGAGACCAAAGCAGGTGTCACTTCTGACATTTCATCTCCTGGAGCTCTTTGGAAATCCAAGGAGCATTCTGGGATTGGCACACAGAGGCCACATAAGTAGCAATCTGGTCCAAGGCCTTAGTCACATGTCTATTAGAGGCTGTAGCCAATGACTCAACCAAACTGCCTGATAGGTCTTGTGCCACACTGTCTCTGGAATTCAGCAAGATCCATCTGTTGCCTGGAGCAGACCAATTAACAGGCCCTTTCACCCCACAGAGGTGGATGATCCCAGCGAGTACTTTATGATGTGATAATGCAGGGGTCCCCAACCCCCGGTCCATGGACTGGTACCGGGCCATGGCATGCTAGTAGCTGGTTTGCACAAACAAGCTGTTGAAGGAAAAGTCTTCTTCAGGGTTCAGTCCAAGCCGGGAATAAACAACATGGAGACTGCTTAGGAAGAAGGTTGTAGTTTATTGAAGAGGAGAGCCAGACAGAAAGATGGCTCTGGAAGAAGAAAGACCACATGTAGGGAGTGGGTTTTATACCCTCTTGGGCTTTTGTTTGGAGTTGTTTCCTGTTCCTGTTTGAGGCTTTGTATTTCCTATGTCATGTACTTTGACCTGAGTCTGAGTGTGCCCCTTTGGCATCTGTGGGTTAATCCTATTACGTCCTGCCTAGAGTTTGGGTGGGGTATGTAGATTTTAGGTGTCTTTGTCTTCCTAAGCTTCTAGCTGGAGGGCTACAACCTCCCTGAATGGATTATTAATCTGCATTTCTACAGAGCTGGCTTCTGCTTGGGGAAGGGAAACTTGGGACTATTAAAAACTGGGCATGCTTTTCTGCCTCTTTAAGATCCTTTGAGGAATTATAATTTTCTGCCCTTTTAATATTTCCTTCTCAGTGGGGCTGACTTCCCACAAAGCAAAGCCCCATCCATGGGATGCAGGCAGCACACAAAACCACACACTCTTGGGTCCTTGGAAAAAACCTTTCTCCATGGAACAGGTCCCTGGTGCCCAAAAGGTTGGGGACCTCTGTGATAATGTATAGTTGTTGGACTTTGTGTCTAGTTGCATTGGTGTGGGGCTTGGGAGTCTTATCTTTACTACAGTATATTTGTCTTTTCATCCCCAGATTCTGAAGTGGATAAAACAATCTGGTGGCATATGGTCACCATTGCTGTGCCCAAAGTATATAAGAATGCACAGATGAAGAAGTCATGTTTCCTTTTGCTTGCTGGTGGAAGAAATGACAATTCAGAAGAACCTGCTGAATACTCTGCTGATCAGACTAGAACTCTAGCAGTCACAACTGGATCGTATGTAAACTTTTCCTTAAGGAGTGGTAATGACAGAAGTTCAACAACTTCTTAGGGAAAGTTCTCAATGGCTTCCATAGGTACCAGGAGCCATGGTGGCACAGTGGTTAGAATGCTGTATTGTAGGCTAATTTTGCCGACTGCCAGCAGTTCAATCCTGACCAGCTCAAGGTTGACTCAGACTTTCACCCTTCTGAGGTCGGTAAAATGAGGACCCAGACTGTTGGGGGAAATAGGCAGACTCTGTAAAGCACTTAGAGAGGGCTATAAAGCACTGTGAAGCAGTATATAAGTCTAAGTGCTATTGCTATCACCAATGCTGCAGAAATTAGGAACCTGAAGACAGGAAGATGTGTTGTAGAAAGCAAAAACTGAATGTGTATCAACTGTACATCTACTGTATCTCTAGTTATTTATACATTTTCTTTACCTCATATAAGATTAGGATTTAAAACCTAATAAACAATAGAGGGAGGAAAGTGGAATAGAAGTAGGATTAAACAGGGATGTACCTCTATCTTCCTAGATTAAGAATTACTATTGTTATTGGTACTTACTTGGACTTCTTTAATACACTCTTTCAAAAGTTTTGATCACAGCATTTTCTCCAAGACCCTATTCCTTTATTTCATCTGACCAACCTATTGGTCCATCATACGTCTTTTTCTTGATTCTCCTGCGACTCTCCAAAAGACCATATTATAAAGGAATTAAGATAGATGGCTCAGCACAAAGGCTCCAGAAGGTAGTTTGAGATATTAAGGGCAGCAAAGGAGAAAGACCATTAATCTTCTGAGGGAGGAAAAGGTCTTTGGAAAGCTGGTAGAGGTAGAAGTGGAACAGCAATAACTGCAAACTTTATCAGAACAATAAGCAAAGCAATTAGAGGGAGGAAGACTGAATGAGGATTTCAGCTATTTGCATAATCATGATTTATAGTACCATTATGTATTGCTCTGAAAATATAAAACATCTCTTCATTGCTCTTATATCAGTGTATGAAGATGCTATAAATCACTACAATGGAAATAATTTGGGGAGTGGGAAGCCAGGAAAAGAGAACAGAGTAGGTACCCCAAAGTGTCCACCGAAAGACTTATCCTATGTTACCCTTGTAACTATTCTGTGAGGCAAATTGGCTAGTGACCTTCATAACTGAGTTAGATTTGAACTTTGACATCTCAAGTCATTATTTAATTTCACATCACATGGACTCACAATGTCACAGAAGACACTTTCTCACTAGTTGCATTAAACCAAATGTCTTGTTGTTCCTTGGGGAGCCAGGTTGTGTTTGTGTGTGTGTGTGTGTGTCTCAATCTGTGTGGCTTAGTGTCTTGGTAATCTAGCAAATGGTAGAATTATTCAATAAATTATGGTGTAGGCTAAAGTGTGAAAGAACTCTCTCTCATGCCCACATCAAGATTCATGTCATTTGGGAAAAAGTACTGCTCTATAAAAGACGTTCTTCCTCATGCTAACTTTTGTACAATGCCATCTGTAAATGTAATTTGAGAACTAAACATAAACTGACAAGTATACTTTATATATTTCGCCAGGACTTGAAAACTTGGCTCTTTGAGCTGTTTGGCCCAGACTGAGGGGTTTTAATTTAATTTAATTTAATTTAATTGGGTTTTAGTTTTAATTTCAGGGACTGGAATTTAATTAATAGTTTTAACTGATTTTAATTTTTGTATGCTATGTTTTTTAATTTTCCCTGTAAACCGCCCTGAGTCCTACGGGAATAGGGTGGTATATAAATTTAAATAATTAAATAAATAAATAATATATCGTGATGCTGCAGCCACATTCAGCCACTTATTGAATCTATTGTGTACACACATATACACATAGATACACTTTTTTATTTTAACTTTTAAACAAGAAGATAAAAGCTAACACAAACTAAAAGAAAGTAAGGAAGGCAAAAAAGGAAAGAATTCAAACAAAAAGCAATACATGTAAGAAAAGAAAAGTATTAAAGAATATGTATATGTATATGTTTATAGAATAGAATAGAGCTGGAAGGGACCTTGGAGGTCTTCTAGTCCAGCCCCCTGCTCAAGCAGGAGAACCTATGCCATCTCAGACAAGGGACTGTCTAGCCTCTTTTTAAAAATCTCCAGTGATGGAGCGCCCACGATTTCTGGAGGGAAGCTGTTCCACTGGTTAATTGTCCTCACTGTCAGGAAGTTTCTCCTTAATTCCAGGTCTCTTTGATCAAGTTTCCAGCCATTGTTCCTTGTCCTGCCCCCTGATGCTTTGGAGGATAATTTGACCCCCTCTTTTTTGTGGCAGCCCCTCAGATACTGGAATACTGCTATCATGTCTCCCCTATTTCTTCTTTTCTTTAGACTAGCCAAATCCAAGTCCTGCAGCCGTTCTTCGTATGTTTTGATCATCTTAGCTTCTCTTCTCTGAATTTTTCCCAAACTCTCAACATTTTTTGTGTGATATGGTGACCAAAATTGGCTGCAGTATTCCAGGTGTGGTCTTACTAGGGTTTTATAAAGCGGTACTAATACTTCGCGTGATCTTGATTCTATGCCTCTGTTTATACAACCCAGGATTGTATTAGCTTTTTTGGCAGCTGCTGCACACTGCTGGTTCATGGTTAAGTGATCGTCCACTAGGACTCCAAGGTCCCTTTACCAGTTACTGTTTTTGAGCCAGGTCTTGCCCAATCTGTACTTGTACCTTTGATTTTTCCTGCCTAAATGTAAAACTTGGCTTTAGTCCACAATGAAACTCATGCTGGATAGGGCCCATTGTTCAAGTTTGTCAAGATCTTTTTGGATCCTGAGCATGTCTTCTGGGGTGCTGGCTACTCCTGCCAGTTGGATGTCATCTGCAAATTTGATGAGTTCCCCTTCAATTCCCTCAGCAAAGTCATTGATGAATATATTGAAGAGTACTGGGTCTAAGATGGAACCTTGCAGTGTCCCACTGCTTACTTCTATCCATGTGGATGTAGCGCCGTTGAGGACTACTCGTTGAGTATGGTTTGCCAGCCAGCTGCAGATCCATCTGGTGGTGATATTGTCTATTCCACCTTTTTCTAGCTTACCAAGGAATAGGTTGTGGTCTACTTTATCAAATGCCTTACTGAAGTCTAAGTCCACAGTATTTCACTGGTCTATTAGTTTAGTCACTTTGTCGAAGAATGAAATAATATTGGTTTGGCATGATCTGTTTTTTAACAAACCCGTGCTGGCTACTAGTTATAACTTGGTTTGCTTTTAGTTGTTCTCAGATCTGTTTTTTGATGTTAAACTGATTGGTCTGTAGTTTCCTGGGTCTGTTTTTCCCCCTTTCTTGAAGATGGGGACCACATCAACCCTTTCCCAATCTTCAGGTACTTCCCCAGTGCTCCAGGATTTTGGAAAGATATGGTGCAATGGTTCTGAGATAACATCTGCCAGCTCCTTCTGAACTCTGGGATGTAATCTGTCAAACCCGGTGATTTATATTCATCAAGGTCGGATAGGTGTTCTCTTACCATTTTCTTGCTTATTTTAATTTTTGTTTCTAATTTGTCTTTTTCAGTGGGTTGTTGTTTTTTTTGTTGGTATGTTGGGCTATAGTTTCTTTTTGTGTGAAGACTGGTGCAAAGTATGAATTAAGCAGTTCTGCTTTCTCCCTGTTGCCTGTTGTTTCCTTGCTGTCTTCTCTCTTTAGTGGACCTACAGTTTCCTTGACTTTTTCCTTGTTAATATGTATGTGTATGTGTAAATGCATATATAAATAAGATATAGAGAATATGAGAAACTGGAAAAGTACCAGGGCCTGAAGGAGGAACTGGGGACGATGTGGAATGTAAAAGCCAAAGTTATCCCTGTGATCATAGGACCACTTGGGGCTGTGATTCCTAAGCTGGGCGAGTAGCTCCAACAGATCCCATCAGAGCTCCCTATCGAGAAGAGTGCAGTGCAAGGAACAGCGGAGATACTGTACAGAATCTTCAGACTCTCAGGCCGCCCTAGAGGACTCGAAATTTAGGAAGACATAGACCACGCCTAAGCATGACAAGGGAATTTTTATATACAGAGAAAATACAGTACTGTACATACATACATACCTTTCTCTTTCTCTCAGGTTACATCATATTGCTCTTCTTTCTATAATCTATCCTGTCTAATCATGAAAACCATAAATTGCAACTTCATTCTTTTCATTTTTCTACAAAAAAATTAAAAAGACGCTTCCAGTCACAATTCCAGTCTTTTCTCTTATTAAACAAGTTATATTTAATCCTAATATTTTTCTCTTGCCATATAAATTCAGATATATATTGTTGCCATTGTTTAAATGGTATATCTGATGTCAAAACATGTACATTGCCTGAAACAAAAATATCACTTTGGGCAAAAAAAATATACATCATTTTATTACACAAATTCTCCCCAACAGTGACATTTTTAATTTCTCCAATCTTAATATGTCATTCTTAATTTCTGTCCTTGTCTTAACATTATTATTTTGAAATAGCATAAAATTCATATTTGTCACAGTAATACTCAGATATTTTAGTTTTTTTTCACTCTTAAGTCACATTTTCTCCATCAGTTCTAATTAATCTTATGGTTTCACGTCTTTGTTAATATTTTTGTCTTCTCTTTATTAATCTTAAATCTGCTAATATATGAAATTCCTTTGATTTTCTCTTTACTGCTTCTACTCCCTCTAGTGGATCTTCTAAAATTAACATCAGGACACCCACAAATGACCTTAATTTATAAGTTTAAATCTATATTAATATTCTTAGATGCAGAGAAAACCCTTTGATGATTTGGATTTTTGTTGTTGTTTAAATTTCAGAAACATATGAACTTTATTAAATAGGTAAAGTTGATTGATACTTCTCAGAAAGCACAAATAAGTAACAAAACCTTGTTAGGGGTCAAGACAAGACAAGATATTCACTATCTCCAATTTTGTTTATTTTGGTTCTTGAAGTATTGAATACAGGTAGTCCTCGATTTATGATCACAACTGAGCCCAAAATTTCTGTTGCTAAGCAAGATAATAGTTAAGTGAGTTTGCCGTATTTTACAACCTTTGCCAAAGTTGTTAAGTGAATCACTGCAATTGTTAAGTTAGTAACATGGTTGTAAAATGATTCTGGCTTCCCCATTGACTTTGCTTGTAAGAAGGTCACAACAATTGATCACATGGTCCCAGGAAACTGCAACCGTCATAAATATGAACCAGTTGCCAAACATCCAAATTTTGATCACACGACTATGGAGCTGCTGCAATGGTCATAAGTGTGAAAAACAGTCATACATCACTTTTTTCAGTGCCGCTGTAACTTCGGTCACTAAACAAATGATTGTAAGTTGAGGACTACCTGTATAAGACAGGGTCAGAAAATTATGGGGGTTGTGATTAAAAAAGAAACCTATGAGTGTATTTGCTAAAAATAGTTTAATAATTATTTGAATATCCTCTCCAAGGCTGCACTTATGTGTCATTAAGATTTTTTAAATGGGGACTGTTTTTTAACTCCAGCAAAATTCAAATCCACACTAATCCATTATTTTTTTTATATTGCAATACTATATTAGAGTTGGATCTCATGGAATAAGCCTAATGTTAATCATCTGAAAAGCAGAATTACTGTATTCTCAATCTCACATGGCCGAACATGGCCCTAGAGTACATGAGCAAGGGCCATGAATTTTAGAGCAAGCTGATTGCATTACAGGACACTTAACTACTAAACAGCAAACATACCCATCATTCTCTGCTTTTCAGCCACATCTAAAAAATCAGAGTTTTGCTACAGTTGATAAATATAAATCAGCTACTAAATGAGTTGCTCATTCAATGCAACATAATCAATTCCTATTTGTTACAATTGCAGGTCAGATCTTTGCCTGACATATATGGATTTGGGGGGCGGTGAGGGTGGAGAGACAAAAGTGGTGGCAAAATGCACCCACAATGGCAGAGCTCAGATTTATTGTTTTTCTGATGAGTGGGTGGGATGATGAATGGATGTTTATGTTCCTGTGGTTTGTTTTTCATTTTGCTGAAATGAAAAGCTTGGGCTCATTCAATTGTTACTTTCTCTTTAGAATGGTGGAATAGTCTTGACATAACAACTACCCATGGATAGTATTTATTATTATTATTATTATTATTATTATTATTATTATTATTATTATTATTATTATTATTATTATTATTATTATTATTATTATTATTATTATTATTCATCCCTGTGACAGCTGGGGGATTCATGGGGTCATAAAAAGAGGTTGAAAGCTGGGTCCAGCCCACAGGCTGACTAACTTTAAAACGGCATCTACCTGATGCTGTTGGTGTCAAACTATTTTGTTTGAGTTTGCCTATGACAGAGCAGGTTCTGCCAAAATGGGGCGATGTTTTTGTTCTTCAGAACAGATTTGGACTGACTGGTTTGTCTTGGCAGGGTTGCAGTTCTTCTGATGCAAATCCCCTTCCAGCCTCTCACTTTCTACGTAAGTACTTGTGGGTTTTGCCTGCTTCGAAGTTCCCTTCTGGTTTTCAAAGGAGAGATAGTGATGATGCAGGACAATAATTTTGGACCCCAAAGAAGCTCCTGATGGAAACTTTCTGTGCCATTGCAATAGACTTTATGGCCTGCAGCACTGCAGGGGAGTGCAGGTAGTGACATTCAAACCGAACCAGAAAATAGAATCAACAGCCAGTATTTCAAGAGGCATGAACTGAGTAGATTTAAAAGAAAATACAGTATAGCCCCTTAGAGGGTTTTTTTTTTTAACAAAATGAAATCGCTCATTTGTATATCATGTACCTGTACTCAAATACTTAATCGATGTAAATTTGGAAATAATGTGTATTACACACACACACACACACACACACACACACACACACAAACCCAATGGAAACTTAGATGGATAAACATATACATGCACATATGGCTCTTGAGTAAATGCTATATATTGGTCTGCAATTTTGGAGCCCTACCGATTTTCTTGTGCTACTTTATTGTATATGGACTAAGCAGCCTTTCAAAACTTGAAAATAATAGTTCTATCATATTCCTCATCTTACATGGAGTTTCCAGAGCAGCAGGAACAGATCCAGAAAAAGTTCTTGAAATTTTGATCCTGGCAGTGTCTTGGTGGTGACATGCTTGACATTTGAGTGCTTTGCAACTGATGGGCATTTACAATAATTGCAACATCCCGTAGATACATAATCACTATTTGTACATTTCACAACCAGCTTCCAATAAACAAAATCAATGGAAAAGCTGTAAAGCTGTAAAACTGCAAGTTGTAATGGTGTGAAGGCTTGCTGAATGGAAAATCCATTGCAGTCATGCAGTGTAATCATGTTGCTTAGCAATGGAGATGTCAGTCCCAATTGCAGTTGCTAAGTGAGAACTACTTGTACTTACATAACGTTTACAAGAACAATACACTGCAGTTACAAACATGAAATCATACATGTTTTCTAGACTGCAGTTGAAGAGAAAAATAAAAGTATGACTGTAAATTATTGGCTAAAAGTCTCTTGATAAGCAAAGAGGTTAGGCTGAGTGCTGAGCAATTTGCAACAGATGCTGGGCAGTGGACAAAATGCATTCTTCCTTAGAGCAAGTAGTATATCTGCCATTATTTTGTAAAACAAGAAATGACTATTTTTCTTATTATTTCTAGAAACATCCTTTGGGGATGAAGAATATAACAGAAAATAGTTTGTTTGCATATGTTTTGTGGAGATTTATTAATGATCCAACCAGTTCACTGGAATGGGTCATCCAATTCCCAATGGTCAAGGTAATCCTGAAATTCACATTCTTTACTATACGGTTGTAGAGCTCGGGATCCTGCAGAGATTTTTGGGCTCGAATCCCCATCAACCCCAACCTGCATGAACAGAAATGTCAGACTGGTAATCCATAACATATAGAGCAGGAATCCCCAACCTCCAGGCCGTGGACCAGTACTGCTTTGTGCCCTGTTAGGAACCCAGCCACGCAAGTGAGCGAAGCTTCATCTGCACATGTGGGGGCTTTGGGAAGTGCACGAAACCATCCCACCCACCTATCTGGTCCGTGGAAAAATTGTTTTCCACGAAAACTGTCTCTGATTTCAAAAAGGGTTGGGACTGCTGATATAGAGGGCTGGAGATTTCCCATATTTACTATACAGTGTGGCTGCTGAACCCAGTGGAAACTTTCTAGAGGACTGATGACTTGTGTAGCTATACGCCCTTCTAATGTCTGTGTCTGTAGACCAGAGTCCCTGATGCCCGGTCCACAACCCACTACCGGGCCACGGCCAATTAGGAACCAGGCCACCACGATGTAAAAAAAGATGTTGAGACTCTAGAAACAGGTGATGCGATGGCTAACTTTTCAAGTTAAGGGAAATGAATAAAACTTACAATAATTGTTCTGCTGTCTCACATGTTGAGCACTGCTTGTTCTGTTTCCCCCCCTTTCAGCAGAGAGATATTGGTTTTTCACAGGAGCTTATTAAACATATGTTTAAACTGTAATTTTGTTGATGCTTTGAATGTACCATGTCAAATCTGCATTGAAGTCTGTCTCTTTGCAGAAGCTATAACCCTGCTCTCTTCCTATGCAGGCCACTGTGCGAGCCATGGACACAGTTGCAGATTTCTTGCGGAAACAGACTTGTAAAGATGTACACATCACCAAATTTATGCTACTAGGCTCATCCAAGGTATCTGAGAGGGCCAAGGCCTAAGTAAGATGGCTGAACAGTTAGAATTTTTGTTTTAAAAAAAGTATTATTATTTTAAAAATTCCATTTCTACATTGATTTTTTTAAAGGTGTACTCTCCATTCACCCTCTGGTGGACCCCTCCCTTTTATTCCCCCACCCCCTTTGTCTTCTCTGCTTTTATTTTCTCCTTGGTAGAGCTAATATACCGGTAACTTGGCTACAAAAATTCTGATGAGCTCCAAATGGCAACAGGGTTTTCTATACCTGCTAGTTACATCTAGTGGTTGCCTGGACTTTTGCAGCCCACGTGTGATAATCCATGCAAATTTGTCTGGCATCCAAGAGTCTACACATAGTGCTGAGCCCTAGTGGCACAGTGGTTACAATGCAGCATTGCAAGCTGACTCTGCCCACAGCCTGGTGTTCGATCCTGATGGGCTCAATAGCAATAGCAATAACATTTAGACTTATATACCACTTCACAGTGCTTTACAGCCCTGTCTAAGCAGTTCACAGAGACAGCATATTGTCCCCAACAATCTGGGTCCATATTTTACCGACCTTGGAAGGTTGAGACAACCTTGAGCTGGTAAGATTCGAACTCCTGGAGCAGTGGTGGGATTCAGCCAGGTCACACCACTTCAGCAGAACCGGTAGCTAATTTTTTGTTGCCCAGGCCCAGAATGGACTTCCGGAAGCGGCATCCACACAGAGAACTGGTTGTTCACATATTTGAATCCCACCACTGCCCTGGAGTGAGCAGTGAGTTACCCTGCGATACTGCATTCTAACCACTGCACTGCTACAGCTCTCAAAGTTGACTCAGCCTTCCATCCTTCCAAGGTCAATAAAATGAGGAGCCAGATTGTTGGGGGTAATAGGCTGACATTTGTAAACCACCTAGAGAGTGCTGTATATAGCAGTATATAAATCTATAAGCTATTATGGGACAATATATAAATCTGTAAGCTATTGCTATTGCTATTGCTTGAAGATGGGGAAAAAGCAAAGGAGACACAACTGAGTCCTGAGTTAAGTCTTTCTTCATTCTCTGGTGGCTGCCAGCACAAATTTTTAAAGTTACTACCAAGACAGTCGTATAATAGTATAAAAGCAAAAAAAAACCAAACCCCAAAAACCTCTGCAAGTATGTTATGAGAGAAATGTGTAGAGATCGACAGTTAATCTTTAATGTGATAGAGTGGTGGTGTGGTTTGTTGTAGGTCAACAACAAAAAAGTACTCCTCATCACTGTCTTTCTTCATTAAAGCGTTTAAAAGGCTACCCATCTCAGAAAAATTCCTGAGTTTATTTCCAGCAGCTTTTCTCCATCTTTCTATCTTCCCCCTCTTAGCGTGGATGGATTGCTTGGCTGACTGCAGCCATTGACAAGCGTGTGGTGTCATTTGTCTCAGTCGTTATGGATGTCCTGAATTTTGTTGAGGTGAGAGTTTTCAGATGCAGTACCTATACACCTGTACTTTGTGTATACTGGATTGTCATGTGACAGAAGAAATCTCCTGCTTCTCCAGATTTTTCTAAAGGAGCTTCTTATCTTTTTGAAGGAGTTCCATAATTATAAAGTTAAACATCTTAGAATACGTAATCAAAGCCTGATGGTCTCAGACATTAATTGGGTGACTTCAGCTAATGGAAATGAAAATTGGGTCACGGTGGAAGAAGGGTGAGCAGCCTGTTTTAGATTTTCTGGACTTGACCTCACAATGATCCTCACCAGCACAGCAAGTGGGAAAGCACTGGAAAAGTTGTAGTCCAAAATAATGGATGCACCAAGGTGCCATTGCTGGCTCTCACTGTAATGGGAAAAAAATGTTCTGTCCTGTCAAACTACTCTCAGTTAAATACCAGCAGTTTCCTATTTGCATGTCACTTCTCCACTCAGTTCAGACTGAGTTGAGATATGAATGTAAACTTCTGCACTTGAACACGCAGGCTTACAAATTATTGCATAAACTGGAAGGGGTATTAAGGTTTGAGATGATTAAATACAAGTACACAAAGTTCTCAGGGGGGTCTTCCCCAAAAGAAGGCTACTTTACAGAATTTGACAATAGTTTCTGTGGTAACCACCACCAGCCTCCTCCCAACATCTTAGTGTAATGGTAAGGTGAAGGACTTATAGAAAATACAAAATGACCGCCAGAAAGAAAACAAAAACTTAAAGTTTTCCATTTGGATTTTTTTTTTAAAAGGAGGAGTACAGTTAGACTGTCCTAAAAATAATTGGAAATATCTCCTTTGTCCCTAGAAAAGTTCAATGAAATTTTCATCTTTGTTACTTCACTCAGAACAAAAAAAAATTGAAAATAGGCATTTGCTCCAAAGCAGACATGTTATGTGATGTGTCACAAAAAAATAGATGCAGTAGTACAAAAAGTACTAACTAAAATGTCCCTCAAAGAAGCTATCTCTTTCTAGGGCTCTATATTACAAGACCTCCTTTTGTGTATCCCATCTGGTTCATAGCAAATCCCCCGTCCCCTGAGAATTTCAGAGAGTTGAAGTTCTCAGAAATGGAGGGCACAAGGTTGGGAAAAGCTGACATTTATGCTTTGAACCCAGGATTACTGACAGGACCTTAGGAGCCAAACAATGTTCAGTACTTGCAGAATTGGTCTGCCCATGTGACTGGGGAGTCAGTTACTTAACAATCTAATGCCAACAATTTAGCTTCTTGTCAAGCTTCCCTTCATTGCATCAAAAGGTCACAGCTATAACCTTCTGCAGAATTTACACCACCACTACAGATCATATTGTGGCTGGAGTTTTGCACTGGCACCTTTCTACTCCATCAATATTACTCAACAGATCGATCATCCCCGTTTTGAACTTATTGCTTCAAATATCGACCCTTTGAGTAAGTAAGTACCACTGAAGGTGAAACGAATGGGTTGAATTAATGAAGGACTAGATTATAGGACTGTGATGTTTAGCAGGAGATAAATGGATTTAGGGAGATGCAGAGTATGTGAAAGAAACTGAGACATACAATGATGGGCTGTGAGAATAACCTTGAGGAACAGGTGGAAGAGCTATAGCCAATGGAGTGGTCAGATAAGAGAAATCTCAGCCCAAAGGAGAGACAGTTTGAAAAAATGTCTGGACCAGACCCTCCCTAATTCTCTTCAGGATAAAGGCAGGGAGGGGAAGATGCAATCAGAGTTTCAAGATTCTGTTACTTTGGTGTCCAAGTCTCCCTTGAATGGCTGACATATAGTTAAGGTGTGGGTGAGGGGACAAATTAAATATCAAAAGCAGTTCTATTCTCTTTCCTCCAAACAATTACCCCTATCCTATTTTGCTCTCTGCTCAACTTGAGGCAAGGTTGAGACCCACAACTTCCTTTTTTTTCTGTTCCCAGAATATAATGAGCATTATGTCAACAAAGCAAAGTACCTAATTGTGGCATCAGGAGATGAAATGGGCCAGCCTGACAATTCTTATTATTATTTTAATCAGCTAACAGGAAAGAAATATCTCTGGTGAGTTTATTTATTTATTTATTTTATTACATTTATATACCGCCCTTTCCCGAAGGACTCAGGGCGGTTTACAGGGTGATTAAAAACAAAAATACAAAAGTTAAAAACAAATTAAAAAAAAATTATATCTTTCCCTGAATAAATAAAACCCCAGTAAAATTAAATTAAAATTAAAATTCTCAGCCTGGGCCAGAGAGCTCGAAGAGCCAGGTCTTCAGGTCCCGGTGGAATGAACGGAGGTCGGGGGCAGTCCTAAGCTCCACTGGCAGCTGGTTCCAAAGGGCAGGCACACCCACTGAGAAGTCCCTATCCCTGGGTGTCGTCTGCCGGCAATCTCTTACTGGTGGCACCCTGAGAAGACCCTCCCTGTGGGAGCTCACTGGACGAAGGGAGCTTGATGCCGGCAGCAGGTGTTCCCTCAGATATCCCGGACCCAAGCCATTTAGGGCTTTATAGGTCATCACCAGCACCTTGAATCTCAGCCGGAGGGCAACCGGGAGCCAATGCAGCTCGCGGAGTAGAGGTGTTACATGGGAGTATCGGGAGACCCCCATCACAACTCGCGCGGCCGCATTCTGCACCAGCTGAAGCCTCCGAGTGGTCCTCAAGGGCAGCCCCATGTAGAGAGCGTTGCAGTAGTCTAAACAGGAGGTCACGAGTGCATGAGAGACTGTGCATAGGGCATCTCGGTCCAGATAGGGTCGCAACTGGCGCACCAGGCGAACCTGGGCAAAAGCCCCCCTGGTCACGGCTCCTATATGGTCTTCAAAATTGAGTCGTGAATCCAGGAGGATGCCCAAGTTGCGAGCCCTATCTCTTTCTCTTTCTCTATTCTGGATCCAAGCCATTGTACTTTAATTAATCTCTTGATAAGACTTCTATGGTCTATATAAGCAGATATCATTAACATTAATAGCTCTCTCCAGATAGTTGAACTCGTGGAAAACACCTTTTATCATATAGAAATACCTTTATTGCATGTAGAGTCGAATACAGTAGGTGGGGTGCGTTAAGATGATGTTTGTACAGCATTTCCAAGATATTTACAAGGTCAGAAAATGGTAATACTCCCAGCGTTTGCACATGTCTGCTGTTGTCACATGTTAGCTGGTTAAAGGAGAATGGAAATCTCCCGGGACAAAGGAGGAGGAAGTCCATCCCAGAAAGGGGAGGGAAGAGGAAATACATCATAGGGTAGGAGGGTCTGACTGCCCACATTGTAATTTCTCCTAAACAGCCACGTGGTGGCAGCACACTCCGTCTGGTATTACATAATACCACCATATAAAAACGTATAACGGTAGTTATACAAATGCAAATATATATATATGGTCACTTTCTATTTAAAATGGAAAAAAAATGTGCTGGGCAAAGTCCAATCTCAATGGATGAGTTTAATTAGTTAATCTAGAGCTTAATGAGATGCAGTGGAGGAGAAGAATCAGACTTACTGTTCCTAAATGCCTTGTTATAATGACAAGCTTGCCTTATTTGGAAATTGCCTCAGATTATATCTTGAATTCCAATTCTCTGATACAGTTTGTGGATTTATTGGACTTTGCCGATACATGAGTAGAATCAATCCTATATAATATCGAAGGATCGCTAAATAGCCTCCTTGGTCAGGGTAAAGGAGAAATGGCATTTTGTTTGGGCAGAAAAATAACCCAGTGCTGCAGCTTATTTTAACACCAGAGCAGACTTAAGGATTTGTTTACTTTGTGTGCCAAAGCAAAATTAAATAGGCAACTGTGCAAAGTTGTTTCAAAGCGAACTCTTACTATTCAAGCAATGCATACATTTCACACTGTTCTCACCCTGATCATTTATAGGATCATCCCAAATATGAACCATGCCTTAGCTTTCCATGGACACAGTATTGGAATTCCAGTTGCCACTTTTTACCTTATCACCATGCAGAATCTACAGCATCCCCAGGTCCATTGGAACAGGACTGTGGTGAGAAACATATTATTCACAACAGTCAAAAATAGTTGCTCTGCTATGCTAAAATAAGAGTTTAGCTTCCCACAAAAAGGCGTTTTCAACAATCAATTTAGAACACTCCTTATTACCTTAGTAGTATATCCAATATTATGGCCAATGAGAGCACCAGCCTGGAACCGTCCAGATGGAGTGGTTCGGAATTCTAAGGTTTTCAGTCATAATACGTCTGGTGGAAAACCTTTGTTACGTTACTCATTATTTTTAAGTGTTTAAATTAGCTATTTCTTTATTTTGAGCAAATGTTAGCCACCCCATATAGACCCTACTCCAGGGGTAGGCAACCTAGGCTCTTTTATGACTCCCAGAATTCCTGAGTCAGCTATGCTACCCCTGCTCTACTCCCTATCCAATTCTTAGTGGAAAAATGTACTTTCCATTCTTTGAGAACTGGGGTGATGAGGGTGGGTGGGAGAACTGGGGTTGGTGGGAGAAGGAGAGCTGGAGCAGGAGGATTGCAGCCCTGAGGACCACATGCAATACCAATTGTTGGGGTAAGGAATAAGGTCCATACATTCACTCGCAGTCCTGTCCACCCAGATACCAGTTTACCAATAATCTCACTGCAGCTGAGATAGCTAAGGCAAAAAGGATTCACTTGCCTGTCTCTTTCCTGGCGCCGCAGTGTTGCTTCCACTGCTGATTTTGCACAGAGCTCTCTGTGGTCCAGTAACCATAAGATTCTCTCAGAACAGAAGGCATCAGATGAATAGGAATGTAAACCTTAAACAGACATAACAGAAAGACCCCATCCTTTAAAAAGAAGAATCACAGACCCACTCATGTGCTGATGTGCCTGTCTCTTAGTGCATGTTTTGCAGCCATCATTCTTACCCTTTCCAAATATCAAATCCAGCTTCAAGTTACCAAAGTTTGCTTGTTCCATAGATCAGGTGTATAGAAAGCAATTTAACTGATGGTCCATCATATCTTGACTTTATTGGGTCATAATAGAGGGTGATGAGGGTTGACTTCCAATACATCAGAACAGCAGCAAATTGGAGAAGGCAACATTAATGACATGGTCATCCAAGATTTGATTTACATACCAACAGTGTTTTTTGTTTCCATTTACGGAAAAGGAAAACAACACTCAGAAGAACACTTGCCTTCATTTCTTTCTCACTAATCCTTCCTCTTTTTCTAGAAAAATACTGGAGGAGCTATTTACTTTTTCACAGACCAGGAGCCTTCATTGATCTATGCTTACTATGCTAACACTAACGATGAAACAAGGTATTGTTTTCATTTTCTGTCTGTTTTTGAGAGTTAATTTTGCAAAACCAAATGACATATTTTTTAAAAAAAATGATATAAACCAAAAGAAGATATAGAATTAAAATGAGAAATAAACCAATTTCAAAAAAGGAAGAAAAAATACTGGAGTGTACAATTTTCTCCTCTACTTTTAGGAGAGATTTCCGGATGCACATGTTATCTGGACAAGAAGTTAAAAGGAATCCTATTAAATGGAATCGTGTAAAGGTGAAAAAAGTGGTGAGTAGATATTCATTCATTCATTCATTCATTCATTCATTCATTCATTCATTCAGCTTTGGTGAAGAAAAATAAAGCCATCCAATTAATAGCAGGCACCCCTAGCTATATAAGCCATTGATGGGAAACTTATGGATGTTTAAATATTGCTGTTACACTATAGTTCCCAACATATCTCATCATAGAGTGTCTACCTGAGCAGTTCCTTCATCTGTCATCTCTGAAGAAGCTTTAGCATATTGTAACTCATCAGATAGAGTGGCTATCCTGATCTCACCTTGGGCCAGCTCCTTGATTATCCTTTCTGGCCATTTTCAATGCAGCAAAAAAAATGTTTTTATCTGCTTTGCCTTCCTTTCTCAATATACGGTTCAGCTCCCCAGACTGCACATTCAGACTCAGTCTGGCCAAAACTAGCAAAAACTCAAAAAAGCCATTATCGGTCTTTGTAAATAATACTTATTCAGATACATCAGTGGTTTGATATCTTATTTCCTCATGGATGATTTCAGCTTTCTAAACAGTTAATCAGCTTTTTCTCGCCTTTTTCATTCTTGGAAAGAGCACAAGTGTTTATAAGAAAGAAATGAAAAACCCAGACAAAGGATGGACAGGATTCTTCATTGAGGTAAATACTGAGTTTTGTAGATAATCTTTTCATGGAGGGGGCAGGCAGCCAAAGTTGAAGACTGGGCTTCCTCCACTTCTGGATATTCAAGACCTCTTACCTGAATAGTCAGCATTTATAAAGCTGGGCTTGGGAGGGGGGACCAAAAGAGTGTAGGGGGGACCAAAGGTTTTTAAAATAGGCCACATCCCTACCCCTGAATGCAAGAATTGTTTGCAATTTTTGCCATTGATGTAATCCAGGATGTTTCAGTGATAGTGTGGTTGATGACAGGGTCAGGTACTGGAACCTATTTAGGTCCTATTGGTTCTTTCAAACTGGCCCCTCTTCAAAGATCATCCTGTTGCAGATGTTGCAGTGCTGTGATGCAGTAAGGCAGAGATGCACAGTGAAGCTAGAGAGAAAGAGAAACAGTAGTTTTCATCTCTTCTGTTTGAACGTGCAGTCCCCCTCCATGTTTGTCAGCCATTTTACTACAAATACAAACCTGCTGGGTCATCATTTCAGAGATATGTCCTTACCAGATTCCTTTATGAATGCCTTCAACAATGGCAGGGATTCTTAAAAATTCAGAGAACTATTCAGAAATGTATCTACCTTGAAAGTAGCCCATGTTGAACTGTATGGCACAATGAAACATCAGCAGTTGACTACGGGAAATATTTTACGGCATGTTGTGTTATGTCATAAAATGCCTTATGATGATAAAATGTTTCATAAAAAATTGCCAAATTTCAGTTCCATGGGATTCGTGGGTCCCAGTTTTTTGAACACATTCTGAAAGTTAGCCCATTTGAAGTATCTTGGTAAAGTGTTAACCTACAATGCACCATTTCATCCAGTTAAAGCTTACAGATATGACAGTTTTAGAAGCATATAGATTATTATGTACTTGCCAGAGAAAGATTGCTCATTAGTTGCCAGGTCTGATCATGTTTTGGAAATCTGGCTGGAAAGATTCCTCCTCTTTTTGCTACTTCTGAGATTAGAGTCTTCATTGGTAACGAGCTGCCTGTCTTGAATCACCAGTATTTGTCAATCAGCTCTGCCAAATTCCCATTTAACCAAGCAATCCCCCTATTCTTAAAGTTACTGCTTGGGCTACCTCAGGCTCTTTCAGAAAAGTGTGAAAACCTGTGTTTAAAAATAAGTTGAAATACAGATGACAGGCAGAGGGCTGGGGGCGAGGATGGACAGTGGTTGGGAGTGGGAGCACCCAGACCTGCAGTCAGCTGTTTATTGGGCTCCTTTAATATTTATATTTATTTTATTTAGTTGCATTTGTATACCGCCCTTTCCCTGAGGACTCAGGGCGGTTTACAGGGAATTAAAAATCAAAACATACAAAAGTTAAACCAGTTAAAAAGCATTAAATTCACCCTGTACACTAAAAACCCCAGTTAAAATTTTCTCCTCAGCCTGGGCCCGAGAGCTCAAAGAGCCAGGTCTTCAGGCCCCGGCGGAATGATCGGATATGGGACATGGTGGCTCAGTGGGTTAGGACGCTGAGCTTGTCGATCAGAAGGTCGGCAGTTTGGCGGGTCGAATCCCGAGTGCCGCGTAGCAGAGTGAGCACCTATTACTCGTCCCAGCTTCTGCCAACCTAGCAGTTCGAAAGCACGCAAAAATGCAAGTAGAAAAATAGGGACCACTACGGTTGGAAGGTAACAGCGTTCCGTGCGCCTTTGGCGTCTAGTCATGCCGGCCACATGACCACAGAGACGTCCTCGGACAAGCGCTGGCTCTTCGGCTCTGAAACGGAGATGAGCACCGGCCCCTAGAGTCGGAAACGACTAGCATGCATGTGCGGGGGAACCTTTACCTTTACTTTACCTAATATTTATATATATATTTATGTGTAAGGAGGGTGTAGGTATATACATATGTATGTATATACTGGTAGCATGTGTATATGTGTGTTATGTATATGTACACTTTTGAGAGCAAGCAACAGAATTTCTTTTTTAATGTGTGCCAGTATGCCCACAGTAAGAAATGACAATAAATCCCTCTTCTGAAAGGATGCTAAATCCATATTCAGAAGCAACCAGAATATGGGTTTAGTGCTTGTTTAGAAGAATACCAAACTTTCATTTAACAGTAGACAGAAATACAGCTTACAGGCATTAGAAACTTGTCTCCTCCTGCCACACCTTGTAACTTGACTGCTAGGGCTGGAAAATGGCAGGAGAATCTGAGTGTCTTTACTTCCCTTTACTTCCCAGGTGCTTGACCTGTGGCTGATCTATGGAATCAGGAGAAATTTCTCCTGTCTTGCCGGGTGATCCCTGCTGAGTTCATACTTCAGCATCCTCAATACCAGAATATAGATCTATCAAAAATAACTTCCTGTCCTAGAGGCAACCCACCTTAGAGTGAGGAATTATACTAATAATTCTTTAGAATTAGTAATTCTTAGAGTCACACTAAAATGAGAGAGCCAGTTTAGTCTAGTGGTTAGGACACCAGGCTAGAAAGCAGGAGACTGTGAGTTCTAGTCCCACCTTGGCCATGAAAGACAACTGGGTGACTTTGCGCCCTTCACTCACTCTCAGTCCAACCCATCTCACAGAGTTGCTGTTGTGGGGTAAATAGGAGGAGGAGGGTGTGTTGGATATGTTCACCGCCTTGAGTTATTTGGATTATTATTTATAAATAAATAAAATTACCTGGAAGTTAATACTCAGTGGAAAAAATAATTTAATTTATGCTGTGTTAAATCTATAAGGGCAGTACTACTTGCCAACCAGAAGAGCATACAGTATTATATTGCAGTATCCTTCTCTACTAGCTCAAAAATGGACAGACTGCATGTTAATATAGCTGTCCAGCTATGCCCTTTAATGCATCCCCACCATCTTCATGAGCAATGTAAATTGAGGAATAAGGAACTGTTTGGCACAGCATTCTTTTGGACCCCGTTCTGAAGCAGGGCTTTCAAGAGTATGATTCCATTACAGGCTACATATACCGGCTTTGGGGATTCAAGTGAAAAAATAATAATAACATCCGAGGTTCACATAATCCCAGAAACCTTTCCATGTGAGGACTGTGTTGGAGAAGGGTGCTATAACAAACTGGTTTGAGAACATTCAACTAAAATGGAAGATGCCTTTGGATGATCAATAAGATGATGCATAAAATCAGTGGCCATCCAACTGCTGGAATAACATAGAAGAATGGGCAGTGTGTCCTTTCAGATACTGCTGGGTCTACTGGAAACTGTAGTTCAGCAATCTCTACAACATGGCTTCCCCATCTTTAGTATGTAGGTAGTCTGACTCACATTTTGTGATAAATAAAGCAAGCTATTTTCAAGGAATCATCTGTGAATCATAGTGGTAACAAACACTAATGACTAGTATAGTTGCCTTCCAATGATTTTTTTTGTTATGGCTTCTCCACAATTTTCCATTCTTTTACTTAATAAAATCTTACTCTGCATCACATCTGGCTAATTGGAATTAATGTATGTTTAATATATGTTTGGGATTACAAAGGGACTGAGGTTCAATACAATGTTTGGCAATCTGGAAGAAAAAAGGTTGCGCTGATCTCTATCTCTGTGTGAAGAATATTTGAGGACAGGGCAGAATTGAGACACTTGTTACCTTTGTTATATATTACAGAGAAACTGTGATAAACATATCACACTTTATATACAGAGGGAATGTGTAGCATTAATTCTTAAATCACATCTAAGTGCAGTTGGAGAAAAAACAGACTTAGGAATATTCCCAACCATCTTCAGAACGCATTTGCATTTATCAACAGCTTCTCCTAAAACTGTGGCCCAATATGTTGGGACTACTAGTTAGGAAATGCCATCCATTTAGTAGTTAGTAGTGGCACCAACATATTGCACTTGTGAACAATTAAAGGAGGTAACAGATGTTTCTAGACCCTAGATGACAGAAATCTATCATCACTTTTACTGTTCTCTGTAGACTCCTTAGAGGAAAGCTGGCAGATGCAAGAATCTCAAATAATATAAAAGTGAGTTATAGCACTTTTATCTTTACAAGGAGCTATAGTATATCCCCAAACTTCTTGGGGGAGGAGAGAAGGAAGATAGCCTGAACACTTTACAGAGACATAATAGCGTGAAGTCTCAGAAGTTTCCTGGACACCATCCCAATTTTAATTCTTCCCTTGCAAGTTATTTATAATAAGCTGTCAGGTTCTCCTTTGCTCCCTCTGGAGTTTCCATTGGGCCAGTTGATAAGAAGCGTTGCAGCTGCAGTCATACATTCACAATCTGCTCAGTGTTGAGTTATTTAGAAGTTTATTATTGCAGATTAAACTTCAGCTCTGGATCTGTCACAAGGGAGCCCCCTTGTGGTCTAACATAGTCATCAGTGAAGGACTTGCCCTTGTGAATGAATCCATCTGAGTTTTGGTGAGGGGCGAAAAATCACTTCTGAAACCACACCATTATTTTTATTTTTATTTTTTGCTTTGGTGGGTAATCTGTGGGTAATCATTCAAAGATTTAATAAAATCAAAATCAAATCAAATCAAATCAAAGGGATTCACATCCTCTCTTCTCACTTCCTGTGTTTCCAGTAGGTTAGGCTATTAAATAAACAAAACTGCTGTCGGGCCAGCATTAAGAGTTTGGAAGGCAGTGGATGCTTGCCACCATAATGAGCACAGATATAGAGAGCAAGTTATTAACTTTTTATGGTGATGAGGAAGGATATGCTTTCCAGTTCATGGAGAATGGATAAGACTGGTTGGCATAGATACCTCACTTTCTATGCTCAGCTAATTGGCCATTAGGCTTATTTTGCTGGCAGTTTTCTTGAGCTTCTGTAAATGTGCTCGTCCTTAGAACACCCTGTTGCCAAAATAGAGCTGAAGTGGTACGGGCAGCCAAAATTAATGTCGGGCAAGCTTTAAAAGAAATTCAGAAGGGTTGGAAAACCAAAATTCTTGTCATCTAAAGATAGCCATGGAGAATCAAAGTGCATAGATCTGCTCCTTGACTCTGTTTTAACTAGGGAGTTTTCAATGGAAGATTACTTTGGGAAATGGAGCCATGCAAATTTCATGTACAAGCATCATCTGTCTATGGATACCCACCATTCTCCCCATAATTGTTCAGGAAGCACTCTAAACTTTACTTTTTAAAAAACATTACCAATTTAAAATTAAGTTTTGACTGGGAAATACTAGTCCCAACACATGTTGAAGGAATCAAACAGGTGAAAAACCAACGCAAGCTATTATTCTTCCCCTGTCTACCCTAGATCTCTCTTCATGCGATTGTCCTAAACAGCATCCAAGTGAAGCTCTTAAAAGAAACGCTGGATTATTTGGAACATTATTAATGGAATTGTACATGAGATGTATAGATATAGCCCTCCTGGTTTTCTCCACTGCACCTTCCGTCATTCTCTCCTAGCTCACATATTTCAATTAAGGAGAAAAAAGCATATTAATTACACATCTTTGGATTGGAAGTGCTAGATGTACCTTTAAGTCCCTGCATAATTTTTGGTACAGTTCAGTATGATTGATAAACAATCAAACACATAGCGCTGATTCATATGATGAACAATTACGGGAACCAGTATCCCTAGGTACAGGTGAAACTCGAAAAATTAGAATATCGTGCAAAAGTTCATTTATTTCAGTAATGCAACTTAAAAGGGGAAACTAATATATGAGATAGACTCATTACATGCAAAGCAAGATAGTTCAAGCCGTGATTTGTTATAATTGTGATGATTATGGCGTACAGCTAATGAAAACCTCAAATCCTCAATCTCAGAAAATTAGAATATTACATGCAATCAATAAAACAAGGAGTGTACATAGAACAATATCGGACCTCTGAAAAGTATAAGCATGCATATGTACTCAGTACTTGGTTTGGGCCCCTTTTGCAGCAATTACTGCCTCAATGCAGTGTGGCATGGAAGCTATCAGCCTGTGGCACTGCTGAGGTGTTATGGAAGACCAGCATGCTTCAATAGCGGCCTTCAGCCCTACTGCATTGTTCGGTCTCATGTCTCTCATCTTTCTCTTGGCAATGCCCCATAGATTCTCTATGGGGTTCAGGTCAGGTGAGTTTGCTGGCCAATCAAGCACAGTAATCCCACGGTCATTGAACCAGGTTTTGGTGCTTTTGGCAGTGTGGGCAGGTGCCAAGTCCTGTTGGAAAATGAAGTCAGCATCCCCATAAAGCTCGTCTGTGGAAGGAAGCATGAAGTGCTCCAAAATCTCCTGGTAGATGGCTGCGTTGACCCTGGACTTAATGAAGCACAGTGGACCAACACCAGCAGATGACATGGCTCCCCAAATCAACACAGACTGTGGAAACTTCTCACTGGACTTCAAGCATCTTGCAGTGTGTGCCTCTCCATTCTTCCTCCAGACTCTGGGTCCTTGGTTTTCAAATGAGATGCAAAAGTTGCTCTCATCAGAAAAGAGGACTTTGGACCACTGAGCAACAGACCAGGTCTGTTTTTCTTTAGCCCAGGTAAGACGCTTCTGACGTTGTTTGTTGTTCAGGAGCGGCTTGACAAGAGGAATACAACATTTGAAGCCCATGTCCAGGATCCGTCTGTGTGTGGTGGCCCTTGATGCACTGACTCCAGCCTCAGGCCACTCCTTATGAGTCCCCAACACTTTTGAATGGCCTTTTCCTGACAATCCTTTCCAGGCTGCGGTCATCCCTGCTGCTTGTGCATCTTTTTCTTCCACACTTTTCCCTTCCACATAACTTTCTATTAATGTGCTTTGATACAGCACTTTGGGAACATCCAACTTCTTTTGCAATTACCTTTTGAGGCTTTCCCTTCTTATGGAGGGTGTTAATGATGGTTTTCTGCACAACTGTCAGGTCAGCAGTCTTCCCCATGATTGTGATTCCTACTGAACCAGACTGAGAGACCATTTAAAGGCTCAGGAACCCTTTGCAGGTGTTATGGCTTAATTAGCTGATTAGAGTGGGACACTTTGAGCCTAGAATATTGCACCTTTTCACAATATTCTAATTTTCTGAGATTGTGGATTTGGGGTTTTCATTAGCTGTACGCCATAATCATCACAATTATGACAAATCACGGCTTGAACTATCTTGCTTTGCATGTAATGAGTCTATCTCATATATTAGTTTCCCCTTTTAAGTTGCATTACTGAAATAAATGAACTTTTGCACGATATTCTAATTTTTTGAGTTTCACCTGTATGTCTCTAGCCTAGGATTAGGGCAACATGTCTTCCAGTATTTGAGGGATAGTCACAGAGATGAAAGGGTAGACTTATTCTGCATAGCATCTAAGAGCAGGACAAGAAGCAGTAGGTGGAAGTTCATTAAAGAGAGATCAAACCTGGGACTAAGGAGAAATTTCCTTACAGTGGGAACAATTAATCAGTGGAATAGCTTGCCTCCTGGAGCTGAAGGTGCTCCATCGCTGCAGGTTTTCAAGAAAAGATTGGGCATCCATTTGTATTGGATGGTATAAAAATTCCTATCTTGGGCAGGGGGTTGGACCTGGTAGACCTTCCAGCCCTGATTCTATGATCTGAAGGAAACAGTGTTTTTCATATACAGAAACAGCTTTGCATGTAGGTATCGAGTGAGGTACTGTACAGTAGGAATCAACACAACACTCCCCCTGTCCCAATTGTCAACTTACACTTTCTAGGCATGATTTCTTTGTGAATACTAAAGGCCATTTCACAAAAATATTGAATTCCAGGTGGGCGATTCTGAATTGTACAGTTCTCATTCTAAACAGGATCTGGAATAGAACTGACAATTCAAAAATCACACTTTGCTGCCATCTTCAGGTAATGAACCAGGCACGAGCTTCAAAAAGTACATTTGAGGAAACACACATAATACACACAGGCACTCATTTCCTGAGTGTCTTTAATAAACAAAAGTCCATAAATTGAAACAGGTTCAAGTTCTGACTGGTAGTGACAGTAAAAGGAAGCTAATCACCATCAGGCATCAAGCATTTCTTTTCCATTTTGCCAATGGAAATAATAAAGTGAATTGTAATTTACCTGCGTGCTTGCAAGTGAAATGAGAAATAATGCTGTAGTGATATATACACTCTTGTATGCATAGGCAATGAATCAGAGGATTGGGTTTTGGTAAAAAAAAAAAAGAAAAATCACTTCCAAAACCATACAATATATTTGTTTTGGTGGGTCTGCTTAGCGATACTAAACACAGTGAGTGTCTGAGATTTCATTCCTGGCCAACTCCTGCACTGAAACCATGGACAGTGGCTGCCAGAACATGTTGAGTTTTGGACAAGGTAGACTAATAATACATCTTTCTTTCTTTCTTTTCTTCCTTTCTTTCTTTCTCTCTCCCCTTTTCCTTTCTCAAACATTTCTTTACCTATTGTATTTCTTCCTTCCTTTCCTTTCTTTCTCTCTCTTTCTCCCCTTTACCTTTCCTTTCTCAAACTTTTCTTTACATATTGTAAGCAAACTAGGAAACAAAGTTAGTTCATTACCACCACCACCTTTAAAATGATCTGGGAAACTGGAGGGGATGGAGGATGTAGCTCTAACTCTGAAGAGTCACCCCTCAACACCCCTCCTCCCTGAAAGTAAATTAATATTTGTATTTAACTTGGTATGCCAAGTGATATGGCATTGGCTACTCAACTCTCTAGGTAGTTTACAACACTGCAATGCTTCACAATTTATTCTTTAGAACCCAACCATGTGTTCACTAGATGTGCTGGACTACAACACCCAGCATTCCGAGACAGCATTGCTGCCTGGTTCCTTACAGAACTTCAGCTGCTTTAAATGGTCATCTCATTTCAGCATCTATTTTGAAAGGCATCCAGGGTGGGCTAAATTTAAGATTATGTCATGTCTGCATGCAAAAGCATAATCAACAGGCACTCAATTGCAATGTTCTGGAAGGCAAATCTTCCCTTCGGGCAGCCTGCTCTCCCTGGCGCCCCAGCTGAGAGTCCATGTCTTCTGCCTCGGGCTGGTGAAATCTGCTTTTTTCATCTCCACCACCCCAAGAGGTCAGCAAGTAAAATTTTGAATGTGGAAATAGGATGTGCCAATTCAAAGATTTTCTATACAAACATCCATTCCCAACTACCTTTCCCCTCATCCCCACTTTCTTAATTTCAGCATCTTAATTTAGTGGGCTGTTGTGAGATGCTTGGGAGTCAGAAACTCTTGCTGATTTATTTCCAATTACCCAAAGATGGTCTAGCATATTAGTTTCCTGTTGCCTGCTCCAAGGATAAGCACTGCTCGTCAGCTCTAAAGGAACCTGGTTATTTTCTTTTCTTGGCTGAGTGGGAAACTTCCTGCCTCCATCTTGCAACTCTGCATTTTATTTAAATTACACACAGTAGCACTGAAATGTTGTAAGACTTCAACAATTGTCTTAGTTCTTATATGCAAGATGGCAAGTAATATATAAATCCCATCAGCAGACAAGTCTGCACATGCTGAAAAGCTCATCATTTCTGTATCAGTGGATATACCATATTTTTAATCTCACATAATTATTTAAATAGACATCCCTCGGTATAAGGTGCAAATCAGGAAGACTTATATCCAACAATGGACTCCAAATCATCCTGCCAACATCCTCCAAAGCCATTAAGATTTGCTTAGACCCACCTCAATGTACTATTTCTTTTCCCCAACAGCAGGCAACCCTAGGATTAGCTGGCAATAACCTCATGCAAAAACATCATTGCTGGGATCCCAAATTAATTCAATCTCATTATCCCGGTTTACCCAGCTACAAGAAGACCTTCTCCGTCATGTTACTTCATACAATTTTGATTTTGCAAATTCAAAGAGGCTGCCCACATTATCTGGCCCCTAATCAGGAAGATTAGGTGCAAAACAATCCTCAGAACGCAAAATTTGCTTAATTGTCGGCAGAAGAACACAAGCAGAAAAAGATAAGTGTAAGCCAGATGTGAGTTCAATGTTTATTTGCTGCAGGTGCTCTGTGCTAAATCACAAAGTTGTGGGAAATAAAAGTTCCAGACCAGCCCTGAAAAACAGACTCAAAACAAAATTGTAACCCAACTGTTTGGCCTATAATATCTTTCACTCTCCCCATTTTCCCCTTGTGCTACAGCAATATGCAGGAATCCTGTCGTGTTTCATAAAAACAATCTTTAAAACAAATACAAAATAATCTTAAGGGGTAAGAAATCTGTACAGAGAGTATCTACATCTCAGATAAATAGACTGATAGAGAGATGGGTTTGGAAGCTTGGAGAACTGGGTGAGGAATCAAGAGTTCCCCAAAACTTTGCAAGGGAAAGCAGCCTTCTTTGTGGCTCTCCTCCCCCCTCCCCCCACAAACCTAGTTGCAAACATTAGCCAGCAAACCCAGCCCCGCCAAATCCCTAATCTCTTACTTGTGCTTCACTCAGTCAAGGACTACTAATTCCACTGGTCCAAGGCAACCTCAGCTGAACTAATCCGGCCTCATCCCTGCCAAAAACAAACTGCAACAGGACTGATCAGCAAGACACCCACCAGGATGTGTGCTTTACCCTTCCTTATTACTGGAAGTTTTTTTTTCTTCTCCTTCCTTAAACTCTGCTAGTCTGGGCCACTATTCCAATGCTAAATAAAAAAAGAGGGTGGAGATTTCACAGCCAGCAGTTGAGTGGGGCAGTCCCCACATGTTGTTGGCAAAATCTTCCTGCAAAGCATCAATACTAAATCACACAATCGGCTTGCCCATTTCTGCAAGCTTGTGAACTGGCTTTCAGCAATAACAAGAACAACCTAACGCAGGTGCCCTCTAGAACGAGGACAGTGGAAATCCTGGAGATGGCAGCCTTGCACGAGGCCACTAATCCAGGCGTTGGAGCAGTCATCTCGATTGCTCAATACTCCTAATGGTTAATTATAAAAAAAGTGAAAGAGGGTCCCAGCTAATCATGCCTAACAGACCACACTGGCTGAATCGCTTTGGGAACAGAAGCCATCAATCTTGCTTGACTAACAAATAAAAAATAAAGGCAATATGGAGTGTCTCTGGAATCTCTAGGCTTCAAAGCTAGCATGTCTGCTCTATAGATCAATGTACAGCTTTAAAGGTCCATGGTCCACTCCTGGTGCTTGGGCTTTAGAGAGTAGCAACGGCAACTTAAAATAGAGTTACATCCCCCTTAGGGGTGTATACTGCATGATGCGCTCTGCCTCTCCATTAGCTCACACAATGAACAAATCAACTATGATAGCCCAAAAGACTCTCGCCACTTTCTCTTCGGGTCACATGCACTGCAGAAGATGCAGTGGGGTTCAGGTTGCCAAGATGAGAAGCTGGCATTCTTCCTAAGAAAGAAGTTAGTGAACTGGTGGCTGCCATCGGCCTAGCGCCCCCTTCCCTTCTTCCTGCTCCCAAACAGGAAAAGAATAGCAAAAGCTGAAGCTGGTCTCCTGAGGGTAGCGACAGAGAGCAGACGATCTAGTGCAGCCTCTCGTCCCCCACCCTCAGGAGACGGAGAGGTATCCCCTGCCAAGTTCACCACAGAGTTAGGCAAGGTGACTAATGTCGCTTGGTGGAGGAAACCTTCTTCTTGCGTGCAGCAAGCATCTCGTAGAAAGGGTCCCGGCTGATTGCAGCTCTGAAGAGAGAAAAATGGGGCAGGGGGAAAAAGAGAGAATTAAACTCTTCAAAGGCTTCCCAGCAAGACTTAAAACAGCCAAGGCTCAGCGTGGCTTCAACTTCTTTCCTAACTCTTTAAGGAAAGTCTTTCTTCACCGGGCATTCTCCCACCTAACAAGATCACCGGATCACTTTTTTAGGTTACAAGAAAGGTAAACGTTTTATTGTGATCTCATTAAGGATTGTCCTACCTTGTTTTCTCTTAATCAGAGCATCACAGGTAGTCCTTGACTTACAACTACAATTGGGACTTGAATTTCCATCATAAGTCGTTGCACTTGTAAATTCTTGCATGGCAGGTTCAGATTTTGCACCCATCTTTAATGCAATAGTAAGTCGAGTAAGTGTGAATCCTGCTTAAAATTGCAAATCATAATCAAGAGACTGGAGGATACCAATAAAGAAGAAAATGTGAAGCCCAGGGTTGAAATGAGGGATCCTTCGCGCTCTCTGAACTTGGTTGTTTTCTTGCAGATGTTTCATTATCCAAACTAGTAACATCAACTGTTGACGTTACTTATTTTGGGTAATGAAGCATCTCAAGAAAATGAGCAAGCTCAGAAAGAACCAAGGACCCCTGGCTGCAGGATGCTGCAACCAGTCATAGATGTGAGCCAGTCGCCCAAATTGAGATCATGTGACCGCAGGGGTGGGATAATGGTCATAAGTTTAAATTTAGGCCATAACCAATTTTTTTTTTTTGGGGGGGGGGGCTGTCATTAATTCAAAATGTCATTAAGCAAATAGTTGTAAGTCAAGGACTACCTCTATCCCTACAAGCCTATTGACAAATATTGGCAAAAATCTAATGCTGCTCCCCTCTCCCCAATTTCAGGTTCTTCTTTGGCAAGAGATTTATACTTCCTCTTACTGCTTCCCTATCAAAAATCTGAATTATGCATGAAGTTCTAGTAAATTCCCATATTGCTTCAAATACTGGCCATTCCCTTCTTCCATCTCACTTGATGCATTTGATCCACTCTTCCTTCTCTTCTGTAGTGGGTGCTGAGATGCGATACACAGTGTGGTTTCCTTCTACCACACGTCCGTCTGCCTCAGTCTTACATGCTTTGATGACCTGGTCCTTGTTGTCAGGAATATACAGTTCAAAGCAGTTCTGCAAGAAGGACATGTCAAAACTTATTCATTAAAAATGAAGTCAGAAGTGTTAACACAGAGAATTCAGTTGACATAAAAGTCACAAGTTTTCTGCAGCACATATCAGTTCCATAAACCACTTCTGTTAAATGAAGTAGGAAGATACCAATTCAACATAGTTTCCTATATAATCCAAAATGATAAATTATGATTCCCAATTAAACCGTCAATATTAATCTTGAATCAATCACTGTGGCTTATTCCAAACCTGATTGTATTAATTTCCAAATTCAGTTGAAACAGGCAACTATAGTTAAAAGGCTTTCCAATTTGATTGCTCCTCCATTTGAGGCGTGAACAAAAGAAAACCTGTTAAGTGTTGTCAAGAAGTGTCTTCATCTCTTCTTTTATTAAGCCAAAATCAGATTATAGCAATTTATAGAAATGCTAATGTGGCATCTACATAGTAGCTCAGATGCTACAAAGTTCATCTTCACTGGGCAACCATTTCAGAACAGGGCATATCAGAGTTGTCCATACTTCAGGAATCATTTGGAATGCTTGGGAACATGAGCAGATCACCTCTTCCTTAAGGTAACTAAATCTTTTTTCAGGCTACAGTGTAAGATACAGCTACTGTACATTAAAGAAGTGCTGCTCCCTTTGTTTATTTATTCAATTTTTGAACCGCTCATCTCAGAGAGAGAGAGAGAGAGAGAGAGGGAGGGAGGGAGGGAGGGAGAGGGAGAGAGAGAGAGAGAGAGGGAGAGAGAGAGAGAGAGAGAGAGAGGGAGGGAGGGAGGGAGGGAGGGAGGGGGAGAGAGAGAGAGAGAGAGGGAGAGAGGGAGAGAGGGAGAGAGGGAGGGAGAGGGAGAGAGGGAGAGAGGGAGAGAGAGAGAGAGAGAGAGAGAGAGAGAGAGAGAGAGAGAGAGAGAGAGAGAGAGAGAACAGTTAGAAAAGCTATTAAAATTGTTTTTACCTGCTGGGTCGAAGGAAGAAATTACTTCTTTTTTTTTCTTTTCCTTTCCCTTTTTTTCCCACACACCCCATTTTTCTTTTCTTTGTAATTTTTGTAATTTGCATTGATGTTTATCTTTTATATGTAGAATTCTTAATGTTATTTGTATTAAAAAAAAGTAAATGCTCTCTTGTATTAAAGAAGTACTGTTCCCTCGAGATCTAGAACATCTCTTCCAAATCACTTCTGAAGTATGGACAGCCTTAGTAAATGTTTTGTGCACTAAAATAAAATATTCTAAAAACAAAACAAAACCCCACAACCCACCACCTTAAGAATCATCTGATCAAGATTTATTGGAAGATAGATCAAAGGCAGCAAAGGCAGGGCTTGAAAATGTTGTGGGTAAGACGGCCAATTCTCAGAAGTCTACCTTCTTCCTCTGTAGGATTTCCCTGAGCTCAGTGCTGTGGGGGTGTCATGCATAATTTTCCTTCTCTCGTTGAGTAAACAGAAATAGAACCAGTTCTAACAATGTACTGTAGGCAAGCCTGCTTAATAACTCATATTTCAGGGTTTCTCCCACTTTTCTTGAATTCTCTCTCATTTTCTTTTAAAGCACGCAGAACAGCAACAGCGAGGGCTTGGGAGAGTTCTCTGGGAGATTCATTTTGGTTTTGAATAACAATTTCCTACCTTTGTGCATATACTAGAATTTTCATTTGCTTCCAACAAGAAACCATGCTTTCAACTTTGAGTAACCATAGTAAAACAAAAAACAAAAAAGGAACGAAAGGTTGCAAAAAGGTGACCTCACCCCATTTCACAACAGTCTCCAGACTTAGTATTACTCACCGGCTTCTTAGAATCTTCCACCTCACGGATGCTTAGATTCTCCAATGGAATAATGCCTCTTGGTTCCTTGTCCTACAAGATGGTCAGATTTGAATCCATAAGTTATCTTCTCAGTTGTAACACATGCTACAAATGTTCATTCATCACAAAGCGAAGTGGGAAAACCCTCCTCTCTCAGACAAATATATCCAGACAAATGCTTTAAAGACAAAACTTTCAGTGAGGAAGCCAAAGGCATATATCATAATAAAGTAAGGAGAAAATGGCGTGAAAAAGGCCAACAAATATATTGGGAAACAATCTTTTCTGGTTTTCATTGTAGTATTTGGGCTTTCTCCCATTCCAATAGGTTTTAGCACAACAGTTTATGCTAAATAAACTGTTAAAATAAGACTTCACACTGAGGCTCACCATTTAGAGTAGCACCAGAGCAAGACTTCCAGTTTTGAAACGTAGCAACACGGCTGAGGGATTGAAGGGCTCCACACCCAATGGCTGAATTCATTCTGCCAGGGGACCCTAAATGGGTCTAAAGTCGCCCTGGAGAGGCGACAGTGGGGCTCCGTGTTGATCACAGAAAGATGGTTGATCTGGGGGAAGCCCTCCAAACCGACAGAAGAAAGGCTAGCTGCACCTTGGTGACTAGCCCAAGCTACCGGCAGCCAAAGTCCAAAAGCACCAATTAGAATAGACTGTGAACGGCATGTTGGAAATTGGGTGAGAATATCAATCTTTTCTATCTTGCAACTTTCCTAGAAAAGTTCCCTAAGAAGCAAAAACCCTCTGAAAGTGAGAAGGAGGGGAAATGCCCCACCCTTCCATAGACGGAAGTGGCTCTAATTTTTTGATGAACAGAAACATATTGAAATGGAATTTAATATAAAGCTATAGTCTGGATAAACCTGAAAATTGTGGAAATTATTAAGATCTTCCCTTTGAAAGAGTATTGATGAAATTACAAGAAAATAATTTTTTGTCTTAAAAGTTGGAAAATGAATAGCTACTGACATCTAGTGGTGGATTACAGTATAAAATTATAGCTGTTTCGGCTCAGAAACTGGCAAGACACCCAGAAACAGATAACAACCTGTCCCTTTGATCCTCAGTGATTCTCAGCTAAACAGAGAACAGCTGGGAACAGCGGAGAGAAAATACAGTGGGCTATCTACTACAGACTGAGAACTATAAAAATTGCTGACCTTCCTGGATTATAAACAATTACTGAGCTGTGATCTTTAGGCTCAAGAATTGTTTGCAGAGAAAGAAAAACCTTGAATTTTGGCTACCTTTCTAGGGGCGAAGCTCCTGAACTGCTCTTAGGTAGTTGAACATTTTGGACTGCAAATGTTGGCTGGTTGATAATTGTAGGATGCCTGAGCAGAAGAACCATTATAAAATATTGCTTTTAGTGGTGGATTGATAATTGGAAAAGTATTGGACTATAAAGGCTATACATAAAGATAAGAATTATACAAGACTTTGTTGTTTGGATCTTAAGTTTGGTTGGTTGGTTAAGACTAATATATGGGATTATGGTACCTGTGAAAGATTATTTGGAGGGGGGAGATAAAATGGATGTTGTATACCTAACTAAAAGTGGTAGGAAACCACACCCAAGATTCTTTTTTGAAACTCCCAGCCTGGAACATCAGAGATCTGCAGGAGTAATACTTCAAGACAAGGCAAATATCTTCCAGGAGGAAATGCATGCTATGTTGCAACTAATTCAAAGGACAATTGTTTCAAATTATGATGAGATTAAAAATAATTTAGATGATATAAATGAGCACATCTTTAACCTAAACTTACAACTAAAAAACTCTCAGAAAATGATGATTTAAGAATGAACAAATAAATGAGACAATAGAACACAAATCAAAGGAAAATGACCCAAAGATGGAGGCTACAAATGAAAGGAATTACAGCTTAACACAGCCAAAGAAAAATCTGCAAGATTCTGTTATAATATTGGAAAAGAAAAAAGCATCTTATTTTTCAGGACTTCAAAATAAACAGAGGACAAGAAAGAAGATCCGATAAAATGGATTATAGAGATGCCAGCAGAACCACTAGAGTTTGGAAGACAAAAAATGAAAAGAGAAACTGAGGGAGAAGTAAAGTGGAAGCTCTTTAACAAATATAAATGGCTGAAACTCCCCCTCAAAGGTACTCCACCTAATCTGTGATTTATAAGTAGCACAGCATTTTTTTTCTTTTATGAGTTAATATAAAAATACTGGGATGGTTTATGTGAATGAAATGTCTGGACATTTAAATGTAATTAATTTTGAGAAAATTATGATTGACAAGAATGTTTTGAATACTGAGGGGAAATTAAGCTTAAATAAGAACTTCAAAAATAGGACATAGCGATTTAATAAAATAACTCTTCACAAATACAATTGAAACATAAGCTGACTAGAAAAGATGTTATACACTGATATTGATGTTATTTGTATAAACACTAGGAAAAAATTTTCATTTAACTTTGTATGTATCAAAAATACTAAGAATTGTACTTACTCAATGTTGGCAAAAGGAAAATATTATTGGAAGAACAGAAAATCAAGGAAATGTATCACTAGCTAGTATGTTGATTATGGAATCATAGAAATTAAAAATTATTGATTGTTGTTAAATATACAAACCCAGACAACAGTTGTTTACAAAGCACTAAAGATTGTTATTGTAAAAAATTAATAAAATATATTTTAAAAAAACAAACAAAGTAGCACCAGAGCCACCCTAGGTTGTACTTGGGTGCACCTGCACAAATGGTACTAGTCTGAAACACTCACCGTGGTGTACTCAAAGTAGTAAAGGCAGTTGTCTGTCAAGATGAACCAGCGTCGCTTCCACGTCTTCACTCGGCCACCTGCACAAGGGAGAAGCAAGCTTGACAATGCTTGCCCAGGCCAAAAAACTGGCTCTGGACACAAGAGCAGCTAAGGCAAAGGCAGAGCTACAGCCTACGGGCACAACAGACAGTAGCCGAGCACATAGTTGTCAAGAGCGCAAGCAGAGCCAGGCCCACACCAGAACAGCAGGTGGCTTTCAGCTGAGCATGACAGCTTGGGGAAGTGGAAAAGGTTGCATTGGTCAACCCTAATATATGCTACCGAACAAACCTGCATCTGCTCTGCACAAGGATGGAGAAGAGGCAACAGATTTCCACTAGGATATAGGCTTAGACTTACTATGAGTAAAGTTTACATTTTAGCCAGATCCTCAGATGAAGATGCTCTCTAGGATTCCACCTGACTCTAGAAAGCCCAACCTACACCACCCCTTCACCTCTTACTTCATAAACAACCCTTTTATTATAATTTAGGTGAAAGAAGAGGGAATTATTTACACCCTATGATAATTTGGCAGCCAGGAAATAACCTTTTTGATCTTGATGCTTTCAGCCCTACCTGACCATGACGTAATATTTTATTTTAAGATTCAATAAGCTAGGATAAGAAAATGTCCTTGATCAAAAAGGGTGACAGGAATAGCTATCCCCACCCCATGTGCCTTCAAGATGTAATGAGGCTTCTGGATTTGTGAAACATTACTTGTAACCCATGCAAGAAAAAGGAAGCAACTAAAGGGTGTGATATTGGAATTTGGTCTTAGCTTCTTTCAACTCCATGCCTTCTAGATTTCTTATATTACTATCTCAGGCCTATGATTCCCATTTTCCCAGCCTAAGACAGCAGTCCAAATCACCCAAAGGGTACCAGATGGACAAACGTTATCTCAGGTAAACAGGTTATTTTCAAATGAGATTTCCCCAAATAGATGGGAGATATGTCTACAAGGGAGTAATTAACCCCTATTAGGGATAGGTATATAGAGATCTCCTTTCTTTTTCCTAATACTAAGTTCCTCACAGGTAAAACAATCTGGCTTCACCAGTTGCTAAATAACCTGTTTACTCCCAGTGCGTTTCAGACATTTATCCTTTACCAAGGAACACTCCAAAACAGAAGCTCAGTGGAAAAGACATAAATCCTGTCAGCTTATTTCATAGCAACACTGGTTCTTTCTGGGGGTTTTTTTTCTCCCCTTTTCCCCAACTAAACTGTGCCCACAATTAGCCAATAGCTTTATCCTGAAAATCAAATCAATGTCAATAGGAAGATTCAGATTCAGGGAAGGACATTACTTTTGGCAAACTGTGGGAAAATATTTAAAAAACTGACCTCAGGTTTTGTCAAGAGATTTAGAAACGTTGAAGGAATCGGTAGAAATAGATACTATTCTGAACACTTATTTCCCAGAGAGACCACCAAGGTTACTTCCATCCACAACTGCCTGCCTTCACTCATTAAAGGACAAAAGTTTGCACAGCTCCCTTGGGCTGGTCTAGCCAGCTTATGCAAGGGGGGGGGGGTGTCCTGTGGTTCCAAGAGGCAGAGCAAAGTTGAGAAGAGAAGAGGCAAAATTAGCTCAATCAGCAGTGGGTACTCTGCCAAACCCAGAATAACAGAGTTGAGCCAACCAGAGATTACCAGGCGCAAAAATATGAAGACCCACTCAGGGAGATCCTGACCGCCACATATAGGCACAGACAACAAGAAGACTTCATTCAAGCAACATAAAAACAAAAACAGAACAGGACAATGGTGGATGGAAGAAGCCAATTGCTCCAGATAATGTGTGCTACAGTCCCCAAGGAACCTAGAAACCTTCAAGTGTTGTGAGTCCCTTGTATCATGGAATGACCGACTTCATCGCAAGTCAATACATTAAATAAAGGCAAAGAAAACAAAGCCTCCTCAGGAGAGCCGGTTGGTAAGCTCAGAAATTCTCCAGCTGTATCCTCACAAGTATTTGGCAGTAGTGTTTTGCCCATCTCCTTTCACTGTAGACAAAACTCACCCAGGTGGACAAACAACCTGTGCCAGCAGAAGACAACTTCCAGAAGAACCCACCAAAAAAGAATGCAGTGAGATACGTAGCTTCTAAGGAACAATAGGCCAACCACCTTTAAACTGAGGATTTCATTAAACAGGAAGAGAAGTGAATTGTCCACAATGACATTGAAACAAGACCAACAATTGAGGATCAGGGCCTTGGATGAAGAAGATGGTGATTAAAGGTTTTTTTTATGTACGTGCCCCAAATTGAAAAGCAAAATGTGAAAAGATCTGCCATTTTACCTCCCCTCCTTTTTTTCTTAAGTTCTTAAACTGAAGCTCTTGTTTGGGGGATGATAGACTTACATTTCTCAATTTCAAAACACCCTTGAACTTGGGTGAATATGTAAATAAATTCTAGAGTTCCAGTGTGTAATTAGAGGGACAGAAACCGCCAGCAGATTTTAGCCATCTTTTTCTAAATGTTATCTTTTGAGCAATTGAGCAACTGTAAGTATTTCTTGAATCCCAATTCAAGAAATTGAATCCCAATTCAAGAAATACCCTCGCTCCAGAGAATTCCAATTTGCTACCATATTTACAGCAGAGAAATGCTGAGAGGACAGTATTATATCTGAATGTTACAAGCCAAGAACACTTATGGATAATAATTGAGAGTTAAAAAAAAATCCCAAATAGTTCCTTGCTGTCAACTATTGTTCATCTTTAATTTCAGTTCAGACATGGCAATTCTAATATTTGGGGTATATTTTTAATGACCTAGGGAGACTCCTACAGTAAAAGATATACCTACATTTCTTTTTAGTTACATACTATTTTAACCCTTCAGGATATACTGTAAACCACTCAATACAGTTATAGTTAATGCTAATATGATTAACAAATTTTGGGACTCCATCCTTTTGGATACAAATTCATTGTTTGGCATTAATGAAACCTTTGCCTTCATCAGCCAGGCATCTCCAGGGATGCTGATACTCTAATAACCATGCAGGCTGAAAATTACAGGAGTTAGTCTTAACTCATTGGGCAGTCTCCTGGTTGGGGAAGGTCCTGATCCTGTTATTATTCTATGTCCATAGAATAAAAAGGATAACTAACCTATTTTACAGGTTTATTGTAAAAATAAAAAAAGATTGTAAAACAGTTACATCCATAAATTGATCAATAAGTTAACCAATTGAAAAGAACAGCTTAATTATGCATGGTGGATTCTAATCAGTTGGAGTGACACTGAACCAACCTGATAAGAGATAGGATCATGGTCTTCTCTCCTCTGATCCAGTTGGACATTTTGATTCTGTCCCATCCCAACTGGAAACTACCTCATATATAATTAAGGGAAGGGTCTTCTCTGTTCCAAACAGGACCAGAGTATGGCTAACTCATTGCTACAATCAATTAAACAACTCATATTTTATTATTCCTTTTCACACTGGCACCATTTTTGTTTTGCTTATTGCCCTTGGATGAAAATTACATATTACTAATAGGGATTCTGCATTTAAACTTGCTCTTGATTGTTTCCATTCTTTGCTGCTTCTTTTTTAACGAAAAGCAGGAAATATGTATGGGCTCCTCTTAAAAGTACTCTCTTAGTGATACTTTTCCTGTCTGAATGTAAGGGGAGTCAATTGAAGATATTTTAGATTTTAAAAAACATGGACTATGCTAGGGGCTTGGGGGACAGGTGGAGAACACAACTCCTGAAAAACATATACAAGGAAATAGTTAGAGCATTGTGTAATAAATGGGGAAGAGATTCGTAATTCATCTTACAATGATTTAGGTTCATCAGCTGCATGATGCAGTGATGATGAACAGCTGTTGACTCTCAACACAAACAGGCAAGGTCATCTTCTAGAACAGGGGTGTCAAAACTGCCGGCCCATGGGCCAGATGCGTCATGGTGAAACCGCGCCCACCCCATTGCCGGCAATGGGGGGAAAAAAGTTGCGATACATTGCGACACATCACATGACGTTGCGAGTTTGACACCACTATTCTAGAAGATTTAGGATGGCACTGCAATCATCAAGACTGAGCTCTAGCATTCTGTAAAAAGTCCTTTGAAGCAATTACTTTGCTGTGAACTGCCCATTACCTAAGACTGGAGTGGTAAAACAATTGTGTGAAATACACAATTTATTATTTAATCTGATTATTTAATCTGATTAATTTATTAATCTGTGTTAAGCTACAACTCCCAGCATCTTTCAAACTTAATGAGAAATGGGTTTTTTTTCCTGTAATATCTATCCCAGACCAGGTCATGCAACATTTTTGGGTTGGAAGTCATACTTTATTTTTAATTATTAATTTTTTTAACCTGTGAGCACCATACGGAAAAGTTTCAGTAATACTAAGGGCGAGGTGGGGAAAAACAGAGAACCTGACAATTCTGAACTCTCCCCATTTTTATTTTTATTTTGGAATGGGGTTAAACTTGCTCCAATTGATTGTTTCAATTCTTTGCTTCTTTTTTTAAGTATTACTTAAAACTTACTTGGTAACTGAAAAATTTTCCTATGTGCTCACAGATTGAAAAAAAATAAAAATTAAAAATAACGTATGAGTCCCAACCCAAAAATGTTGTGTGACTTGTTTTGGAATAGATATTACAGGAAAAAAAATTCTCATTAAGTTTGAAGGATGCTGGGAATTGTAGTTCAGCTAACAGCTTACCATACACAATGTGTCCAAGTTGCACTGAGCTCTACAAGACTTAATTTACTGATCTAAGAATCTCTTTTTGGGCAAAGCAAAGCAGAAAATGACTGTACTCTGTCAAAACTCATCATGTTTTGAGGTATAGTCTACAGTCCCTGTTTTAGAGCATCAAAGTATGCTTAACTTTGTACCTTGGTACTCAACTGCTTTGAAACTCATCAAATTTGTTACTGAACACATTTTCACATGAAAATTTTGTCCCGATACTCATCATTTGTTTGGTACTCAACCCACAACCTGTTGGTGTTGGCTGTCTTGTGACTCACTACATTATTCCTTATGGGAAAATCTGTTTGGTACTCATCATCTTTGGCACTCATTGCGTCTCCTGGAACCAATTAACGATGAGTACCAAGATACCACTGTATTTCTTGATCATATCTAAAAAACCTCTTCATATGCACATTATGCATACGTCTATATTATCTATCATCCAAGAATACTTCCAAGGGGAGGTGAGCTTCCTCAAGCAAGGATATCCTGCTTGCAAGCTGCCACAGGAGGAATAGTTTCCCCCCCCCCACTTCTATCATGTCCTTCCTAGCTCCTGCCCCTATGGAAGCCCAGGCCTAGTTCTGACAACAGGAAGTACTTCAGGACTTTAGAACTTGCCATACTCACACAAAAGATATCCAGCAAAGTCAATGTGAATTTTAGAAAAGCAGGATGTAGAGGCTAGCTACTGGATTCATGGTTTAGGAAAGTCACTGCTCTCTCTTCTCTCTCCTTTTGGTGCCTAGCAAAGCACAAGCCTCTTTCTCTTTTCACCTCTGCCTCCCACCGTCCCACGTCTTCCCTTCCCCCCCCCACCCCTGAGTTCCCCAGGGACTGTGCAGCTAATTAGCAATGGTGGCAACAATAGCAATACAAGTAACACTAGCAGAAAGTAAAAATAAAAGAGAACAGAAAAACAAGCAAGCACTGCAGCACGGCCTCAGCCCCAGCAAAGCTAGCAAGGAGATATGGGGGTACGTACCTCCTGATGTTTGGGGGCAGGGAAAGGCAGAGCCAAAATCATGGAAACATACAAATGAGGGAAAAAGAAAATTAAAAAACAAAGGACTAAAATTTGCCCTTCGTGCACAATTTAATTGCAGTCAGCAGTGGGCATTGCCCAAGCTAAACATTTTTGAGCAAAAGGGAAAAGGAGGGAGGAAGAGCTCTCCTTAAAGGGAGCCAACATATCTCCTATCTTGATACAAATACAAAAAAAGAGCTGATAAATTTCTGGGGTTACCAGCATGCCAAGGCCATGAATGCAGCAGCCGCTGGGACACTTGATAGACAGGTTCACCTCTCCTGATTAATTCTTGCCATTGGCCATATCACGAATGTGTTTGCCACACAGTTGACTGAGGAGTTAGTGATTTTAGTACCAAGGCAATGGTGAGTGTTAAAATGGCCTGGGGCCAGGAGACCTCTATGGGTGGATGGGAAGGACAGCATGCATCATCAAGGGCCAAAGGGTTCAGCCAAAGAACAGCCATATGTGGAGAAAACCAGGTTTATGTCCCACACATTCAAGGCCAGTGGTCCTACCTGCTCCACCTTTGTTCTCCTGTTACCACCACCTCCTTCAACCCTCCCCTCTGGAACGTAGCAAAGAGGCCTTGTTTCTCACTCGGAGTGAATGATGGAAACCTCCTCCCACTTCTCTGTCTCTGCAGGGTCAGCCTCCGTTTCCCTGTCTTTGCTGTGCTCTTAGCCACATTTTCCTGAATTGCACAACGCTGAAGTTCTCCTTTTTTAAAAAAATAATGTCACTGAATAGACATCATCATGACAATTCTAAAAAGATTTGGCTTATGATGACGGGGATCATCCCCGCTGTGGTCGTCTCTTGGGACCTTGTTATTTGGACAAGTCTTCAGGCTATGTTCACTCCACTCAGAGAAAAATTCATAAATCAGGAGTATCTGTTCCACTCTCTTTTGTTGCCCCTGAGAAAAGTTAACAGAGGAAATGTCCAAACCAGGACGCACTGCAGAACTGGGTTTCAAGTGCAATGTTGGGGCTCATGGTATTAGTACCATCACAATCTGAGCCATATTTTTAAAATAGTTGCCACAGAAGTTGAAATACAAACAACAAAGCATTCTCTTTGGAACTGAAGTAAATTTGGAAATTGTTTCCTGAAATGGAATATTAAATGTTGGAATTTGCATTTCACTTCTCAATCCTTATTTCTTTTGTTTCAATCAACCTCTCTTGCTAGATAGCAAGAGTCTACCCTAAACCATGGTCATTTCTATATCTAAGGGATGGCCAACGAGCAACAACAGTAATAAAAGACATTGTCTTATTCTGATAATCAATTTGGCTATAATTTTACTGATTCATCAAATTTACATAGCCACCCAACTCACACTAAGTGACAAAATTGTGCTGTCTGTCAGTTACCTCTACCTGCTTAATCTCTTCAATGTGAAGAATCTCTTCAGAACTGGGTCCAGCAGGTAGGCCAACCAAGCAGCCTTCAATTTTTACCCTGAGCCATAACAAGGACAGCTTAATAATTCTGCCCAAATACTACAGCTATTTTTTAATTTGCCAAGCGAGCTAAATATGTTTGCTCAGAAGGCACTTAAATTCCTTTTGTGCAGTTACTCAAGGTCCGTGAAATGTTTTTCAATAAATTTTTAGGAATTGTAAAACTGAAAATGGAAGGGATTTCAATTTTCTGGTGTTTGCTGTGTAATTGAAATCAGCCATCAGATTTTCAACTATGTAATTATTTAAATGGAATGCCTTTCTATTACCCATTGAGCAGACATGATACAGATAGACTACAGCTCCATCATCCCATGGCTATCGAGGCTAGTTAGGGAGAAAGAAATTTTGAATCTAACTCCTAAAGCACCGTAGTTTTCCTATTCCCATCACAGAGAATGGAAAGTCTGGACAGTTTGTTACTGAGCTAAGAGAAACCTTGCTACAGTGAACTGTAATCACAATGTGTATTAATCTTATAATATATAGGATTATTATATAGGAAAATGTGGTTCTTATATGCACTTGCAGTAATACACAATTGTATTACTATTGTACAACTATATACTTACTGACACACTTATCAGTCTACTCTCAAGTCTATGTGAGGACAACAGGAGATACAGGTTCCATAATAGCATTAGTAAATCTACATTAGTTCTGTCATAAAACAAGATAGAGTGATCCTTGGTCGTTTTTTGCATGCCTTGATTTAAAGAAACAGAAGAGGAGGGATAGAAAAAGTGGGGACTTAGACTTGAATCTTATTTTGGACATCAGAGCTAGATGAGTGTATGTCTTCTCTCTGGCTCAAAGCAAAGTATGAAAAGTTATGTATGTAGAATAATTTCATTAATTTAATTTAGTTAAGTTTCAGCAATTATCAATTTGACTATTTAGGAGAGTTCCATTTTCAGATTTGATTTTCAGATTCCAGGTGATTTAATATTCCTACAAGAGAAAAAGAAAAAACTAGACAACCACCTGTTCCTCAAACAAGCCAGGAAGACTTTTTGAGCCAAATTCTGGCAATTGAAAAAACAGCTTTGAGTGAACACGAAGAGGGAGCCAAGAGCTGCACAAGGAGAGCTGGTGAATGCATCCTAGTTGATCTGTTAACACTGTCAGTGTGCGCAGAGCTGCTATGCGTGAAGTGATGCCAGAGACTAGTCTGAAAAATGAAAGTGAGAAGCAAGGGACCATAGATAAGTCTTTAGCTTCTCTGTAGGCAGCTGTAGGTGTGCATTTTGGAACTAGATTCACCTGCCATTCCCAAGTAACCTGTCCTTTCTCCCTAAGTACATTCCTTTGCCCAATTTTGGTAAGAATTGGCTGGCCAAGCCCAGCTTAAGAGGGCCATAGGAAGTTACTGAGCACTGCAACCAAGACCCTCCTCGCTGGATATGCTGTTTAAGAAAAGATAATGAGAAGCTTTCAGGTTGTATAGCTGGTCCATTGAGCTGGACTGTGGCCACCGAGCCCCATGCAAAGAGACTCCTGCTGAGCTCCATGCTCCCTGCAGCCCATGCCACAGCATCAGCAGCCCAGTTCCTTGTTGGTCAGGCCTTGCCTCGTGCAGACACACACTCACCAAGCTTCAGAAGCCAGCCTTCACGGTCCGGATTAAAGAAGGTATGCGTCAAGTCATTGCCATCATCCTCAGGTATTTTGAAGGGCTCATTTTTTATGCTCTCATAGAGATTCTGGTGTGAGGGAGGAGAAACATGTGGTGGATCACTTCCACGGAAACGCTCTGTGCCACCTTTTCAATATGTACTAGTGCAGTTTCTAACTTCCCAAGAACCGTGACTGAGTTTGGGAGCTCAGTATTTGAGCAGGAGATATTGGGAAGACCAAGGTAGGTTCAACCCTGACCTGTTCCTGGGTGAGCCTGCCAGGCAGATAGACAGACAGTAGGCCCTCTGTTCCGGTGACTCACCACACCCACCGGGTTCTCCATTATGGCCTAGCCACAGATTTCCAGTCTGTTCTCTTCCCACAAAACTCACCCTGAGTAATTCCTCAGGCAGGTCTCCGCCATCATTGATGCCACGGTTCATAGCGATGAAGCGCTCCACAGTGGGCTTGTCCTTCACGTTGGGATTATGCAAACTGGTATTCAGCATGATAATGGCAAAGGAAAGTACATAACAGGTATCTGGGACAGAAAGAAAAGGAAACGGGAGATTCAAGCCAATTTGGGAATATAGTTTGGATTATACAATAAAGAAGCATAAGATCACATCCAAATTAGCGCCTACAGGTAGTCCTCGACGTATGATCAAAATTGGGACTAGAATTTCCCTTACTAAGCAAGTCAGTTGTTAAGTGAGTCACACCCAATTCTGTAAACCTTTCTTGCCATGGTTAAGTGAATCACTGCATTACATGATCGTTAAGCAAATCTGATTTCCCCCATTGATTTTGCTTGTCAGAAACCAGCCGGGAAGATTGCAACTGACAATCACATGGTTCCAGGATACTGCAGCCATTGTAAATTCACGCCAGTTGCCAAGCACCTGTGTTTTGATCATGTGACCAGGGGGATGCTGAAATGGTTCTAAAATTGTGACTGCTTGTAACTCACTTTTTTCAGTGCAGTTGTAACTTCAAATGGACATTAAAGGAAAGGTTGTAAGTTGAGGACTACCTGTGGAACCCAGCTTGACCTTTAAAGTCTTTTGAAACTCTAAGCCAATCGGGGTCACTTTACCTGAAATACTGCCTTCTACCATTTATTTATTTATTTCCTGCAATTAATATTTTTACGTTCACTCAGGGTGGTGAACATATATAACATACCTATCATCCTATTTTCTCCACAACAACAATCCCGTGAGATGGATTGGGCTGAGAGAGAATGACTGGCCCCAACACCTGTCTGGCTTTCACACCTAAGGTGGGGCTAAAAAAGTGTCCTGGGTTCTAGCCTGATGCCTTAACCATTAGACCAAGTTGGCTCTCACATAAGACTTACTCATTTCTTCCAAGGCTGTGTGTGCCTACAGAATAAATAAGTAGCTAGTAAGGGAGAGGGCTGTTGAGTAATAGCATGCTTAAGAAATAGCTTTTCCAGAAATATGCCTTCTAGGGGCAATGAAGACTGGGGTGGTGGTGATGGTGCCCACCACCTTTTAAATAACTCAGCTAAGATCTGTTTTTATTTGACACGAAAGGTTTTTTTTTTCCATTTTCTCTACACTGTTGTTTTTGAATATGATTTCATGCTTAATTTTTGTATTTATTTATTAAATTTGCTGTCCATATGATCACAAGGTAACTCAGTTGCTAAGTTAATTGTTATAAATTTCTCTGAGATCCTTTGTTATACGATAGCATGCAAACAAAAATATCAACAGCAAATTAAGAAGCATAACTGAGCCCTATGTTTCAAATTCTGGAATCCCTGGATCATTCACAAGTATTACCACCACCTTTTTTTAAAAGGGGGCATTATTACCCCGTTTCAGTTAGAACAGAAGCAAAGAATGAGGATGTTTTTAGTTCTTTGGTTCCATCTTCATTCATTTCAGTGTTAAGCCTTCTCTACTTTCATCAATGAAGTTGAAGGTTCAGCACTGTAAACTAGAAGGCAGTTTTTTCCTAAAAATCTTAGTGATTAATTTCACTTTGCACATACTGCACAACTTAAAGTGACAATTAACAGAATAGCAGAGTTAGAAGGGCCCTTGGAGGTCTTCTAGTCCAACCTCCTGCTTAGGCAGGAAAGCCTACATCATTTCAGACAAATGTCCAATTTCATCTTAAAAACCTCCGATGTTGGAGCACCCACAACTTCTGGAGGTAGTTGTTCACTTACCTGTTGATTGAAACACACCAGGGTTGCATTGACAGTACCGTTGTGCAAATGCTTCCATCATCCGGTCAATTTTCTGCGCTTCACCTGGCAACCGAAAGCTCCAAAGGAATTGCCTGTGAGGGCAATGAAAATTTAGCCTATATGTTCATTTGTGTGCTGTACAGTTGTGAGGAAAGCTATAGCACAAATAATATTCCATTTATCTTTCCCCTGGCAAAGTGTTGGAAATACAACTCTCGGAATTTCTTGCCTACATAAGCAACCAGCTGGGAATTCTGACAAGTTACAAACCAAGCATATCTGATTGATGCTAGCTTGACAAACTAAGTGTTGGTGAAAATAAGGCTGATTCAAGGCAGGAATGTTGCAGAATTGTCAACAAAGCATTGGCATACTTCTGGTATGATCAGAAAAACCTGTTTTGAGGCTGAAATAGAATTCAAAACCTTCCCCACACCTCTACCCACAGGTTACATCAGAACAGAGCAGATCTGGACTTTCAAGTGCTACCAGACCCCCAGTAACTCCCATAGCCCCAGCCAACATGCTGTATAATCATGGATTGTGATTTGTGTGTGGGTGTGCCTTTGAGTCAGTTTTTCAGTCATTGTGATGTGGTTTGCCATTCCCTCAGTTTTAGGATTAGGAGTGTCAGCAACAGATCCATTAGTGAAGGGTCCAAGTCAGCAACTTCATTGTGTTCTACCTATAGTACAAGAATCTTTCCAGACTACTTGCCTTCTCTTGGGAACAACCAGATATAAGGTTCCATGAAACCTAGGGTGAGTCAGGCTTATGCCTTTTGTGACTATGCAAGGACTCAAGGCTAGTTCCTCATCTGACCCCTCCTTCCTGCCTGGCTGGGAGTTTCATAACACTGAGAGGTTGACAGGCTCCAAATCACATAGCTAGCTTTGTGCCTAACTCATGGTCTCCCAGTCTCTAGCCTAGTACCTTTAACCATTACACCAAACTGGATCTCCAGTCATGAAAGATGCTAGTTAATCCAAAACCATGGGAAGCAAAACACAATCTACAGCTACACTTACAGACACATAGACTTGCATCTGTCTAATATTATAATCTCTTCCTCTGTCACTCACCGCAGTGCCTGTACAAGGTTGAGATCTGTAAACTCGTGCAGCTCCACAAAAGAATGTAATACTTGGATATTAAATTCATCTCTGAGGGAAGGAAACAGAATACATTGAAATTCTGGACTGAGCAATTTATTAGTTGTTATAGATTACATCATATACAGGTGACAGAGCTTGATTATAGTTAAGGTCTGTGTTTGTTCCTCCTGCCTAATAATTATATGCTGAATTCATGTAACTTAGAGTTGCTACTCTGATGGTCCCTAAATCATAAGGATCTTCCTATTTCCTCCTTTCTGAGTACAGACTACACTCAGATAGTCCTCAACTTACAACTACAACTGAGCCCAAAATTTCTGTTGCTGAGGAAGTTGTTAAATGAGTTTTGCCCAATTTTATGATCTTTGCCAAGTGAATCATTTCAGCTGTTAAGTTAGTAACATGGTTGTAAAGTGAATCCTTCCCATTGACTTTGCTTGTCAGAAGGTTGAAAAAGGTGAACTCATTGCCCTGGGATCCTGCAACTGCATAATTTTGAACCAGTTGCCAGGCATCTGAATTTTGATCACAAGACCATGGAGATGCAGCAATGGTTGTAAGTGTGAAAAACACTCATAAGTCACTTTTTCAGTGCTGTTGTAACTTCAAACGGTCACTAAACAAATGATTGTAAGTCAAGGACTACCTGTACTCTTCTGCTGAGTTTGGCTCATTCTCTAAACATTAACAAAGAAGAACAATGTTACACATTAACAACCTACATTAACAACCTACATTCCAACTTTACTATTATGATTAATCATATGGCCTGGTTAATTACCTTTCACCCAGGTAGTCACCAATGGCAGTCTTGTTGAGTCCTTCCCCCTTGTAGAGGAACTGGGCAATGTCTTCACAGGTATTCTTCAAAAGGTCATTCTCTATGAGGAACTGGATTCCCTGCAAACCCGGGGGGGGGGGGAAAGGAAGCTCTTCAAACATTTGCTATGTGAGAGCCTAGAAATAAGAACCTGTAACATCTGCCATTCAATTTCAAATTATCCTAACTGATATCTATTTCAAGCACAAGGGACTGCAGGGACTTGGAGGAGTCTGCAATCAATGTATAACAATAATTTCCTTAAACTCACTTAATGAATTCTGCAGCTGAAGTTGGTCTGAAATGATTTCTTGACTCACTACACATGATTTATCCCAAATGTCACACTTTTTCCATGATAATGATAAGCTATCAGAAGACCTAACAAACTGAAATCCCAGCTGTGTTAGGGTTCTGTTAAAATGAGTTCTGCTTTTAAGAAACAGCCTCACCCTTAAATTCTCCTGGATGGAGAAGGGAAATTACAGACCTTATTGCTTATTTCCAAAGAATCCTTGGGGGAGGAATTGTTCCAAGAGACTTAGCAGATAATTTGGGGGAAGAAGGGAAAATAGAGATAAATACAAATATAAGTAAGGCCCAAATTGATATAGCCAATTTGGGATCACATCCTTTAATCCTGTTGGTAAATACAGGATTTTGCCTGGTGTATAGTTGCTATTAATGCAACACCAAGGAAGCAGTATCATTTACCTTCTTAGGATCCATGTTGAATTTCTTCCTGCCCATTGCCACTTGCTTGTTTCTCTGCATGTTTTTCCTAGGTAACACAAAAATGTTGCTCAGTCTCCTTTACTACAAACCAACATGTGGACACTACTTCTGATACAATCTCTGCTTGCAATACCTTTTTTTCCATCTTGTGTTCTAACTGCAAGCTTAACAAACACATTCTCATCCCATGCTGTTCAATAGTTGATACTGTGATTCTAATGCCCCTGAAAGGCTTTAAGGCCCAACCTAAAGTCTCCAGCTGGCTCAGGAATTCTGGGAGTTGAAGTCCATGAGTCATAAAAGAGCCGAGGTTGCCTATCCCTGTTCTACACAAAAGCAAACTCCTAATTTCTATAACAAGATGAACATTCACTCTCAAACCTATCAGGGAATTAGGTAACAAGTTCTTATGTAAGATAGAGCATCCATTTAAATTTTCTAAATCAATCAATCAATCAATGGTCCACAATAGCCACTAACAACAGGATTTATTTTCAACAGTTTAGGGATTTTGCTGGAGTGATCACTTCTTTCTTTCCAATATTCATTCCAAAAATAGTGAAATGCCAGCAAATTCCATCTTCCCACTTCTCCATCAGCGCAATGTGATTGCGGGGCTCCCCGACAGACTATCCAACATATAGTGAGGGAATGCACTAATAGAAAATACCCAGGAGATTTTAAGGACTTCCTCTGCATAACAACGGTAGCTACTGACTGGATTTCCAAACTCGACATTAAACTCTGAAATGTTATTTCTGTTTTCCTCTTAGGTTTTATTACTGCTTCTTTAATTGTTTTAACTGTTTTAACTGTTTTAACTTGTAAATATGAAGTGCTTTTAATATTGTGTGTGACCAGCCATACGCTAAATAAATAAATCCATCAGGACTCACCTCTCTTCTGTGGAGCCCAGATTCTCAATTTCATTAGTGACTTCTGCTATCTCATCTTTCAGACGCTGTATAGAAGAACAAGGGGGGAAAATCATGGAATAAGTAATGAAGTGACGCTTTTGATCAACCTGAGGCAGGGAGGAAGTTATATTTGTTTTTAACCTCAGAATGGAGACCAAGTTTTATTATATCAGCCTTGCCTGAACTCTATTTTATACCAGCTTCACCTTTTTCAAATTTCTAATTCAGACCTGAGAATGTTCAGTGGAGGGGCAAGAGAAGAGAAGGCACACTTACAGAACATAGAAAAGAACAACCAAATTCATGCTGCCACTAAAAGTCAAGAGTATAGTAAGCTGAGATTTAGAAGCATCCAATATCCCAATTGCAGCTACAGAACTAACAATCTGACCCCTGTGGCTCCTTTAAAGCCAAGAGACGTTGTTCCTTCACTGCCCATCTTCTGCAGCCCAAAGTTTAGGCTAGGGTGGCCAAAATGAAGCAAGTCTCTCTGTCTTGGCACTGAGCCACCAGCAGGCCAACCTTCTCTCAGCGGAAGGAAGAAGATAAACCCCTGGGGCTAACACAGTTACTGAGCTAATCCCATTAGCAAGCGTCCAGCACATGTCAGTGATTAGCCCCTGCTGCTGTTTTATTTATTGCTGATGGGCTTGAAGAGCATCGGTGCCAAAGCAAAGCTCCAAGGAGCAAGTTGCTACAGGGAACAGACGGCTCCTGCCAGAGCCAAAAGCAGATCTATCTGGCTAGTAGATAATGCAGTGAGTGGAACAGGATGCAATAAAGCCACCTTTCAAAATGTACAATTTCTTGAGGGAAAATGCAAATAAAAAAATGGCTCTATCTTGTCTGATAGGGAAAGAAGACAGAGCTGAAAGACGGGGACAGGAGAGAAGGGAGATAAAACATCTCCTCACTTCTTTGACAGATCTCACAGGCCAGAATAGAGATTGAAGTTGGAGGGGTGGAAGGAATAACTTGGGAGCTAGACTGTGCAATTGGATCTCCTTGCCATTTTGCACCTCCCTCTCATTAGTGTTCAGAGTCATGGCTGCCCACTCATCTGCAATATTACAGCTCAATACTCATCTTAGAAGAAGAATGCAAACATGTAAAAAAAGTGTTACCTTGTCAGAAATGCGGCACACCACCTATTAATTTGACAACTGCTTCATCTCTTCTGCAGAAAGCTATTTATGTGGAGCCAAACCATTCCCACCCTCCATATTATTTTAACTGTCAGCAACTCATTTCAGGCAGGTGCTCCCGAGACATGACCTTTAACCTGAGTTATGGCTTGCTGAATTGCACTTCTATTCCCCTGTCCTTTCTTCACACACCCGTATGTCTGCCAGCAGCTCCTGTTTCCGCCGACGGATGTTCTCCAATTCTTGACACTCTTCAGGAGTCAGGTCGGCTGGTACTGCAAGAAAAAACAAAGAGTTATGCTTTAGGTTTGGGGTTGGTCTGGATAGTCTTATAGGTTCCCTTAGAACTGTAAAACTTGAGGGGAGACTTCTATGAATTCAGTGGTTGCTTGCGTATCAAAGAGGTATAGAAAAGAAAGGATTGAAAAGAACAAAGACTATCAAGAATGCCTAAGCAAAGGGTGGAGATTGCTCAATATTCTTCTCTTACTAGACCAAGGGCAGGGGTGTTATATGTGTGTTGTGTATACATGATCATAGAAATGTTCTTCCACGGCCAAGGATACTACATTCTGGATTAAACCCTGGCACCCCCAAAACTTCTCATTTGAAAGCATATCCTTAACATTCACTCAGGTTCAGTGAGAGAGCAAAAATATTACAGTTTTTTAAAAATCTATATTAGACAAGAACAAACTAACATCACAGGATGGTTGACAGACTCCCAAAGCCGTGGATCCCAGAGAGGCCATCCAAAGAAAAAAGATTCCTAAATACCGTGCGTGTAGTTTCCTTACATCAATATTTAATTAATGTAATTTAAAGTAAGAATGTACATTCAATTTTTATTCTGGCCCATTCCTTTGTTGAGTGGGACCCTCTGAATGCCCTTGAAAGCCTAAGGTAGATAGACATAAAGGCTGTCAATTCTTGATCAATGTAATAACCCAATTTGTTCTTTAAGAAATGACAAGTCCCTGCCATTATAGGTGCACAGCTTTCTATCACCAGATCATGCTATAAAATTTTGGGGTACATAGCATATGCCCTCTTGCACACATTCTAGTCATTTTACTTATCTTTCAGCCTTGAATTTACAAGTTTTCCAGACACATCTGGTTGGCCCCACTAAGTGCAAAAATGCTGGACGAGATTCTTTAATCTGATCAAAAATAATACTTTCAAAAAATGAGAAGTGGATCCTGCCAAAAAGATGTATTGTAAATCTGATTTCTTTCTGCTCAATATGCTTCCTTACTGTATTACCTTCTGGGCATAACAATAAAATAAAGATTCTTAAAACTTACCGTTACAGCGTATATTTGCACTGTATTAGATCACAAATTCTAAGTTCATACCTTGAATACAGCACAAATGCCACAAATCTGGGATTTGAAATATGTGGGACAAGAATTAGAAGGCATTACTGTATTTTTTAAGAAGGGGGGGGAAACCACATAAAACCATGTGACAATCACTGAAACTGTGAAAGTCTCAAGATACATTCAACACTCTTAGGAGAATGGCCTGCTCAAGCTTCCAAATGAGAATGCATTTTTTTCTATAATGTTGTGCAGAATGGATAATATCACCATTTCACAAAGCAGAGAATTTCACTGCATATGTAATTTGTTGCCTTTAAGATAAAGCAGTGGCAGAAGAGCTGCCGCTCCCTGAGACATATAATATTCTTTTTTTATAAACTGCATGATCCTTTCTCAGCTCTAACTTTTACAAAGCATGTCAGTCTAACATTAGCTTCTGCATCAATCTCTCCTTTCACAAATCTAGATTTACACCAGCAGGTTTAGAACGTTAATCCCAGGAAGGATGGCTGATGTATTTGTTTAATAAAAGTCGGGTTGTTGGCAATGGGTTGGTATTGCAAATGACCCAAGTCTGCTCCAGATACAAATCATAGATCACATACAGTCCTATTCTTCAGAAGACTCCTAGAACAGCTTCAACTTTTCAGAGTGAATTAGGATGCACAGATCTGCATCAGGTGGTGGTGAACTGCAATCATATGCACACAGCTGTGTTCTATCTTCAGAAGTAGCTTGATGAATCCCACTGCAATCTTTAGACAGTTAATCTGGTTGACCCTAGAAGCAGTACTAGAGTTATGCACAATGGCTCTGTGTAGAAATGCTTTGCATCTACTGGCTTTGTGCCTACTGCAAGGACATGTAAAAGGGATAATTTATCTTTCTTATATTCATGAGTCAAGCAAAATGGAAGAGGCATGGTGCCCCAGGATTCCTAGCAAAAATCAGAACTTGAGCATCCTGTCTATCAAAGATACCCCATGGAAGAGGCAGCACGTGGTAGCTGAAAGAGCCAGTTCATTCCAGAACTGTGACCTACATCTGCACAGTGGCATACACAGACTTTCACATATGCAGCCAGCATCATAAGACAGCCTGCAAATGTCACTAGAGGAGTTCAAGCACATTCTCATCATTACAGATGCAAGATGCCTTGACTTGACTCAGGATTTTTGCTGATTAAATTGGTTTGAAGTAAGAGTCAAAATGGAACTCCTAGATTAATATTAGGATATTAGATGGGGAAGACCAACAGTGGGTGTAGCCAATCAAAAAAAAATATTATCACTCTACCTGGCAAAATCCTCGTAGTATTGCAGGGGGGGTGGAGTACAGAGAGCAATGGGGAGTGTGTCCTAATGGGAATACAGATTTCCAATTAGGAGTGGGAAGTCAAATCTCTCTAGTCAAAGCCAATTCAGAGAGCAGAGTTCCTGACACAACAAGGCTTCATTGTGTGACTGCTGGAACAGAGAAGCCAAACAAGGAAAGCGCCTCTTCTTTGCTTTGTAGTTGGACACGAGGACAGCAGCCTAAAGCCAAGCTTCCTGCAGCCACAGAATACAAAGGAGGATGGTCTTAAAGAGGCAGCATCTTCTCTTTCCATCATAAGGGTTAGAGGTATAGAGACTTGGTGTTTAGCTTAAATAATTCATGTAGTTTAGATACTATTATAAGACTGACAACATTCATTTTCAAAATTGACTGAGAGCTTTATAAAATTAAATGAGAAATTAGGTGAAGTCCCCTCTTCCCTATAACTTTGATCTCATTCCTAGGCATTACATCAATCTTTTTACAATAAAGTTTCTCAACTTGTTTGCAAACCCTCAGAAGAAAGGCAAAGTGTCCCCAAGAATGTGTGGAGGGAAAAATTGTAAAAAAAAAAAGGGTGAAAACAGATTCTACACCTTGCTTCATCTTGTCCTTCTAGGATATCAATGTTTTCCACTGCCAAGCTGTGCTGCTAAAGTGAGGTGATCATCAAGTCAACAGGGAAAAGTTCAGGGTCTGCTCTGAACTTAATAACTGGTTTGCATCACATATAGACGAAAACACACAAACGTGATGAATGTGCCCTATAAAACTAAAGCCAGATGTTTCCATGGTCCTTATTAAAGAGCACAACAGTATAGTAAAGGATAATTGTGCACACATTTGGTTTTAAGTATTATAAATGCAGCCGTCTCCTCCCAGTCAAATAGGCAATCCTAGGCCAAAAACCTTACAGCCCTAATGTCTCAAAACAGGTTCCTTAAAAAGTAGAACTTTAAGGAGATGCTATAATCTTGGGGGAGACCTTAGAATTTATCTTGTCCAGTCTACTACCCAATGCAACAATCGTCTACTAGATGATTCATGAGAGATCACCATCTAGCCTACGATTAATCACCGCCAGCAAACAGGGGATCCACTGTGTCAGGTGGCAGTCAATACAGCACCATTGTTTGACAGTTCTTAATTTTTCTTGATTCTAATATGCATGCATCTCTACTAGTCTAGAAACAGCAAATAAAACAAATTCCGTATAGATCAGCAATGTATATGCATAAACTTTCCAATCAGTTGAAGTTCAGTGAGTGGATTATAGTATTTCTCAAGAAGTAATATTGGTTTTTCTAAAATTCTTCAGCAGCACAAACTCCCATAATCTCATTTTCTCTTTTCTGCTGCTAATAAATTCATGCATTTCTAAAAGTATCCATTCTTTTCCTTTGAAACAAGTTGCTTATGTGAGGGTTAGCCTTATCACCCAATATTGCCTTGGACTGTAATAAAGCCATCTTTCTACAGATTAAATGCATCTGTGCCTAGTTTAAATGAAAGCATCCTATGGGTATCTCCTGCTTTACTTCGTGCCAATATTAAACCAATAATTTTTATAGAAGTGCAGTCTGGGTCTGCAAGAATGGAGCAATCAAGTTCCCATAGATGACAGCAGCTATATTGAGTGTCCAATCTCAATGTTTGTCCTCTACTCTAAGTCACATGGATGGTTGTGTGAAACACTGCATTTTACATTTGAAACAGTTCCAATACAATCTAGAAAGTCGGGGGGGAGGGGGCAGAATGTTACCATTTCGGACTTACGGTAGCAACACTGTGCTCAAAACAGAGGGGATAAATTCAAAATGGTCTAAATTTCCAATGTCTTGCCTACCTTTAGTTGGTTCCAACCTTTGATGCAAAAAAAGAATTTCTTTTGCTCTTGGTGATATGATGTCCCTCACCACAGAAGTTTAAACTCTTGGCAAGCAGCAAGTAACACTGCCATAAACTATTAACTGTTGCTTCTTTAGAAAACCTTACCCAACTTTCTAGCTGGTTCTCTGATAAGACTAGCAGTCACAGCTCTTAACTCAGCTATCTACCCCTGTAATTCCAAACCAGTACAATTTATCCAGAGCACATCCTAGACACAAACTATCATTTTTCATTCAGGAATATTATTAACGGTCTAAGGTTTATCTAAGTATGAACACTCTACTTGCATCAGGAAAAACCCAGTTCCTGAATGCACATTTGACAGAATGATGAACTTCTGAGATCAGAAGACAAGAGAGACCCCCGTAAATAAGCCTGCAAAATCCTAGAACTATAGGCACCCTTACCCTGCTGGCCTCTACGCTAAGTCCTTCAAAGGAGCCATTTCTTCCATCCCAACACTAAGGAAAACAATGTTAGCATAATATCCTCTATGCCAAAAAATAAGCTATTGGGAAACTACAGTTACAGACAGTAGGTGGATGTGGAAAGCAAAGCTCACCGATGGCAGGACAGAAAGAGATGTCACACCAAGCATGCCTATGATAGAAAGGACATGGGACTCCCATTAATAAGACCCAGACCCAGCATGATAAATGCAGTTGTGACAGATGGACCAGCACACAGAAAGGGTGCCAAGCAATATCAGCTTTTCCTAAAGCAGAGACAATTTCCCATTTACACACCCATGCACACGCTTACCCCAAATCAGCTGCCTTGCTTCCTCTGCCTGCTATGGATGCAAGCCCTGTGACACAGCACCAGTGCACTGGTGGTTCATGTGCTGGGGAGCCCAGCCTTGTCAAGGCAAAGGGGCTGTGCCTCACTGGGCCCTCATTCTACTCCACTGTGCTTCCTGGTCGGCCTTCCAGAGAGTCTTCCAGTGAGACTGATGGATTTGGGACCACCCACCTGCCGCTGCACAGAGCCCAGGCATTAACTCCTGCCTGCCTGAACCACAGCTAGGACTGTACAAAATGTAGTGGAGCTCTTGGTAAGACAACCTGGCTCTTTCAGAAGCAGCCCCAGCCCTATCTCAGTCTTAAAACAGGAACACAAGCCACTTCTACCAAAACGGCTTCTCTTCTCTGCAGCTTGCTAGTTCAATACCAGTAAAATCTTTCCAGAATGCTGAGAAAGCTGTAATACCTTATTTAGTTTAATGGTACCCTATTCAGTAAACACAACAGCATCTTGTTAAATCTGTTTAAGGCACCACAGAATTCTGTTTTTACCCAAATGGATTGGCAATATTTCCACACTGCTGTAAACCACACATGAATTTCTGTTCTTGTTAAGCAAACCCACAGTTGTGACTGTTGTTCTTTTTATTCAAAACTCACATCAGTTTGGCAAATGTTGATTTCCCCTCTATTTTCTGAATGCCCAGGAGATGCCCGAGCTAACTGAACTACCCTTTCCCCACTTTATTTTTGACTTCAGGCTGTATGCCCTCATCCAACATACAGATTTTCTTCCTCTGTATGCTGTCTCTTCTGCAACAGACTTTTAAAAAGGTTTTGGAAAGCTTCCTCTTTTCCTTTCTTGGCTTTTAATTGGCTTAAAAGGAGTAACACTGAAGTGATCACATTTTGTTATTGGTATTTGCTATATATGCTGGTTGTTAAAAAGAGATGTATTTGTGTGCCATCGTCCCTTGCAGCAAAGAAAGGCATTCGTCCACAATAGGATTGTCTTGATTAAGTCCTACACGCTCAATGATTGTTCCATGAATCAATTTACTTCTTAGGAAAACTTCATGGACAAGAGCCAAAAGGAATATTTGTGGCTGGGGGACAAATTGGACTGGGGACAAATATAAGCAATAAAAGGGAAGATCCTTATCTTTGGTAAATGTAGGATAAAACAAAGCAGCACTCCAGTTTAATAGTTTCTAAATGGTTTTGGAATAGCACATTTTTAATTTTATTAAATTTATTAAATTAGATTTCATTTGATTTTAATTTATCTTTACATTTAAGTCCTATGTGTTTATACCATTGTTGTTAATGAGCTATTAAAATGCAATATGCATAACTCTTCTGTGACTAGCTGTTCTAGTCCTTCTGTCAATATACTTATTGACTCCTTTACATAAAGTAAAAGTCTGAAATCCTGTTTAGTGCGGAAAAAGATGTTATGAAATTGCTTTGTTAGGAAGTAGATTCCAGTAGAGATGAATTTTTGTACTCATTCAGAAAACAGTTTAGACCTCATCAAAATTAGTTTAAAAACAGGGACTTGATAATGTAATGTCGATAAATCAGGCATAAAGAACTTCACTCCAAAAAGATTCTTATTCTAGGCTGGAATTTTTTTATGTGATTATTTGTTCATGTTTTGAGCTTCAATATTCTTAAGTTTTATGAATTAAAAATCCTAGAGAAACTTGTATCTTCCTCACGTTATTTTTATTATGGGAAAATTTCATTGGAAATAAGTACGGTATCCAAGTCATATTTTTATTTTGGTTTCTATTTCCTTAACAATTTTGAGATATACTCTACATCAACCTCTCTAAATAAGCTTTGTAATTTACATCTGAGTTTTATATATCTTATTCTTTGGCCTCATTTGATACCCAGAACTAAAGGTCCATAATATTCAAATTCACTGTAAAAGAACAAACCTATATATGATTATAGGTTGAAACTTCCTGACAGAAACTTCCTGACAGTTAGGACAATCAACCAATGGAACAGCTTGCCTCCAGAAAATGTGGGTACTCCATCACTGGAGATTTTTAAGAACAGACTAGACAATCACCTGTCTGAGATGGTATAGGTCAGACATGTCAAACACAAGGCCCGGGGGCCGGATCCGGCCCACGAAGTGGTTTTATGCGGCCCGCGAAGCCATCCTGGAAACAGTGAGGGAACGGCCCCCACTGCCTTGGCCCTGGCCCAGAGACCCTCCTTCCTCCAGAGACCCCCAGATCTGTCCCACTCCTGCCCAGGCCCCCATAGGCACCCTTGATGCCAACAATGTAGAGCTGGCCATGCCCATCCAGTAGGCCATACGCACTCTAGCCACACCAACCCAGTAGGCCACGCCCACCCCGGCCACACCCACCCGGCCCCCTAAGGGCAACCGCAATGCTGATGCGGCCCTCAATGAAATTGAGTTTGACACCCCTGGTATAGGTTCTCCTGCTTGAGCAGGGAGCTGGACTAGAAGACCTCCAAGGTCCCTTCCAGCTCTATTCTATTCTGGATTATGCAAAGTAACATCCATTGATTTTATAGAGGGTTACTGTCAGATACAGAGGATGGAAACCTAAAAACATTTCAGTAAAGTTGTTAAAAATTATCTCTCCTCCTATGTGCCTTATGCAATCTTCACATGCTGGACATTCAGGAACTGCTGTCTTCCATCTTGTATGTCATCAGATATGTTTACATACAGATGGCCTGTTCCTGCTTTAGATCTCACTGGTTTTTTTCTAGACCTCATTGCAAACTCAGGTTCAATACTTTCATACATTTTTAGTCTTTTACTTTTACTCATTCCACACAGCAAATACAGCTTAATCTGGGGTTTTAAAATAATTTAATTTAATTTAATTTAATTTATTAATATTTCTATACCGCCCTTCTCCCGGAGGACTCAGGGCGGTGTACAGGGCAAGAATAAAACACAGAAATTTACAAAAACTAAAAGATAATTAAATGCATGCCCGATTAAAATACAATTGATACATAGTAAAAACCCCAATAAAAATGATAAAAAACCCCACCAATCCCCCCTCAGGCCAGGCCGGCTTGCTCGAACAAGTATGTTTTCAGATCGCGGCGAAAGGAGCGCAGATCGGGCGCCGTCCGGAGCTAAAAGACCTACTACCATCATCTCTTCATAATTTATGTTTTACAGTATGTCTAATAAATCAGGAAACCCCTTGCTTCATTTGCTCACAGTGAAAGATGACAACAAATGCTTAGATGGCATTCACTCCTAAAATCAATGCTTCCTTAATACATCTTGGCTAATACATCCCAGCTGCATCTTCAAAAACCAGATTCCTTGTCAGGATTAATTTTGTCATGGTAGCTACCCACAAGGCAGAAGACAGCCGTAGTTACTGCAAGCCAACAACAGGAACCATCTATCAATTTGAATGATCAGTGAACTTGGGGACATCCGGCATTTCGGCTGCCAGACAGAGCCCCCTATGACATGATAAATCTGCTGAAAAACAATTCCTCAGAAGAGCTCCAATGTGGAGAAGCTGATTTAAACACACTCCATGATGATGACCTTCTACTGAAACACACCTGTTCCTGCCTGCAAGTTGTAAGGCTCAAGATTCATCTGTGTCCACCTCCTGAACTGAAATAATTCAGTAGAAGGAGCAGCCATCACAGCAAACCTAGACAGGGCATCCTTAAGCAAAGCATTTCTTGCAGCCTTCAAAGATCATCTGGAATCTCTTCCTATTTGCCAAGAGTTTCCTATAGCAGTTAATGTCTAAGATTGGACTCATCTCAGATTCATTTCTGATTTGTTACTTGCCCATCAGGTGGCAGCTATCATTTCTTCCTGGCATGTATTGCTCCTTTGTGAATCCTTATATGATTCACCAGGGGTACCATAATTCTGCATTGTACTGCTTTTCAGGATATGAACAATTTTAGACATTGCCATATAGGGAAGCACTTAGGAAAAACGTTCACCCTGTGCTGATAAAGTGCCACATGGGGAAGGTAAGAGAACAAAAATATGAAGAAGGAAAACTGCCTTTAGTATATATATTAACAGGTTGGAAAGAAAAGATTACTCGGAAGACTTGTTGAAGATTTTGCTACTGCCAGCATATCTAATGGGTCTTAAATGATTAGAGCTAAGGAGGAGAATTGCACAAGGCAAAGGCAAAGGCAAAATAAGAGAAGTGTACACCTACAATCAAGGCTGCTTAGCTATTATGTTCAGATAGTGGCCTATGAGATGCAGCTATTACTTTCCTTCAAAATATTTCCTCTACCTGAGACTCTGAGAGGCAGTTTGGTTAGTAGTTAAAGCACCAAGCTAGAAATTGGGAGTCTGAGTTCTAGTCTTGCCTTAAGCACAAAGCCAAGTGGGTGACCTTGAGCCAATCACTCTGTTCAGCCCTAGGAAGGAGGCCATGGCAAATCATTCCTGAAAAACCTTGCCAAGGAAACTGCAGGGACTTGTCCAGGCAGTCACCAGGAGACAACACTGACAAAGGCATAAATGAATAAAATAAAATACATTTTTAAAGTTTAGATTCAAGCAAGTTGATTCGCATGCTTGACCACTCACAAAAATATAACCAAATCTTAACCATAATTAACTGTTCCCTATTTATATCTGCCTCCCTTTCCACTGTTTTCTCTAAATCAAATTATAGATTGTGCATTTCACCCAGATTCTTTTCTTGTATTCTGTAAAGCAGCATGCATGTTCATAGCATTCTTACCAATAGATAGTAATATACTGTGTATATGCACTATCCACTCTCCTGACCAACATACTTAGGCATAAACAAGATGAGAGGAGGTGTTACCACGCAGATGAGAGGGAAGAACAGTTCTACAAGACATATTAAGTTTTAAAAACCCAGGCAGTAGCAGTGATTGAAGTTTAGAAAGCAATGGGGAAGATAAATTCCAGATTTACTCAGCTTCCTGTGTACGTGCATGAGGCATATAAGCGCAGTAGGCAACCTAATTATAAAATCATTTGGTGCTTGAAGAAGCAGCAGGGCTTTTGACCACATTTTTTCTCTCTCCTTCTCTTTACCTGGGTTCCCTCAAAAAAATGAACTGCTTTTTGACAGGATTTCACAATATTTACGGTAAATATTCTCATCTCACAACTGCAGATAAAGGCAGTGTGACAGGACAAAAAAAAAACATTTTTGTATATTACATCACCTATACCTGTATCCACTGCAAGAACCAAAGCTTGTAACTTCCTTAAATCTGAGTTATCTTCTTTGCAAAAATCTGAGAAGATGTAAAAACTGCAGGCCACAAGCCGACACACTTGCTTTGTCAATGGTTTGACTTCAAAACACACCCTAGGTGGAGGTTCTACATCCAGATATTATCTTATCAAACTGATTAATTACAGTGGGATTCACAAATTTACAATGTTTGAGGAGCAGAGCACATAACACAATGTCTTTCTAGAAGAGAGCGGGACAATCTTTAGCTTCTGCCAGTACATTTGTTCGCAAGCCAATTATTTATTCATTAACAATTCTCACACAATTGTCCCTGATGCAACTGGCATCAGAAAGAGGAAAGAGGAGGAAGGATAATTTATTAGAGAGTGGAGGAGGGTGTTATGTACACTAAACACTATGATACATATCAAAATCTAGCACATCATAAGAAAACATTTTCCTCTTGGCTTTCAGTGTTGATAAATGGCTGACAGATTCCATCCAAAGAAACCCCATCACTGGAAAGGGAAATTTAGGTTCCTCTCCCTGTTGTTTCAGTTGTCATTCAACTCCCAGACCAGGGGTCAGCAACCTGAAACAGTGAAAGAGCCACTCAGAACCGGTTCCCTCACAAAAGGAAAAACTGGGAGCCGCAAAAAATGTGTGTGCATGCGCGTACATCCGCGCATGAGCAGAACCGGGTTTGACTGAAGAGTGGAGCCAAGGCGAGATATGCACCTACCCTGCATATTTGAATTGATTGGTTGAACTTTTTTAGTCCCACTTTTTTTTTGGACTGCACATGGCAGAGGACTGGGAGCCGCGGGAAACGGCTGAAAGAGCCACATGCGGCTCTGGAGCCGCAGGTTGCAGACCTCTGTCCCAGACCATCACAAGACCTCAGCTATTCATTTATCTGTTACTGACAGAGATTAGATGAGAGCGTTGAAGAGAGAGAAAGAGGAGCAGGTCCTGCAACAGAATATTCCAGCCACTGAGAAGTTAACGCTGCACTTGGAGGCAAGAACACTGTCCTCTATGTTATATGGGGTGCTCAGATGGATTCATTGCAATGCATGTAGGCATCCCGCCCCAAATTCTCCCCAAAATCACATTGCCACAAGCCTATGGCACATTTGCCTGGTGGGCCAGGGAAAATACGGATTTGTAGAAGCAACTATTCTTGGGAGCGGAAGTGGGGCAGGGATGGAACTACAGGAAGTCCTCAACTTATGGCTACAATTGGGACTCAAATTTCAGCTATAAATCTGTGTGGTCATAAGTCAAATCACTACATGACCAGACCTGATTTTACAACCATTTTTTCTCATAGTCGTTAAGCAAATCCAGCTTTCCCATTGGACACTTTTTGCCCTTTTTTTTACAGGAAGCCGGCAAAACAGGTTGCAAATCATAAACTACAGGATGTTGCAACCTGTCATAAATCTGAGCCAGCTGTCAAGCACCTGAATTGTGATCACCTGACTACAAGCGTGGTGGATAGTTGTAAGTGCAAGCACAGATCATAAAGCCCTTTTTTCAATGAATGGTCATACGTTGAGGACTATCTGTATTAAAGTACAAGGGAAACATCTTTCCTTTTATGAGTGTTTGCCCCCAGCACCTATAACACTCAGAGGAGCTGTGAGGAGTAAAAAGTTTTCTGTACAGGTAATCCTCGATTTATGAACACAAATTGAGCCTAAAATTGCTAAGCAAGACTGTTATTAAGCAAATTTAGCCCCATTTTATGACCTTGCTTGCCACGGTTGTTAAGAGAATCACTGCACTTCTTAAGTTAGTGACACAGTTGTTAAGTGAATCTGGCTTCCCCATTGACTTTGCTTGTCAGAAGGCCGCAAAAGGTGATCACATGATCCTGGGGACACTGCGACTGTCATAAATATGAATCTGTTGCCAAGCGTCTGAATTTTGATCATATGACTATGGGAATGCGGTAATGGTCATAAGAGTGAAAAATGGTCATAACTCTTTTTAATGCTGTAATTTTGAATGGTCACTAAACCAACTGTTGTAAGTTGAAGAGTACCTGTACTCCACTCCTTGTGACTAAGAGTTGGCAAAATCAGATATGTCTACTATGAAATGATTCATAGTATTGTCAATGATCACTGCAAGTAAGCGGGTGGTTTTGGTGGGGTTTTTTTTTGCACAGCTGTGGATCCCTATTGGCAAGTGAGTCCACTCAGCCAAGGAGAGGTGATTCCCAAGATACAGATGTCAGAGTGAGTGCTAATTAGAAATCCCTTTGTCTCTACCTTGCATTAGAATCTTTCGTAATATTGTTACCTGCCTATATTTGCATAATAAAGTAAGAAGAAACAAAATTAATGCTAATGGCAACTCAAGACTAGCAGCCTGTACAATCTTAGACCACACTTTGATTCTAATTATGTCGAGTTCTAGAGTGTTTGGGCAGAGCACATGCATGGTAGAATATAAATTCAAAGAGAAATAGCAATCAAGATGTGCCATGCTGGGTGAACACAAGCAGTAAAGAGAGAATCTAAGCTTTGGTGAGAAAAACCCAGCACTGTGCATACAGGCAGGAAAAACCCTTCTGCATTGCTAACAGATAGCAAGGTGAAAAATATATGTGGCTACTGAGAAATGACTTGGTACAATAAGTCAATGTCCTGGTCATTTCACCTGCAAGCTTAGGCTTGCTATAGCTGGCACAATGCAGTGGAGAAGAAGCTCTTTATTTAGACCAAGAAACTCCTCTGCCAATTTAACATTTCAATTTATGGCAAAGCAATTTTTGTATATATAAATAAAAAAAAGTTTCACTGTTTAAAACTACACAATTTTCCAAAAAAGCCTGGTTGCTTATTTATCTATAGACTGAATTCTGCGATTCACAATAGTTCACAAAAGATAAATGCTTTTAAAAGCACAATTGTGTTAAAAATCAGATAATCAAGCCAATTAATTAATTTTAAAAAAACAGAAAATACCGTATAATAACCACAGGCCCCCATCATATTAAAATTCACAAAGAGCTGCAGAAAAGCTGTTTTAATAGCTTTGCAAAAGGATGCAGAGGTCAGTGCTAATGGGTGTAGGGGGATGTGAGCTGTTCAGAGTGAATTGCTCAGAAGCCACGTTCAGGATGGGAAGGAAACCACAAAGTCAAGGCTGTAGAATACTGATAGCTTTGCAGTAAGAGCAAAGGGGTTAGCCCATGGCTACAAAGCAGTGGCTTCTTTGAGGTTGCCTTGTGTCAGAACTCACCATTATGTAGGGCTCCAAACTGGGAAGGCACCTCTTTCCAGGTTCACTCTCTTAAGTTGAGCATACTACGCCAGGGGTGTCAAACTCAATTTCATTGAGGGCCACATCAGCATTGTGGTTGCCCTCGGGGGGCCGGGTGGGTATGGCCAGGGTGGGCGTGGCCTACTGGGTGGGCGCATCTGGAGTGTGTATGGCCTACTGGGTGGGCATGGCCAGCTCTACATCATTGGCATCAAGGGTGCCTATGGGGGCCTGGGCAGGAGTGGGACAGATCTGGGAGTCTCTGGCAGAAGGAGGGTCTCTGGACCAGGGCCAAGGCAGTGGGGACAGTTCCCTCACTGTTTCCAGGATGGCTTCGAGGGCCACATGAAACCACTTCGCGGGCCGGATCTGGCCCCCGGGCCTTGTGTTTGACATGTCTGTACTACGCAATTCCTCGGACAGAATCAGTGATGACCTCGCTGACAGTCCATTAAAGCTAGACACAACAGAACAGTAAACCAAGGCATTGTTCCATCCATCCATCCATCTCAATAATGTTTACACGGAGAGAAAACAAAAGAGAAATTGGCATAAAGTGCTAGACTTAAGGAGAGTTGTAATGGGTCTCAGAGAGTTTCTAACTCCACACAACAGAAAAATATTAAAACCCTTTTTTCTGTACCTTCCTGAAAAATTTAAAGAATCCAACAATAACTCACGTGCACAAAGAAAGAAAAATGGAAAATGTTGGGGAATGTCAAACGGCAATCTTATGGGTTTCTTTTGGAATGAGGAAATGCTTTTAAGACAAGGTTTACATTCTCAAAATTAGTGGATAATTTTCTAATCACTTGAGCAGAGCTTCTGCCCTAAAACATAGCCTAGGAATAAATTACAGGGTTCATGTGCATTTTCACTGTTACATACAATGTAATGTTAGAACTTGTCTTTAACATTACAATTACATAGTTTTCCTTAAATACCTGCATTAGACTGTTCCAATAAAGATTGGGGAAAAAGCAAGAGTCAATTGTTATAAATGAACTAAAGCTGTGATCTTAATTCAGCTATTGAAAACACATTTATAGGCTCAGCTTGTGCAGTAAAACACCTTGCTTCTTAATTTTACAATGCACACAACCTCATCAAGTCACCATTTTGAGGCCCTTGAAAAAAAGAGATCCATCAAACCTAAAATCAGCCCATTCTCAATTATAAGAACCAGCAGCATCTTTTCTCCCAGCCTTATGGGGATTTTCCTCAGACCTTGCTAGAACTGAGCTTCTACAGGTCAAAGAAAGTCTTCTGCTAAGTCCCAGCTCACTCCAATGAACATGAATAGTCAGGTGCTGCAGAAAAAAATCATGCTATTCAACAAATGGTCTGCTAATAACTTGATCAGCATCTTTTTAATTCACTGAAAACTAAGTTTTTCCCCAATCTGAATCATTAGATACATCTGTTCTTCTAAACTGCTGGCATATATGTGCAGTAGTGTTGGTTGCAAAGGACTAATTTAACTAACCCTCAGGAAATTGCTTAGTAACTTACAAGTTAGCCAATAAATTAGATGAGCTACACATTTAAAAGGCTGCATTGATAAACAGCCATTATGTTCAAAGGAGCACAATAAGTGAAGGCTTTTTTTTCCTATCGTGAACATATAATCATATTTACAGCAGACCAGGGAGTACGAGACATTTACTAGGTGAAGTGTGCAGGAAAGAAAATTTAAAAAGCAACAATCCATTGATTGATACATTGATTGTGATAGCTTTGGGATTGCTGTTTAACACATATACACAAATCCAGAAATGTTTGACCTTTGTAAGTTGCTAGAATTTTAAAATACCTAATTTTCATACTTGAGTTGCACTCAGAATTAGCCTTTTTACAGCCCTTCGAGCACAGTGACAATATCTTAAATGATCGACTGAAAATGTATTTGTTGACAAATCAAGTGTCTTCCCATGTTTTCCCTCTGTGCCAACAAAACAATGACTATTGCACTTGCTCATTTACAACGTGTCCCTCAACTACCAGTTCATCTGGATGCATTGTGTGCTTAGTGAAAATTACATCACTCAATGTGCATCTAAAGAGAAACCTGCCCCAAATTTGGTTTCACCAAATCCACATGCTCTCCCTCCCACAACCTCCTTAGTGCCCAAAGGCCAAGGTGGAACAGGCAGGAGAGCTGTTGTATCCAAGACATGCTGTGGCATGCAACTCTACAGCTGCCAACTGAAAGTCTCCTTTTTGAAGTATAGAAACTCCTAGTTCCTCCTACAGAAAAAGAAGAAATGAGGTGCTTTCATTCTCACAAGAGCCCCTCAAATCTTTAAAGCCCAGCAATGTTCACAAGAACAAGGGTATGCTACTACTATTTTTTTATATAGACCTCCCACCCAATGCTGCCCTATATACCTTTGTAGAACTGCCAGTGCTACCTCCAACTTCAGACATCTAACTCATGAGCAGGAACCCATGGTGTATTTCTATTCTACTGGAGCTAAGAATTGGCAGAAGTCTTGACCACAGAAACGTACCAGGTCACTTTGGGGGGAAAAAAAGATCCCTTAGCCTCCTAAATTGAACAGATAGACCAAGTTTCCATATTATATTCAGTCAAACTGACACTAGGACAAGGTCCCTCAATGATTTGGCTCAGCCACCCAAATGAGCTGGGAACACCCCACCATATATGCTCACCACTCTCCATCCTGAGAACCATACTGCCAGCAGCAGAGACAGTCTATAGAACACGACTGGTGTTCAATCCAAGGAGGGTCAGCCCGGCAACTCGACTGGGTTGATACCTGCAACTGACTAGCTGCCTGTCTTTTGCTTCCTGGAATGAGTCAAATCTTGTTCTAGCTAGTGGGTGGCTCTTGCTTAGGACGGAATAGCGTCATTGCCTTTCTGCCTGCAACGGAGATAACCAGTAACGCCCTGTTCCTGTGCTGATCCCTCAAGCTTCAGAGAACCATTAACCCCTCATGCTCTGGCGGTCAGACAGAAACTTTAGCCTGCTAGATGGAAGTGTAAAAGATCGCACTAAAGGAGGTTCTCAGGAGCATATACATCCTATATGCAAACAAATCTGGTTGCAAAAGTCTGAGGTCTCTCAGGTTCAATTTTTATGCGTGTAAACAATAAACTAAGAGCCAATGGTGTATAGGGGTTGGAGTGTTGGAATTAGGAATGAAAGAAGCCAGGTTCAAACTATGGTCAACTTTGAAGCTCAGTGAGTGACTCTGGAACAATCAGTATGTCTGAAGGTTATTTTCAAAACAACCCTGTGAAATTATTAAAATGGTCTACCTTCCCTTAAGGAGAGAGAGAAAGGGAGGGAGGGAAGGAGGAAGAGAGATGTTACATCATTCCACTGTGCATGAGGAATTACATGACTTTTACCATCTTAAAGCAGTTGCTTAGTCAGCTATAGAATGGTGTATTTTTCAAAAATGAGTTCATGCCTACCATAGAACATTTGCTAAAACAAATGCAGCTGGATGTTCTAAAGGAATTATTGAATTGCTGGGAGTAATTGGCTAAAAATATCAAATCTGAGATGCAAAAGTGTGGATAGCCACTAGAGGGCAGCAGCAGAGAGAGTCATCTGCATCTGTATACTTAATATCTTTCTGGCTATCTAGATTTCTGCAATCCAGATCTGGCAACCTTAAGTCTACCTTTCTGCTTTAATGAAGCAATGAAGCAATGGTTTCTCATTACTGAAGACCTTTGCAAACACATCACTTTGGAAAACAAGAAACAGTTAATCCCATGTTTCACTTTATTTTTCTCTGCCTAGTATTTCCATGAACTGAGAAAGAGCAAGACGGACAATGGTAAAGAAAGACTGCTCTCTAATGTGAGAAGTAGAAAAAAGCACCTCAGTCATCCATTCTAATGGACTGAGGGTTTTGGGTTAAGGTTTTAATTTTTAATTATTTTGGGTCTATTTAATTTTATTTTAACCTGTATATATTTTACTGTTTTAATTTGCCCTGTAAACCGCCCTGAGTCCCTCGGGAAAAGGCGGTATATAAATCGAAATAAATAAATAAATAAATAAATAAATAAATAAATAAATAAATAAATAAATAAATAAATAAACAAACAAATAAATAAATAAATAATTCAATATTCTTTTTTTTCCCTCTTTACGTCTTTCAACTTCATGCCTTTAGGTATTTGTTTCATCTCAAAATGGAAGGATGGGACTTCTGCAGGATCAAGAAGTCAAGAGGACTCAGCTTACTAGGAAGAAGCTCCTGAAATGACCAAAACCAAAATAATTGGTTTCCTATAACTTTAAAACCTCTGTAGAAAAAGAATACCAACAAGTGCACTTTTTCTTATCATGAGCTGGCACAAAGTGCAGCTAAGGGATGGCCATTTTGTTTTATTAGTAGCCATACATAGCAGATTTATAACATCTTAGGGTTTGGTTTGGTTTTTAAGGAGGACAATCCCGGCTTACATCATTCAAGGCTGAGCCAAAAGTTGAAAAGTTGGGTCTGTACTGCCCTCTTCTGATTGGAGAAAGATATTGGCTTTAACACAGAAAACCAGGGGAGGAGGCCACAGGGGGGAAAAATCACTTTTTGAACAGACTTTTACACTGGTACAATTCATCTTCCTGTCATCACTCCTATCTCAGCTTATTATATGCAGACCATAAAAGGAACCACACACATTGATGTGTCTGTAACTATTTGTACAAGGCAGTCACTCTTTCTTCCTGCCCCCAACAACAGGACTTCTAGGAAGAGATGCTCAATCTATAATTGCTCCACAACTCTTGCTAATCTAACACTTAATTTTTCTGTATGCATTGCAGCCTAGTAGCTGCATGACAAAAAATGTCCTTAAACAGGAAAATGTGTGCGTTTCAATGCTGTTCCACACCTTCCTCATATATGCATGAATTGGTTCTGTTAAACTTATCTCTTTTTTCTCTTCTTTGAATGCATTCAAGCCCTTATTAGCTGAGGCTGTAGGAAATCCACCTCTCAAAACTATGCAGCAATTTTACCACTGATCAAATTGTGTTAAGAAAATAATTGGCTGATCTTCAGCTATTCAAGTGCTGCTCCTAAGAAGAACAAGAAATGCAACAGAAGTTAATAAATAAGCTTTTAATGCAGCCAAGCGTTAAGGACATAACACAAATTTGCCTCTGGTCTTACCATTTCTGAAGCTAAGCTGATGTCTGGGGTAGATAGACGGAAAATACCCCAAATCAGTGTTATCTAAAATGCCCTTAAGCAGGAAATCCATTTGGATAATAAGTCAACTTTGAAAAATGGGGCAATCTGTTTTAATTTAACAAAGACTCCCTTCTGGTTTAAATAATGCCAAACATATGCTAGGGATCCTACTTGCAGATTTTGCCAGGCAATGCAGAACTTCCTGCCCTCGGCTGCTGATGCCACCACATCCTGTTTTCCTGATGGCAAATACCTATTGCTTTAGCATCAGAGTAAGAAACACTAACAGTGACAGAGAAAGGTCCCAACTTCAAGCCTGCAAGTCTTGCTTCTCAATCTTGAAGCTAAAATGAAGCCTACATTATAAATTCACTCTGTTCATTCATACCTGAAATGGAACCCCAGCCACGCACTGTTTGGGATTTATTTGGAGTGGAGGCCAGGTTTCCATGGACACCTCCTGGCTCCCATTCACCCCCCTTTTTTCCCCCAAAGCAGATCCTCTTCTGCTGACTTTTACAGTTGGATCTAACAGCCACCTGGAAAACAGCTGTCCCTAGCATCTGTGAGAGCAGAAAGAATCACACAGTCTGCCTCTCTTCTCTGAGAAGCGCAGGTTTTTGTTCAAGCCACTGGGTTTCATAGGATATCATCATCTCCCAATTTGACACAATACTGCATGCAGACCTACAAATTTTCACTGTGTTACTACTAGGCTGTATTGGAGATAGATATAAGACAGACAGACATTCAGAAACAGTTTGAAGATACTTGGGGTTCACAGAATATTTTTGAAGGAGACAAACTAGGTGCCTTCTGGGTAGTTTAAACTATAACTGACATTATAATTTATCTTTCATTATTATAATGAGATTCAGGGGAATTGTAGTCCCAAGCATCAGAAAAGCACCAGGTTAATTCCAGGGGAAAATTATGTGAAGAGGAAACAGCTAGGCCTCAGATTCTGTGGGTTTTGCTTCACTTGCAGATAACTTGCAGATAACCAATTTCTCTGCCAGCTAGGATGTGCATTTAACTTGGCTGCCTCTCTAAATGACTTTCTAAACAATCAAGTGTTAATTTTAGTAAAATAAAGAAAGAGTCAATCAGGTCTGAAACTTGCTGCACTAATTAAAAAAACAAATTAGTTTACTAGTAGAATAAAACAATATAATTAACTTTTAAGAATAATAATGAGGTAGTCATGGTAGAAAAGTTTTTATAAACACTTTACTCCACACTTATTCTGTCTTTCCCCCCCCTAAAATATTGATCATTCTATATTAGATGGAAATTAAAATAATGATCTTTACATTTTTGATGGCTGTTCTTCTTCATGTTTGGAGATGCTGTCAACAGCAACAGGCATGAATTTTTTGAAAATAATTTTCACTGATCAAATAATAGCCATCTACTATGTTATCCCTCTGTAAAACTGAATAAATACTGGTAGTTCTTAACAACCACCATTCAGCCCAAAATTTCAGTTGGTAAGCAAGACAGTTGTTAGGTGAGTTTTGCCCCATTTTATGACATTTCTTGCCAGTTGTTAAGTGAATCACTGCAGTTCTTAATAACATGGTTGTTAAGTGAATCCGACTTCCTGATTGACTTTGCTTATTAGAAGATTGCAAAAGGTGATCACATGACCCTGGAACACTGCAACCATCATAAATACGCGCCAGCTCCCAAGTGGACGAATTTTGATCACGTGACCATGGGGATGCTGCAACAGTTGTAACTGTGAAAAACTCTTATAAGTCATTTTTTTCACTGCTGTTGTAACTCTGAGTGGTCACTAAAAGAATAGTTGTAAGTCAAAGTGTACCTATATCATCCCTAGTGATAGTGGGGTTCTTTTTTAAAACTACTTTCTTGTTGTGTAAGAAAGTAGTTTGTGATTTTGGGGATGGCTGTGGATGAGGTAGACTGATCTACTGTTCATCTGAAAGTGAGAAGCGTTTCAGGCACAGAGAAAGATTTTCTACTATTGGAGTGTCAAGCTATCTGGTTTTCTCACAAAATCCCTAGCGCTGTTACTGTGTTCCCTGCCTTCTAATATAAAATGTTATGAGGCAGGGGTGGTGCAAACCTGAATGAAAATGTTGCATATTGGTGGAGCAGTGGGCTAATGCCTCCTTAAGTAACACCAGCTGCCTGCAATTAGTGCAGGTTCGCATCCCACCAGGCTCAAGGTTGACTCAGCCTTCCATCCTTCCGAGGTAGGTAAAATGAGGACCCAGATTGTTGGGGGCAATTAAGCTGACTTTGTAATAATGCCGCTGGGGGGGGGCGTGAAAGCCCTAATAAGCAGGCATATACATAGAATGAAGGCTACTGCTAAGCTTGTAAGCCGCCCTGAGTCTTCGGAGAAGGGCGGGATATAAATGGAATTAAAATAAAATAAAATAAATATTCGTATTTCTTGAATAATGTCATGGTCAAGGAATTAAGGAGTCCACAAAGCAGACAGCTAGATACTTTTGTATTGCAATGATTCTAGAAAACAACATCAGTAAGTGAAGATCTGTCCAATGGCAATTCTCCATGGTGGGACAAGACACATTATAGATCAGGGTCCCCAACCCCCAGTCTGCGGACCAGTAGTAGTCCATGGCCTGTTGGGAATTGGTCTGTGCAAGTGGCAGGCAAACAAGCAAAGCTTCATCTGCTCATGTGCGGGATCTAGGTTGCACGCGCGAAGCCATCTCCTCTATCTCCCTGTGGAAGACAATTTTTCTACCAAAGCCAGTCCCTGGACCCCAGGAAGCTTGGGGACCACTGTTATAGATGATGTCATAATCCAAAAGAAAATGTGAAAACATCCCCCGACCCCACCCCATACTTGTAATCTAGGCAAGGTCACCAGACGTTGACATCAGTTGATTCATTTGCTGTTTTAAATATATATTTTTATTTTATTTCAAACTGTCTGCCCCAGACTTCATTAGTGAGGATCCAAATTGCCCTAAAAAAGGGCAATATTTAAATATAATTATTTTCACACTTTATACCCCTCCATTCCAAATTGGTTGATAAAACCTGTGATTACTCAGTTGTACATCTTCTTGTTCAGGAAGGTCAAGCAAAATATCCTAGCCACAAACTTCCACTAATAACCATCCTGCTCAGCACCAAGATGATCCATTATTGGGGAAGATATAGTTAGTAATCAAACCTACTATTAGATTTAATAAACTTAATTATTTCCAAAGTTACTTGGTTTCTGTCTCCTTGCACAAAGATTCTTTTATGATCGAAAGCACAAATTATTTCTATCCCACTGTAATCGAACCCGAAGTCAGCTTTCCTTCCACCTAATCACTGAAAGTTAGACTGGTTTCTGAACCAAGAAATCAATGAAACAGTTCAGCAGGCAACTGAATTAACTTTGAGTGCCCAAGCTCCAAGCAAAAAGGTTACCTTTAAAACGAACATCATTACATGAACATTAGCGCAATGATTCTTGTAAAAGAAAAGCTACAATAAACAAACCGAAGCTAAAACAGAGCGTTCAGACTTGATGGTAAACAGAGGGATCCCAACGAACAACTCTATCTGTGACAGAGGAGTGGTCTCTGCATCCACCCTTTCTTCTGCTTCCCTCTTATCATAAATGTCCGCAAAATATTCTACAGCAGAAAAAGTTAAAAACACCTACCTGACTTGGCGGCCACCAAGATGGAAGGGCAGAGGAAGGCTTGGAAACTGGAAGTACAGAGCTCGCTGACTGTGCCCATAGTGGCAGCATAAGATTATCTCCCCCACCACCACCACCCGCCACCAAGATTGGGTGGGAAAAGCTGCCCTTGGACGGCCAGCAACAACCTAGCAAGTCAGAGTTAGCAAAAAAACCGAAGTAGAGAGCACAGGTTAGAACTTAGGGAAGTCCAGCTTCATAGCATCAAACGTTCAGCTGCACCTGCCACACCAACAGGGCCCAGGAAGAGAGAGAAACACAGAGCAAGGAATCCCCAGTCTGGCTGGAGAAGAAGGAACAGCAGAGGCTCCCACGCACTGAGCCTAGCCAATCCCATCTCCCTGTCAGAAAACTATTCCCCGTACTGCAGTGTGCAACTGACAACACACACAAAACCACTTGGAGGGCAGTTCAGTTTTGGATTTTATTTATTTTTTCCAGATGCCCCTTCTGCTGGCTCCACCTCAGCCACTCCCTCGAACTGGTCTGGGGAGGTTTGGGCAAAGAGTATTTTTAGGTTGGTTTTATCCAGCTTCATCATTTGAGTTTTAAGCATCTAGCAAGCTGAGCTGTTGCATAGCAACTGTCACTGCGTAAAGAAAAGGTGAATGAAAATATAGTGTACATGGACACCAAAGATTGGCAAATACATATGTGTAGGTGTAAAGTGCAACATAGCAACTGGGTAGGAGTTGTAAAGCAAGGAAACCGGCAGAATTTTTGCCTCTATCCCTGCAATACTATAAAGAAAAGACTCAGGAATAATTCCGTGCGGTTATTTCTGATAGTTCAAATCTTTGTCAGGAAGCAAAATCCTTTTCCAAACAAGTTGGCTAAATATTATTCTAATTGTACAAGTTTCAGAATATATAAACTGCAGTTACATACTATACTGAAGACCAAACAACTATGGATGTTTTTTCACTTCTTTTCTGAAAAGATCATTAATCTTCATGAAGAGAGCAATGCCAGCTAAGAAACTGGACAAACTGGCTAGTACTTCCTTTGACACAGCTTTTATTTGGCTGAGAAGCATAGCAGGCCTGATGGTTACATTTGTCCCTAGCTTCAGCTTCTTCTATATGCCAATGACTGCTCTTAAAAAGATAGGTTCCTATAAACAAGAAACCAACTTCTGGCAAAATGAGTCATGCAAAATATGTAAAATAGACATAAACCCATGTACTGAGCATCAGCAGGAGAATGATTGAGGTCCTGTACAGAACCAACCTACATCCTATAGATGCTGTGGGTTTGGCCATATGGGATGGTGGTCATTTTAGCCATCATCTTCACTATACAACATGACTCGGGTCTGCCTGAAAATATAGGGCAGTCTTGCTTTTCTTCCATAATTTTATCTCTGAAAGACTAAGTGGTGAATGGGACTGGACTGGAAGTGTTGGGGAAAAGGCCTGGAGTGAGCTAGAGCTACTTACTCCTTTTCAGGTGAGAAATGGAGAGGTGTTTTGCTGACGTTAAGGCTGGCATAGGTGGCAGTCAGGTCAGCGGACTAGGGTTCGAATGGTGAATGCTCGCAGAAATGCACTGGAACCAACTGGCAATTTTGCTGGTGTGATTATTTGATACCTGAATCAAATAATCACTATTATTATCTGAGGTATGACGAAGCCTTTTGATGTATTGGAATTGGGAAGAGGCCAGGTAATGATAAACAGGAAGCAAGAGACAGAGGGTAGGTCAATCTTGGGGAAGGCAGTCTGAATATTTGGTTCCAATGCCTGCCTTCCACCACCTATGTTTGGTCCTGAAATCTGCTCACTGGAGTGTTGGTGGCCCCAGTCTCCATTTGCTGATACTTAATGTAATGTTGGGCTATAATAAAGCTTATCTCATCTGTGATCTAAGCATAAATGAGAGCTGACCTGATAAGCATTACTGAAACTTAGTTGGGCATGAGGTTGGGGGGGTCCTCTCTCTGAAATATGCCCTCAGGTTTTGGATGTGGCACTAGTTGTGACTCGAGACAAGGTGGGTGTGTGGCTATTGTCATCCAAGAAATTCTGCTGGCTGCTGTTCAACAGATAGCTAATATAAAACCTTATTTGTGATATTGGGTCTTAAGGATGAGCTGGAGTTGATGGCAGCAAACCAGTCTTCCTGATGCACAGCTGCTTCCATCCTAAGCTGCTGAACTCTAAGGGTAAGTTGGCAATTGAGTTTCCCAGACTTATATATGGTTTTGAGGATTTCAATCTGTTTTCTCTAGACCAGAGGATGGCTTAGGAGTTCATGGCTGCTATAGTAATCATGGCCCTGATTCAGGTTATCAAAGGGCGTTATATATTAGATCTGTTTTTTGTCTTGGGGCAGTGGCGACATGATCCGAACTTGGGAGATATTTATCCCTCATATATGAATCACTCCTGAATAGTTTCAGAGTACTCCCAATTACTTACACATACACATACACACAAAACCTAGTTGCAAAGAGGTAGGACATATTTGATTGGTCTGCCCCAAGTCACAGATTGAACAGTTGGGATTCCAAAGAACTTGAAATAGTCCTTGAAGCTCAATTGCATGGGACAAGTAAAACCTTAGTCACTGCTTGCAATGAATGGGTGACAGTTGCCTAGGACTGAATCACACCTGTGCAGATTTTTTTGTACACCTCTCAGATAAACCCCTGGTTTTCAAAGGAGCTCCAGAAGATGAAATGACACAAAGATGCCTAGAGCTTTGCTGGAGGATGGCAAAGAGCAAATCTGACCAAACACCAGGTAAGAGCCTTTATTAAGAATTACCTTGTGGTGTTAAGAATGGCAAAACACTCATGTATCTCCTCCACCATTGTGTCCACAAATAGACAATCACCGTATTTTGGATGACTTGGTCCCTACTGCACAAGGAGAAGCTGGGAACCACTGCAAAGTCATTATGAGGACTATTCTAGGCATTTGTTAGATTAAGTCATTTGGATTTGCTTGTAACTGGATACTGTCTGTACAAGCAAAATGGAAATGTCAAAGACAAGGTCTTGTTTGGTTATGTGGAGAGACTTTGAATGCGTCAGTCCAGAGGCAATCCACAATCCTTGGGGCTCTGAATTCCATCACCTTTGTTTCTGAACCATATTCTTTCTGGCTGGTCAAGGCCTCACAGATGATAAAGTAGTTTTAGATCATGATGCAGCAAATGCTTTTTTACAGGAAGGACCATTCTGCCTGCTTTAAAGGAGATGGTGGTTCATCTTTTCCTTAAAAAGCCACACTGAATTCAACAGTACTGGACAATTATTATTCAGGACTCAGCTTTATGGAATCCTTGGTGCTTTCTGACCTTGGTTATTTTTTGTAGACATTTCATTACCAAATTAAGTAACATCATCAGTGCTAGAAGGGACTTGACTTTGTTCTGAGCAAATGTTGAGTAATGAAATGTCTGCAAGAAAGTAATCAAGCTCAGAGAGCACCAAGAACCCCACTGTTCAACCCTGAGCTACAAATATTCTCGTCTATCAGTAGTTTCCGCTTGCAGTTTGAAAGAGCCATTGGAGGAAATAATTATTTAGAACCTTTTCAGTCAAATTTCAGGCCAGGGTTATTTCTCTGTTTTGTTCTGTTTTGAGGCTAGGTTAGACTCAGACAGGGGTGGTTTATTTGTCTTGGTCTCTTGAACTTTTGGTGATCTTCCATACCACCAATCATAGTATTCTTCTGGATAAGCTCAGGGAATTGGGATGGAGGGTATTGTTTTACAATGGTTTTCTTCTTTGGGACGCGGTGGCTCAGTGGGTTAGGACACTGAGCTTGTCGATCTGAAGGTCGGCAGTTTGGTGGGTCGAATCCCGAGTGCCGTGTAACAGAGTGAGCGCCTGTTACTCGTCCCAGCTTCTGCCAACCTAGCAGTTCAAAAGCATGTAAAAATGCAAGTAGAAAAATAGGGACCACTACGGTGGGAAGGTAACAGCGTTCCATGCGCCTTTGGCGTCTAGTCATGCCAGCCACATGACCACGGAGATGGCCTCGGATAAGCGCTGGCTCTTCGGCTTTGAAACGGAGATGAGCACCAGCCCCTAGAATTGGAAACGACTAGCACGCATGTGCGGGGGAACCTTTACCTTTACCTTTAGCTGGTCAGGGATGGAGTAATCTAGCTGGAAGCCTTTCTTTTGCAGGATGCTCAATTCACTCCTCCTTTCTATTTAACATCCACATAATGCTACTGGGTTAGGTCATTTATTAGCATGAGATTAACTACTGTATCATTAGTATGGTGATGATATTCAGCTATACATATCAGCCTGAAGTTGTCCAAGTGATTTCACTGAAGTACTTTCCCAATGCCTGGAGGCTATGAGGGTCTGGATATAGAAGAACAGGCTTTTATTCAACCCTAATAAAACTGCATGAGTGAGGGCTATGTGGAGACTTTGCATTGATAACTCTGGAGAAAGCAGCACTCCAGAGTTGGTTCACAATTTTGAGGTTTTTTGTTTTTTTTTAATCCCATTTATATCCCGCCCTTCTCCGAAGACTCAGGGCGGCTTACAATCTAAGCATAATCAATGTGCTTTTCCTGGACTTATATTTTTTGCTCCAGTGATTTCTGCCTATCTCACCAGATTCAATACTGCTGACATATTTTGGGTCCTTTTTGTGAAAAAGTGCAATCTAACAGGACCTAGGAGGTGTGCTTTCTATGTTATGGCACTTGCCCTATGGAACAGGTCTCCATTGATTTTTACCTTCACAAAAACCTTATGAGGTAAGTGACTAGCCCAAAGTCTCATAGAGAATTTCATGTTTAAGCAGGAATTTCAACCTGGGGTTTTCTGGTTCCAGCTTAGCAGCTTAACAACAATAAAAAAATAGGAATGTAACAGATACTCCTGTAACATGCAAACTAGACTAGCCCTACCCTCAGAAGGTAGAGAAGGAATGCTTTCCAAGTTTGAATCTTCCAGATATGGTTATACAGTATGACTTCCATGATTCCTACACAACATATATGTATAGAGAACCAAGACAGAGACATATATTAAGGAAATAATTATGGGACATATGCCTGCTGGATATGCATAATGACCAATTGGACAAATCATAGACTGCATCTACATGGAGGAAAAGTGTGTAGTGGGGTGCCCTAGGACTCTGTTCTGGGCCCAGTGCTCTTCAACATCTTCATCAGCAATTTGGATCAGGGGCTAGATGGGGAACTCATCAAATTTGCAGATGACACCAAGCTGGCAGGAATAGCCAACACTCCAGAAGATAGGTTTAAGATACAGAAGGATCTTGACAGACTTGAACATTGGGTGCTATCTAACAAAATGAAATTCAGTGGTGAAAAAAGTAAGGTTCTACATTTAGGCAAGAAAAACCAAATGCACAGGTATAGTATAGGTGATACCTTGCTCAATAGTAGCAACTATGAGAGGGATCTCGGAGTCCTAGTGGACAATCACTTAAATATGAGCCAGCAGTGTGCTACAGCTGCCAAAAAAGCCAACACAGTGCTAGGCTGCATTAACAGAGGGATAGAATCAAGATCATGTGAAGTGTTAATACCACTTTACAATGCCTTGGTAAGGCCACGCTTGGAATACTACATCCAGTTTTGGTCACTTCGATGTAAAAAAGATGTTGAGACTCAAGAAAGAGTACAGAGAAGAGCAACAAAAATGATTAGACGACTGGAGGCTAAAACATACAAGGAACGATTGCTGGAATTGGGTATGTCTAGTTTAAGGAAGAGAAGGGCGAGGGGTGACATGATAGCATTGTTCCAATATCTGAGGAGCTGCCACAAAGAAGAGGGAGTCAAGTTATTTTCCAAAACACCTGAAGGCAAGACAAGAAGCAATGGATGGAAACTGACCAAAGAGAGAAGCAACCTAGAACTAAGGAGAAATTTTCTGACAATTAGAACAATCAGTGGAACAACCTGCCTCCAGAAGCTGTGAATGCTCCAACACTGGAAGTTTTTAAGAAGAGACTGGACAGCCATTTCAACTCCCAGAATTCCTAAGTCAGCCATGCTGACTGAGGAATTCTGGGAGTTGAAGTCCATGCGTCATAAAAGAGCCGAGGTTGCCTACCCCTGGTATAGGGTTTCCTGCCTGAGCAGGAGGTTGGACTAGATGACCTCCAAGGTACTTCCAACTTTATCATTATTATTAGTATTGTTTATCAATCTGAACTGTGCAGAATAATTTCCTTGCAAGATAGCTCAACAAAAAGAATTCATTACAATATTTCCAAGTCTCCAATCCACCTGGGTCTTCCTAAAAGTTTGTTAAAGAGGTTTAGAGGAAAAGGGTGGCAAATTACAGGTCCTAACATAGGTGTTTTCCACATATGGCATGACTTTACTATTCTGTGCCAGTTCTTCCTGCTTGCGACTGGAAGTAACATCTAGCTATTATACTACAGTTTCTTTACATCTGTAGAATATTTACTGTAATATTCCTACAAGCAGTTAAAAGCTAAAATGTTGTAAAAAGGAAGTCTGAGGAAATCCTTTCAGTTTTGTAATTTGATAACTATAGGATAGCTTGGGCAAGAGAGAAAGGGAGCTCACTAAAAAAAATTAAGCAAAAGACTAAGCCAAGACAGTTTTTATTTGACTGTAATCTCGTTGCTTCTCAATTTTAAAAAAAATGAAGAAAGTTGATAGTCCACACATTAATTTGGTTCAGTACACAAACCATAAGCACAGTTTAAAAAAACACAAGTGGTCTCTTTTTTTTCTTCCTGTTTGATAATCCTCAAGCAACAGTTTGTGCAATTTTTCATATTTATAACATAATCTATAGACTACTGAATAGAAATAAAATAAGTTTCGGAAGCTGGCAGAAAACCACACCACTCAATTCAATAGTAAATATATAAAATAATTTACCAGAATTTTTTTTGCTGTAGGAGGGAGATCAGGAGTAACAGAAAAGAGGAGGGAGATGAATACACAGGCAATATAAAGAATGAAAAAGTCCAGAGGGAGGTTGTGAAAGAAATGGGAGCACTCTTTCTTACACATGCACACACACATACATATAGAGCAGACATGTCAAACACAAGGCCCGGGGGCCAGATCCGGCCCGCGAAGTGGTTTCATGCGGCCCGTGAAGCCATCCTGGAAACAGTGAGGGAACGGCCCCCACTGCCTTGGCCCTGGCCCAGAGACCCTCCTTCTGCCAGAGACCCTCAGATCTGTCCCACTCCTGCCCAGGCCCCCATAGGCACCCTTGATGCGAACGATGTAGAGCTGGCCACGCCCACCCAGTAGGCCATACGCACTTTAGCCACGCCCACCCAGTAGGCCACGCCCACCCAGGCCATACCCACCCGGCCCCCTGAGGGCAACCGCAATGCTGATGGGGCCCTCAATGAAATTGAGTTTGACACCCCTGATATAGAGCCTGGCACATCATCAAACACTTCACAGAAGCTCATTGTAGAGGTTCAAATTCTCTTGAGCATTAAGTCTTTATGATACAAGCCCATCAATTGTCTTGGATCTACAGGGATTAAATACATTTTCTTAGGGATGCCCATAGATTTATTTCTAACCACTTTCCCAGCAGCTGAAATTTTCTAGCAATCTCAAGTATAGATTCAATTCCTCTTTTGAGAATGGAGTTGCAACAGCCCTGAAAAACTTTTTTTTATTACTATCACAAGATGTTTTTTTTCTTGCATCAGATCTCATGACTATAGTGGTAGAATCGCATCAGAAGCTTTATGGCAGAAGCAGCTAAGTGTTTACAATCTTCATTGTAAGTAACAATCTTCATTGTTATTTCATACAGGATGGATCTAAGTGCCCAATGGATCTTACGTTTTCTGCATGTGTACCCCCAAATCCGTTCTTAAATGCTTTTTGTAGCTGTTTTCTGATACTTTGAGATCTGGGGTGTGTGGCACATAAAAAAGGGAGTATTTGCAGTATTAGCTATTGTGGGAAGGGTTAAACTTTCTTCTTTCCACTGCCTATTCTGTTTTTGCAAATTGGTTCCGGTTTCTCTTCCTGAGTTCATGTTATCTCACCATGCTCTTGTTTGTTTATGGCTCTCATAACTCTTCCAGTCACCCTTTACAACTTCCAGTCATGTTAGAGATATCTAATATCCAGTTCAACCAGTTTGCACCAGTTCAGCAGAACCAGTAGATAATTTTTTGTTGCCCAGACCCAGAATGGACTTCCAGAAATGGCATCCACACACAGAACCTGTTGTTCATATATTTGAATCCCACCACTGCTAACATCACTTCACTGAATGCCCATTCTCAATGCTCCTTAGGCAATAAGGACTCTTTTTAAGTAGGTATGGGACCGGTTTTCATGTCCAGGACAGACATACTCCTATAAATGTTAGCATAAGGCTCCTAGGACTAGTGATTGTGTAGTTTGGTTCAGCTTTGCTATTTGTAAAATATTGTGTGACTTTAATAAATTATATAACTTGCAGGGTTATTGTGAGATACTACTGTTGCAGGATTCGATTCCCATGGTTATATGATCAAAATTCAGACACTTGGCAACTGACTGATATTTATGACAGTTGCAATGTCCCAGGTTCATGTGATCACCTTTTGCGACCTTCTTACAAGCAAGGTCAATGAGGAAGCCAGATTCACTTAATAACTGTGTTACTAACTTAACTGCAGTGATTCACTTAACTCTGGCAAGAAAGGTCGTAAAATGGAGCAACATTCACTTAACAAATGTTTCACTTAACAACAGAAATTTGGGCTCAATTGTGGTCATGTCAAGAACTACCTGGGAAGGAGGGAAGGAAGGAAGGAAGGATTTCCATGAGAACGAAGTCTTATTTTATTGGACAGTTTGTTTCCAGGTGTTTCTGCATTGCCTTCCTCAGCATTTCAAATAAACTGTGAGGAATTGAGTTTTGGCTCCAGTTTACTCTTTGTTGAACTCAGCATCTCTGTTTCCAGGTGCACAGACTCTTATCAGTCAAAAAACACAGGAATCGACCTTCTCCTTCAGCACAGGGAACTTCAAAGTTCTGTGCACCGGCCCTGGGAGAATTCTGTCCTGCTCTGCTTAGTAAAGCTGGCAGTAGAATTGAGTCCTGGAAGGAAAGTGCCTCAAGGGGGCAAAGGGTGGGATAAGTTCCATTCAGTGCTAAGCTGATAAGGAAATACTCACTACTGTAAAAGAGAAGCCCATTCGTTTTATTATCCACATGGGTCAAACAAATTCATGTATCTTTCTTTTTCAGGAGACACAGCACCACAGCCTTGAAGACCTACAGCATAGCTAGTGCTAGAACCTTCTTTATGCAGACAGGCAAAACTCAAGCATGCAATCCTATGAACTTAGGAAAACACATAGCAAACAGATATAAATGCTCCAGGAAGCTAGAAGGTGACAGCAGGAAAGTAGAAAGCAGAAATACAGGACTTTTTCCCCAGGTCAATTAAAGCAGCAGCTTGAACCAGAGTATATAGGTACAATGCAGGGAAGGAGAAGGGAGTAGAAAACTTGCCCCAAGGATAAGCCCAAACCAGAAGAAGCCTTCAATTGTCTTTAGTTTTATTAGCTTTGCAGTAGTGTTTTCCACCTTATTCCAATAAAATGTTTGCTGTGAATACAATCCGGCACTCTTAACTGACTATTCTGTTGCTCATGTGGTCAAGTGACTTCCATGGGTTGGGATCAATCCAATTTCATTGGCCACAATATACAATGTAGGCATGCCACCTCCCTGTCCTGGATCCTGTCCTTTGGGACCACAGAAAAAAAGAAAATCATGACACTTCTCCTACTTTAGGATACACCCCACCTTATTTATCTGGTTCTGAACAGGTTTAATATATATGAATAAGTTTAATATTCTTTCAACATAGGGATACAGATACTACTAGAAATATAGTGGATTGCAGGTTATGGTTGTGAGGATTAGCTGCTAAACTTAGGAACTATCTTCCCAGATATTGGAAGATGAATTTGACAGAAAAGCCATGTGTTTAATTAGCAGCATTGATTTGTGAAGGAACCTATGCTCAACAAGTGTTCAAATATTGTATCAGCTCCCTGTGAAAGTATCTAAACAAAACACTTGTACAAATCCAAAGAGAATACTGATCTAGGCTCTTGACATAACTCACCTCTTTCCTAGTACCATCCTACATCAAGAAGAAAGGGTGGTCGATATTTTCCTGCTGGCTGATGACATTTTTGAAGTGGGGTGGAGATAGGAAACAAAGTCAGGGGAATCCACCATTTCTGGTCTTTAAGGGACCTGCACATCCTGCACAACATCAGTACTACTTGCCAGCATTGTGCCAGCTGCAGAGCTGCCAATGTTATGCTGTCTCAAATAGAGTTTTCTGCAGTCTCAAATACAGTTAGAAAGCACATTAAGTCGGCTATGAAGAAGAGCCCTGTGTGAGGGAAGCCAAGATAAACAAAACCGTATTTGAAATACCAATGTGTTTTACATACATACGATTGTGCAGTTCTTTGGATTGGTTCTACTGAAAAGGCACATTGAAGTGCAAAGGTGGCACACACCTGCCCGATCTTAAAGAAGCTAAATAGAGTGGATTGGATGCAGAATGGGACAACTTGCCTCAGCCAAAGCACTGCGGCCAACTCACCATGGCCAACTTGCTGTGGGACAACTTACCACTGTCAACTCATTTTTTTATTGAAAAGTTTTACAGTACATTTTTAAATACAAAACCCCTCCCCTCTCCCCAAACCTCCCCAACTCTCCCCTCCCCTCCCCCCCCTCCCCGACTTCCCAGAGCTAAATACAGGGTATAAAAATACAAACAAACATAATCTAAAATATGCAAACAACAATAAAATATTAAATTCTATCGCACTTTAACTCTTAATAAAATAACTACAAGCTAATTATACATGATATAAATCCGCTACTTATTCAAATGCTAAATGAAACTTTTTAGTCCCATATTTATTCTGAATATAATCTATCCATCTCTTCCACTCCACAGTATATCTCTGTTGCGATTGATCTTTCAAATACGCTGAAATCTTTGCCATCTCCGCCAAGTTAGAAACTTTTAAAGTCCATTCTTCTATAGTCGGCAGTTCTTCCTTCTTCCAATATTGCGCTACTAAAAGTCTCGCTGCTGTAATTAAATTCAACATCAGCTTAGTGTCCACAACAGTAATATCTGTAATAATGCCCAGTTACCACTGTCAACTCATGACGGGACAACTCAGCAGGGGACAATTTAACAATTCAGTTTAATAATTTAACATAAATAAAAAAATATTTTAATGTTTGTCATTCACATTTCATTCAGTCTCTCCTTTGCATCCTTTCTTTAATAATTCTATTCCACCATTTCTTTTATACTAGTGTAACTCTTGTCCTGCAGCAAATTGTCCTGCAGGGAGTTGGCTGTGGTGACTTGTCCCGCAGCGAGTTGACTATGGTGAGTTGGCTGCAGTTGGTTACGGCGAATTGGTTGTGGTGAATTGGACACAGCAAGTTGGCCATGGCAAATTATCATAGACCCCCTCCCACCAGGATGCATAGCAGCGCAGCCAGCAGCTTGAGCCCAGAAAAAAGCACAGCTGTTTTGAAGTGCTGCAAATAGGGCCTACATTCACACTCCTATGTAGCCAAAAATACTTTTTGGAGACAGAATCTAAAGAACTGCACAGCCCTACATCACAGTCCCTTTGACCTTGTTTCATACATAGGATTCCTGGGTAAAAACTACTGCCCACAGGATGGTTTGGGACAGTGAGGAAAAATAAATGGCTTTGGAATACACTATGAATGAACCCACACGGAAAGAAATGGTAGAATTTTTTAATAAAATCCTCTCAGTCTCTCATAAACCAAATGAAGTTTGGGCTTTTAACAAACCCGTTTTTTCCAGTATAAAAATAATGCTTCATTAAAGCGTATATTTTAGTAATGTTCTAGTATGTTTTGTGAAGAGCTGATTGATTGCACATATATTTGACCTTGAGGCACGTTTTAATATTCTTGGACATCCATATTCTTTTGAACTACAGATAGTCCTCGAGGTATGACCGGTCATTTAATAGCCAAAGTTATGACAGACCCACCCACCCTAAAAAAAAGCTACATATGGTCTTTTTTTCAAAGTTACAACAGCTGCAGTGCCTCTACAATCATCATTCGCCCTTACAATCAACCACAGGGACACTGCAGCACTTGGACCTGCTCTTCACAAGCCCATTACCCATCGTATTTATCTCCAGACCTCATATTGGGAAAAGAGGGCAGGCCATGTGTTCTTGGGCAATGTGGCAGCGACCCAGGAGCTACTGCCATTTTGTCCCTGCCCATTTGTGAGCAGGGACAAAATGGTGGCTGCAAGATAAAATGCTCAGTTTTGCTGCCTTAACAAAGTCTGCACAGCACTGCAGAAGCTTTCTGCAGCATTCAGAAGCTTCCTCAGGGCTGTGCAGACCTTGTTAAGGCAGCAAAATGGAGAGGGTTTTTTGCTACACAGCAGTGACCTGAATGTGACCACCATTATGTGCATAGGACAAAATGGCATCTGCTTCCGGAATACTGTCATTAGCCAAACAAAGAAGCAATCCATTCCAATGCTTTGGAAGTCCTGGGAGTTCTTCAAATAGTGAGGATAAGGCCTGGTGGGGTAGGAATCAGGCCTAAGGCCTAGGGGAGACCTGAGGGAGTGGAAAAAGGCCCGTGGGGATCCAATGGGTAGGAAGCAGAAGACAGGCATCTCAAGAGATGGGAGAGGCCTTGGACAGGGCAGGTGGTCCTGAGCCTGTGCTAGGCCACCAAAGACCTTCTCAACCTGAATGACCCTGTGCTCCACTTAACAACCAGCACATTCATTTAATGATTCACTGAGGAGAACAGGGATGGGGTCATTAGGTGAGACACTTAACAATTATTGCGACATGCAACTGTAATGGGCAGGCTCCATTACAATTGTATCTCAAGGAATACCTGTATATCCCTATTGCCTGAAAATTGATGACTGGAATGATTCTCTGTTTTTAGTGCTAAAAAGCCAGACCTTCATCATTAGAAATCTATAGATTTATGACTGCATTTACTCAAAGATGGAAGACCCACTTTTTAATTATTTATCTATATTTGTTATAGCCACCTAACTCTAGGCAGCATACAAAACCAAAAAAAATCCATAAAACAAATAAAACATAAACCACACCAAGAGTTTGGACTAAAACAATCATAAAAGCAAAACAAATCAAACAAAAGAGGGGTCCCCAAATACAAAACATCAACCCCAGACCTGGGACCAAAGCCAGGTTTTCAGAGCTTTCCAGAATCCCAGGAGAGAGGGCACCATTTTTATCTCTGGGGAGATGCTGTGATAGTTCCACAATGTTTAATAGACAGGATCTGGAGTGCACCCACTCTCCCAGAACACACTGGCATGGGCAGAAATGATTGGAGATCAGCAGTCCCTCAGATATTCAGAACCTATGTCATATAGTTCTTTATTAGAGTATATTTATTTTATTACCAGCATCTAGACTTGCACTTGGAAGCTGACTGGTAATCAGTGCAGCTCATCTAGTTGCAATGACACATGGGCATGCCAAAAGCACCCATTATTGCTCACACTGCTGCATTCTGTACCAGCTGTAGCTATCAGGTGCTCTTCAAAGAGAGAGCACATTGCAATAATTCAGTTATGAGATGACCAGGGCATGAGTGACTGTCTGAAAGATTTCCCAACTGAGGGAAAGGTGAGGGTGGTGGCACAAGATGAACTTATGCAAAGGCCCTCCTGGCCACAGCTGACAACTGCTCTTCGAGCAATAGGTGTGAATCCAGAGGGACCCCAAACTGAACACTAGTCATAAAATGAGGTAGTGCAGTCCCATCCAAGATAAAAAATGGTAATATCCCTAATGCCAGTGGATAAACACACACAACCAGGATTGCATTCTGCCCCATCCACACCTGCCCCATCCGATGTATTGACCAGATGCTAGGTCAATACATCGACATAAAAATCAAACAGTCCAACCTAGCCTCAGATTCCATGTAAATTGGAATTTGTACATGCAACGTACAAACGTACAAACAACATGCTTTCAAATGTACAGTACATACAGTATTTGTAATGAAATCTGGCCATCTTTATGGAAACTTATGAAAAACACAATATGTATATAATCTGTATGAGAGATGAATGTTTGTATTCACTCTTTTTTTCTTTCTCTTGTTTTTCCCCTTTGTTTTGTTTAATTAAAGCCTTTCCCCATATTAAAAACAAAATCAATACTGCTCTTCCAAATCATTTGTCTTTTTCACTGTCAGGTAAGGATTAGAAAGCAAACAATTTTGCTATTAGCAAGATAAAGCTATTTATGGCTAGGCAACACTTTTAGATTTACTACCCCATTTACATTTAGGTGTATTTCCCAATACCTTAGCAATGGCTAGTAAGAAGAAACTGAATTTCTTCACCTTCCTCTAAAATGAGGCATAAGCAACACTCTACTGGAATTGCAATCATCAACCAAATGTGAATATAAATGAACTACGTCTAAAGTATTGTTTTTCAAAGCAATTGAAGAGACATACTGGTATTTAATCCCCAGCAAACCTGCATTTTTCTTATTAATCTCTGACAAAGCAGAAAACTCAGCACAAAGTCAAATCAGTTACCCTATTCCTTTTTCTTCCAACTGCAGCCAGGAGATGTATAGTAAGATAGAATTTGTCAGCAACATTCCTACACGTGAAAACAGATCAAAGCTTATGCACATTTACAGCAAGGCTGTCTGGAACAGTGCTGACTAAACAGACTGTCATGCTTCTGAAATGACTTCTTACCACAAAACCACTGCTTCATTGCAAGCCACCCTTTTACCAGATGCCCAGGATTGTCTAAGAGTGCAAGATTATTGTTCCACTGCAGTTTTTTTGCAGAAATGGATGAAACCAAGACCAGGAATACCACACTGTGTGCCTGAAATAAGGGACTGGATTTTGTAAAAAAAAATCCACTTCCTAACTTATTATATTTGTGGCCTATAAAATAAAGGATTCAGAATCAGAAATTCTGCAATCTAACACAAAATATAGTTCTTTGTTTTTACCTGCACACAGCATGTAACATTAAAATGGTGTTATATCTTATCTAGCAGTGAGCTATCAATCCCTCCTGTACTATCTCTGTTTTGATCAAAGAAAAATCAAGGCCCATCAATACCAGAAATGCTTCTCATCCCCACCCTTCAAAATGCCAGGAGAGAGAGAGAGAGAGAGAGAGAGAGAGAGAGAGAGAGAGAGAGAGAGAGAGAGAGAGATCTGCTTATGCTCTAAATCATAATGCTCTATGGGACAAAGCCTAAGGTTGGTATTCCCTAGAATTGGGATTCAGTGAGGCACAAATGCTAACGTAATAGTAGGAGATTTCTGGAGGACTTTACTTCTGGCAACAAAGATTAATTTCATAATTGTTTGGACATTCATTAAAGTGAGCGAGGCCTTTTTTATATATTTTATTAATTTTCTAGTTTTACAGTCAAATACTTAATAGACAACGTGTTGTCTGGGTCCATTAGTAATTCAGTGGTATACTGTATATTAACTTCTTTGGTCTCTAGATCCAATATTACACCATTAGCTGTTTCCTCTCTTCTTCCGGTAGTACCTGTTTTCCCATACTAGGCAAATACAATTCTTATTGTTATTAATAAATATACAATTGAATATCAACATCTTTGTTACGTTTTTCTTATATCAATAATGTCATTTTAGATAACTTTTCTAACCAAAACATATCTTAATTGCATTTACACTTAATATCCATACGTTCAATCAGTATCCTGTTTTCACTTTTTTAAAAAATTTTAATTTCCCACCAGTGTTCAAAATGTCTCTATTGTTTATAATTTCAAAGTAAGTTATATTTGGGTAACCAAAAGCTTCCCTTATTCAAACTTCTTAGCATTTTCCTATTTCTCTTCTCATACCAAAATCTAATATTCTAATTACAGATCTTATCTTTCTAGTTATCATAATACTTCTATCCAGTGCTTTTTTTGTAAAAGAAAAAGGTGCCGGAACTCGCACATGTCATACAACCCGCTTTGCCTACCCTACAAGGTTCCATCCAAAAAAGGTGCCGGAACTCTGTTCTGAGCGTTCTATGAGAAAAAAAGCCCTGCTTCTATCTCTAGCAATTATCTTATTCTCCACCATATTCAAACATCTAGTTAATAATATAATATCCCATCTAATGGATCAAGACCTCTATTTTCTTCTGTCTTACTCTAGCTTTCTTCCTTTGCCAATAACTTTCCAAGTCAATGCATTTGAATCATCAAGTAATTTTTCCTCTGTTTTTTTAAAGGGGGGGTGTCAATTATTAAACAAGTCTTCTCCAACTTGATGCCATCCAAATGGAGTATACTTTATATTCCATAATCCGTCACTTAATAACATAGTAAGTCAGTAAACTAGAAAACAGTCCCTGATGCAACCCAAAGGCATTCAGGGTATCAGCAAATAAAATCTCCTAAATTTCTATAGCAGCCATGGAACTATACTTTAACTACCCTCCTATTTAAGAGACATTTCAAGTCCAGAACAGAAGCTGCTCTGTCTCTTGTTGCAGGCAGCTGTCAGTTGTTCCCTGACCCAGAGCAGCTGCCAGTGAATATATGCACAATTCTATAGCAATTTAATGTAACATGAGACCATCTTTTATTGTTTGTATCCAGGGTCTACAGGTTTTATTAGCTAGCCATTAGAACAGACATGGAAAATGCTATTAAATATAATCCGCAAAATGTTATGGCTATATTCTAACGAAACAGACAGCCAGGACACGACTGCATTGTTACAGCAAATAACCAAATCCAGAAAAATGCAATAAAAATGAAAGAACATGTAAAGAGATACAGTGAATAAAACCAATGAATAAAACCTGCAGTTGCCTAGCCCTATCCAACCACACACACAAAGAATAGGATATACAATGAAGATAACAAAGGGCCCTCTGAATTGATGACAAGTCACATTCAGGAGAGAACAGAATCAGAAAGAGAGAGGGATCACATCTGCATGACACTCAAGAAGCGGAACTGAGATGTGGGGCAAGCACTCAGGAGGAACAATATGCTACAGAGGATGTACCGTAACATTCATTTCATGATTGCACACAAAGCAATTTTTCTCCCTATTCTCAAACTTAAATAAGAAAAACTTATGGTCATGTGATCATAATTCAGGCACATGGCAGAGGTCACGTGATCACCATTTGCAACCTTCCCAGCCAGCCTCTGACAAGCAAAGTCAACAGGGAAAACTGGATTCACTTAACAACTATCTAATTCACTTAACTACAGTGATTCGCTTAACAATCATGGGCAAAAAAAATTGTAAAATTCGACAAGACTAACTTAATAAATCACTTTGCTTAGCAATGGAAATTTTGGTCCCAATTGTGCTTGTAAATCAAGGGCTGCCTATTTTTCTGGAGATTCTTACTAGCATAATTACAACTTAATTGCATTCCTTTGAAGAGTGCCCCCACTTCCTCTTTGGTTGAAACAAGAACCTGACAACTCCTGTGCAAATTTGGTTAAATTTAGCTTCCCCATAAACAAAATAGGCCAGTAGAGCTGAACCAATGACAGATTTCAGAAAAGACAGTGACCCACAATATACCATAAGTACTCTGAGATACAGTCAAGCCTGTTCTGAATTCCTCCCCCCAAGATAATATTCACAGTAGATTTCCCTGGAAACACACACTAATCCATGCACTCAGATTAAAAGTGATGCCCAGATGGCAAGCAGGGACAGAAACTCATTTTTTCCCCTCTGCAGTTTAATCCTAGACGAGCAACAAGACTCCTTTCTTCATCTCACCTAATCTCTTTAGGTCAGTGTTCCTCAACCTCAGCAACTCTTAAGATATGTGAACTTCGGTTCTCACAATCCTCTAAGAAACACTGCTCTAGGGTGAACAATGCAAATTGTAAACCTTGTCCAGTCCATTAAGCAGGAAATTTCTGAGCTGCATCATTTCAACTTCTCCCTCTTTCCCAGCCCCATTTGCTGCCCTATTTTGCATTTAAAGGGAAAATAAGTTAAATAAAATCATACCCAAGCTGGGAAAACCCCTACTCTTTGATGTAACTGAAATACTTTAAAAATAATACTGGCACTCTAGAATGGAATATTGCTGTTCTTGTATGTTTGATTTTCAGAAAAAAATCTATCACAAGTAATTTCACAAAACTTTTATTAAAGAGAAAATAATCTAAATATGACCAACTGCAGTAGCAATGAAACCTCAGCTCATATTGAGCCCCACTTGGCAGAGCCTTGTTAGGCTAAGTCAAAAGGCTATTGATCATCTACCCCTGGATCTGCCATTGCCCCTAAGTTACCTCTGTTGAGGAACATACAGGATCCCCCCATGTGACTGGGCAGCACATCCAGATTGAAAATATAGCAGGTTGGGTGATATATGAGCAGAACTGGGCAGCCTGCCATTTGCCCAAATTGGAGGTTATCTATTGCTGAACATCTTAATCCAGCACTTGCAATGAATGCTAGGTGAGAAAACAGTTGCATAGGTTGTTTTACCATTACAGTACTTCTCTCTTCCCAGACAAGTTCCCTAGGATAACAGCACGATGTCTGCAACTCAGCTGGAATGTTCATGTACAGATCAATCAAGAACAAGTGTGCGGATGGCAGGGGCATATGTACACACAGCTTGCCTCTCTAGTAGTACTAAGCTGCAGCTCCCATGTCTTTCATCTCCAGTCCAGATCTCTGGAATTAAATGATGTATCCAAGCTGTTCTAATCAAAGCCATTCAAAATTCAAAGCTGATTTCTGATGAAACCACAAATTCAACTCATCCACTTTAAAAAGAATTCTGGTATGAGCACCCACAATATTGACTGAAAGGTAAAAAAAAAATTCCAGGTGTTGTTTCTGTGACAAGATATGCCAAATAAATGGAGCAGGCCTCTATCACTTCAGCAGTGCAGAGATCTGATGCCCAACTCCACTGGGGAAAACTGTAAGTCAGCTACTCACCCATAACTGGGTCATACACACTGATTGGTGCAACAACACTGCAGAGATGCTCTCAACATTCAGAATGTCAGTGAATTTAGAGTCAACATGAATGAAATTAATTATAAAGACAGCACTGAGGCAGTCCCTCCATTGAGCTGTCACACACACCAGGTTGAGTAAGCAAAGGATCACAGACTCTTTGAAGTGAACTGTACAACACTGGGCTCATGCTTCACTGCAAGATCTAAACCTGTTATTTCTCTTATGTGGTCTGCCTATTCCAGTCTAAAGCTCTCTGGATGAACTTCTATCTTCCTAGCCTACATAAGATGCTGGAAATTTTAGAACAATACATCTGGACACCACCAAAATTAGAAAGGCAAATAAAAGAGATAAATTACAGTTATTCCCATTATCTTTACAATATATATTCTGGATCACTGTGTGAACTGCCATCTCTTTCCTAAGTCTATGCACACTTGTTATGAAAGAGAAAGACTAACTTGGATGTCCATTGTTGGACAGTGACAAAAGTTAAGCTATAAATACAGAAGACTGAAGGCTTGTTTCTCAAAATAAGACAGCTTTGCAGAAAACACATATTTTAGCAAAATTTACACGTTTATCACAGCATTTCTGAATTGATTCCAGTTCCTTATTTATTATGACAGCACAATCAGGAAATGATCTATCCATCTCTTTCGTATGTAAAACATGCCAGACTTTTCCCTTGACAAAAGCTTCAGAGACCCTTCAGGCGTGGATGTGTTTGTTGCTCCTTTGCCAAGATGAAGCCAGGGAAGCAGACTAGGGAGAAAAAGTACCATGCTGCACAGTTTCCGAGCATCACCAAGCTGTGAGCTGCACACTCTTTCCACTGCTGTTTCAGAGAACCTATACATACCGAAAGCTTTGAGTTTGTTAAGAAAAGGGCTTGGCTAAAGTCCAGGGCCTCCCAGACATCACACAATAGGCTGAACAGCCAGAACTTAAACACGAAGCTCACATCACCTCCATTCAGTGCTCAGTCCACTGAGAACCCAGAAGAGTGCCATGAGAGCAGAGACTGGCAGCCGGGCACACCAGTCAAGCGGCATTACCAAGGCCCAAAGGCGAGAGCACGTTTCCTCTCCCGCAGTCCGAAGTCTGGTTGGCATAAGAGAGCAAGACCGGCAGCAAAGGCAAGCAGCTGCCATCCACTGCAGCTGTTCCCCTGCTGTCAATCCCAAGGCCCCCTTTCGCGATCCGGGTAACGCTTCTCCGCTGGCCTCCTGTCCTCGCAAACAGCCCCGTGGGTAAACGCCCGTTCAGACAGCGGCTTTGGGTCAGTTGCCCCCATCCCCAATTTGCCGCACTTTCCAAAGGAGTCCTTGCCCAAGCCCACAATCCCATCGCTGCCAGCAACTCCACGCCGAACTTCTCAACCCCGAGAAAGAACAGCTGTCTTTGCCCGGAACCAGAGGGTGCAACAGCTGCCAGTCGCGGTCGGAAAGCCGCCCAGCCCAAGGCAGCTTGCCCCGGACTGTTCACCACCATCTTCTAAGCAATTCAGGTACCTGGCGCGACGGCCCCAACAACCGAACAGACTCGAGGCCCCCACCTCGTCCCCGGTCACTCGCTCAGCACGTTCCCGACGCCCGAGATGGCGGGGCTGATCTTGTCCCCGAACCCCACCTCCTTCCTGCCAATTCCTTCGCCCTTTGAGCAATCACTCCCATGGCTCTCGGCTCTTCTCTGCCCAAAGGCTTCGCCTCCTTGCTAAACACGGAAGGCAAGGCGCGATCCCTCAAGCCTCCGCAAGCCAGGGGAAGCAGGGCCACGCGCGGGGAGAAGGAAGGGCGGCGTGGAGGGTGGGGAAGAGGAAAGAGATCACTGGATCGCAGCGCGGCGGATCCCAAGGACAGTTAGCTGCGCGTAGGAGGGCCACTCCCCCTTACTGCCAACCGGAGATAAATGTTTCGTTTTCCCCGCCGCGATGCAGGCACGGCGAGAAGCGTCTCTCGCCCTCCCGCAATTCATTCACTTGCTCACCAAAACCAGCGGTCTCGTCTTCTTCCTCCATGTTACCAAGCAGAGTAGAACAGCTGCCGAGGAGGCAGTACGAAGCAGCCGCCGCCGCCGCCGCCGCCGCCGATCCTCTGCAAGTTCCTTCTCAACCTCCCGAAAAGAGGCGCGGCTTTTTTGTGCCACGTGATAGAGGACGCGCTTCGGGGCTCGTAATGCCACCAAGCCCCACCCAAGTGGGGTTGGCGGCTTGTGCTGGGTCGGAGGTGCGCCTGCTAGAAGAAGAGAAGCTGCCGCATCTCGGCAAGTCGTTCAGACCACGAGGGGACGGGGAGCTCAGGGTTACACGCGTTGCCTGCAGGAGGGCCGAGTAGACCGCGGGGCTGGTATCCCGAGGCGACCAGAGATAGGCGGAGCTATTTTTTTTTAAATCCCATTTATATCCCGCCCTTCTCCGAAGACTCAGGGCGGCTTACAATCTAAGCGCAAATCAACGTGCTTAGCAATAAGCTTTCATTCTATGTATATGCCTGCTTTCAGCCCCCCCCCAAGCGGCATTATTACAAAGTCAGCTTAATTGCCCCCAACAATCTGGGTCCTCATTTTACCTACCTCGGAAGGATGGAAGGCTGAGTCAACCTTGAGCCTGGTGGGACTCGAACCTGCACTGATTGCAGGCAGCTGGTGTTACTTAAGGAGGCATTAGCCCACAGCTCCACCAAGGCTCTTTACGTCCACGTTATTCGCTTTGAGAATTAATTGGAATTAATTGGAATGTAACTGTGATTACTAATTCGTCTGGGTCGTAGCATCTTACTAACAGTGATTCAGAGAGTTGGGGGCTAGCAAAACTTGCTTCTGCTTGGGAGCGGGGAGCGTGGCCGACTTTGCCGCCCTTCTGGCTCGCCGTATCTTTCTTCGATGAAAGCCTCGAATCCAGAATTTTCCTCAGAATAGCTTTAGATGTCCCATTGTCATTAAAAAAAAAATGAAAGGTTGCTCGCTTCCTATTTTCGTGCGGCGGGTAATTTTAGCGTGTAAACGGGAATGCAGAAACGGATCTCGTAAATTGTTTAGGGAAGCTGTTTTTCTAGCTGAGTGGTTTTTAAAAAAAAAACACTGCGTCAAGTAAAAGTGCCCCAGAAGAAAGTGCATGAGGGGGAAACCTAAGGATTTAGTAGAGGAAAGAAGAAAATTGCCTGTAATATGAAGTAGAATGTTGAATGCTTGGGAAATCACCCATTGCACAGAAGGTGCTGGTTTGGGGAAATTACTTTTCATGCAACGATACCGTGTCCTTTTAAAAAAAAAATCTAGCAGTTCAACATAAACCCTGTTGTGTTGGAAAATCAAGAAAAAAGTGGAAAGGAATAACAATGATCCTGCTTCTATTTTTCTGCAAAACCTTTCCAAGAAATGCTAGTTCAGTTTTTTACATCTTCAAAATTTAAAAAAAAAAACCACTGTGGCATAATTGTATAAGCTCAGTCATTATCAGTGTGCAAATGTAGCCTATATCCCCAGCCAGTATTTGAGCTCTATACTCAAAGCTGATGCACTCAAACTAATGATGGAGAGAAAGGTGGGCTCATCAGAGAGTCAGCTACATCAGACTTACAGCTGAGGCAAAGCAGGTTGAGCTCTGCTGAGAGAATAATTAACTCCTTCCAAGAATGAAAAGACTGGTTGGCACTGCTCTCCTTAGAAACCACCCTTTGCTAAGCACCTCTCTGAACCCAGCAAAACCATGCCACATTTTCGGAAAGCTCTCCCAAGCTGTGGCTTTTCTCATGTGCAGAAATTCTGCAGTTTCCCACATTGGGCCTCTATGCAGAGCCTCCTCTTTTCCCTCTCCGCTGCTGTGTAGGGTTTTGTTTGGGGTTTTTTTGTGTTTTGGAATAGTCTGCAGGTGTGTGAGACTACAGAAACCTCTAATAGTAATGAAAATGCAACCCTGCTCATTCATGACATATAAAAGCTGTTGATCCAGAACGCTAGAGCTGGTTGTTCACTGATCTATTTCAAAAGCCATTCTTCACCACTGAAAAAGGTGCGTCACAGGTGTGAGCCTCATAGATGGCTCATGGGAATTCAGATAGCAGAGAAGTTGCTGGGTAAATAATATGGTATGTCATTCTTATTGCTATATTAGAATGGAAAAGAAAATTTAAACAGCTGCTGTGGAGTTTGGAAGATGAAATGAGAGACTGGTAGGTCTCCCACTTCACTTCCTCATTCCTACCTAAAGCTACCACCTTCCAATTATGTTGTTTTACAGTTAAAAGACGATGTCAGTGTCAGGAACTATCCAATCGTATTCAGGTTTCTACATGCACTCTAGGGCAGATGTCTCCAACCTTTTGGGCCAGGGACCGGTTCTGTGGAGAAACGTTCTTCCATGGACCAGAGTACATGGTTTTGTGTGCTACCTGCATCCCATGGATGGGGCTTTGCTTGTTTGTGAAGTCAAGTTGCTGCATGCTGCGGCCCGGTACCAGTCCATGGACCAGGGGTTGGAGGCCCCTGCTCTAGGGACAGACTGGGGGTCCTGCTGATGTACTGTCTACCAAACGGACCAAAAACCTCTTGACCTGACCTCCAAGGCTGGTGATTGAATTCCCCATGTTCTGGAGGTCATATTAGGAACTTTTGTCCTGCATAACAGCCATAAATTTGTCTTAAGTCATTATCAACTCATATAGCTAGCCACATATTAGATCTTTCTTAAAAACCTCAGAACTGTTAATTTATGATTGGGAAATGGTGTGCGTGTGTGTGTTTCTGTTAATATTTTATCATACCAGGTCACTTTCACTCGTGCTATTGATTTCTTTAAGTGTGGGGAACCAATTAAAATATCCACCCCAGGTGCCAAATCCCCAAGTCATGCCTGTTTGATTGGAGCATTATATAACCTTATGAAATTAAAAAAATACTTTGACATTCATTTGAGTGGCCCTTTAAATCTTATAAGCAGCATGGAGATTGTAATGGAGAAAATCTACATGGTCACCATATGTTGACACCAATTTGATGGTACATACTTCTGAATCAAGGAGGGGTCTCATATAAACATAAAGAATACATCCACGTTTCTCCTGGCCAACCTCTTCCCTATTCAGTAAATCACATATGCCCATTATGTTATATCTGGCCTACTAGGTAGACCAGAGTAGGAAGGCTAAAAGTACTTTTATTGGGATAGACTGTAATATTAGAATCTTTAAAGTCTGACTATGCTGTATCTCCTTGTGACAAGGCTTTTGTACTGATGTATAAATTACTGCCAAACGAAATATTCTCAGCATTTCTTGTCCAACATCAGCAGGCAAAATGCCAACTTGTAATGTGTACAGTGTGAGAAACTGTAAGGCATCCTTTTATAATGATGAACCATTAAGGCAAACCTCTACTGGATTGTTATAAATCTTCTAACGGCTCTTCTTAAGCCATATTTGCTTTTTCTTTGAGAGCCTTTGGTTCTGCACAGTATTTTAGTTTTTGACGTAGCATACTCTCCATTCCTAACTGGAATTGTAGTTCCTATCAGAATACAGTATAAGTACCTCTATTATTGAGGAATAGGTTAATAAGAAATAATAGTAGTTCAACCAGATATTGCCATTAGATATCCTTAGCAAACTGTGGCAAGTCCTTAAAGAGATGGGCATACCAGACCATCTTATTTGTCTCTTGAGAAACTTATATGCGGGCCAAGAAGCAACAGTGAGAACTGGACACGGAACCACTGATTGGTTCAAAATTGGGAAAGGAGTCCGGCAAGGCTGTATACTGTCGCCTTGCCTATTTAACTTATATGCAGAGCACATCATGAGAAAGGCAGGGCTAGATGAATCAAAAGTTGGAATTAAGATTGCTGGAAGAAACATCAACAACCTAAGATATGCAGATGATACCACTCTAATGGCAGAAAGTGAAGAAGAACTAAAGAGCGTCTTGTTGCAGGTGAAGAAGGAGAGTGCAAAACTTGGGTTGAAACTAAATATTAAGAAAACCAAGATCATGGCATCCGGCCCTCTCAATTCCTGGCAAATAGATGGGGAAGAAATGGAGGTAGTGACAGATTTTATTTTCCTGGGCTCCAAGATCACTGCAGATGGGGACTGTAGCCAAGAAATTAAAAGACGCTTGCTCCTGGGGAGGAAAGCCATGGCAAATCTAGACAGCACACTAAAAAGAAGAGACATCACCCTGTCAACAAAAGTGCGTATAGTCAAGGCGATGGTATTCCCAGTTGCAATGTATGGCAGTGAAAGCTGGACCATAAGAAAGGCTGAGCGCCAAAGAATTGAAGCCTTTGAACTATGGTGCTAGAGAAGACTCCTGTGAGTCCCTTGGACTGCAAGGCGATCAAACCGGTCAGTCCTAGAGGAGATCAACCCTGACTGCTCTTTAGAAGGCCAGATCCTGAAGCTAAAACTCAAATACTTTGGCTACCTAATGAGAAGGAAGGACTCACTGGAGAAGAGCCTAATGCTGGGAAAGATTGAGGGCAAGAGAAGGGGACGACAGAGAATGAGGTGGCTGGATGGAGTCACTGAAGCAGTAGGTGTGAGCTTCAATGGACTCCAGAAGATGGTAGAGGACAGGAAGGCCTGGAGGAACATTGTCCATAGGGTCGCGATGGGTCGGACACGACTTCGCAACTAACAACAAAATCCTTAGCTAAATTTTAATGTGTGAAATCCTTGGTGCTCTCTGAGCATGTTTGCTTGCAGACATTTCATTATCCAACTGGGTAACATCAGTACTAACTAGCGTGGGGTTTGCCCTATTTTATATACAGTAGCTTGTCCTGCCAGTGTTGGTGAGGGTATAGTTATCTCCTTGGTAGTTCCTTGATTAGGGCATTGTTTTCTGCTGGCTTGTCTGATGTTAAACCCTGTTTATCTGAACGTTGGCTGCTGGAGAGGACATGAGGGGGTTTTTTGTTTCCTTCTTAAGCTTTTTTTTCTTTTGAATGGTATGCAAATGTGGTTTCTGTCTGTTTTTGATTCTGATCTCCTTAAGGTCCATTACTTACTACTAACTACCATTACTAGTTCAATACCAGGTAGCTAGAGGACATGCCCACAAGTTTGTATTTTCTTAGAAAACAAACACATTTGTTATCCCTATTTAACTTCAAACGAAGGGCGTTTTTTTAAATGAAAAACATGTTTTAAGGCAGTGTAACAATTGCATGCCTAAGACCAGATTAAAAATATTTGAGTAACCATAGTTATGAATAGGGTCTAGATACCGCATACTTACGTTAATTACTAAAATTCATAAGGAAGAGAAGGCTTGGAGTAACAGCCATGTTCCAATACTACCTGTAGAAGGGCTGTCACAGGGAAGGGGGGTTGATTTATTCTCTAAAGCAGGGGTCCCCAGCCCCAGGTCCATGGACCAGTACCAGGCCACGGCATGCCAGCAACCAGTCCGCACAACAAGCAAACCACAAAACCACGTACCCTCCAGTCTGCGGAAAAACCTCTCCCCACGAAACTGGTTCCTGGTGCCCAAAAGGTTGGGCACCTCTGTTCTATAGCTCCTGCGGGCAGGACAAGAAGTAATGGGTGGAAGCTTGTCAGAGGGAGATTCAACCTGGAAATAGAAGGAATTTCCTGATAGCGAGAACAATTAATCAATGGAACAGCTTGCCCTGAGAAGTTGTGGGTGTTTGAACGCTGGAGGTTTTCAACAAAGACTGGAAAACCATTTGTCTGGGATAGTATAGGGATTCCTGCCTTGGACAGGTTAGACTAGACGACCTCCAAGGTCCCTTCCAGCCCTCAGCAGTTGAAGGGACAATCAAAACATTCCTCTTTTCAATGGTAGCCTATTCTGAGAAAAGGTTACTGGGATGAAATCATTCAATGGGCTTCCATGGCTGGGGTTGAATTTGAACATACGTTTACTAGCTCTAGTCCAGCTTCTGAACTTGTGTGTGACACTGACAAAAACATGGTTTATTAAATACATGTGACACCGGGCACTGGTTCTCTAGCGTTTACATTGGACGTTTTTTTCCATACATAACAAAATATCGGGGCCAACTTGCTATTGCTAAGCACATTGGTTTGTGCTTAAATTGTAAGCTGCCCTGAGTCTTCGGAGAAGGGCGGGATATAAATGGGATTAAAATAAAAATAAATAAAATAAATAAGTGTTCTGCTCATGAGCTAGTCTTTTCATTGAAGCAGCCTGAACTGATCAAATCTCTCCTAAACTGTATCAGTTCTGCTGAACCCAATTTAAAAGCTGCTTCTAAACCTTCATTTTCTTCCATGTCTATCGTAATTTATTTTACAAAAAAATCCCCTTCCATATATAATTTATCCATTGTTTCTATCACAATCAGCAAGTAGGAGGAGGATTTAATATTCACATAATGGTAGCAAAGCATTACATAAATTGTATTAAGCAGAATAAGAGTAACTCTCAGCTACTACTTCTTGGTAATGACCCTCTGGAAGGGTATGTGTTTGTGGGGCACTGTGGAATTTCAGCACAATAAATACTCCAATATACATATAATACTTAAATTGGATATACTGTAGCTACACCCAGCTAAACTCTTCCCACTCCAAAAAAGTTTTTTTCAATATAACAATGGTTGTGTTTTATCTCTTTGGTACTACTAGTTATCTCTGAAAACTAGATGTCTAAGATCATTTCTTTCGACCTTCTTAATCTTTCATTCACCAAACAAGAGATTGACCGACAGACTTGAATAAACAGGACACATACACAAAACATTCCTTTATTGCACCATGAACCGTTGCTACAATGAGGGCTATTACATTAAACCCCAGTATGAGGTGCAAAGTGTGCCCATGTTCAGGGTATCTACATATTGGCAGAAGACTGTAAAACAGAAGACCCTGTTCCTCTCAGAGAAATAAGAGGATCAGAGTCCTCTTCATCAGAGAACAGTCTTAATTGTGAGCCCAAAATAAATACAAGGGCCAAATTGGTAACAGTTTTTGTGTGTTATGCAGTGGAAAGAATTAGGTTTTCAAGCTTCACACCCCATCTGTGAATAGAGAAAACAGATACCAATGCTAAAAAGGCCAATGGATGGACAACAGAGAAATGCAAAATGGATGGAGTGCACATGGACTGCCCCTCAGAAGTGACTGTGCAGTATTGGTATATGACAGATGAAATATGTCAGCCTTAGAGAGAGCAGCAATTGTATTGGTAGACAACAACAGGCACAAAGGAATCCTTTTTCCTATTAGTGAAGCATCCCACTTAAAAAAAAATCTTGCAGGCAACCAGTGTTCCTTTTCAATTGGGCAAGAAACAGATTCTGCCTTAAAGCAGCAATGATTCAGTCAGCCTCTTTCTAACACTAAATCTGTTGCGTGAATAAAATCTAGCCCTCAGCTTCTGCCTATCAAATTGTGCAACAATGCCCACCAGAAATTAGTTTGCACAAGAGCAAAGATAGACATGTACTTGAACAATCAGATGCCCTACTTCAAGAGTTCCCAGTTTAGGATATGCAATGGGTTTTTTTTTAACGTGAAAGGACCTTCAAATGTTCAGTTTTCAGTTTATACATTCAAAATCGCAAAAATCCATCAATAAATAAATTGCTTCCAAGCTCCTTGAGAATGTAAATTACTTGAAATCATGTTTAATAAAGGCAGGCCAATCAGACCACCAGCTTTTCTTGCGGAACAGAACTCGGTTCCAAGGATCCTCTGCAGCAAGAATAGGTGGTGGAGAATTCCTGAGGGAAAAAATGTTCGTTGTGGTGAGAATTTATGCTCATCTGAAAGGCTGAAACAAGGCATGGGTCACGCACAAGTAAAGAAAAGTCATACAAATTACACTCATAATGACACAGCTGGTAAGTGGGGCAAGGCTGCGTGCCATTTCAGGCAATAATCTTAGAAACCAGGCAGAGTTCTCTGCTTGCTTCAAGTTCACTTGGCAGGAAAGGTTGCTGAGGGCATCACAGCTCACCAAGCCTAGATTTCTGGGTGTGGAGCAGCAGCAGGTTTCATTTCCAAGGGCTGATTGCCCTGCCCCCCTCTCAATCCACATCAAGTTACCCTGGGACAGTGCTTTTTACAGGCACGGCGTCTTGCAGCACCCCTGATATAGTAAGGTCAAGAACCTGCTTTCTCCAGAGGCTGTAGAGGAGCGATGTGACATCCTAACACTCTAAATAGCAGCACTCTACTCGAGGGACAAAGAGGCCCTTCTCCCCAGAAGTGGCAACTGGTGACTGCTAACAACATGATTCTGGTCACTTGAAGCTCCACGGTGTAGAAGTTGACCAAAGCAATTCTTCAGCCAAGACTTATCTGTTAGGTGGAAATGGAAATGAAATTAATGACACAGAAAAGTCCTCATTCTTGTGGAATCAGAATGACATGACCACAGCTTCAAACCCAGAAGGGGAAAGAATGGTAGAATCAGTATGAAGTGACTTCACCATTTGCATCCCTTAACTTCAGAGCCAAAATGCATCTTCTACATCCAGGATAATGCAAAAAAAAATAAAAATGTTGCATTTGAGAACTGCAGTTTAGCTATATCCAATCACATACGTGTAAAAGCCAAGGAAAAAACCGGGAACAAGAGTTACACTGTATAAGATGTTTCAGCTTGACTTATTTATCAATGCTGTGCAGAGACCTCCACCTGAAGTGGACATGGGTGTGCAAGTAACATCTGTCAGGAAAGCGTTAAACTAAATGCTTATTTTCTCAGAAATCATTTGTCAACTGTGAAGCATAGCTAAATAGGCTTGTGCATTCCTGCATGCTCCAAGCCATATTTTGCCAACTGAATACAAATTTCCATATAAGCCCACAATGTAAATATTGTTTTGAAGAATACATAGCATTTTTACCCATCTTGGATGCTAGCTACCTTTCATTCCCTAATAACTGGCCATTTCCTACTCCATCTTAGCAATTCTATATACAATAATTATCAGTGGTTCTCAACCTTTTCTTCACCACGGACCCCCTTTAAATATCTTCTGTGGCACAGACCATGGCCAGGGACCCCCAAGACTTAACTCAAGATTTAAATCATAACACTTCTTCAAGACTTTGCAGACACCCTGTGATGACATCACAGGCCCCCAGGGGTTTGCAGACCACAGGTTGAGAACCACTGCCATCATCACCACTGCTGCCCCATCTTTCTGCTGCCAATAGGGTGCTCAATTTATTTACCTTTCAAAGTCGATAGCTCAGGCTAGCTACTTTGGCTGGATGTGTCACAGCCCAGAAGTTGCGCCTGCTTTGCAATTTTTGGAAGACATTGTAGTTTCTCCTCCGTTCACGCTTGAACTTCTTACTTTTTTTCACCTATGAATAAGAAGAATATGTTTTATTGTCTAATTCCTGATACTGAAACTGTGACATGGGAATTATCCTACAGAAATACAAAACAGAGTAGAGTGGACAATGGGTTTCCATAAAAGCTTAGCTTTTAAAGCAAGTATTTTCAAGCCTTCACTTCTTCCTAAAGCCAAAGTGTTCTAGACCATCTATCAAGCATTCCAAGTTTTTCCAAGACGGCTTTACTATATTTATATTAATATTTACTATATTAAAGAACAATGGGAAAAAGTGTCTGAGAAGCTGAAGCATCAGAATTTACTATGGGCTTCTGACTGAATCCAAGATCTAGCATATCTACAGGCTATTACTTTAATCTTCCACTCTTACCGTGCATTCACAACTATCTCAACTCTGTAGTATGCTCAGTGAAAATTATGCTTATTTTTCCACTGGATAGAGAAATGCTTATTTATAGACTTAACAACTTCTGCTATGGAAATGTAGGTCTGACCTTCCCACCACTCACATTAAACTCTGTTCAGTGCAACCTATTCCTGAACAAATGCCGACAGGATGGAAATAATCAAATAAATGACATGGGCAGAGGCAGAGAAAAATAAATGGTCTCCCATATTAAAGCAGAATGTAACTTTGTATACACAAGGGCTACATGATCAAAAGTTTGGGTTATGTTCTTGGACTTACACTGTTGCTTTTTTTCCTGACCAAAATATATTGCAATAGCAATTCTCCACCTGCATGCATTACCCAAAGTATGAATTCCAAAACAGAAAATGGTAGAGTTGGGGCACTGTTAGGCTCACATGAAATTGCTCCGTACCTTTCCACCATCAAATTCTTCATCCCAATCATCAAGGATGGACTGCTTCTGGGACCATATAGAATCATGTATGGCATCCTGGCGGACAGCAGATGCTTCACCATCCCATGTTAAAACTGTGGATTAAACAGTAGAGCTGAAAGTGGCAGCATCCAACCTCTTTATTTCAGCTTACAATGGATTCCTTATTTCTGCCCTGAAGAATCAAGCAAGCATCTATTTTCAGAAGTACAGGCAAGGAAATAGGAACACCTTACATTCACGTCGCCATCATAAACCTCAGGAGGCCATCACAAAAAAACAGATCTCTTTTTGCCTCCTTTTATTACATGCAATATGAGTCCTTGATGATTTAGGATGGCAAGAACCATTCCAAACTTGGCACGTTCCAGCAGTTGAAGAATTAGAAACCAAATAGAAATGTTGCATAAATCATTCTCATGCACACTAAATCCTATTCCAAGGCCTTTTCTTAGCTCCCAAAGTATTTACAAATCAATTCTCATGGAAGAAGCTAGAAAGATGTTAGGTAATAATTTTTCAGAGATTATAATTTACTGCTAGATATCAAATTTGGTTAGAAAATTCAGAGCCTGCTAGGCCAACAGCTAGGTTGATCATATTTCATTACATTTTCCAAACTGTAACTTATTTATATAATGATCCTCATTCAACAACCAGCTCATCAACAACTGTTCAAGCCTATGACAGTACTGAAAGAGTACTAGTAATGATCAGCCTTCATGCTCGCGATAATCACAGCGTCCCCAGTCCCAGGGCCATTATTGGTGACCTTTTTTGCCAGCTTCCTACAAGCAAAATCAATGGGGAAGCCATCAGGAGGTCGCTAATGGCAGCCAGGTGATGGTGGCAACTGGAAGTGCAGGGATTTCTGCCCCTAATTGGCATTGTCACATGACCATGTTGCTTACTAACAAAAATCCAATGGCCATGATTAACTAGCTGTGAGTGTGTTGCCCCCTTTTTTCCTTTATCTTACAGTAGTTAGAAAGTGAAGTACAAGACATGCAATAAAAATGGTATAGTAACGAGCATGCAGCAGTGTGACTCGATAACAACTTGGAACAACATGCACGTTCCCGGTGAAAAAGGTTTCCAAAGTCCTGGTGAAAGCTGTAACTGGAAAAGGAGGGAGTTCCAAAAGTACTGAGCATACCTTGCTTTCCATAAGCTTTATCCAAAGAATCCTTCAGTAGCTCCTGAACTACATCAACTGGTCCACATTCATGCTGCATTATTTCCTTCTTTGGGCTCAGGACATTGAGGGAGAACTTGTCCCTATGTCTGAACTGGTTGCCCCAAGCCAATGCTGTGGTGAGAAGAAAAAGGTGAACAGCATATTAATGTAAGAGATGTACGTGCAAAACTCATCTTTCCCACAGGATGAGCAAATCAAGTAGGACATCCATAAATGTTCCTTTGGGGCAGTGCATTTGTAATGCAGTGGAATGAGAGTCAAATTTCTCACTTTCAAGGTGAACACGTGCAAGTTATTAGCAGATACTGAGGTATTTTAGTTCTGCCAATTATTCTTCACTGCACTAAATATCTCGTGGAATAGTATGTTGTAATTCAAGCATTTATTCTCCAAATCCTTTCTTTTTAAAAATATCTATGCGTGTCTGTGTGCATGGGAGAGAGGGGTTGTTTGCTTCTTTCAATCAAGGAAGCTGAAAAACTTGCAATGTGGCTTATCCAGGAACAGATGCCTAATCTGTGAAATCCCCAAATGTGGTTTGGATATAAACACTAGGGACACAAAAAGAACTTGGCGAAAATATCTTGGAATTAATACAATGCACTGGTGCTAATACATGCTTCTATTTTAATTTGGAAATACCGACATCAGCTCTTATTTCTGGAATTCACAGATGGCGTAATAGATTATTATATAAAATTCAGCTTTTAGGATATGGCAATATTCAAGTTCCACCAGTCGCCTAGCAAGGTGTCAAAAACTTGAAGACAACCCCCCCCTGCCCAAAAAAGGAAAAAAGTGATAAAGCACAGGTAGTCCTCAACTTACAACAGTTCACTTAGTGACTGTTCGAAGTTACAATGGCACTTAAAAAGTGACTTGTGACCATTATTCACTTATGACACTTGCAGCATTCCCCAGGGTCATGTGATTTACATCTGTATGCTTAGCAACTGATTCATATTTATGACAGTTGCAGTGTCCCAGGGTCACGTGATCCCCTTTTACAACCTTTTGACAAGCAAAGTCAAAAGGGAAACCAGATTCACTTAACAACCGTGATACTAATTTAACTGCAGTGATTCCCTTAACAAATGTGGCAAGAAAAGTCATAAAGTGGAGCAAATCACATTTAACAAATTTCTCCCCCCTTCTCCTTTTATATCCTCTCCTCTCTCCCCCCTCCTTTTATAATTTATATCCTCTCCTCTCGCCCCCCCCTTGTCTTTTTATATCAGGGGTGTCGAACTTGATTTCATACTGTGGGGAGGGGGAGGGGTGCTGTGTGGCCAGCTCTATGTCACTCAGGTCTGGGGGCACCTGTGGCGGGGATCTGGGGGTCTCCAGTGGAGGGGGTTAGGGTTAGGCTCTGTCCCTCCCTCTTTCTCATTCGTATCTCCTTCCTTCTCTTCTCCCTTCTCCTCAGGGCTTGTCTCACAAAGTCCTCTAAAATCCTCCCCATTCTCACACCTCTCCAAAAACCTTTCCTCTCTCCCTCCCCCCTTCTGACAAAAGCCTTCTCTTCTGCCTCTTTCTCCAGCATCTTTTTTTCTCTCCCTCTCCTGCCAAAACTCCCTCCTTTTATGTCCCTTCCTGTCTCCCTGCCCCCCCCCACTCCCCCCACCCCGCTCCTCCTCTTTCTGGTGAGCCAAAGGGCAGATCCTGGGGCCTTTGTCTCACCTCAGCAGCCCTGCAGTTTCTGAGGACTCTCTCACAGCAAGTCTTGCGCTGCTGCAGCTGCTTTGGCTGGTTCCCTCCCCTGCTACACTTGGCTAGGCTGGGCAGGGCCGCATACCAGTTGAAACGCCCTGATCTATACTACATCAAGGAAGCAAAAAGGCTACTTCAGGTGGAGATGCGAGATGGATACCTTCAGTATCCAGATTTTGACCTCCCTTGCTTTCCCCTACCCAATTAACTTTAATGCAGATGTATTACCAACCTGGGAGGCTGTCTCTATCTATAGAAAGTCCATTCCCGTTTAGTTCTTCTTGGGGGCTACAGACCTCAGCCCCAGGACAATGCAGTATCTTTCTCTGTTTCTCTTTGTGGTGCTCACTCTCTCCAGAAGAAGCGCTCTTGTCTGAATTGGGTGAAGGCAACTGCTTCTTCTTCTTCCTCTTCTTTACTTCAGGCGGAGGAGAGCAACTGTACATAACAAATAAAAGTGATTTTATGGGGTCAGCCTTACCAGTAGACCAGACAAGAAACCTGACCAGAGATGGTCATTCTTCTTCACTGTAACAAAATCTGACAAGTCTGAAAGTACAATCTTCGTGTTGTCTCCTTTAGAGCCTGAGAACCTAGGCAGGGTTCCTTCTGAGCCTCTTTTGCCTAGCCCACTATCCAGCTGTGGGCTATTCTCTCTTTTATCATTCTCTAGCCAGAATCTCTCTGCTGTGTCTTCCGAGGTCTTTCCCACATGCCATTACAACTGATCAAGTAAAACCTTGGCTTGAGACAACCAGCCAAGCAAACACTTACCTGTTCACAGGGGACAACAAAGAGGAGCAGTCTTCCTCCCTCTGCTGCAGCCTTTTCTTCTTCTTCCTCTTCTTCTTCTTCTTCTTCTTCTTCTGGATGGAATTACTTTGACTAGTAGCTATTGCCCTGTCGTCTCCAGCCCTTTTCTCTTCCTCTGCCTTCCTAGTCATCACCAAGTTGGCTTCCCGTGCAGGGGAGATCATAATGCTGCCATCTTCCTCAAATTGCCTCCTCTTGCTGGGAGGACTGGAGAGCCAAGTCCTCTCACCGTTGAAGTCTTTCATGTTTTGGCTACCGTGGTCACCCTGCTCTTCCACTGGGGAGCTATGCTTCCTTTTCTTCTTCTTACTGCTGATTACTAAAGGCTCTTTGCTGTTGCCTGGATAAGAGAGGTGCGGTGCCAATGTGGGTACAACAGGTGATGGAAGAGGGGTGGCAGCAGAGAGGCAAGATTTGAAGCTGGATGAGGGCACGAAGTCGGCAAAGGGACTGTCAGCTGTTTGTGGTGGTGCTGAAGATTTGGAAGCAGGTGAGAACACCCTAGAGAACCACATAAAGGTAAAGTTAAGAAGACCCAGCAGATCCGGAAACTTTGAAAATCTTTGGAAAATATCATTGCTGTCTCAGTTCTCTAAAGGTCAGGGCCAACCATCTCACTAATTGAGTGTACAAATAGAAAGGCATTAACACATTATCTGGTTGCTTCCAGGTGAAGATTAGAATTACATGTTACCCTTTTTCAAAAGATACAAGTACCAACTTGGATCACAATTATTCCAATTCCAGAACTGGGTGTTATCGAAGATTTCACACCACTTTAGTTCCCCTCCAAAGAGAATCATATAGCTAGCTGGGCACGAATGGAGGATTGTCAACTAACATACTTCTAAGCATAGAGATTTTCCTATTATAGAATATCTGTTAACTTATTTCACTGCCAAATCTGGAGCCACAATGTTATGTAACAATGGCTGGGCCATATATTATGCTGGATCTTAAAAGGGGCTTGCATAGTTGCGACTTATATATTATGTGTGAACTAGGTAACTGGCTTATTTTCCAAATTATTATAAGATTTATGATAACACTAATTTATTTTTCTCTTTGAAGATACGGTTGAGGGTATAGTCCCCAAGAATAGTGATGTTCCGAGGTAGGAATGAAATGTTGCTGTCCCATATTACTTCTTGTTTATGTCTAAATGATTGGGAGGCATTTCTCTACAATATTTCTATCATTCTGTTATCTAGTTGTCCTACAACTTTCCTTTTTTTGTGGCAGACATCTAATCTACACAAGTTCTCAAGTTAAAAAAATGCACACCCTGTGACCACTAGCTAAATAACTGACCTACACCATTTGCTCAATTTACTTGAAAAAAAATAGAACGCAAAGCATTTACTATTGAGCAGAATGACTACATTTTGTTTCCAGAGGTTGAACTGTTACTACAAAAAGTGTATTTTTCTCTAGAAATTTTAGGTAAAGTGCTGATCGGTTCAAGGGTCAATTACTGGACCCTAATAAAAGCTTTCCAGGGGATGGAGGAAACAGAACTTACCAATATTAAGTTATGCAACTAGAAACCGTTCTCAGGCATCATCTCTAGCTGAGGAAATGACGCCTCACCTCCCTGGATGCAATTTTTGGTTCCAGAACATGGAGGAACAAAGCACCTGAACCAATCAGATTCCTCTAAGCTAGCAGGCTTTAACCCAGAAATCCTTAGGCAAAGCACTAGAGGGATTCCAACAAAGAAACTAAACTAAACCTTAACTAACAAAAGGCCTTATTGAGGAAAAGGATTAAACACCACTGGTATTTAATTTAAATACCACTGTCCTGCCCTGAAGCCCCACTGGCCAGAGCTTACCTGGGTTGGACGGGTGCAGCAGCACAGACGAATTGGGTGGTGTATGTGGCAGCTGGGGGGGAATGGGGCGGTGCCTGATGCTCATTGCCGCTCACTTTCCGCAGGGTGTTGCTGCCCTGTAGTTATCGACATAAATAAAAACTTGGTGGTCTAAAAGGTGGTTTCCATGACCCCAGGGACAGCGGGTGGCATAAGAAGAGAGGGGGGGGGGACAAAACAAAGAGAGGTAAGGGTGGAAGAGGGAGGGGAAGAAGAATCAGAAAAGTGTTTGTGGTTAGAAACAGAGGGAAAACAAGGAAGGACATGTCAAAAGACAGAAGACATGTTAGAATAAATAACAGGCCACTGACACCTTCCCATTTCCCAGGGCATGCTAGCTTTACTCCTAAAGGTTACACCCCTGCCAAGCTGCTCTGTTCTGGCCCAGTACAGCAAAAGAGTCGCTGTCTCTCCAAGCAGCCTCATTTACTTGCAGATGCAGCGGGATGGGTGGGGGTGGTCAGGCTGTGGATCAGGGCCACGGGCTGCTCACAAAGGCAAGAGGGCCTTCCTCAAAACTCCACCTCAAGAGTATTACCAATGCATGGCAATTCTCACCATGGCCAAAGGGGAAATCTGTTTCTTCTGTATTTCAGTCACTTAATATCATTTTAATTGTTCAATTAAATCCATTCTAGATTTTTTTTTGTCCTGGTCCTGTCCTCTTCTTGGAATGCAGCCCTCAGCATGCCATTCAAATGGTCTAGTATAGCTCTTGGTTCCCCCCCCCCCACACAAAAGGTTCTACATCTTAACTTTTCATAACTAGAAAGGGGGGGGAAAAGAAAATTCAACATGTTTCACCCCAAGGCCATGAGTCTTGCTACAGAGACTGCAAGTATAAAGCATAATTTACTTCCCGCAAATGCTGTATATTGTACTGAGGCATTGCAAGTCTGCTAAATGAGGTGTCATTTTGGCTACTGCTTGCAGATAGATGCTTCCTGAGCCTTTATTGAAGGAAAGGCCATCTGTTTTTTTTCATCAAACTTCTTTTTTCACCATCCACCCCCCCCCCACACACACACACCCTGGAGAACGGCAAGATCAATTCCTTCTCCCCCAAACGCACCTTCCTGGCAGAAAGTGCCAGTTTCTTTGCAGGTGGGGGCGACATGGTGTTTCCCAATTCCAGATGGGCCAAATTAGCCAACAGCGGTGATTTCAGCTTGGCAAACCTGGTGTCCTCAGAAACCTGTTTCCCAGAGCCAGAGTCGGATTCCTGAGAGGAGGAGCGGCCATCAGCTCCTACTGTGGCCTGAGAGAGTCCCTTAATTGGCCTATGAGCTGGACTGGAGGAGGAGGAGGAGGAGCTGCTAGAAGACGACGAAGATGTCAAGGATGAGTCCTTGCTTGGTAGCTCTGTACCTTCCTCCTGCACTTTGGCTTCATAGGTTCCTCCAGAGCTGCCGGACAGCTGCAAAGATGCCGCCAAGTTCTTGCCTCCCCAGGAGCTCTGTTTGGCCATTTCCAGTTTAGCATTGTCAGCCTGACCAAAGTCCTGAGACGTTCTGAGAGACAAGGGTGGCTGCTTCTTGGATCTCTTGCTTAAGTCATCCAAGAAAGCAGGCTTACTCGGGAGTTTCGGAGATGAGAATCCAACGGCAGGTATGAGCTTGGGAAGAGGAGGAGGAAGTATCCCATTGTGAGATTTATTGTTGGAAACAAAGATGTTGCGGGAAACAGGAACACCAGATTCCTCACTGTCTGAAGCCTTCTTAACCTGAGTTGCATCTTGTCTCTATGAAGAAGATAGATAGAAGTGCTGGATCAATAAAAGGATCCACTGTATCTGCACCACTATCTGCAGAATAGGCACATATACATACAAACTCCACAGAAGATGTTACCTATTCCACCTTTAACGATGGGGGGTGAGGTGTTACCCCCCGTTGATAGGGCTCGCAAATCCTCCTGGATTCACGGCTCAATTTTGAAGACCATATAGGAGCCGTGACCAGGGGGGCTTTTGCCCAGGTTCGCCTGGTTCGCCAGTTGCGACCCTACCTGGACCGAGATGCCCTACGCACAGTCACTCATGCACTTGTGACCTCCCGTTTAGACTACTGCAACGCTCTCTACATGGGGCTGCCCTTGAGGACCACTCGGAGGCTTCAACTGGTGCAGAATGCGGCCGCGCGAGTTGTGATGGGGGTTTCCCGATACTCCCATGTAACACCTCTACTCCGCGAGCTGCATTGGCTTCCGGTTGCCCTCCGGGTGAGATTCAAGGTGCTGGTGATGACCTATAAAGCCCTGAATGGCTTGGGTCCGGGTTATTTGAGGGAACACCTGCTGCCGGCATCAAGTTCCCTTCGTCCAGTGCGCTCACACAGGGAGGGTCTTCTCAGGGTGTCGCCAGTAAAAGATTGCCGGCGGATAACACCCAGGGAGAGGGCCTTCTCTGTGGGTGCGCCTGCTCTCTTGAACCAGCTGCCCGTGGAGCTTAGGACTGCCCCTGACCTTCGTTCATTCCGCCGGGACCTGAAGACTTGGCTCTTTGAGCTCTCTGGCCCAGGCTGAGAATTTTTAACTGGGGTTTTTATTTTTAGGGATAATTTAATCTTTTAAAATTGTTTTTTAACTTTTGTATTTTGTATTGGTTTGATTTTAAAATACCCTGTAAACCGCCCTGAGTCCTTCGGGAAAGGGCGGTATATAAATCTAATAAAATAAATAAATAAAATAATGAAACATTTGGAAACCAACCCACAAGCTCGGAGAACGAATCTTCACCCTCATCCTACACCTGAACTACAGATATCCACCACTATTGCAAACATACACATGTACCTGGAAGATGAAAAGCTGACTATAACTCTGGTGGTCTTGCCAAATGAAATAAGGTTGCTGTTATATACATTAATCTAACCATCTTAAGATTCAATCCCACATGATCTACTAAAATAAATTAAATGGAATCACTACAGATTACAGTGAAATTCTGCTGCCTCCGCACAAGTTCTCACAACAATGTATCTGTACAGCTACCACCCAGATCTGTGAAATTAAAAACAGAGCAAGATTTTTATTGTCTGGGGGCAGACAGCATTCTTACTTAATAGCTAAACTATGGATTCCTCTTCACGGGCCCAAAATTGACTACTTGGAGGCAATTTTTCCCACCCATTTTTCCCCTCTTAGGTTCACACAGGCACATTAGACCAATTTTGAAGTGTAGCTCTAGTGTGCCACTCACTTTGCTTATCAGTGGTGATGCAAGGGTACCATTAGTTGCACTTTTCTTAAAATGATCAGAGGCGATGTTTGTTCGGCTGGGCACTGAGCAATTGCTTTTGGAGACAAGTCCTTCAGGATTCTTCTTAGTGCTTGGGATCCTTAAAAATATATATATTACTTCATTAATTTTTTCATAAATTTGCCTGATCCCTTGTCTTTCTTTAAACATTTTTCTGAAGTACGTCTAGCAGCTAACTAGGAATAAGGATAACTATTTGAACACTGGAAAGTTGGGAGTCTCTGTCCCAAGGGAGCATTTAGTTGCTATGTAGTTTGTATACGTTACTCATGTAGTAGAATTCTGAAGACTATTAAACTCAAAAGGACCTGGGATTGAGGATGTCCATAAAAACATAGGAAGCTGTCTTACTCCATATCAACCCAGTGATGTACTCTCGCTCTGTATTGTCTACATCAGCTGGCAGCAAATCCGACATGGAATCTTTTCCATCTCTGCCTGAAGGTGCTGGGGACTTAACCCAGAACGTTTTTTTCATAGCAAGCATGTTGGCCCTTCTCTAACAGGAAGGATAGCTGGATGTCATGATACAGTGAAAGACGCGGTGGCTCAGTGGGTTAGGACGCTGAGCTTGTCGATCAGAAGGTCGGCAGTTTGGCGGGTCGAATCCCGAGTGCCGCGTAACAGAGTGAGCGCCTGTTACTCGTCCCAGCTTCTGCCAACCTAGCAGTTCGAAAGCACGTAAAAATGCAAGTACAAAAATAGGGACCACTACGGTGGGAAGGTAACAGCGTTCCGTGCACCTTTGGTGTCTAGTCATGCCGGCCACATGACGATGGAGACGTCCTCGGACAAGCACTGGCTCTTCGGCTTTGAAACGGAGATGAGCACCGGCCCCTAGAATCGGAAACGACTAGCACACATGTGCGGGGAACCTTTACTATGATATATTTATTTATTTATTTATTTATACAGTGAATTATTTCCCAGGCTATCTCTCAGCCATCCACTTGCAGTGGCATCAACTCGGTTATCCCTAGTATTGATGTTATTATATTTGTTATCTATTTTTGTTACATCATAGTCCTGAGGTAGGACACAATAAAATCCTACCAAATTTTGCCGGCTTTTAAAAGAGCATAAAACAAGAAAGCACAAAACAAGAATGGCCTAGAAGACACCAGTTCAGGTATCGGGGTGACAGCAACAACACCCAAAGGGAAAGCAGGAGAATCTAATAGGAACCGCAAGCATCTCTTACCTAAGATAGAAAAGTACATAGGCCTGTTGGTTGAGAACAACTTTGATGTTGCTTGAATGTACCAGAGAATCATTCATCTGGTACCACTGCCCATTACTAGCCTAGATATACAAAGAAAGAATAATTGATCACTATCCCCTAGAAATATCATCATTATCCTCAAAAGATGACTACATGCATACATTCATTTCATTCATCTATTAGTAGCAGCAAGCCAGGAAAATCAGCCCAAGTACAGCAGTCTCTAAAGGATAATACTGGAGATTATCTAAGTAGGTGGATAATGTCATACCCAATCCTAATATACTTTGCCTTTGGTATCTAGCTGATTAATGTTATTAGACTTAAGACATTAGGACAATCACTGTCTGGACTGAGCTCAACCATTCTTATGATGTCACATCACTTCCAGTAATCTGTAGCTTGGACATCTTAGAAAATCCCCAAATCACAGGTTGTTCAATAACTGAGGAAATTTGGAGATGGATCACAAGAGACAGAAACAGGGAAACAAAGTAAAACAGTTCTGGTGGTGCAAGGCAATTTTGTGCACTTCTCAAAAGGCACGGAAGTAAAACCTCTCCCCCAAGGCTAAAGCACACTGATCAATCATTACCCACAGCCTAGCATATCAACAAAGACCCACCTTGACATAGCAGTAGTAATGCCCTGCGTGGCAGCTGTATCCTGAATGCACAAGTACAGCATAGAGGCCATACTTGACAGGGTCACCACTGCTCTGCGACATGTAAGGACGAATATTCAGGAATTCAGGGTAACCCACGTCCTACATAAGAAAGAGAAACAGTTCGTAAGAATGTGTTCCACCTTCTATCCACCTGCATAAAGAGCGTCAGCCTTACCAGGCACAAGTCAGTCATCTATAGATTGAAGTGTCCAAAAGATTGACACCCATTCTTAAGAAAGTCCGAGGTACTGGCCGACTGGATTCACCCAAGCCCTCTTTCTAAGAAGGTACCACATTCCCCCTTTTCTGATCACCTTGGTAATCTTGCCTCCACTAAAGTTGGCGAAGCGCTTGAGTGAGATGGTAAGGACATTAGAGGCCCGGTGGATAGTAAAACGCTTGGTGGCTGGAACTTTCTTCTTGCACCTACACGGAAGAGAAATGAGTGAGTTCTATACCTGCTCAAAACACGAAGTACTTGAAACAGAGGCAGTCCCTAAACACCTATCCTCAATAGAGCTTATGGACTGCCACTAACAGAGGCAAGTCTTAAACATCTTAGGAAGGGCGGCTTCCTGTTTCTCAGTCTGCCATGTACGTTAAAGGAAGACAGCCCTGAATTTAAGGCCACCCCAAAGGAAGAGTGGTTTTAAAAACTCTGCTGTTTCCATTACTATACTTGCACCAAATTTAAAGAGATCCTCCCATTTTAAGGGCAAATTATTTGAGGAAAAAAAAGTCAACATCAACATTGGATAGTTTCTAAGTATTTTGGAAAATGATTGGTTTCAAGTAATAAGTGGCTAAGTTCACTTTTACTCAATTATTTCTCCATGACCCCATCTCTGCCAACTGATTAATTTATAAATGATTAGGTGACATGTCCTTGCTTTCCCATTTCTTTAGATCTCATCAGGAGTTGCAGAGAGGCCTTGTTTATCTTGTTAAAAATCTTTCCTTCACAAATGAAAGCAAATATACGTGTCCCAGGATAATGTTGCAGGATCCAATCTGGGTCGATCACCAGGACCACAGATTTTGTCTTCCGAGCTTTCGGACTTGTGCTGGAGCCCATCCTCAACTCTCTAAAGCTCGAAAGAAAAGAAAAAAAACCCTCTTGTCCTGGTGACTGACCCAGATTGGATCCTGCAGTCTTCTTTTCCTTTTCCTTTCCTTATGTATGCACAGGAAATCCTTGGTTAATGATCATTTGTTCAGCAACTATTCAAAGTTCCAATGGTGCTGAACAAGAAGACTTAAAGCCAGATCTCAAAGGGTCAGCATCCCCAGTCGGATGATCACAGTTCAGGTGTTTCCCAACCAGCTCACAATTATGTTAGAGCATCCCAGTCATGTCATTGCATTGGCAACCTTCACTGCCAGCTTCCAACAAGCAGTCAATGGGGAAGCCAGCAGGAGGTCAAATAGCGATCATACGACTGTGGGATGCTGTGACTGTGCAGGATTCACTTAACGATCGCAACTGGAACTGCCAGCCTAAGTCAGCATAGACACACGACACTATGCTTTATGATCGTGTCACTTAACCAGTTCCCAATAAACACTGTTAAATGGGAACTACCTATATGTGCAATTATGTAATTATGTGAGGGAAATGGTTTATACACATAGCAAAGAAATCAAGAGGGAAGCCAAGAAAAAAAAGTAACTCACTTGGCACACATGTAGGCATTCTCCCCACTCAAGACATCAGCTTTTACAAATAATTCTAATGCCCGTACAATGTTGGCTGCTTGCTGTAATAAAAAGAGAGAAGAGGGAAATTCAAAGAAGCTTCAGCTTGAACCTCATAGAAGTTAAGACTAGAGGGAAGATATAGCTATAATCATATGCATTCATATGCACAGACAAACATATGCACACCAGCAGGCACACAAACTTATTCCCCAGCAATATCTCTCTTTATTTGCCTGCCTCCTTTTGTTTATCAATATTGCAGCTACTATTGTATAATAACATAGTGCAGTATCCTTTTTTGGATATTCCAGATCTAAGTGAGGGGAATAAACCTGAAAAGCAGGCCAAGCAAAAGGATTAGAGTCTTTCAGAAGTGGCTGTGTCCTAGCTACTTCCTCCCCCTAGTATTTCAGTGGCTTTTACTCCTTTTTATACAGGACAGCTGCCCTTCATCTGCAAATACCATGAGCTTTAAGAAGTGGTATGCTTGGAACAACTTCCTATAACATATCTACCTTACAGTTTAAAACAATTCAGAAGGTGGCCTTCAATATTTCATTACTACCACAACTGACAACTAGGAGATACCATCCTTTGAGTTGGATTTTTTTTAAAAAAATAAACCAAGAGAAATAATAATGCTGGCATACCCTAATTTCCAAAGCCACATCCAGGTATGGGTCATAAGTGTCTGAAACACTCTTGCACACGGAGCACTTCACTGCAAAGAAAGCAGAACAGTTGCTTGCCTGTTCTTCATGGTCACCACTCCCTGCCAATGTCACGTTTTATACTGAGACAGACAAGGCATGAGGCTGCAGTCTCTCGGTCTAGCAAATCCAGCACTGAAATCAGCTAAGCAACCAGATGCTTAATATCCCCTTCGTAGCCTTGATAGAGGCCAAAAACTAGAAGGAAACATCTACAGTGTCTGGAGAGCAACTACAAATCAACTGAACCTATAGAGGTATAATTGGGCACTGAAGGGGAACTTTGGAGATGCCATAGTAGACTTAGCCAAAATTTAAAACTTCAGGAACATGGAAAGGAAACCTCCCAGCATTCCATCATCTGGGTCTCGCTAAGCTGCGCTCACCACGAGATCGGAGGTAGCCGCCAAAGATCTGGTGCACCAATGTGGTAGCCTGAGTCTGACGATCCAACCTGAAAAGACAAACAACAGATTGACTAGATTTCAGGGATGCTTTCATTTAAAACAGGGGTCCCCAAACTCTTCTGCTCACTGATCTCTTCGTGAGGTTTATTGACCCTCCCCCCAAACATTTATTGTGTGAAAATAATGTAATAAAATACAATTTCAATCAATAAACCACAAACAATAACAATAATAATCAGTAATCCCATCAATCGTGGGGTGTGTGTGTGTATGTCAACATTGATCGCTGGTGAATTCTGAATTAAATAGGATGGCCTAAACAAGGATAAGGAATGTTGCTACATTACATTCTCCAAGAATTCCAACTAGCATGGCCTATAATGAGGTATGGGGGGGGCATAGCTCAACAATATCTGATAAAATGCAGTTCTTCACTTATGAGTTAAGCACAAGCAATCAAAAGCACCAGGCATGAATTTCCTTCTCTCAAGAGCAAAGAATACCTGCCAGTCTGACTTAAAACTGATGGGTTTTTTTTTTGCTTTCTCTGAGCCTGCTCTCCTCAAATGTTTTTGTTACCAATACACTGATGATGTTACCTAGCTTGATCTTCAGGAAAACGACCAAACTCACAGAACACCAAGAACCCATCATTTCTTCCTTCGATAGGATTTTTTGCTATCTTTAAAGCTTTAATATTTACTTCCATAGTAAGGAAAGGTAGACCTAGTGACTGTTGCTCATGTAGTATGCATTTTCCCCCCCTTCCTGTATTTGGGAAAGCTAATGCTTCAGTAAGCAAATTTAACGAGAGGACACAATTACAAGATCAGTTCAACCTAGTGTTCTCTCCCAAGCACACAGCAAGTGAACTAGTTGTTCATACTTAGTATAACCGTTGAGGCAGGCCTTTTGCATGGCATCAATGGTGTAGCGCAAGAACTCGTGAGCATCCTCCTGACTACCAAAACGGAAGTGCCGGGCAATCTCTGCCAAAGGAGATTAAAAAAAGAACTTATTACAGACCATCTCAGAACAGTACCAGAAACAGATGTCATTACTGAACCCAGCATAGAAGCTCAGAAGTTGTTCCTCATAATTTGACCACCATCAAAACCAAACTCTCCACCTAGCATATCTAAGAAAAATGGTGATGAGTAAAACAAAAAATAAATTATAAATAAAAAATAAATGTTGATGAAAGAGCCAGCTTGGTCTAATGGTTAAGGCAATAGGCTAGAAAGTGGGAGACTGTGAGTTCTAGTCCAGCTTTGGCCATGAAAGTCAGCTGGGTGACCTTGAGCCACTCAGTCTCTCTCAGCCCATCCCACCTCACAGGGTTGTTGTTCTGGGAAAAATAAGAGGAGGAAGGTGTGTTGGATAAAGTTCGCTGCCTTGAGTCATTTGTAAAAATATAAATAAAATAAATAATAAAATAACATTTTTAAGTTTCACCCTTACAATCTGTACCTTAAAAAATCCTGAAAAAGAGCATCTTTGGACCACGACTTTTACACTAATGGATGCCATGTCTTAATGCTTTTATTTGTAACCATAAGATCTAGAAATCTTGCTTTTTAAAAAAAACAGCATTCACACATGCAAGTATTTTAAGTTATGGACATCATCTCAAAAGGATCATTGGTCTCTTGCCCTGTATGAACTGGATAGGTAGACTATTATTTTATGACGGTATTCCAACCCTTTGCTTACTTTTAAGATCTCTGATGAAGGACACAGGTTTGATGGCATTACCACTATTGGCAAAAGCCTGGATCATGTGATTCTGCATTATGCACATCATGCAGAAGCTTCCCTGGTGACCTGGAAGAGAAAAAAATCACAATTACCTATTTTTATCAATAGCTACATAATACATCTTCCAATGTATCACTTTTTCTGCTAGAAACAAAATATAAAACCTGCAGTTAAAACTCTCACTTTACTTGAAATAGCTTACCCACTGAGTTGTGATCAGACCTATATGGACCATCAATCAGTCTATCTGTCTGTACATACATACATACATACATACATACATACATTATTGTCTCTTTCTCCCCTTTTTCTCTTTTATCTGATGGCTAAAAGCCATAATAAATAATATAGATTGATCACATGGACATTTTAATAATTTCCCATCCTGACTCTAAGTTCCTCTGCCACATACCTATAAATCTCCTCAAGGCAATGCTACTTGTTAAGCAGCTCAGGCAAATGGGAACAATTTCTAAAGTCTGTGCATTAAACTGCTGGCACCTTGAGCGCAAAATGATCCTTGCTACTATTTAAATAGCTCCTTTGATTTTTAAAACTAAACCACCAAAGCTGCCATCTACCTAATCATAGATGTGCACTCTTTAACTAAGAGTCAGTACCGCTAGTAAGGATGGGACGGTATAGTGATGAAAGCAATTCTTATGTAACCCTACAGTTGGCTCAAGACCTTCACAGATGCTAGCACAGTCTGCCAGTCTCCCATCATAAGGATTTATGCAGTGAAAAGCAGTTGCTGGCTGGAACGTGATACAGCACCTCATGTGAGCTAACCCTGGATTACTCACCCTTCCCCCACCCCTAGAAACCAAGAAAAACCCACCCATTAAGTTCACACCACACTGCAATCCCATTAAAGGCAGTCCTTGACTTACAACAATTCATTTAGTGATCGTTCAAAGTTACAATGCCACTGAAAAAAGTGACTTATCACCATTTTTCACACTTATGATCATTGCAGCATCCCCACGGTCACATTTTACACTCAGGTTTCCACATAAAATAGGCAGAATTACAGTAGAATTTGAAAAATTCTAGCATATTTTAGAATAACATCATCACCATCACCATCTGATAACTGGTTCATATTTATGATGACAGCAGCATCCCAGGCTCATTTTGTGATATTTTAACGAGCAAAGTAACGGGGAAGCCAGATTCACTTAACAACCGGGTTACTAATTTAACAACTGCAGTGATTCACTTAACAAATATGGCAAGAAAAATCGCAAAATGGGGCAAAACTCACTGAACTAATTTCTCACTTAACAACATAAATTTGGGGCTCACTTGTGGTCATAAATCGAGGACTACCTGCATTATGATTGGGTTCAAAGTAACTGTTTGTCACAAGAAGCACTACTCCCAGATTTTAGTTACAGAAATCAAAACCCCCCAGTAATGGAACATATCCAAGTCCTAAACAAAAAAACCAAAATGCAGCAGAATCTAAAGTCATAGCCTAACTTTATTATATAACCTTTTCTTAAGAGAAAACTACTTAAGATACTTCCTAATGTCTTAAACACATTGAATTCTTCTCATGTGAGTCTGTTAAGCATAACCTCATATATACTGGAAAACTAATGTTTTCCACAAAACGCTATCAGAATATAGGAAGCAGAAATTTGTAATTGTAAATTGTAGAGTAATTCAAGAAGTAAACACTGATTGAGGGGGAAAAAGATTTCCACATAAAAAGGGGCAGAATTAAAGTAGAATCTGAAAAATTCTTATATATTTTGGAATAAATAACATCATTACCATCATCATCTGAACAACACTTCTGAATGGTCAAATATTTTTATCCGCCTGATCTTGCTCTGATCCTTACTACAATCCTGTAAGGTAAAATGGCATAACCTCCTCACACGATATATGGAAGATTAACTCCAATTGGGGATCCTATACCCATGGGATTGATGAGATCGTGACAGAAGCAAAACCAGACATCATTTCCTAATTTTGGGGACAATAACTCTGCTTGCATCGATGCTCTAAAAGTAATAATGGAGATGAGAAAGGAGTAGCTTCCCAGAAGCAGCTGTAAAGCTATCTGAACCCTTCTGATTTTCCCAATATTTATGCTAACAATGTTGTACACATTTATCATCTAAATGCCTCATTCACTGACCATTCACTTTCCTTGAGCTGCTCTGCCAGCCAAAATCTTATATTTTTAAGAACTCCATCCTTAATAGGCCTTGGAAAATGAAACAGGATGTTCCTATAGCCTTTGCTCTAAGGAGAAAAGAGATATGAACACGTGAACACATACAGCAGTGCAAAACACACACAAACTCAGCCACACACTTACAATTGCGGCTGTGCTCCTTGGAAAGCAGATAATTTGCTAGCGGTGGGGTGTAGGTTAGACACTGCAGAGTTGAGTTGAGGAAACAGGTGTTGCCCAGGTTGTGGAGACCAGCTCCAACACGGTACACCCGCTCCCATTTCAGGGAGAGTCGCTCCAGAGGGAAGAGGACCTTTTGGGGAGCTGGCACCCCATCACTTCCCGGCACATGCTCAATACCTGTTGGAAGAAAAAGGTGAAGTCAGCAAGTCAAAAAGAAAATAAGAACTCATTCTCCAAAAGACAAATACAACAAATGAGGCACCTTGTTTCCGTATGGGTCCCTCTTCAGAGCTCTTGTGCCGACTGCAGTTGTCTGTCCTTGGGTTCAACAAAACGTACTTGCTCTTGAGGCTCTCCAGCTGGTAGGAGAAGTTTTTGGAGGCTGGTTCAAACTCAATCTTTTGCAGTAAAACCTTCTTGGCAGAAGCTGCCAACAGTTTACCCAGTTCAACATCATCAGCAGAGTCTTTTCGCCCAGGCTTTAGGGCTTCTTTTAATTTGTCAACTATCGGCATGGTGCATCAATTGGTAGAGGCAAGAGCCACCATCCTCCTAGCAAGAGAACTTCACTCTGCAGAAAAAAGTTACTCGACCTCAAAATCAAACGCATCCAGCTCAGCCCTGTTTTCTCTATATTGTAGTAAAATCCACCCTCTAAATATGTTATTGCAACAATCAGATGGTCTTTCTTTTTGTACTTCTACCTCTATTTTGCTTCCCATATCTCTTATCTTCCTATGCTGAATGTGGATTATAAGGACTGGGGAGGTATCTTTTTAAATTGCCATGAACTTTGTGATGCTTTAGAAATCATGATCAATATGAATCTGGTTTCCACAACAAAGCTGCTGTTAAAGAATATAAAACTAATCTATCTTCAGATTTATTTTCTAATCTCGACAGTCGGGTAAATTCAAAGCACATGTACAAATTAAGATTTCTCATATTTCTGAAAAGCCTAAAATTTTACGTACATTGTTAAGCCTTTTAATGTATCCTTTAGCATCTCATAGCTCCTGGATCCAAAATTCTCTACTCCAAAAACCCAACAAAGGTTTTAAATTATATAATAGTTTTTGCTGCATATGAGGGCTCTAGATGTATTTCATGCTGCTTTGCAACTAACTGGAAATTAACTTCTAAATGATGCATTTCTGTTTTCTGAAATGACTGTGCTCTGGAACATGCAATTCACATTACAACCTTTAATGAGGTGTGAAATTTGCTTAGTCTTTAGACACACAAATTAACAGCTACAGCAAGGAATATAAATATCATAAATAAATAAAAAGGCTCACAATTATTATTATGACTACTTCCTGGATTGCCTTGAAGTTTGATTGGCAACAGTTTTACTTCCCATTAAGAAACCCCAAGGGGTCCCTACTAATAGAAGATTAAAACATTCTGCCAGGCTGAATAGATGAATCTTTCTTATAAATATAACCGGCCTTGCTGAGGGAAAAAGTCATGTAATACTGTTTTTGAAGCAAAGGGGGTTTGCATCATTTGTCTTTTTGGGAACCAGGTATTTTTCCAGGGGCTATATATTTATATATATAAATTTAGGTGGCTGTGTACATGGAATGCTATCACACGCACATTACAGCATACTATTATCTGAACGTGAGCACCTCCCTAAAATAAACAGTTTCAGAAAGTTTCCTCAGTCTATCTTGCTTCAAATTTGCCATTCTCTTTTTTTTTCTGTTCTCCCATTAGAACATAAGAGTGATCACACTTATCTAACAAAAAAATAGTCTCCCGCACCTGGGATTCTCTAGAAGTGCTGGATTACACCACATAAAACCCGGGCTAGGGGGCAATTAAGTACAGCATACCTGGAGGGCACCAGGTGTCATACGCAAAACAAATTTCACCCTTTGGCATCTAACTGGGCGGCCAAGGGCACACAAGGTATGGATGCTAAGGAAACGGCATGGGAAGCTGGGAAGTAGAGCGGCTGGCGCATTCTTGCCCCTGAGAGCATGTCAGCAGAACTGAATCATCAGGAGAAGAGAATGTCACTGGGTGCCTGGAAGCAAACTTCTCAAGCGCAGCCTCACAAAGCTATTCCAATCAGAGATGAGAGATGAAGGGAGGGAGGGTTTTCTGTAAGGTAACAGGCCAATAGGAGCCCAGCGTTTAGCAAAAGGCAGGTATTGCAAGGAGCAGCAGAAACACCACAGTTCTAAGGCGAAAATGCAGGGGTCTTCAAACTTGGCCCTTTGATGACTGGTGGACTTCAACTCCCAGAATTCCTCAGCCAGGCACGCCTGGCTGAGGAATTCTGGGAGTTGAAGTCCACCAGTCATCAAAGGGCCAAGTTTGAAGACCCCTGGTCTACCCCTTCCCATCTCTTCCTCAAGAGAAAACAAGACAGGGAACCCTTTCGTCCTCTCGCCCTTCCCCATCTCCCTCCGTTTGCAAAGAGCGCGCGCGCGCATTAGCCCCATCTGCTACAATTCGCGCCTGCAGTTTGGGGCAAGCACGCACAGACCCCCCCACCACCACCACCGTACACGCCGTTCTACCCCCGTCCAGAAATTCCAAAGCGCTCCAGAGCCTCCGGCGTTCGCGCAAGGGCACCTACATGCGTCGCCTTCCGGAGATGGTCCAAGAAGGGCCTGGGCTCACAACGGAGGCTCCTCCTCGGCACGGCCCCGATTCACCGGGGATCCGAGCAGAAGTCTCTCCTCGCCTTGGCGCCGGGCCATCAGTTCAAGCAGCCACGGCCCAGAGGAAGCCGAACGAGAGGGCTGCACAGGAAAGAGCCGCGGTGCCGAAAAGGAGAGGAGGGAAACGGGAGGGTGGAAGACGCCCCAGCGATCGCTCTCCGCAAGCAGCCAACACCCGGTGGCCCCAGCCGTCTCCGTTGCACCGCCAGCCGCCCGCCCCTCCTCGCTCGCCCCGCGTTCTTCCTCCGTTCTCATTCCGACCTTTCACTCACCATCCGGAGCGGTTCGCCAGGTCCCTACGCTCCTACAGCGTGCGCGCATTATACAACACGTGTCCAACGCGGCGCAAAGACAAGGCGAGAGCGCAGCTGCTAGGCCGCGAGGCCAGGCCCAATCCGCCTCCCTAACGGGGCGGGGAAACGAAAGCTAGTCCAGCCCGTCCTGCTCTGACGCAAGGCAGCGCATCTGCCCGTTCGCACGTTTCCGGAAGGCGGTGCCGCCCGGCTCCTTCGGCTTTGGCCCGAGGAAGCCGCGAAGTGCTGGCTTTCTTGGTAGGCAGCTGAGGCCGCCGTGTCCCTCTTCCCCTCGCTTTGCTACTCTTTCGACTAAAAGTGCTGACTGGCCGACTCTCTTGAGCGGGGCTAGGACAGGGGTAGGCAACCTCGGCTCTTTTATGACTCATGGACTTCAACTCCCAGAATTCCTGAGCCAGCCAAGCTGGCTCAGGAATTCTGGGAGTTGAAGTCCATGAGTCATAAAAGAGCCGAGGTTGCCTACCCCTGGGCTAGGACAACTCGCCACGGCCAACTCGCCGCAGGACAACTCGCCGTGGCCAACTTGCGGCGGAACAACTCGCCGTGCGACAAGAGTTACATTAATATCGAAGGAATAGGGCAACGGAATCATTAAAAAGGGGATGCCAAAGGAGGGATAAAATGAAATGCGAATGACGAACACTAAAATATTTTTTACAATTATTTTAAGTAAATTTAAGCGAATTGTTGCATTTTCCCGTGGCGAGTTGTCGCATTCAGTTCTTTTGAGAACCACTGAAAACGGAGGGAAGGGAAGGTGGGACACTCCCGAGGCAGCTTGGGGTCCAAAAGCCAGGGTACCGCAGAGAACCAATCGCTGTTCCTACCGACAGTCCTTAAGTGACTGCACGTAGCAGTGCTCGGAGGATCCGTCCTCAGGATTTTAGCCGACATGGCGGATGGTTGTCCTTAGAAGCCAAAGTTTATTCTTTGAGCTTTTAATCCCACGTACCTGAATCGGGAGGGCCGATGAGATGGGGGCGAGCTAAATCTGGTTCAAATATTTATGCCAGGGAGAAGAGTACTGGAGAAAGAAATTAGAGTTGTGAATAGAGGTAGTGAATTCTCAACAACTATCTAATGCAGAGGTTCCCAACCTATGGGACGCGGCTGCGAGGCCACGTGAATAGTTGGGTGGGGGGGTGTACGTGCACGTGCACTCATCCCCCCCTCATGCCACCGGTGCTGCAAGTGTGTGGGCAGCGGCAGCACCACTAGTATTGCGTGGATGGTGGCAGGTGGCCCGTGGCATAATCCTTGCGTGGGGTGGCAGCGGCACAATCCTCGTTCTGGGAGCGGCATCACTGTGGGCTGCGGCGTGATTCTTGTGCGGTGGCAGTGGCATGAGCCTTGCACCGGGGGCGGCATCGTTGTGGGCCACAGCACAAGCTTCGCACAGGTCACGCTGCAGGTCGTGGTGTGAGCCTCACATGGGGGCGGCAGTGCAAGCCTCGTGCTGGGAGTGGCATCACTGTGGCCCACATCATTATCCTCATGCTGGTGGTAGCATCGCCACAAGCCTGGAGGCAGCGGTGCCACAAGTCTCACAGGCACCGCCGTTGCCGAGAGCCTTGCATGCATGCTCGCAGCCCCATTTGCGTGGAGCGCATGCTTACAGCCTGTTTGTACGTGCACGCACACGTGGCCACATTCATGTTTGTGCATACACGTATAATGCGCCTGTACCTCCCTCTCCCACTGGGCCACCAAAAGAAAAATGTTGGAGACCCCCAATTTAATGGATTCTTCTGCCTAAGATGGGCCTATTACTCATGGTTTCCTAGTTTCTAACCTGGTGCTTTAACCACTACACCAAATTAGCTGTTTGGAAATAAGGCACTTTAAATTGTACTGATTTTAAATTGTTCCAGTAAGAATAAGCATAATTCCTGAGATCCCTTTTGTAATTTTGCAGTTGTGTTAAACTGAGGGAAGGCTGAGTGTTGTGCACAGTATGGAGCTCTGGGAAGCACACAAAAAACCAGAGAAGGAAATATTAAAAAGGCAGAATATTATATTTCCCCAAAGGAACTTAAAGGCAGAAAAACAGGCCCAGTTTTTCTTAATAGCCCCAAGCAGAAACTAAGCAGGTGAGCTCTGTAGAAATGCGGATTTGATCATCCTATTCAGAAAGACTGAGGCCCCATTCATGAGCAAATACTACCTGCAGAAACCCATTCAAGACAGGATCTTTCGAAATCCCTTGCAGCAAAATTGATAGCTAACAATAGCAGAGTGATAGAATTAGAACCAGCAACCCCTCACCCATCCAACCCAAGACACAACCATCAGCCACAGCCATAGGAAAGCAGAACATGACATTTAGGACATAATAGGATTAACCCACCACCATCAGAATGCAAAAAAAGCACACTCGGACTCAGGTCAAAGTACATGACACAGGAAATACAAAGCCACAGGAACAGGAACAACTCCAAACACAAAAGCCCAAGAAGATATAAAAACCCACTACTCCCAGCAGCATGTGGTCAGCTGCTCTAGAGCCATATGTCTTGTGGTTCTGTGTTTCAACAAACTACAACCTTCTTTCTAAAGCAGTCTCCATTTTGTTCACTCCCAGCTTGGACTAGACCCTGATGAAGATTTTTCTTTCAACAGAGCCTTATGTACTATTAAACAGCATTGGTGGATTATTAATTGCCACCACTCAGATAACTGGTAATTCCAACTTTGGATAGGGAAGGGAACATCAAGAACATGGGAGAAATACTGAAAACAGATGGGAGGGGGAAATTTAAAGCCATTGACGCTGGGGCTATGGAGGAGAAGAGGATCCTCCATTGATTTGCCTGCATTCTTCCATTCAAATATTCTGAACTATTAAGTGGTTAAGAGGCCCTGCAGGAATTTTGGTTGCCCTTCAGCAGAAACAAAGTGTATGCCACCCAAAGACAGCCTGTTTTCATTTTCTTTGATAATACTGTTTATTGTCCGGAGACTCAAGTGTCCACATACAAATTATACAAAGCGTCAGAGACATGCCCAGTCTGCTTGTCTATTCAACAACTTTCATGTGTTCCCAGCACAAGAAAATCTCAGCTTTCAGAATACAACAACAAAAACAACCCACCCCATATTATTCTACCCACCAATCTTCCCACCCCAGCTGCTCCCCAAAAAGCTTTAAATTACCGCAGCAAGTTACTTATTTTTTCATACTCACTAAGCAAAGATTTGAAAATAATGTAAACTCTTTTATTATTTTTTAAATATTTTTGAATTGCTGGCATGGAGGGGAAACTGTTCTGTTATGGGTGCTTCAGGGAAAGTTATGCGTGACACTAAAACTCTCAGCTATAAATTAAGCCAATTGAGAAGTCTTTTATACTGTTTTTCCATAAATAGGTCTTTTGCAGGGATTGTTTTTTCACACTGCTACTTAATTGGCCAACTTAGTTTGCTTGCTGGCAAGCCGGGAGCTGTAGTTTGGCTAGCAAGAAGCAGTCACGTGCTGCTGCCACCCTCCAGTCTCTGTAAAAGACTTACACATGCTGCAGGAGAAGCCAGAGGAGAAGACAGGAACAGAATATTGCTTCCACTGGCATTCCAGGATGAACGAAGGAACATTGTCCTCCATACACTTTGACATTCTTCCCCACTGTATGTTAAAAGCTTCCAACGCAGAACCCCTTTACAAAGTAATAAGTGCAAATCTAACAGCTAAACAAGGACATTAAAAGAACATAATAGAGGAATGATACAACTGATTGCAGATCAAAAATAAAACTGAAACAAAATTAAAAATCAAAAAGTATCAACAGAGAGAAAGGTAAATGTCACATAGGATATAACCGTACAGGAAGTAAAACAGGAGTCTTATACTGGATTGAACAGATTCTTTTTTCTTTTGCTTGTTTTAAAAATATATTGAAATCAACAGACTGGCCCAGTATGACATCTTAAATTCTACCTTGATGAACAGCATGAAAAGGCCACAGGGGGCAGGCCTGGCTAAGAATAAGTGTAAGTATCCTTCAGATCTAGGTCTGAGAATTTTAAAAACGGGGGGGGGGGGGGGCTCACAGAGCTTGGGGAAACCCAGGAAAGAAAGGACTAGCTCAGAAGGGGGAATGGAAAGGCTGAACTGAATAATGCTCCTTTTCAGACAGTGGAGGGTTTTGTCATTATTCCAAAGGAGCATTTACAATCACAGTTTATAAAGAGGTGTGTATCACTGGCCAACTCTCCTAATCACATATTTGGGAAGAGAACATAAATGTTTGCCATCTGCAGAATTCTTGTGGCAAAAATTAGTTTCTCCGTCAAACAAATCGGAGGGCTTGGAGCTGTGTTGGTCTGATTAAAAAATCATTCTGTGCCAGGAACTTTGGAGGAGGAGAAGCAAGAGAAAAATGACAATTCCTTGGTCTACAAAGTTCCAATATCCTAGTAGGAATAGCAAACTTTACAACTGGCTAAGAGAGACTGTGACATCAGAATTACATTAATGGCACGAATATGAAAAAGGTGGATAAAGTATATGGAGTAAGTCCAACTGAAATTTGACAACTCCAGATGCAAAGCTAAAAGCTGCGTATATCTCTTGTATGTCTTCCAGGCTATACATATTCACTAATTTTGTAACATGGTTAACCTTCCCACTTTCAATTTTTGCCCCTGAAAGAAGATACTGTCTCCCTTGGATAGTCAATTTTCAAAGGGTTGCTTAGTCCTTGGAAGATAACAAAACTCTCTGCAAAAGGATGCCCTGACTGATGACACCACCACCACTTTTCAGGGAGCCCCCAAATGCATGTTTAATCTCAGCCCACCACATGTGTCTCTGTAGATGTGGCTAAAAGAAAGGAATGACTCTAAAGCAGTAAGTGTGGAATAATTTCATATGTGGAAAGAAGAGGGGTTTTGACCCAGGCAGAAGGTGGGAGAGTGGGAAAGAGAGGGTTTACGTGCTTTCTTCACAAGGAGGGATGTCTTCTCAAGACAATAAGAACCTGGTAGGCCTGCTACCCAGAATCAGAGACAACACCTCTCAGCCAATCATACTTTGATACTGCCTTCCTCCATTACACCTTGACATGTTGCTGCTGAAATCCATAGAGTAAGAAGACACTCACTGGAACAGCATAGGAGAAGAAGCAGAAGAAGAAATGTATGAATGGCCTCAGCATCCCTTTCCTTAGCACTCTCCGCCCACCACTATTGGCCTGCCCATGAGATTTTATTTTCATGCTGTTTCCAGGAAGTGATGTCAAATGTGGACCGATCTAATTCCTTGCAAGCCATGCTGCCAGTGCCAAAGGAACTCAAGGATCCTCAATGTCAAGGAACTCCTGTTTAGGGGGAGCCACTCCACGGTACCACGCACAGGAACCATCACTCCGCTTAATGCAGGCATAGTGTTTTGCCTGCCGCCCATTGATGTTCTTCTCTGTCACCCAGTCAGTCCACAGACACTCATCCTGAGCAGAGACATAGCAGGGGATAAAGGGGCAGCGGGAAATCTGCAGAGAGAAAAAAAAACCAATATTCCATGATTTCCTACCATTATGATTGAAGATCTGATTAACCCTGCTGGAGTCTATTTGTTATGGATGAGAGAGAGAGCAGGAATTCTGTCTAGTAGTCTGTTCATCATTCACCAGTAGTAGTCCAGGCAACCCTACCTGTTTGCAATTCTGGAAGCAAGTTAAATCTGTTTCATGTTAGCTTGCCTTCTGAATTTGATTCTGATTTTTGGTACCATGGCCCTTTTTTTTGTTTTGAGGCTGCACATTACCCAGATCTTTGGGGATTGGGGTGGGTTAGGAGTTCTTCAATTGAATAAATACTTTATTCTGCCAGCACCTCCAAGAAGGTAAAGCAAAAAGCAAACAGGAGCCATTCTCCTCCTTGCAGAAGGTCCAAAGTTCAAAGGGTTCAGGCCAGGTTACAAAATTAAGATGACACTGACTACACTCTTAGAAGACCTGTGGCAGGAACCAGATGAGGGCATTGTGACCATCCTTGCTCTTCTTGACCTATCAGCAGCTTTCAATATTATCGATCATGGTATCCTTCTGGACTGGATTTGTGAATTGGATGGGGCAGTACTGTTTTGAGCTGGTTCTACTTCTGGGATCAATTCTAGTCGGGGTTGATGGGGAGGTATTCAGCCAACCTCTACTTTGGGGGTTACCCCAGGCTCAGTTCTCTCCTATTTAACATCTACATGAGGCCCTAGGTGAGGTGATCATTAGGGATTGGGATTGGGCAGCTTTATAGCTTCATGCTGAGCTGCCTAAACGATGCCATGGATGTCCTGTCCCCAGTGCATGGAGACGAAGGGGTCAGGATGGAGTGCAATCAGCTTTGTCTCAACCCAAGCAAGACTGAATGGCATTAAGTATTTGGGCCTTCTGAAGAAAAAAGTTTTCCCACTACTGGCCCTGGTGGCATTGCCTGTGCACAATCTGGGGGGATCTTCTGGGACTTATGGCTCCTGCTACAAGAGCAGCTAGCAACTGTGGCCAGAAGGACCTTCGCACACCTTAGGGTTGTGAGACAATTGCACCTGTGCCTTAATTGGGAGGCTTTGTTTAGTCGCTTATGCCTCATGACTTCTTGTCTGGATTGCTGTAATGCGCTTTTACAGGGGCCTGCCCTTCAGCATTCAGAAGCTTCAACTGATGCAGAATGTGACTGCATGAGTAGCAAAAAGTGTTGGATGCTTGACACACGTTAACAATGGCAGTGTGAGTGACACTGGCTGCCAGTGTGCTTCCAGTTACAATTCCAGGTCTTGGTTATCACCTTTAAAGCTCTTCATGGTTTGGGACTTGGCCTGGGGTACTGAGTGACTTAGGGACTCGGTTTCTTGACTGTATTAACATCCATGACAATAGTCCCACTCAATAATCATATATATTTATTTTGTATTGTTTTTTATAATTATAATTTTATAATGTAAGGCATCCCAAAATCACTTGTTGAAATGGGCAGCTATAGAAATCAATCAAACAAATAAATAAGTAAATAAATTTGGATTTACCTTGCATTCACAGCCCATCTGGTACCGCTGGTTGAGACTCTTCTTTTGGGTGGCACTGAGGGAATCCCAAGGAACAATGAAGTCACACAGGATGATATGCATCCTGCCATTACCCTCCGATTTCCCTGAGAGAACAAAGCAATTATGAATAGCAGCCTGCAAGCCAGAGGACACTTTCCTGATTAATTCCAGAGTTAACTTATGCAGTGGTCACCCTCTTAATTTGATTGGGAAACCTAGATTGTAAATAAAATGTTAAAACAAAGTTTGATTTTTAAATAATCACACTCTCCTACACAGTTTCCAGTCAATTGTGCATGTGGGGGGTTTGAACTTAGTAGGCACCTCTGGAATTTCCAGATCATACTCACAAAATGGCTGCCTTTGTGGGTAAGCTGAACATTCACAAAATGGCTGCCACAATGGGCATCGCCTATCATAAAATAACTATTTCCCAAAGCAAATTGGCAAATCAATCAATCTCTGCTATTCCAGTCTTGCCTCTCCATCTAACTTTGGCTTAGTGATCATCCCCTAACAATCAGCCACTTTTTTCTTATAAGCCCTGTTAAAATATACAGGACCAGCATATATTTGTGGAAATAAATAAAGATGAATTTGAAAGCTTGGGCTGTAATGTATAATATTCCCATTTCACATTCATTTCTTGAAAAATAAAAATATAAAAGTAATAGGTATATTCTTCCATACTAGGCTACAGATGAAATACCTTTCTCCATTTCTGGCATCTTATTTTAAGGAGACTGAAAAACTGGAATATGCACAGAGAAGAATAAATACGATGATAAGAGAACTAAAAGGCAAATTTCATTAAGAACATTTCAAAGAAGTAAATTTGTTTAGCCTGTAGTCACAGGCATGTGCGGCAAACAGATCATGGCAAAATGATGATCCATGTGGAGAGAGGTTGCAACATAAATTCCAGATATATTGTGGTGTCCCAACAAGCACATATGGCACAGATTTTGCATCATGTGATGAGGCTGTGTGTTGCATCAGTCTCCCACCCCTTGCTGCCCTAACCAATGGCAATTATGAGAACTGATAGTAAACTTTACATGTTTGAAGAGCTATCATGAGGCAGATGAAACAGAATCCTTCTATTCTTCTAAAAATAATAGTTGGAAATTGTTAGGGAAGCCAATTTCAGCTAATCATTTGAAGACATTTTGCAATTTAGAGAGCTGCTGAGATTTAAGATGAAGCTGAGCAGTCCCCAACTGTGGATGTATTATAACAATCTGTGCTATGAATCTTCTGGAAGCCTGGCACCATGACAAATTAGCCATCAATAGACAGATAGGCATAAACAATATCTACAGAGTATGCAACAGAGATAATCAACAAGCCAAAAAGGGAACAAAAAGACCAAAACACCTCCCCACCAGCAATCAGCACCCAGATGAGCATAAATTAACAACGAGATTAACATCAGACCAACTATTAAGTAAACAATACCCCAATCAAGGAACTGCCAAACAAGCCAACATTAAACAGTCCAACCAAAGAACTTCCAAGACCATTCCCACCAACATTGACAGGGCAAGCCACTAGAATATAAACAGGGAGCAAACCTCACTCCTTACTACCATGTTTCCCCAAAAATAAGACCTATCCTGAAAATAAGACCTAGCTTGATTTTAAACATGTGCCTAATACAATATCTACAGAGTATGCAACAGAGATAATCAACAAGCCAAAAAGGGAACAAAAAGACCAAAACACCTCCCCACCAGCAATCAGCACCCAGATGAGCATAAATTAACAACGAGATTAACATCAGACCAACTATTAAGTAAACAATACCCCAATCAAGGAACTGCCAAACAAGCCAACATTAAACAGTCCAACCAAAGAACTTCCAAGACCATTCCCACCAACATTGACAGGGCAAGCCACTAGAATATAAACAGGGAGCAAACCTCACTCCTTACTACCATGTTTCCCCAAAAATAAGACCTATCCTGAAAATAAGACCTAGCTTGATTTTAAACATGTGCCTAATACCATAGCACTGATGATGTTATTCAGTTTGAGTAAATAAATGCCTGCAAAAAAAAACCCTCAAGCTCAGAGAGCACCAAGGATCTCTCACTATGAATCTTGCATTGAGCAAGAAGCTGGATTAGTCAGACTAAGGATCCTGTTTAGTACTTTATTTTCTAAGAAACAGCCAGTCAAACACCACAACAAAATTCTAGTAGCAAGTTGCCAAAGGTATGTGATCACCAAATTTGAAGATTCATTTCTTGTACAAAGCTCATTGTCAGAAATATTTTGCGTATTTAGAGTGATACGGGACTGGTAAAAAGCAGATTTGGGGTTTTTTCTTTGTCTTTCATAACTCTATTTCATTGGCTTTCTATTTCTGACATCTTTTCTGGACTTTGCAAATTTATTATTCTTTACCCGCAATGAGATATTCCTTTTTGCCACCAACATCCAGTGTCACTCCACACACTGCTGAGGAGGGAGCTGTGAAGATGAATTCAATGTCCTGTTCTGGCCCTTTAAACATCTGAAAGGAAAGAAGCAAATGAGGCCAAGAATAGCAACCATGCCAGTTAATATTTTTTAAAAAAAGTAACATAGAGCACACCCTTTAGAGATCTTTACGTGCACAAGCCCTTCCTCTTGCTAATCATGTCAGACATGTTTCTAGTGCAACCTTTTCAAACTGGTACCCTCCAGGTGTGCTGGTCTCATTCCAGAAATCCTAGCTAGAAACTGTAGGAGTGGCGATCTAGCACATTTGGAGAACATCAAGATGGGGAAGCAAATTCTAGTGTTTCCAACATTATTCCAAGTTCTTTCCCAAACACAATCCAAAGACAGGGACCAATGTTTTCACAATTTTCTTTAATTATTTGACAGGCATGTATATTTTTCCTATCAATTTTCCCTCTTGACTGATTGATTGATTTCTCCATCAATCACTATGCCAATAAAGTGTTGCCACCTATTTATTTTTAAAACGCCATCCATTAACCATTATTACAACAAGGGGATTCAGAGATTGTATCAAGCCATACATTGTGATTTAGAAACTAAAGTTACGGTTAATGTGGTATGTGAATTCTATCATTCGGCATGTGATCTTATATCCAACTGATCTTCATTTGAGAAATGTCAACTTTATGTTTAGGGATTTTTTTTAAAAAAAACAACAACTATAAAATAGATCATTAATGAACCTGGCAAATGGGATGTTGTACTGAGACCTATGATCAGGTTATTTTAGAGTAGAGCTTTACAGTAATGTATGGAAAAGGAGCATTTGCTTCCAACAGCTTCTCCAGCAGAGGGAGAAGCTTTTACAGATGACATACAGGGAAACCAAACATTAATAGGCCAACTCCAAAGAAATTCCAGAAACAGGAAACCAAAACTGCTCTTAAAGGCTGATTCTTCGATACTAGTTCTACGATACAGAATGATAGCTCTTCTGCTCTTCTTTCATTAAATCAGTGTAGGAATAAAATGCCAATTGGATCTAACTCTAGCATGTGCCAAACTCTTAATTTCCTTGCTTTTGAGGGGGTTTTCAGTGTTTTTACACTATCAGCTAAGACTAGGAGGCTTTTCTTCCCCTTCCTTTTTCTTATTCTTTTGTTAGCCTAAGTATTCCCAACTGGTAAATTAAAAATATTTTAATAGTTCTAGACAAGGCAGCTGGAAATCTGAAATGAAAACAAAACACAGAAAATGTCTAGCGCTAACATAACAGGTTTATAGGTTCTCCGCAGTTTCACTCTGAATTGTTGTTCCTCTTCTTTGTGTGTATGTACAAGGCAGATACACAGGCAGCCCCCAGGTTCAGAAAGTAAGGAATGTCTTCAAGTACAAACAGACTGCCTATTGCTAAAAATGGCGGACAGTGTTCTCGTTCCTTGAGCTGATGAAATGCTGAAGCCATACAATGCTTTCAGGAACCACTGAAGCAGTACATTTTTAATATATAAGCCTGTTTTCAAACCTTTTTCAGCAGTTCCTGAAAGCATTTTGCAGCTTCAGCAGTTCATCAGCTCAAGGAAGGACAATGTCATCCACTTTTTTTAGGAACAGGCTGTCCATTTTTAAGCACAAGTTCCGACTTCCATACAAATTTGAGTTAAAGATGGCATTAGGAACAGAAGTCAGTCTTAACCTAGGGACTGCCTGTATACACTTAGCCGAAGCTATGGATTTCATATAGCTGTTTGTTACCTTTATCTGTTTGATCTCATACTGGATGTGTTTGATGGGGTTTCCATAGATATCATTCCCAGAGTCCACCTCTTTTTCAGAGACAGCCTTTGCTCTGATCACTGAAATACAAAGAGACAAAAGAAATTGGAAAGATGTAGTGCCAGTGATGAATCCAACCATTCCAAAGCAGACTACAAATAACATAACCGTGAATCTCGCTCTTCTTCTTTCCCCTCATAGTACTTGGCAGCTATTCTCACAAGCAAAACCTGGGGTTATTAATCCTAGAGAGAGTTTCTGTTGCATGCTGCTAACCAAAAGCCTTTTGCCCTTTACTGCTGTTTCCTTTCTGCAGCTCTTTGATTATAGACTCTTTCAAGCTTGCAACAATATTTGAAATGCCACCTTGTTCTATTTATTTCAGAGATAAGGATAATGTCTGCATTATCTGCAAGCAGCCTCCAGGACAAAGAAGATTACTTTAACTAAAATGTGCTGCTGTAAGAATACTGATACAATAAACAGAGGTTAATAGCTTTTCTTGTCAAATGGATTTGCTATTAAAACTCAGGTCTCTTCATCCATAATGAAGCTAAACACATTGAGACTTGACTCGGATGAAAATATTTTGCATTCAGACTCTTTGTACATAAAATCTTCAGGCTATTGTGGGTTTGGGGTGGGAGGTAGGAGAGGGTTTGATTTCAGTAAAGGGAAGAGGTGAAAAGCAGGAAAGAAGATACGGTACCTTTTATTCAAAGTCTACCAGGATAATCACACTAGGGCTGAGACCAAGCAAAACTGCACTCATTTCCACACTAGGACTAGCTTATCATGTCTTATTTGCTTAATCAAGGTTTGTTAAAACCACAATTTGCTGAGTTTTCACACGAAACTAAGCTATTAACAATCTCAGTTGTGCCTACCATGTTTCCCTGAAAGTAAGACCCGGTCTTATATTATTTTTGCCTCCAAAAGAGGCATTAGTTCTTACTTTCAGGTGGTGTCTTATATTTTCAGTCAGACCTTCCAACTTTGCAAGATCTTTTTTCCCCCCGCAAGAAGTTGGAAGGTCTGACTGAACTTTTTTTAGTCTCACGAACTCCGTTTCCCTGAAGCAGGAGAGAAACGAACCAGAGCTGAAAAGAAGGTTAGTGAGGATTTTTTTTTTGCTTTCGGGAAGAGGGAGGAGCTGGGTGATGATGTGCCTGTGCCAAGCTCTATAGCAGCACCGGGAGGAGAAGCGGCAGGAAACGGGGCTGCCAAGCCACGAGAGAATTGGTGGAGAAGGACGTGGCAGCTGCTGCCGGGCAGGTGTTCTATGGGGTGGAACATGAAGAAAGCCACTGCAGCGGCGCACAGCAGCAGTGGAGCCTTTCACCGTCATTCCCCCTGGCTCTGAAATGGTGGAGGGGGACCAGGGCTACCCCGCCCAGCCTCCGTGCAGTAGCATGGCAGTCCGGCTCGGGAGGGGAGTAAAAGGGAGCAAAGAATGGCCTGGCTGGGGGGGGCGCTGAAGGAAATGGGTACGGGGCGCAGCTCCACCCCATCCCCCACCTGCCTTGCCTTGATGTGGCAGCAGTGGTGCGATGTGCCATGCGGCCTCCTGCCCCATTGTGGCAGCCAGTGGGACAGAGTGGGCGGAGTCCTAATTAAGGCTTATTTTTGGAGGACTTATATTAGGCCTACCCCCACAAATCAAGGTAGGTCTTTTTTTCAGGGTATGGTTTATTTTCAGGGAAACACAGTAGCAAGCATGGCCTGAAATCAGCTTGAAATCTCCTGATAATAGTAACAAGTAGTCCTCAATTTACAACCACAACTGAGCCCAAAATTTCCATTGCTAAACAAGAGAGTTTTTAAGTGAATCATGTCCCATTTTATGACCTTTCTGTCATGGTTGTTAACCAAATCATTACAGTCGTTAAATGAATCATGTGGTCATTAAGCAAATCTGGCTTCCCCCATTAACTTTGCTTATCAGATGCCCCTTAGGAAGATTACAAATGACAACCCCAGGATCCTGGGGCACTGCAACCATCATAAATATATGCCAAGCACCCGAAATTTGATCACATGACTGTGGAGATGCTGCAATGATGATAAGTGAGAATAGGTAAAAAGTCATTTTTTTCAATGCTGCTGTAACTTTGAATGGTCATTAAATGGATGGTTGTTATGTCAAGGACTACCTGTAATTCCTGATTTTAAACTGCCTAACAGTTCCAACAACTAATCCAGCTTGTTTTTTGTTTCATCTAAACTATCGAGAAACCTTGAGTTAACAAAAAATTGGCTTTTTGTGTGAAAGGACTGTGATCCCAGTTTAGCTCAGCTGCAGAAAACCAAATGTTAAACTCAGAATTCACTCAAAGGCATCTTACTTATTTTAAGCTAAATGTTGTACCTGGTTACAGTGAGCCTTAGAACTGAACAACATAAAACACTGATGAGATTTACCACTGCTGAAATCTGTCTCAGCCCACCTATGGTTCATAATAGAAACTTTTTTTTGGCTTTGCGTTAAAGTAGTATTATTTGATTTATAAGCTCAGCCACTCAGATCATAAAATAGCAAAACAATGGTCCAAGATGAAACCAAATCTTGCTGCACAACATTGTAAGGGCAGTGACTGGCGGTTTTCCCTGGCTGAAATCTGAAAGCCACCAACTGCGTGAAAAGCTGTCATCAATTATTTATTTATTTATTTATTTTTGGGACTTATATGCTGCCCTATCTCCCGAAGGACTCAGGGCGGCTAACAACAATAAAACACAATAATACAAATGTTTAAAAAGATTAAACTAACAAGCCTCAATGATAAAATGATAAAATATTAAAAATATTCTACTTAAAAATCCCTATCATCAGTCCAGGTCAGCCTGATGGAAGAGAAATGTTTTAAGGCCGCAACGAAAGGACCGGAGATCCGGGGCCATCCGGAAGTTGATTCCACAGGGCCAGAGCTCCCACAGAGAAGGCCCTCCCCCTGGGGGTCGCCAGCCGACATTGTCTAGCCGACAGCACCCTGAGGAGGCCCTCCCTGTGTGAGCGCACCGGGCGATGGGAGGTCGTTCCTGGCAGCAGACGGTCCTGCAAATATCCCGGGCCTAAGCCATACAGAACATATTTCAGATGATCATTGCAAAGTACTTCCACTAATCATTTTTCCCTTGACCTTGTTTCCCCAAAGTCTGTTGACCTATCATCCTAACAATGGATAAATTATTATAGTTTCTCTGTGTTAACTGCAAAGTTGTGGCTGCCAATATTTGCATAGCTCAAATGCTGTCTCTGTGTAAGGATCCTTGGACCTGGAGTTGAAAATAGGAAGTTAGGCCTGAGTGAATGCTGTAAAATGCTGTCAGGTAGACAGTGGCCTAGTGGTTAAGTCTCTGCACTTGTCAACTAGAAGCTTGGCAAGTTTGAGACCCAAGTACCTTGTGACAGAGTAAGCTCCTATTCTTGCCCCAGCTCCTGCCAACCTAGCAGTCTGAAAGCATGCAAATACAGTGGGAGGGTAACGACGTTCCCTTCAGGGTATAGTCATGCCAGCCACATGACCACGGAAACGCCTTTAGACAATGCTGGCTCCTTCAGCTAAGAAACGGAGATGAGCACTGCCCCCTAGAGTCAGACACGACTGTACAGGGGAAATCTTTACACACACACACACTAAACATAAACATGCTTCAAAACTACTGATAATTTATCTATTGACCACTAGGTGGCATGAAATAACTAGTTTTTTCTGTATGTCCCAGTGCAGAGATGTTCAATCCTACCTATGAGCTTTATGCTGTATGCTTAGGCCATATACATACCAGGAAACTTTCCATGATGGAATTGATTTTTTTAAAAGAACACTCCATGTGTAGAGGAACTGAGAAACCAAGGCCATTGAGAAGAGAATTCCCAATTGCTCAAACTACATAAGTGAAAGAGGAGAACCCTTTCAACCATCCTTTCAATTATAGACATTAAATTAGGGATAGGCTGGTCAATTTCCGGACTTCAGCACCATCTAAATTGTTTTTTCTCAAACTTGGCAACTTTAAGAAGTGTGGACATAAAACTCACAGAATTCTCCATCCGGCACAAATTCTGAGAGTTGAAGTATGAGATTGCCAAGTTGGAGAAATATTGCTCTAAATGAAGTAACCAATCACCAGCTTTAAAAGGTCGGGGGGAGGAAACAGCTGCATTTCAAGAGTCCCTGGCAGCCAAAATAGTACTGCAGAACATCCAAGCCCAGTGACCTGATGGAAAGGGGTGGTCCACAGCTGGTCCAGTGGGCCATCTGTAGTTCAACAGATCACTGGCCCCAATCATAATCATATTATCTCAAGCCTCCTTCTCCAGAGGGCATGGATTCTCCATACAAATTTGAATCAGCTTTGGCTTGTCTCAACAACAGAATGCCTGAAAAATAGACATTTCCTCAGCAAATGGTAAGTGGGGCACCTTTGACCACAGTAAAGGTGGTTATGTGGATCAGTCTTTCTACACATTAACCGCTAACAGACTAACCACTAACCACAGACTGAAGACCATATACGTAGAAGCTAATCAGGTATACCACACCTAATCCATAAAAAGCATGACAATTCATACCCGGAAACTGCCCAAACAATCCAATCACAGGGTACAGGACATGTCAACATAGAAATACTGTATATTGCATAATACTTAGAATTGTTTGAGATAAAAGCTCTTCCCCTTACTTCTCTGCTGTAAATGAAGGTTAACAGTTGAGGCTTCTTCTTTAGCGTCTCTGGCCAGACTTTTTGGAGGCGGGGGCTTAATTTATCAAAGCCATCCACTTTTAGCTTTTCTATAATTTTCACTTGCAATTGTAAGGGAGAGAGGTTTTAAAATGAAATCATAGGTTTCAGAAACAGAACTACAGATCACTATGGTAGTGCTTCTGTAGAAAATAAGAACACATTATAACAGACATGTCAAACACAAGGCCCTGGGGCCAGATCTGGCCCGCGAAGTGGTTTCATGCGGCCCGCGAAGCCATCCTGGAAACAGTGAGGGAACGGCCCCCACTGCCTTGGTCCTGGCCCAGAGACCCTCCTCCTGCCAGAGACCCTCAGATCTGTCCCACTCCTGCCCAGGCCCCCATAGGCACCCTTGATGCGAACGATGTAGACCTGGCCATGCCCACCCAGTAGGCCATACGCACTTTAGCCATGCCCACCCAGTAGGCCATGCCCACCCAGGCCACACCCACCCGGCCCCCGGAGGGCAACCGCAATGCTGATGTGGCCCTCAATGAAATTGAGTTTGACACCCCTGCATTATAATATTGTTAAGTTTTCAGTTTCATCAGTAGGAACTCACAAAATCTTATAGTGACAAATTCCACTATTAAACTGTTCAACGTGCTAAGCCTGGTGTTTTTCAGACACATGCTTCTAACCAGTTTAATTAGACCTACATTCCAGAAAAGCAGTTATGTGAACTTATTGCAGGCAACAAAAACAACAGAGACTTTTGGCATCATAAACATCATTTCAGCTTTCATGAAGTCAGTCTGTTTTTCAAATATGCTGCCACAATATATTGGTTAGTCTTCAATATACCACAGAACTTTGCTATTTTTACTGGATATATAAAAGGTTTTTTTGTATGTGTGTGTGTGTCTTAAGCCTGACAAATTTTCCATGCGCTGTTAAAAACAGTACAAAACTGACTCAGCATTCCCACTTAGAAATAAATTTCCCATATATAGCTGTTTTATTGAAAACTAAATCTTTGGTCCAGCTAGGGTAGTAATGATTCAATGTGCACATTCCACCAAGCCAAAAGGTGGTTTGGTTTTGGCTTAGTGTTGTGTGAATCTAGCCTTCTGATTTGTCAACCACAGTTATGATGATTTAATGCAATATGTGAACCCCAGCTAATTATTGTTGAAATCCAACCACAACACAAGATGTGAACCCAACCACTGTCTACCTTTAACTGAAGTGATTCTCCAGAGTTTTATGCAGGAATCATTTCCAGCTCCTTCATTCATGATAGGAAATATCACATATTGAATGTGGCTGACATAGACACAAAATATATACCTATAACTGGGCAATAATTCATTTTCACTGCAATTGCCCAGAAAATTCTAACACAGTTCTAATTAGGCAATTTGCGATTTCCAAAATTTACCCTTAGTATTATGCTTGGGCTATCAGTTCTGGCTTACTTCATCTGATTAAGCCTTGGCATTGCAGGTTGCTCCTATGTATTGCCAACGATGCTTAGTATAGTTGTCAATATTCAAAAATATCTGCTTTGCTCTCCCTTGCTGATACACTGGTGAGAAAGTGGTGTCCAAAGTGAAGAAAGGTGATATGTATGTAAGGAACTCAGGCAACCAAGAGGTTGTGTAGAGGGCACACAACAGAAGACAAAGGGCTGCAAAGAGCATAGCAGAGATCATGTGAATACTTGTCAACAATCCCCAAACACACTTCTTCCCTCCCCACCAAAAGCAGGCCGTCTAAAGTTGCTTCCAAGAGAATACACAGATGACAAAGCATTACAGATTTTAGACACCTTCATATGGGACAGGGTTGATTTAAGGAGGAAAAGTTTAAAAATTTAAGCAGTTTAAAAAGCTTAAAAATTTAAGGAGGAAAAAACTCATCAAATTTGCAGATGACACCAAGCTGGCAGGAATAGCCAACACTCAGGAAGATAGGCTTAAGATACAGGAGGATCTGGACAAAATGAAAATCAATGGTGAAAAAAGTAAGATTCTACATTTAGGCAAGAAAAACCAAATGTACAGGTATAGTATAGGGGGTACCTTGCTCAATAGTAGTAACTGTGAGAGGGATCTCGGAGTCCTAGTGGACAAACACTTAAATATGAGCCAGCAGTGTGCTGCAGCTGCCAAAAAAGCCAACACAGTGCTAGGCTGCATTAACAAAGGGATAGAATCAAGATCACGTGAAGTATTAATACCACTTTACAATGCCTTGGTAAGGCCACACTTGGAATACTGCATCCAGTTTTGTAAAAAAAAAGATGTTGAGACTCTAGAAAGAGTACAGAGAAGAGCAACAAAGATGATTAGGGGACTGGAGGCTAAAACATATATAAGGAACGGTTGCTGGAATTGGGTATGTCTAGTTTAATGAAGAGAAGGACGAGGGGGGACATGAAAGCAGTGTTCCAATATCTCAGGGGCTGCCACAAAGAAGAGGGAGTCAAGCTATTTTCCAAAGCACCTGACGGCAGGACAAGAAGCAATGGATGGAAACTAATCAAGGAGAGAAGCAACCTAGAACTAAGGAGAAACTTCCTGACAGTTAGAACAATTAACCAATGGAACAACCTGCCTCCAGAAGCGGTGAATGCTCCAACACTGGAAGTTTTTAAGAAAAGACTGGACAGCCATTTGTCCGAAATGGTATAGGGTTTCCTGCCTAAGCAGGGGATTGGGCTAGATGACCTTCAAGGTTCCTTCCAACTTTACTATCATTATTATTATTATTATTATTATTATTATTAAACCAGTACATCTAATTCTTGGGTTACATCTACTCCTGTCTAAGGTAGTAACACAAGCTATTTTGTAGGTTAGAGAATCTGCATGACATACTGCTCCATATCCCCACGATCCAATTAGGTACATATAATGGACAAAAGGCAACTGAGATGAGGAATATTTCATTTGCTTATAGCTTCTGAAAACATTTTCTCAAGTGTAAGTACAAGGGTAATTTTTTAAAACCATAATTTGCTTTACTTTTAGTAAAACCCTTGGTGACTACTTGGAATCTATTTGTGGTCTAAAATGCAACTTGTAGGCTTCCTGTTGGTCACTCAATGAATCACATCCACTGGATACTTTCCACATTAAAGACATTTATAAATAAGCTAGTACTTACATGCATGCATTGTCCTATTGAAAACATTATTTTATTAAACTGCTGAATTTGGAATTAAATTACGGTATCCCTTATCTTGTAAATCAATCTCAGGTTGATAATTCTCAGTGGTTGGAACTGTTTTTAACAGTGGTTCCTTCTCCTTATTACTAGCTATGTGTTTCAAGCATTCTATAAGCAGGGAGGAAGGTGACTTTGATGGAAACGAGCACAATTCATTACCGGAACAACAACAAGGAGTGGCGGGGAAAGAAATCTCAAATCCACACAAAAAAAAAATGCAAAAGGCTTAAACAGACACCTCCCCAATTTACAGGAGTATATTGAAGGGGGAGCACATACAGCACAATCAGACTTGAAGGATTCTGTTATTATAGCAATTCTTGATAAAAATAGTTTTAGCCTTCCTTTGAAGTCTATTTCCTGGCCTGGTCAATCTGGTGTTATCACTTAAGAAAAACAAATATGCTTCCCAGTTTTAGGGCTCTAGAGCAGAACACATCTGGTACAGCCATCATCAACTGTAGTTCAGAGCCCCACCTCCACCCCACCCCACCCCCGAAACTGCCTGTGGCCTGACTTGGATGCCTTTGGTCTGGCTGAGAGAACTGTGTGACAGCAGCTGAGTTTTTAGGCCTAGCTAATAGCTATGGCTCCAGGCTTTTCCACTCACGTGCCGCTGAATCACTGTCAAAAAATGCAACCTCGTAGAAAGATTTCTGTGCTGAACAGAGTGGCTTTGTAGAAGGGAATTTGCTGCTTTGGATTTTCTTAGCCATGTTCTGAGGGAGGAGGCTAGGAGGAAGGAGGCAGAATGAAATGGGAGAGAGGGCAGAGAGGAGTGAAGAGCATATATATTTGATCCCTATATACAGCGCATTCAGAAAGTATTCATATCCCTTTCACTTTTGTCAATTTTCTTATTCTATGGTCTGAATTTAAAGTTATTGAAATTCTTTTTTTCCCCTTATCTACACTCAGTATGCCATAAGGACAAAGTGAAAACAGAATTTTAGAAATGTCTGTAAATATATTAAAAAGAAAAAAAACCTGAAATATCAGCATAAGTATTCAGACCCTTCACTCAGTACTTTGTTGAAGCACCTTTGGCAGCCTCGAGTCTTCTTCAGTATGACATGACAAGCTTTGCACACCTGGATTGGGGAATTTTCTGTCATTCTTCCTTGCAAATCCTTTCAAGCTCAGTCAGGGTAAATGGTGAAGGTCGGTGGACAGCCATTTTCAGGTCCTTCCAGAGATGTTCAATAGGTGTTGTGATTCAGGGTCAGCCTGTGGGTTCGGCAGTTGGGTCGGACGATTCAGAGGAGGAGGAGGGGGGTGTTGGAGAGGTTGCTGAGGGTGTTGGAGAGCTTGCTGATGAGAGCCCTCAGCCAGACCCCTCCCATCTGGTTACGACGGAGACCCAGCTGTGTGAGCCTGACAGTGTGGATGAAGATGACCCACAGCTGGCCCTGTTCAAGGATGCCCGACGCAGGAGGCAGTCAATCAGGAGTAAACAGAGGAAGGCAATGGGGCACCTCGGAAGGAGGCAGAGAGAAGCCACGCCCTGAACTGTTTAAAAGGGGAATGCGTGGGAGGGCTAGTTTGCTGAAGGCAACCGTTTGAATAGCTCCTGTTTCATGGTTCGTGTCTTGTTTTGCTCTGTTTGCTTTTGTGTCCATAAATTTGGCAGGCTTAGTTCCAGCCTCTTGCCTTCTTGTAAAGGGGTTGTCCCTGCCTTATCTGCAGGGCCGGTAGTAGGCTGGTACAGAACAATAGGGTTCAAATCAGGATTCTGGCTGAGCCACTCTAGGACATTCACAGGGTTGTCCCTAAGCCACTCCTGGGTCATTTTGGGTGAGTGCTTAGGATAGTTGTCACGTTGGAAAGTAAACCTTTGGCCCAGTCTGAGGTCCTGAGCACTGTGGAACAGATTTCCATTGAGGATATCCCTTTATTTTGCTCCATTCAGCTTTCCCTCAATCCTGACCAGTCTCCCACTCCCTGTTGCTGAAAAACACCCCACAGCATGATGCTGCCACCACCATGCTTCACTGTTGGGATGATATTGGGCAGGTGATGAGCGGTGGCTGGTTTCCTCCTGACCTAATGTTTAGAATTGAGGCCAAACAGTTCATCATTGGTTTCATCAGACCAGAAAATCTTGTTCCTCACAGTCTGAGAGTCCTTTAGGTGCCTTTTTTGCAAACTCCAAGCGAGCTTTCATGTGTTTTGCACTAGGAGAGGCTTATGTCTAGCCACTCTGCCATAAACCCAGATCGGTGGAGGGCTGCAGTGATGGCTGTCCTTCTGGAACTCTGTCCCATCTCCACACAGGATCTCGAGCTCAGTCAAAGTGACCATCGGGTTCTTGGTCACCTCTCTTATTAAGGCCCTTCTTCCCGATTGCTCAGTTTACCTGGGCAATCAGCTCTTGGAAGAGTCCTGGTTGTGTCAAACTTCTTCCATTTGAAAATTATGGAGGCAGCTGTGCTCTTAGGAACCTTCAGTGCAGCAGAAATTTTATTGTAGCCATCTCCAGATCTGGGCCTTGCAATAATCCTATCTCTGAACTCTGCAAGCAGTTTCTTTGGCCTCGTGGCTTTTGCTCTGCTATAGTATGCATTGTCAGCTGTGAGGCCTTCTACAGAGAGGTGTGTGCCTTTCCAAATCATGCCCAATCAATTTAATTGACCGCAGGTGAATTCCAATCAAGGTGTAAAAACATGTCAAGAGAAATGTGAGACTCCTGAACTAAATTTCACACGTTGTTGCAAAAGGTCTGAATACTTACGCTAATGTGATATTTCAGTTTTTTCTTTTTAATAAATGTACAGACATTTCTAAAATTCTGTTTTCACATTGTCCTTATGGAGTACTGAGTGTAATTTCAACAACTGTAGCTGCAGCATAGCAAACCTGACAAAAGTGAAGGGGGTCCGAATACTTTCTGAATGCACTGTATACATTTTAATTTTCCTTTTGTGCCATCATAAGAAAAGATTCTTGGTTTTAAAGGGGTGGCGGTAGAGCCTTGGTGGAGCAGTGGGCTAATGCCTCCTTAAGTAACACCAGCTGCCTGCAATTAATGCAGGTTCGCATCCCACCAGGCTCAAGGTTGACTCAGCCTTCCATCCTTCCGAGGTAGGTAAAATGAGGACCCAGATTGTTGGGGGCAATTAAGCTGACTTTGTAATAATGCCGCTTGGGGGGTGTATGAAAGCCCTAATAAGCAGGCATATACATAGAATGAAGGCTACTGAGTCTTCGGAGAAGGGCGGGATATAAATGGAATTAAAATAAAAATAAAAAATAAAAAAATGCTTGACTAAAAAGGCCTCTATTTTCCCTATGGCTCATTGTCTGCCAGCTAGATCATTATACGGTATAATGACTTAGCAGGAAAATAGTACACAATTCACTTTGTTCTTAACAGGTGTAACAGTAGTTGCCATATTTCACTTACAAGCAGCTGCAATAAAGTCTTGCATATCTGGTTGGACTGACTCTTCAACAAATGACCTCAGGCTCACAAAACTCAACGCTTTTAGTACCTTGTAAAGATGGATCCCATCATTCTGCAGATCACATTTCAACCATCATAGCAGTAAAATCAAATGGATTGCCTTTGTGCGTGCTTTTGCTTGATTTCAAGTAGGTCTGTGTCTTGAATAAGAAAGAAATCAATTTAGCCCATTGGGAATGGAATTACTTAGCAACTTTAGTTTTTGTCACCATAGATACCCTGTGGGTAGGTGAGGTTACAGGTCAAATAATGCAAATACAGCAGCCAGCAGGCTACCCAATCCCATCTTAAGGAGCCCTTCATCATGTGGCAGAAATAATCCTTTATTGATCATCTATGTCTGATTTTGATGCAGCAGTGAAGGGACCGAGGCACTAGAACAGAGATCTATTGAAGCATAGGATAAATTTAGCTTAACAATCCATGTTATGAGGTAGCATGTTTTTTTCCTGCTTTCTACATTGATTTATTAAATGGCTACCTTTAAGAGCAATGAGAAATATCTTAACCTAGATATATTGTTGCGACATACTGTACTGTCATATAAAATTATCTTAATAAACTATGTTGCCAATGAGAAATAGGCAGATGAGTTAAAGCCAGCTTTCAACATTATTATGTGTACAAATTCAAAGCCAGCAGGGCTTTTCAAAACTAATATATTTGCAAATATAAAGACAGAAAACCTGCAAAATACATATTAGGAACATGATCTCAGTTATAATTCAGAGATTTGAAGTTATGACATTACAACATGTAATAATTATTAGGGCTGAAGACATTCCATGGCAGATGTTCCATACAACTTCCTACAGGAAAAGCATCAGAATGAAGATATGTTTGCTAGTATTACGACACATCAATGGCAGTTTGGTATGGTAATAAGGCAGCCATCCTGAGGGATTCCAATAGCAATCAATCCTCCCCACGCGGATCTGCTGATACATCCAGTTACAGGTAATCTTCAATTTACAACCATTAGTTTAGAGACTGCTCGAAGTCAGAACGGCACTGAAAAAAGTGATTCATGACCATTTTTCACACTTAATGACTGTTGCAGCATCCCCATGGTCACCTAATCAGAATTTGGGTGCTTGGAAACTGGCATGTATTTATGACAGTTGTACTGTGCCAGGGTCATGGGATCACCATTTGTAACCTTGCCAGCTGGCTTCCAACAAGCAAAGTCAATGGGGGAAGCCAGATTTGCTTAATGATCTCATTTCACTTAACAACTGCAATGATTCGCTTAACAACTGTGGGGGAAAAAAGGTTGTAACATGAGGTGCAACTCACTTTACAACTGCCTCACTTAGCAACAGAAACATTGACCTCAATTGTGATTGTAAGTCACAGGCTAGCTATATAACTTTCTTTTCATCACAGTGGCCTTTCCTTTCCCATCATTCTGGCTGTTCCTATCAGTCTGCTTGCCTGATTTTATTCACAATCCCTAAAATATGTTGCCAAGCAAATCAAGTCTCAGCAAGCATATTTATTACTCAGTCAAGAATTCTGGCATTGCCTTAGAGACAGCATGTAATCAATACAATTGGCCTTGATGACATTGAAAGTGCTCAGTGCCCCCCTTCTCACAGCTTACTTTATGTAAGTCAAACTGTGTTCCTGTTCTCACAAAGCAGACTTTAAATAGAATTTTTGTCATGCAAGAAAAATATCTTTGAGGGCAGAAAGACAAATTTCCATGTTAGTAGAATTCAACTTTCTACCAACAATATATCATTCCCTCACCTTTCTGCATCTCCATCTTGTTTTATACATAAAACTGGGCTTAAACAAATAGATGTGTCAGCCCCTTGCCCCATCTCAGGCAAATATATTAAAGAGCAATTGTAGTTGCGACTGGATTAAAATCAAAGGAAACAGGAAGCTTTTTTATGTTCCTTTCAGAACTGACACAAAAGACATTGTGTGAATCAGTGCATGGATATGATAGAAGCGAGGATAGCTTGATTGGATGGTGGGTATTTGAGGCTGGAACGATATTATGAATTGTATTGATTAAAGGGGACTTAGTTGAACATCCTGTTCTTACCCCATCTCTTTATTTGGCTTGCTGTTCTATTCCCAAAATTACTTTTTCTGTACTATGCTCAGCTGATCTACATCTACATTTGTACTATCCTCAAACAAGGGAAATTTGTACCTGAGGCTGTGAAATGGAAGCCAGAATCTTCTAAATATCCCTCATCAAATTATTCACAGATACAGCAGCTCAGCTGGTAATACCTCTATGTTGTTCTTCCAATGTAGAGATATCACACTGGCAATTTAGGTCTTCCATCTGTTTCCTATAGCTCCTCACACCTCCCATCACTCATATCTCATCAGTTTCTTCTACATTACACACATGCATATACTTTTATTCTAGTATGAATGATAGGTCTTCCTTTATTGGTGGCAGCAGCAAAGAATTTCTGTTAAGTTTCTCTGTTTATGAGCTTGATTGCTTGCTTAGATTACTGACATCTCTTTAGCCTTTCTGCAAGTCAAAGAATGGTCCCTCTCAAAAATTATTTTTACATCAGCAATCTGGCAGAGACTAATAACCAGCATTTGTGTTTTTATAGATTTGTTTAATGTCTCTGTTCACTCCAGAAATATGACCAAAATCAGGCCAGAGCAATTATAGCTCCAATGCTCTTTGCTTTATCCATTCCTGTTTGTTGTTCATTGTTGGCTAATTTGGATATTTCTCTACAGCACACCCATCCACAAAAATGTGATTAATCCTGAGATGATGAAACTCACATTCCTAGCAGTTACCATAGCAAGGGATCCAATGGCCTCTCTGCTTGTTTCTTTGGAGAAGTCCAATGCTTTAACCTAAATTTGCAAGGGCTAAACAGGCAGCTTAAATAGCCAGGATGGAAGAATAACAGCCGGGTGGGGGGGCTTTTTTGGATTAAAAACAACACAGTATAATCAATACAATCCAAATTAGCAGAATTGGCTACTCTTACTGCTTGTGGCAGTCCTACCAGTCTCTGAAATTTTCAAAAACAGGAGAGCTGGTTTTCTGTTTTCCACCTGGAAACAGAAACAGAACTGCAGAGTGGTTCTAAATTCATCGCTAATAAGGCTATTTGCATTCAAGATTGTTTCCTAAGGACAATTTTTTTGAAATAAAAATTCATCTCACAAGAGTACTCTCAACAACATTTTCTTCCAGATTATAACAGATTATTTTCTAGAGGAAGAAGCTGACATAATTAAACAAGCATAGTAAAAGGTAAAGGTTCCCCCGCACGTGCGTGCTAGTCGTTTTCCGACTCTAGGGGCCGGTGCTCATCTCCGTTTCAAAGCCAAAGAGCCAGCGCTTGTCCGAGGACGTCTCCGTGGTCATGTGGCTGGCATGACTAGACGCCAAAGGCGCACGGAACGCTGTTACCTTCGCACCGTAGTAGTCCCTATTTTTCTACTTGCATTTTTACGTGCTTTCGAACTGCTAGGTTGGCAGAAGCTGGGACGAGTAACAGGCGCTCACTCTGTTACGCGGCACTCAGGATTCGACCCGCCAAACTGCTGACCTTCAGATCGACAAGCTCAGCGTCCTAACCCACTGAGCCACCGCGTCCCTAAACAAGCATAAAGCTAACCTAGATTTAAACCACAAATGGCCATTTTATTTTGTTGGACAACCCATACCAAGAACAGACTCTCACTCTATAGAATTTTAGACTTCTGAAAAATGAGAAAACCATACTAGAAAGCAAGAAGGAGTATCAGAGAGAGTTCTTCCTAGTTTGGACCCCCGACCCCACCCATTGCTTTCTCTCAGTTCAACCTCACAACTGCTCTCAGCAGAACAGAAAATAAGATGCTCCGTTTCTGCTTTTACACTTCATCACAACCTTATTTCTCACAAGTAGAACTTATTTTAAACAAACTTCAACTCTTCCCATCACTGCCTACATTTGAGAACCACCCACCTTCCTTACATAGGCATGCCTGAACGGACAAATGAATTAAATGAAATATTCATTAAATTAAATATTTCAATTTAATTCTCAGCCAAAAAGGAAATGATGCTGATTCAAGTAACACATCCTACACACTATCTGGTTTAACGTGATGTTTGAGTGCAGTCCCTGTTTTAATAACTATTAGGGACATACAATAAAAAATCAGTTTTCAAATCCCCTTTCCTCCTTTCAGCATCCACTCTCTCTTATTTCCTACCCAGATCTTCTCCACAGAGACAATCTGTACGCTGTGTTAAATACATACTACGCCTTTGCATTTTAGTTATTAAAGAGTAGCTAGGAGTTTACCTCATAAGCATAGAATTTGCTATTTGGCACAAGAAGCAACTTACTCCTGGCACCAGTCATAACTTTTCTAGCACACCAAAATAGCATCTAGAACAGGGGTGTCAAACTCAATTTCATTGAGGGCCGCATCAGCATTGCGGTTGCCCTCAAGGGGCTGGGTGGGTGTGGCCTACTGGGTGGGTGTGGCCTACTGGGTGGGCGTGGCTAAAGTGCATATGGCCTACTGGGTGGGCATGGCCAGCTCTACATCGTTCGTATCAAGGGTGCCTATGGGGGCCTGGGCAGGAGTGGGACAGATCTGAGGGTCTCTGGCAGAAGGAGGGTCTCTGGGCCAGGGCCAAGGCAGTGGGGGCCGTTCCCTCACTGTTTCCAGGATGGCTTCACGGGCCACATGAAACCACTTTGCGGGCCGGATCCGGTCCCTGGGCCTTGTGTTTGACATGTCTGGTCTAGAAGAAAACACCCCAGCTCTGACACCATGGTCCTAATTCTTCTTGGCGGGGAGGGGACTGCCACCCTTAACATCTGATGATCTGAGACATATCCATGAGGTTTTTTGGGCAAACAGTGACAGACTGGAGACTTTCACAAATTTGTGGATTTAATGAACTCATTCAAGATACTATAAAGTGATGGAAAGTGCCAAGGGCTGCCTTGGTTAACCATGAAAAAAAATTTGAATTAGGACGGCTTAATATGTGGATGAGAAAGGCCATGAAATAACCAGGATTGTAGGCTACACTGGGAAAGTAAAAAAAAAGAAGGAAACTGAAAAGAAGAAATTAATGGTAAACTATTTCTGTACATTATTGCCATCCATAAAATTACGCCATGTCCATGAAGTCATAATAAGAGCCTTGGTGGAGCAGTGGGCTAATGCCTCCTTAAGTAACACCAGCTGCCTGCAATTAGTGCAGGTTCGCATCCCACCAGGCTCAAGGATGACTCAGCCTTCCATCCTTCCGAGGTAGGTAAAATGAGGACCCAGATTGTTGGGGGCAATTAAGCTGACTTTCTAATAATGCTGCTTAGGGGTGTGTGAAAGCCCTAACAAGCAGGCATATACATAGAATGAAGGCTACTGCTAAGCTTGTAAGGTGCCCTGAGTCTTCGGAGAAGGGCGGGATATAAATGGTATTAAAATAAATAAATAAAATAATAATGGTGACTTGCTAAAGTAAATAGGGTAATAAATGACGCAGCATATTTTAATTATATGCATATATTGTGTGTGAGAGAGAGAAATGTAGGAAAAAAATATACAAAGACAAGGCAGTTCACAAAAAACAAAGATGGCAATACGGAATGCTCATTTGGAAAGGGAAGGAACACAATTTAATAAAGAAAATTCATAGATATGATTACACGTAGTTAGAGCCATATTGTCCAAATATTGCCATAATGCCATACAAAGGTGACTAGAGAGAACACGTTTTAGCCACTAAATTTGATCAGGACTTCTACTTTCTCATCTCAAACCCAAGGCAGGAAATAATCCAACGTATAAAGCTAAATGGAAGTAATCCTGGAGGCTGCATGTTCCTGGCTAGATTAAAGAAAACCAAGTATCTTGCAATGAACTAAATAGGCTTCTTGAATCCTGGGTAGAGAGCCATGTGTCTGTTAACTGTACTGTATAACTGCCTTATAGTCCCAAAACCCATCTTCTGAAGGGTCCTACACCAAGAATATAAATATTAGTGATTGAAGATTGGCTCTAAAAATTCTGATCACTGGCCTGGGATATTCCAGAAGAATTTGGAGAAGTATACCAACACATATATGCACCTACTCCTTGGTACCTATGATAAAGATCCTTAGTTATTTCCAGAGTAAGCTCTTAAATTGATTCAATTTATTCATCATCTATCCAGCACCCAAGGGAGAGTCACCATCAATTAGAAAAGTGTTAAAAGATCAATGACCCACAAGTTGAACTCGAGCCTAGGATTATAGAATAGAATAGAATAGAATAGAATAGAATAGAATAGAATAGAATAGAATAGAATAGAATAGAATAGAATAGAATAGAATAGAATCTGGAAGGGACCTTCGAGATCTTCTAGTCCAGCCCCCTGCACCTAGTGGAAGTGACAGTATTCCAGCTGAGCTATTCAAAATCTTAAGACGATGCAGTAAAAGTGCTACACTCAATTTGCCAACAAATTTGGAAAACTCAACAGTGGCCACAGGATTGGAAAAGATCAGTTTACATTCCAATTCCAAAGAAAGGCAGTGCCAAAGAATGTTCAAATTATCGCACCATCGCACTCATTTCTCATGCTAGTAAAGTTATGCTTAAAATCCTACAAGTTAGACTCCAGCAGTATGTGGATCGAGAACTACCAGAAGTACAGGGAGGATTTCGAAGAGGCAGAGGAACTAGAGATCAAATTGCCAACATACACTGGATCTTGGAGAAAGCTAGAGTGTTCCAGAAAAACTTCTACTTTTGCTTCATTGACTATGCTAAAGCCTTTGATTGTGTGGATCATAACAAACTGTGGCAAGTTCTTAAAGAGATGGGCGTACCAGACCATCTTATTTGTCTCTTGAGAAACCTATATGTGGGCCAAGAAGCAACAGTGAGAACTGGACACGGAACCACTGATTGGTTCAAAATTGGGAAAGGAGTCCGGCAAGGCTGTATACTGTCGCCTTGCCTATTTAACTTACCGTATATGCAGAGCACATCATGAGAAAGGCAGGGCTAGATGAATCAAAAGTTGGAATTAAGATTGCTGGAAGAAATATCAACAACCTAAGATATGCAGATGATACCACTCTAATGGCAGAAAGTGAAGAGGAACTGAAGAGTCTCTTGTTGCGAGTGAAGAAGGAGAGTGCAAAAGTTGGGTTGAAACTAAACATTAAGAAAACCAAGATCATGGCATCCGGCCCTCTCAATTCCTGGCAAATAGATGGGGAAGAAATGGAGGTAGTGACAGATTTTATTTTCCTGGGCTCCAAGATCACTGCAGATGGGAACTGTAGCCAAGAAATTAAAAGACGCTTGCTCCTCGGGAGGAAAGCCATGGCAAATCTAGACAGCACACTAAAAAGCAGAGACATCACCCTGTCAACAAAAGTACGTATAGTCAGGGCTATGGTCTTCCCAGTTGCAATGTATGGCAGTGAAAGTTGGACCATAAAAAAGGCTGAGCGCCAAAGAATTGAGGCCTTTGAACTGTGGTGCTGGAGAAGACTCCTGCGAGTCCCTTGGACTGCAAGGCGATCAAACCGGTCAGTCCGAGAGGAGATCAACCCTGACTGCTCTTTAGAAGGCCAGATCCTGAAGCTAAAACTCAAATACTTTGGCCACCTAATGAGAAGGAAGGACTCACTGGAGAAGAGCCTAATGCTGGGAAAGATTGAGGGCAATAGAAGAAGGGGACGACAGAGAATGAGGTGGCTGGATGGAGTCACTGAAGCAGTAGGCGTGAGCTTAAATGGACTCCAGAAGATGGTAGAGGACAGGAAGGCCTGGAGGAACGTTGTCCATAGGGTCGTGATGGGTCGGACATGACTTCGCAGCTAACAACAACAACATATATATCATTTATCTAATTACTTTTAAACCATCAAAAGGAAAAAGAGTTATTTGACAAAGGAACATTTTCAACAAGAACATGAAGCCAGCCCATTAGTGCTGGCCAAGGTAGATTCTACTTTTAAAGTTTTAAAACAGGTGGAAAGGAGGTAAGCAAATTAAGAGTGTGAAGGTTCTTTACATAAGTCATGTCTCAGTGTGATGCTTCAATCCTAAATGTATACTACCAAAATCATGCTGTGTTATGAACCATAACATATAATGTTATGAACAATAACATATAATGTTATGGTTCAGATGGGATTTGGATTCCTTATATCACATGCTGATCTGATGTAACAGGCATGGGATGGGGGAAGCTTTCTTGTCTGGCACTTAGAGGAGTCATAGGAAAAGAGGTTATCATCAAACAGTCACCAGGTATGCAATATTATTCATAGCAGTCTGTTGCCACTGACTCAAGATCTGTAGGACAGTTCAAAGGTTCCTGTGGACAGTATTATGGTTGATAGCACAAAACAATGCAACAAACCCGTGTGGCTGTTGCAACAGAATTTGCAAATTCTATCACAATTCTGTGCAATGGAATGTAAGTAAACACACATCTGTTGTTTCTCCAAGGACCACATCAGCCAAGAGAGCTTCCCAAGGGAAGTAAAAGGAGCACTAATGTGCATATGGGTGTGTGCCTATATAAGCAAAGGGAGATGGCCTAAACACAGAAAAAGAACCCCTCTGGCTATGACTTTTTTCCCATTTGGAAATGGCCCTAGAAGTTCACAAGCAGGGGACAAACTGTCTCCAGCAGGCACTCACATGGTTGCATGGCTCTTTAAATCCATCACCAGGGCCGATTCTAACATTATGACAGAAAGAAGTCATCATCTCAGGTATCCTATGACGATGAAGAGGGCAACAATCTCCCCATTCCCCCGTGGGTTCCCAAACAAAGATTTTCCCCTGCCCCTTATCTGCTGCTAATATGAAATAACATTCAGATGCCTATCCAGTAGCAATGTGCAGGTGGAGCAGCAAGACAAGTGTTCTTAACTTGAAGCAACAAAATGTTTTGATTGGATTGATTTTTTTAAATATAATCCTTTTTAAAGATTAAAAATCCAAGGTGTAAGAGAGTATGGTGTATCTTATCTTAGTCATCTTGGCGTCCATAGTTTGATACCAAATATGCTTTTTGCCCACACTAATTTCCTGCTTTAATATCTTTCTGCCGAAATAGGAAAAGCACGCTAAAAGGAGACCAGGAATTGATTTAGAAGTAGATCATTTATTTTTCTGTCCAGTGTTTGGTGATAGGTTGTAGCTCAGTGGTACTACACGGCCTTCAAAAGGCTCTAGGTTCAATTGTGCTGGGAAAGGAGTCTGTTTATAACCCCCAAAATGCCAAACAATGTAGAAAACACTGGATTTGATGGATCAGCAGTTTAATTTGATACAGCTTTCTGTGTTTCCTCTTCTAAAAAATCTGCAAAAAAAATCACAAGCATATCCAGAAGAAAAACGTACTAAAAAATCAGCTCTATTCTGCCTGAATAGGATGTGGGCTGAGGGTTCATTTTTCCTTACAGCAGAAATAATCAGAAGTCCTTCAGATACTCTGAACTTTAATTCCATCAGTCCTAGCTATCAGAAGAAACTGGGGATTATAGCCCCAATCATTATAAACATAACCATATAAGGGAAAAGTGGAAGGCAAGTGATGAAATATACATTACAATGTCACGATACAAGTCCTATGATGTCATACTCATGTCCAACATTGGGAGGCAAGAAATTTCATGGACAGGTTTTGCACTATGATACTGTCACATGTGAATCACTCTTCTGCCATTGTAGCTAGCTGTACCAATGATTGTAAAGCTACCAATTACCTATTTTCTGTAGATTAAAACTCCAAAAACAGTGCATCCTCAGGGAGGAAACCTAATTAGAGCTCAGCATGGAGCCAAGAAACGTTGCTAAACGTCTTGTTTTGGAAAGAAAATAGTCCTATGTAGGTCTTCAGTGTATATTTCTTGTATTTCTTACTTCCAATCTGTCCTGTGCTGCTTGTCGTGCTCCCAGAAAATTTTGTTTTCAAGTGGCATACTCATTGCTTTATAACTGAGTCTGTTCTATGTGTAGTGTATAAAACATGTCATGTTTTTAATTCAGTGGATTCTTTCTCTTCATTCAAATCTTCTGCTAACACATAGGCTACATACCAATATACCAACATCCCACCGAGAACTTCCCCCCAACACACATTATTTATTCTGAAACATGACCAGTCCCTTCCCTTTTTCCTTGAGCCCCTAGGTTTAGTTCTCAGATGCCCAAGGGTGAAGGTTCATTCTCTGGCCTTGTGGGTTGGTTTCCGAACAGGGTAACATCTTCAGCAGAGTTTAGGGGATGTCTGTCAGATGTCTATTGTTTCTGTCACTACAGACAACTGCCAAATCAACATATTGTGTAGCCTACTGCCAAGTAGTTCTCTCCCCATCATTTTTCATACTGAATCTCCTATTATGACCTATATTTTCCTATGTGGTTCTACATCAAGTAATTTCCCTATGTAATACCTAAAGGATTCAAAATAATTATACTCCATTCTATGCTCTGAGAACTGATGTTCTGAAATACTAATGTAGTAATAATAATAATAATAATAATAATAATAATAATAATAATAATAATAATAATAATAATAATATAATGATGATGATGATGATGATGTTGGAAGGGACCTTGGAGGTCATCTAGTCCAACCCCCTTCTTAGGCAGGAAACCCTATACCATTTCAGATAAATGGCTGTCCAGTCTCTTCTTAAAAACTTCCAGTGTTGGAGCATTTACCACTTCTGGAGGCACTTTCCACTGGTTAATTGTTCTAACTGTCAGGAAGTTAGTTCTCCTTAGTTCTAGGTTGCTTCTCTCCTTGATTAGTTTCCATCAGTTGCTTCTTGTCCTGCCTTCAGTATCTTGGCCATACTGCTATCAGGCTGTTAACTATCCTTTTCAAAACGTGTTCTGGCTGATGAAAAGCTGGGCAGTGGTAACCAATTTAAGAGATATTAAAAATAAGTGAATAGGGCAATCTGCAAAAATAAACAGACCTGTGGCACCTTAAATGCTAACAGGATTATTACCACACCAGCAGATATACACCTTGAATTTGACAAAGTAGGTGGGGTTCCACAAAGACTTATAAAATAAAATTCTGCTGGTATTTAAAAGCCTATAAATCTTGAAATTGTGTTTGTGTGTATATGTATGTGTGTGTCTGTGCTGTTCCAAAAGATTCACACAAGGCTTCCCTGGAAAATTAAAATATGTACTCTAATGTCAAACTGCAAAAGCACAAGGCACCTTTGCTATTAGGCTTATGGTAGTGTTGAGGGCAACCTAAGAGAGCTGCTTTTAGAAAAGCTGTCTGAATATCCAAGGAAATGTAAACAAGGATTTCAGCTAATTCCCAAGGAACAGAAGGACATCTTTGTGGTTGAAAAAGTCACAAGATCCGGACTGCAAAAATTCCTTTACTCAGAAAGGCCCATTCTCATGGACAGAAGAGATACTGGATAGCAAAATGAAACTACAGACAACTGCTGCTGCCAGCAGCCACTCAGTTCCTGTAGACCAGACATGTCAAACACAAGGCCCGGGGGCCGGATCCGGCCCACGAAGTGGTTTTATGCGGCCCGCAAAGCCATCCTGGAAACAGTGAGGGAACAGCCCCCACTGCCTTGGCCCTGGCCCAGAGACCCTCCTTCTGCCAGAGACCCTCAGATCTGTCCCACTCCTGCCCAGGCCCCCATAGGCACCCTTGATGCGAACGATGTAGAGCTGGCCACGCCCACCCAGTAGGCCTACGCACTCTAGCCACGCCCACCCAGTAGGCCACGCCCACCCAGGCCACACCCACCCGGCCCCCTAAGGGCAACCGCAATGCTGATGCGGCCCTCAATGAAATTGAGTTTGACACCCCTGCTGTAGACATTACAAAATCAAGGAAGGCAGCTTGGGCCTACCAATTCTACAAATGCTGACAGTCAGAATCAGTAGGACAGATAAGCTGCCCCACCAAAATAGTTCCAAATCCCAACTGTAGAGCAAGGTCCAGAAACTGAGGGCTGAGTTGTTTGCTTTAATAAAAGGAATTTCACAGGGAGAAAAGGATGAAACTGGAGCCCAGCCCTGTCAGATTCAGTATTTTCAACAGATTCCATGCTTAGCAAACTGAGAAAAGAAAAAGACAATGTTGAAAAAGACAGAGCAACAAGTGAAGGATGTAACCCAGCATGTCTGGTTTAAACTGGTAAAACAAGAATCTCTCCCCCTTAACTCGTTCATTCTTTCTTTCTTTCCAACTGCCAAGAGAAAGGGACATAAGATGATATCACAAAAAGGCCTTGATTAAATCAACATGGAAACAAGGAGTGTGTTTTTTCTCACGAGGGCCTCAGTCATGCTGGGACAGAGGCCTTGCTGGAGACATTTTTCCACTCATACAAAAAGCAACTATCCACAATGCACAACTCTGGATGGAATGAAATAAGAAAAGGCTTATAAAGGGCCTTCAGAATCTTATATTCCAAAGCTGGCAGGTGAAAAAGAAAGAATTAAATGGGCATCCAGTTCTTGAATCTCAGTTGCTTGGGAATCTTGCACAATTGTTCAGAAGCTAGGACAAGATGTAGGCTCAGAAATGCTCTCTCCTTTATTACCACTTCATATATTCAGATTATGCCTTCACCTTAAAAACCAAGTTCTGTGGGATGAGTTCCAAATGATAACCTGACTGCCTTTGGACCACTGGGTCAGAATCCAGAGATTAGAGACAGAAGGAGATGGCTCTTGATTTTCTGATCTCAAGCCAAAGAAATTACCCCCAAACCAATTATAGGTTGTGCTTAATTTATGACCATTTATTTAACAGTAGTTCAGTTACGATGGTCTCAGACTTACGACCCATCCTTGAAGTTATAGCTGTCGCACCACCACGTCATGTGATCAAAATTTGGGTGCTAAGCAACCAGCTCTCATTTACAATGGCAGCAGCATCTTACCATCTTCCCTGCCAGTTTCCAACAAATAGAGTTATTTGGGGATGGCAGATTCACTTAATGACCTCATTGAGTTGACCTTGATTCATTTATCAACCATGTGATTTACTAAGCGACGACAGTAAAAATGGTTGTAAAATCAGGTCCGGTCACATGATCACTCAACAAGCACATCACTTAGTGATCAAAATTGCAGTCCCAATTGTGGCGATAAGACAAGGACTACTCCTACCTCTTAAGCACTTCTTTTTGCTACTGGGCAAATGGAGGCTGTCTGGGAGTAAATTTTGGGATAAAATTAGTTCTCTTGGAGCAAGAATAAGGGAGGGGTGTCCCTCAGGGTGATTTTTTTTAAAAATTCCATTTATATCCCGCCCTTCTCCGAAGACTCAGGGCAGCTTACAAGCTTAGCAGTAGCCTTCATTCTATGTATATGCCTGCTTGTTAGGGCTTTCACACCCCCTCCCAAGCGGCATTATTACAGAGTCAGCTTAATTGCCCCCAACAATCTGGGTCCTCATTTTACCTACCTCGGAAGGATGGAAGGCTGAGTCAACCTTGAGCCTGGTGGGATGCGAACCTGCACTAATTAGCCCACTGCTCCACCAAGGCTGTCTTTTACATCTGTCTTCAAATATTACTACATTATTCTGTGAACAACAACTCTTAGTTTGATTTCCCCACGCTCAATCCCACTCCCTCCCCCCAAAACTTTGGGCCTCTGGCTTGATTACCAAACAGGAAGTATGTTGATGACGATGAAGCAAGCCAAAAGCCCCGCAGCTAAGGGACCAGTGGTTCCTGTAAGGCTGCTCAAAGCACTCATTAATGTGGGGGGGACTTTAATGACATACAACTAAAAGCAAAAACACAGCAGGGTGAACATAGCAACACTTAAAAAGGACTCTAGAGGCAAACCAAAAATGCTCTAGCCTCGAGTCAGGAACTTAAGAGATTGTAAAGAGATTTTAACAGATTATACTTATATATAAAATTGTGGCAGAGGAAATGAACCAGATTTCCATTCACTATATAGGTAGTGAATGAAAATCTGGTTCATTCCCCCCCCCTCACTTCACAGCTCTGGAGCTTTTTTTTTTATCCTTCTTTGCCTCCTTGTTACTGGTTTCCTTCATTCCAAACCCTGGTCCTTCGACCCCCAGTAATTTTGCATCGCCCAACCTGGAAACAGTGAAGTAGCCCTTCGGGGTGAGAATTCTGGGAAAATCCCAGGGCACAATAGTAGTATATCTGCATTTGGAGTTCAAGGCAGGGACATGAGAACTTTGTGTAAACACAAAGTAGAACTGTCCAGCAAGTGGTTGGCTCTGTTGCCAAACGATTTATGGGTTTGGGAAGGTCAGCTGCAACCTCTCATTCTAAAACTGAGTTTTGCTTTTTCAAAGCTTCACATATCTAAATAAATCCTGCCCGTCAAAGGGGAACTCATTCTTTCCCCTTCTGGGTCAGAGAAGATGGCCCTATATGGTTCAAGTTTGCCTTTGTGAAGTTTTCATTTTGCGGTCGTTTCTCTTCCAATTTCCACATACTTCCTACTCTCCTTCCCCCTCCCCGTTTCGAAGCTGTTCCATCAGAGTCTGGCAGCAGCCTACATTTTGTAGGCAGAAAGCCATCGCCAGAAATTAGGAATTTCAATCCGCGGTTGTCTTTGTGTTTTTTTCAAATGAATTCCTGCGGATCAGGTCAGAGCGAGCGCGCTAGAGCGAAAGGCGGGGAGGGGAGGGAGAAAGGAAGGGAAATGCAAGGCGAAGCAGGCCGGCACTTCGCTTTTTCTTCTTTTTAAAGACATCTTGGGTAAGGTGGTGGTTTGTTTTTTAACCGAAGGGATCTGCAGAGTCAGCCCGGGAGCATTCAGACGCCCGCACTAACGACGGAAACTGCTGGTCGCTGCCCAAGCGGGAATCAACACGCCGGCTCCCTTCCAGGTTTCTCCTAACGCGGCTCTTTCCTTGCAGGATAAAGGGGTGGGGTTGTTTTGGCCTCTAACAAGTGAGTTTGCAGTAGGGGAGAAAAGGGGGGGCTGCCAGCGAGAAGCAAAATGCGGGGTCGACCAAGCCACGAGAAAAGCCACTAGGGGAGCCGCAGAGAAGGGGAGGGCGGTCATCCGTCTTTTCCTTACCTACATCTGCATTGCAAAACGCCTGTTGCGGATGCACCGGGGAGCAGCTGCAGGCGTCGGCAAGGCGGTCCATCCTCCCCAGGAGCAAGACGGCCAGCGAGGCCAGGAGGCTCGGGAGCGTAGCACTCATCTTGGCGGAGCGGGTGGGAGGGAAGGCGGGCTGGCGAGGGGTGGCCGAGGCTTGACTGTTCACGGTTGCTGCCGCCTCATCCAGACACGCGCGCGCCCGCGCGCGCCCCCGCTCGGTCCTCTGAGCGCGATATCTGTGGCGATTCCGGGGGGGGGGGACGCGTGCCGCTTCCGCAGTTGGCTGCCCTCAAAAGTTTTGCCTTTGCAGTCGGCCTGTCTCGGGATGGGGTGGAGAGCCTGGAAAAGGTTCCCGCGGCTGGGAAAAGCAACCGCCTGGCCGAGAGCTCCTGCCTCTCTCTGCCTTCTTTCTGGAGATGTTTTCTTCTCCGGGTTCCAGCCTAAGCCTGGCTTTTTTAATGGGCCCCAGGGAATTGCAGCCCCTCCTCCTGGTGGCGCTGGGCCAAAACGGGCGGTTGGCCTGCTCCGGTCAGAGTGCGTGCTGCTTTCCCTTCCCTTGCCTCCGGCTCTGCGAGGTTGGGTCTGGGCTGCCTTTGCTTGACAGTTGCCCCCCACCCTTCTCAGGCTGGAATTCCCCACTTAAGGGCAGCCACTCTTTATGAGTCCGGGCAGAAACCCGGCTCTCTCTTTTTTTTTAACAGTGATTTTTGTCAGAATTATAAGAGCAGCCGAGCTTAGAAGGAATGCAGTTATAGGAGTCACCCTGATGTGAGGTCTCCTCAAAACCAAGGTTAGAACTTGGCCTCTTCCCACTGAACTAATGGCACCAGATCCATTGCTGTCCTGATGCAGGGGACCTGCTGCTAATAAGGCTGTCAACCTTATTAAGTTCACCAGAAATAAACCAACAGCTGCTGAAGAAAATAGACATTGCTCTGAAAGCAGAGTACCAATCTGCTGTACTTGGTTTATCACACAGGTCTGCAGCCCGCGGCTCCGGAGCCGCATGCGGCTCTTTCAGCCGTCTCCTGCGGCTCCCAGTCCTCTGCCATGTGCAGTCCCCCCCCCAAAAAAAAAGTGGGACTAAAAAAGTTCAACCAATCAATTCAGATATGCAGGGTAGGTGCATATCTCGCCTTGGCTCCACTCTTCAAACCCTGTTCTGCGCATGCGCGCATGTACGCGCATGTGCACACATTTTTTGCGGCTCCCAGTTTTTCCTTTTGTGAGGGAACCGGTTCCAAGTGGCTCTTTCACTGTTTCAGGTTGCTGACCCCTGGTTTATCAAGATTGTGAAATGTGATCAGTATTAGTTCCAGAGTCTTGGAAAAGGCATTCCCCCATTTTTCTCCCTGCATTAAACTTAAGATAGAGGATGGCGTTTCTAGGCAACCTTGAGTTTTGGCATCAATGAGAAATCTGATTTTCAATAAATATGAAGTAAAGAACTTGAAGCTCAATACTAATGCATCCTTAGTCTTTTGACATAAAATTTGCGGAACTGTTTTTGACTCTTCTGGTAAAAGATATGTTTTTCCCATATTTACAGACACTCATAAATGTTCTGAGTTAATTGGTTGAATGGCATCTCAGCCACATTCCTAACAAAAAACCAAGTATTCTCTTCTAAATATTCTTGAATATTTTAGAGGCAGAATATGTTAAGTGCCAAGTACATCACATATTCTTAGACATTCACAGTAGAGCATTTTTGTTCTTTTTTAAAAATGATTTTAATATTTTTTCACACTATTTTTATATTTTCCATGAAATGATTATGCAGGTTGATGCATGTTTTCCCCATATGGTGTGGTATATTCCCCATGAATACCAACTTGAGAAAATTGGATTTGGTAAGATTGGCACCATATTTGGGTTGAGAGTAGCCGACTTTATAAAAGTCGGGGAATGGGGAAGATTTGAAGTCTCCATTTCAAACTCTGCCTCTTTTCATGCAACTTTGGTTTCTCTTCTTGGAAATGGCCTAAACCACATTCTGTCACTTCCCTTGAAAATGGTCATTGTCTAATGTTCTGCATGATAAACTTTATGGAAGTTTGTGTAGACACACTAAGCCTTAACTTCTGCTATTTCAGTGTCCCACATGAGCTCAGTGAGGATGCCTCCATTCACCTTGTCAAATTGGCAATGTCACGTGACATATCACAATTCTTTTTCCCATTGCCGGCAATGGAGTGGGCGTGGTTTTGGCATGACGCATCCAGCCCGCAGGCCGGCAGTTTGACACCCCTGCCCTATACTGAGGAAAGATACCGAGGAGGATGTTTGCTTACTGTAAAATTGCCCCCGATTGTCCGAGGGGCACATAAACAAATTTATAAATTTATAATAGGCACTGAAAGAGTGTGCATAAGTGTTTTGACAATGCTAGGGTCAGGAAGCCAGGCTGGAGGCGGGCCTTGCTGACGGCCAAGGAGTGGAGCCGGCTGAGCGCCCAACAGTGAGTCATGGCTGCTAGGAGATAAATGGAAACACATGTGCAACCATTTGCAGGCTTTATTACTCACAGCAGGGAAAGTGTGGACACTTCGTAAACACAGGCCAAAGGCTGGGCTGATGCTTGCGTTCAGACATCCACAGTTCCCACACCCACTGTTGCAGACTCTCATCTGTAGGGGATGAGGTCTTCTAACTAAATGTTCCATGTTGGCTCAAGATATTCACTCTGCAAATTGAAGCCTCGCTTCTCCCCCTCTCCCAGACATCCTGCTAAGAGGAATGCTTTATGAAGTATTGCTGCAGTGTTCAAAATTTCAATTGTGTCTTCATCAATTCCTCTCCTTGCCCGGGGAGCCATCTGAAGCTGATCATCCTACTGCAGGGCACAATTAACACTCCAGCTTGGGAAATGATTTCATGCATTGTCAATCTAGTTTGCAACTATTCGTATGCACGTATAGCATTAGCAATAGTACAAATCTTCAATTTCCACTTCAGTCAGAAAAAGTGACCCAAACCAAACAGCAGTAAGAGATCAGTTCTAAACCATGCCAGCTTGTTATTAGAGATATTTGGAATTGTTTTTCTCTCTAATGATAAATAAACTGATCCATATCTACATCTGCTTTTCTTTTTTTCTTTACTGAACTTGATAAATATTATGTCTATGTTCCAAGGAGAACGGGATATTCAGAAGGTATAAGGTAAGATAGCTTTGATCATACAGGTTGCTTTGGGAAACCAATAGCAGGAAGCAAAAGTTGGAACTGTTCCAAATCATCCAAATTGGTGACTCGGCTGACTCAGGAATTCTGGGAGTTGAAGTCCATGAGTTATAAAAGAGCCGAGGTTGCCAACCCCTGTAATATAGCCCTTTCCCTGATTCCATGTTGGGGGAAGGAGCTTTGGTGTTATTAGAATGATACAGAGCATCTTCCCTAAGCTAATTTTTCCATGGTTCTTTGAGGAAAGCCATTATACTTCAGTTGGTACTATGATCCAAATAGATAGCTGGTAGTACCCATATGTTAGCAGCAGAAGATTGATACAGTAAGAGAGAAAATAAATAGTTTTAACTTTGAAGGTGCTGGATTAGATTAGAAGATTAATATGGTTCTGCAATTGGAAGAAACATCAATATCTTACCTTATACTGATGACAGTACTGAGGGCAGAAAATACAAATAATCTGTAAGCTTTATAAAAATCTAGGGACCCAATGAAAAAAACAGAAGACCAAATAATGTGTTTGTACAAAATGCTTTCCCATGTTAACTGAAGCATGCTTATTCCATTCATCCATTTTTTTATCATGACTTATGAACCTTAAACAAATCTTATTGACTGCATTTATTCAACTTGCTAGGCTAAAAAGTGTTTTGCATTTTTGTAGATCAAGATGTTGCCTCAATCAACCTTTGAATGCCATTATGAGGAATGCAAGAGTCTCAGTAACTTAACTTCAGGAAATCAAGCTCACCATCTCAAAAAAACTCACGAGTAAGCTATTCAGGAACAACCACAGGAAAGTGTATCTTTTCCACTAAAACTTTCAAAAGTGACCAGTCTCATCCACTACATCTTCTTAATCGTCTAGTGAAAGCATCAATCAAGCGCACATTTCCATGTGTGTCAAATTCTCATAGTTGAAAACTAAATACTGCTTCACCAGTTAGTTAACTAGGCATCTCCACTGATAAAGCATTTGTTTTACAATTCCAACTGAGCACCAACAGAAGGAATAGCAAGAAACAGGAGAAAGCCTCATTCCAGTTTAAAGACCTGCCATTTGTTACAGTGAATCCAGTCTGCAATTCATTGTACTTTCTGTCTGCTTGAGAAGTTGTACCTGATTATAGCAAATTAAGTGTAAATCAATTGTTCTCAAACAATTCATTTCATTTCTTCTCAGATTTGTGAAAGGAAAATAAAGGTAATTTTTTTTATTTTAAAATAATGTTTTAATAAAATGAAATGAAACTTAGAAGTTTTTTATATAAAGTTTTTACTGATTTTTCAGTGACCATATTAATAAACCAGAATATAATGTAGTATTTCTATACAACAAAATATACAAGATCATTGACAATTGGACATATATGTCACCATGTGACAGAAAATATGGTCACAAATCCATTTTATACCATGTTAAAATGGCTAGTATTTAGCATAGGAAACGAGAGAATTATTCAGTCACATTACAAGTTCAATTGAATTAAGTTCAAACTCATAACAAATCATATGTAGAATGGTGTGGTAGAAGGACTTCTTGTTTGGCTTGGTAGTAGAATAAAGTCTTATAAAGAAAGGGTAAGATCCTAATACCTTTTCTCTTCAAGATCATCCATTCCATAATATGTATATATATATAAGCACAATTGAATGTGCATCTGGTTAAAAGTGAAAAGCAAATGGTTGGGCAGATACCTGATAACACTCTCTCCCACTCATTAAAATTATCTTTAACATTCTAATCAACAGAATGTTTAATTAAATGACCAAATTAAAAATTAAGCAAGTGCAGTTTTTATCTTAATAAGCCTCTGTCCCCAGGAAACACGTAGACAGGGAAGTATAATTTTAAAATATGTCTATTGGTCCCTAAAATGGCAAAACACCATTAAAGCAGCAGGTAACTGTTTTGGTTTTGGGTTCTTTCCCTTTATCCTCTCCTCTTGTTTTTTCTTTTTTTAGGTTTTTAGGTTTTTTTATCTACCAATCTCTCTGACATGTTTTTCTTGATTACGGAAGTGTTTTGTTCAAGATTAACAAGAAAGGAACAATACATAACTGTGCTTTTAGTAGCTACTTCAAGATTACCATACCTTCTAATCCACTGACGGCAAAGGCTCAATTCTGCTTCTCACCTGAGAAAGTTGCACCCTCCTGTTCCCCATGGAACAGAAAGCAGATTTCATTGTTTATACAAAGAATCTGCTTACTTGCACAAAGATAAATGAAAATGTGTCATTTTCTGCTGCCAGCACAGTGAAGCTGAAGTCATGGTCCTGCTGCTGTCATATAGCTTGCCAAAATCCTTAGGAAAAACACCCAGAAAAATCCAAAATACCTCCCTCTTCCAATTAATTACATTTCTGGAAATAAAACAGCAAGAATGAGTCTAAGGTCTCAATGACCAGAAAAGTCCGAAAGGGAGAAGCTTGCTATGGATTTGCAATGTCATGCAATGAAAAAAAAACACTTATGGAACAGTATGAGCCTTTCCATAGACTGGATTCTTCAATTTACCATATTTATGATTTTGGAAAATTCAGTTATGAACCCAAGTTAAGTCAAAAATTGTTTTATCAAATAAGATGCCCACCCTTAAGTTCCATATACATAGTAAATTATTAAGAACAAAACTTTTTATATTCAGTTTGGGATTATGCACATTTTAACTGTGGAACCAAAGAATGTAGAATATAATACAATATAAATATGTTCCTCTCCCACTGCTATTTAAATTATGTCCAAACTCGGACCATGATGGTGATTCAGCTAAACATGGAAGTATTTTACAAGAATTTCTATCATGGCAGTCACTCAAGTGAGATGAGCAATGTATAAATTTGATACATTAATAAATTCCAGCAGATCCGACAGTTCTTCAGTCAGCTAATCTTACGAACTGTATTGAATGGTTTAAATAAAGTCATTTAAAAAGGGAAGGCATGTTTTAGGAGAGCACAGACAGAAAAATATATCTAGGAAGCAAAAAGGTTTTTTCGTCATTTCCCTACAGTTTGAGAAAAATATACCATTTAACATAGATGTCCCATGTGAAACGGATGGGATTGAAGAGCAGCTTTTCCCAACCAGCTGCTAGAGAAGCTGTGAGACTACATAGGCAGCTGATATTCGTATGGAAACATATGTCCTGACTTGGAATTTGAGATCAAGAAAAAAAGCAGTGAGATGAAAAATAAGGTCAGCCAAAGCCTTTTTAATACTTGACACAAAGATCAGCTTGCACTCTTTCGATTAAGTGCATAAAGACAGCAAGATTGGCATTGGAGTCTTGCTCCAACACTGATAGTAGATCACATTTTCCATCAGGGAACTTCTGAAAGCAGCAGGAATCACAATTAGGAGCTTGGATTAGTTAGTATAATATAGTCAGGTCCTCTTCTAAAACCTTGTTTCTATCTCAGCTGTATATGCCACCCAAGGCGGCTCCTGTGCTCTGTCTACCGGTACAGCTGGAAATGGAAGCTACTTTTGTACCTTCCTCATGGACTGCTGTGTTGATAAAACTAGGAAACAGCAAGCAAAGGAAGCATCCTCCACTGGCCTCACCCTGACCCTAACCCTAACGTCACGAACTTTCTTGATATTTATATTTCAGAATAAAACATTGTACCCTAATTCAACAGTTGCTTCCTCCTCCCTCATTGTAGTGAATGTTTACCACTTGATTAAATAAATGCACCATGATAGTCCTCAAAAATTGCTGCTATAAGTGAAATTCTGTAAAGTACTGGCTGCTTCTGCCAATCAAATAGATCACTACATTTGGAATGCCCAGAATTTATCCAGTAATTCCAGATTTGGGGCAATTTGCTAGGCTACTATTCCATCAGGGCACAGTTGGTTGGCATCATTAATAGCAGTGCTTCAGATATGGGTTCAAGCCTATCAAATCACAAATGAAGTACTGTAAATCTTATTCCTTGGGGAAGGATTAATGTACTTTCTAATGACCATTGCATAGAAATCAATCATCATTTCTTGCAGCTTAAGACATCAACCTATGCAGGTACAATATAGTTTGCTCAGTTCCTTATTTCAGAAGTCTGACCTTCTTGTCAGGTTAAATTAGTTGGGATTGCACAGGTCTCTGGAATTAGATTCTATATTTATTTTCTTTTGTTAAACTGTCAGAATCTCTGAAAAGCCCAGCTTAAGAAATAAGTTAAATAAATCTAGTCATGGGAGACAAAGTACTGGCAGCCAAAAGAAAGACATTTGTAACAAACTTGGTGGGGAAAAATATATGCCCTAACTCTGAATGATATCTTTGACTTGCTCTAAGCCTGCCTTGGTCAGCTGGTCCAGAGAGCTAGCCTTTGTGTGACAGCATTCCTTCTGAAAACAGTAAGCAGCCCATCTTGTCAGGCCCAAGCCCAAAGACAAGACAGTGAAATACAACTGAGTTCAATCCTTTGCTTGCATCTAATGGCATAGTCTTGCCAAATTAAAACTATAACTTTCTAATCTAGTAATATACTCAGAAGGATGTTTTATAATCTATATGCTACTAAAATTCTTGTGTCTGTAACCTTTAACTGGGCAAAACAGTGGATCAAATGAACTAGCAGCTTATAGAATGCATCCAAAATCTGGGACCCTTGGCTCCTGTGGGATTGAAATTTGACATATTCGTAGTGACTTCAGTGCTGCTACGATGCTGTCCAGCAGTTCAGTAGACCCGTCCCACACTAGCCCTCTAGGGGCCAGATAGACTAGTCCCACCATCGGCTGCCAGAGGGCAATCAGTCATAGTCAGTCCATCATGAAGTTGGAAATCACCCCTGCTCACACGGCTTTTTTGCCTTTGGTCATTCTGTTTCTGTTTAAGAAATATCTCTTGTCTAGTTATTTTTAAAACTAACTGTAAACTATGTTGAAATCTTTTACAAGAAGTGGTATATAAATGTTGCCAAGGTGGGGGTGGTTGATTGCAAACCACTCGTGCATTTGAGATGGAAACTAGTTAGATTGTTCTCTGTCCCCACCAACACTTGGATGGTCTCCACTAACCCACCATTCCACTGTAGCTGTCTGACATTTATATGTTCTAAAAATAACTTTGAGGTCTGTGTGGAACACAGAGGCATTAAACAGTTTGTTGCATCCCGGAGATTAGCTTTACAATTTCCCTCTTTTTTTAAAGTAAAGCATATCAGCTCGCATAAGGCACTTGGCATGCACCAGGAAAGGATCTTGAAGCACTTTGATGCTCAAAGGGCATCTGAGCTATCTGTAGTAGATATCTTATGTTGAAAATATAAGCATCTAACCTGTTCCCATCTCCCATTCTGAATGAAAATGAGGGAAATGCCTGCCTAGAGTATGGCTAGACTTACTACATTAAATTATGATTTCACATTCCTTTTAATGAACCTAGTGGTCCGTTCTTTCATGAATGAGTTTGCATTTGAAGAGAACACCCCAGAAGAGGGAAGGGATGAAAGACACTACAGCATGGGTGTCAAACTTGATCATGTCACGTGACGTATCATGACATATCACAATGTTTTTTCTATTTGCAGAGCCAGGGTGGGCGTGGCCTGTGTATGACACATGTGGCCCTCAGGCCACCAGTTTGACATCCCTGCTCTATAGTATAGCAATTTACCTCTTACCGTACTACTTCCCCATTCAGAGCCACCTCTTGAAGCAAAAAATGTTGCGGGTTCTAATAAATGCCTTTGCATATAATATACTATAATTTAGTAAATATAAAGAATAAAAGGATTATTCCTTGTGTTTTCATATTTGTTGAAGTCTTTCTAGATACTATGTTTAATCTACCAAGGCTTCAGAACCCTTATTGATGTAGAAAAGAGCTGATTACACTGCGGGCAATTCACCATTGGTGGCTATTGAATTAGTAACTACACCTCCTTATTACAATTATCACTCTTCTAGTGCTGTGGAGTGTATGACAATTGTCCTCACATGCTCCTCTTTGCATTGGTTAGAACTCCCTTTAGCCAGCAATGGGAGAGTGCCAAAAGGGGATTGGGCAGCTTTTTACCCTATCCCAATCTTTACTTCTCAGTGTTGCCTTTTTGCTGTTAGGGAGTGGCAGAGAGGGAAATGGGGGGAAACCAGAGCACCATGGCCTCCTGGCTTCTGGAGAAAGGTGTAATACCAAAATTAGGACATGGTGTGAAACAAAAGTTCCTATCAAACAGCTATCATCATAGTGTTTTCTCTGGAGCATCGATTAACTTCTGGGGTTCATCAGCTTACAGTTTCAAGATGGTTAGAAATGCATCTTATGAGGTCATGTAAGGGTGGCATTGATCTGAAATGGGTGGTATCCTCACTCATGAGGGTCTGATTTTCCTATCTTGGCAAAGTCAACAATTGTAGGTTACTCGCAGTGACTCTAATGGCAAGAAGTTTAATGTTACTTGCTTATGCTACCACATATGGATTGCAAAACTCTAGATGATCCAACATGGCAGCTACATTTATTGACATCAGCAGGCATCTGTAGTTTTGCACAGTGCTTTTTTTTTTAAAAGAAAAAGGTGCCGGAACTCACACATGTCATACAACCCGCCTTGCCTACCCTACAAGGTTCCATCCAAAAAAGGTGCCGGAACTCCGTTCTGAGCGTTCTATGAGAAAAAAAGCCCTGGTTTTGCAGCCCAGATTAGGAAGCCTGATGTAATATTATTGAAAAGAATATCCTGTGAATTTTAAAGTGCCTCCATATACAATACTCAGGGTGCTCAGTTCTTGTAATTCTTAGTCAGAAGAGATGCTGCAGCGTTTAGAAATCATGGATTGGGGGAAAAAGTCTTCTGAATAGACTCTTGTGTCTCCCACAGCAACTGTATCATAAGAAAATGTGACCATTCACACAGCCTAAGCATAGCAAAATGTGGCAGTGCACGAATTTCTGACTATGCATTGCCATAAACCCAAACAATAGCACAGTCCAGTAAGATTCCACTTGAGACAAATATTTTGAATCTATTAAATAAATATGATGGTGAACAGAAAAGGGAAAGTATTTTTTTCAATGGACCAAAGCTAGATCTCTCGTGCTGATTTTCATCTTCCCCCATGGAGAACTACAAAACATCCAGGTTTGGAGGAGTTTTTTACGCATACAGCAAGTTTCAACAATATAAGAACGTAACATAAGAAATTTTTAAAAAGCTGCAAGTTCCAGAATTTGAAAGTTGGACAGTTAGGGATTTCATGTCATGGGAAACTTATTCAGGGAGTGTTTCCTTGGTCTGGAATCATAAATATATTAAAAAGCATAAACAAAACCTCATGTTGCTTCCCAGTAGCTCATTTGCGATTTCTTTTTCCTTGTCTGATCAAATGTACAGATGGACTCTGAAAAATAAATGAAAGATCAATGCCTCTGCACTGCAGAATTAACCTGAGATCATTGCAAGTCATCAACCATTTTTTGTAACTGTATCAAACTTTCAAACCAATATCAATATGTAGTAAAGAGGATATAAGCAGTAATGATGGCAAGCAAAACTATTACCTTTTAGTTAGACTAATATCTCCAAAACTATCTAGCCAAACATGATATAAGTGTGATAGTTAAAACAGAAAAGAAAAACTCCCAATCCAAAAGATATGAGAACTGTTTGAGTAAGTGTGAACTTTAGGCTTGGTGCCATGTAGTGACATAAGATTTATTTTCCTTTTAGTTTCATTTTTATTTATTACATTTATGTTACCTTAGGAGATGCCATTACATAGCATCAACCTAAAGTTCACACTAGGTATAGTTTAGACTGCTTTTGTACCCTTTGGATCAAAAGCAAAACTAGGAAACTGTTTTACACTTCTAGCACAAACAATGCTACTGGGAAAAGAATTCTATTTTTCAGTAGTATACACATAGTGAGCAATCCATATATGCAAATGGAGGACAGCATCCTAGGACATGGTTTGAGAGCATGTGATGTATGAATAGGTCAATAGCTTTAATGGTAACTTTAGATTCTCTGAGAGATTCATCTGCTGAGCACAGGACATTCCTCAGATCAGCTGAGAGAATAGCCTTGTTCAGCAGATCATACAGAACTCTTAAGTAAAAGACTAAGAAAGTCTCCACCCTAGCAACATGGAAGCTAATTTGGATTCTAAAGTGAAAACAATCCAATTGCAGAGATTTCTATAACTTTTTCCAATCTGCTTTCAGTCAATTTTGTTAAAAGAAAAGCTGAATAATCTTGCTTTCTGCTGAAATGAATTGTCAAGAGCATGGCTGGCTGAGGAATTCTGGGAGTTGAAATCTAGAAGTCTTAACATTGCCAAGTTTGGGGACCCCTGGTCAAGAGCACAAGTGTGGCTGAATAAATTCCTATGAATGTCACAATGGAAAAAAGTTGAATATAAAATAAATAAGCACTATGTGTCTATTTAAGCAGATCTCTCAAATAAAGATGAATGGTATTAAACTCAATGAGTCTTTTTGCTTTTGGATGAGACCTGGAAGAAACGGTTCACAAAATGGCTGCTACTATCCTGTTTCCCTGAAAGTAAGACATGCCCCGAAAATAAGCCCTAGCTTGATTTTTGGGGGTGGGCCTAATATAAGCCCTATCCCCCAAATAAGCCCTAGTTTTGGGGTGAGGCACACACCTAAAAATGAAGCTAGGGCGGGGTGGGGATGTGGAGGTGGCTCATGAGCCCCGCACCTACTCACCTTGCAGCCAGGCCTCTCCTTGCTGGCCCACTTCTTCTTCTGAGGCCTTATCTGCAGCCAGGCCTGCATTTCTGGAAAGGCCACTGCAGCTGAGAATTGAGCTATGGATGAATCCATAACTCAGTCCTCGGCTGCATAGTCCTTCCAGAAAGGCCTGAGTGGGAAATGCAAACCAGACTGCAGCTGCAGAATGAATCTGCTCCTTTGGCTGCAGACATGGACCAGCTGGACAGGGCTGTCAGTGCTGGAGGTGAGTAAAAAAGACCCCCCCCCCCGAAAATAAGACCTGATGCCTCTTTTGGAGGCAAAAAAAGACCCAGTATTACTTTGGGGGGAACAAATAGTTCCTTTAGAGAAGTTTTTTCAACTTTTGTCATAATGAGCTCTAATTAAAATAATATATGACCTTATCAAATAGTGAATATGTTGCTGCCCAGGAGGGTTAAAAGGAAATTTGTTGTTGTTGTTAGCTGCGAAGTCGTGTCCAACCCATTGCGACCCTATGGACAACGTTCCTCCAGGCCTTCCTGTCCTCTACCATCTTCTGAAGTCCATTTAAGTTCATGCCTACTGCTTCAGTGACTCCATCCAGCCACCTCATTCTCTGTCGTCCCCTTCTTCTCTTGCCCTCAATCTTTCCCAGCATTAGGCTCTTCTCCAGTGAGTCCTTCCTTCTCATTAGGTGGCCAAAGTATTTGAGTTTTAGCTTCAGGATCTGGCCTTCTAAAGAGCAGTCAGGGTTGATCTCCTCTCGGACTGACCGGTTTGATCGCCTTGCAGTCCAAGGGACTCGCAGGAGTCTTCTCCAGCACCATAGTTCAAAGGCCTCAATTCTTTGGTGCTCAGCCTTTCTTATGGTCCAACTTTCACTGCCATACATTGCAACTGGGAAGACCATAGCGTTGACTATACACACTTTTGTTGACAGGGTGATGTCTCTGCTTTTTAGTGTGCTGTCTAGATTTGCCATTAAAAGAGCAAGCATGTTTTAATTTCTTGGCTACAGTCCCCATCTGCAGTGATCTTGGAGCCCAGGAAAATAAAATCTGTCACTACCTCCATTTCTTCCCCATCTATTTGCCAGGAATTGAGAGGGCTGGATGCCATGATCTTGGTTTTCTTAATGTTTAGTTTCAACCCAACTTTTGCACTCTCCTTCTTCATCCGCAACAAGAGGCTCTTTAGTTCTTCTTCACTTTCTGCCATTAGAGTGGTATCATCTGCATATCTTAGGTTGTTGACATTTCTTCCGGCAATCTTAATTCCAACTTTTGATTCATCAACCCCTGCCTAATGATGTGCTCTGCATATAAGTTAAATAGGCAGCGCGACAGTATACAGCCTTGCCGGACTCCTTTCCCAATTTTGAACCAATCAGTGGTTCCGTGTCCAGTTCTCACTGTTGCTTCTTGGCTCACATATAGGTTTCTCAAGAGACAAATAAGATGGTCTGGTACGCCCATCTCTTTAAGAACTTATTTATTTATTTATTTATTTATTTTATTACATGTATATACCGCCCTTTCCCGAAGGACTTGCCACAGTTTGTTATGATCCACACAATCAAAGGCTTAAGCATAGTCAATGAAGCAGATGTTTTTCTGGAACTCTCTAGCTTTCTCCGTGATCCAGCGTATGTTGGCAATTTGATCTCTAGTTCCTCTGCCTCTTCGAAATCCTGCCTGTACTTCTGGTAGTTCTCGATCCACATACTGCTGGAGTCTAGCTTGTAGGATTTTAAGCATAACTTTACTAGCATGAGAAATGAGTGCGATGGTGCGATAGTTTGAACATTCTTTGGCACTGCCTTTCTTTGGAATTGGAATGTAAACTGATCTTTTCCAATCCTGTGGCCACTGTTGAGTTTTCCAAATTTGCTGACAAATTGAATGTAGCACTTTTACTGCATCGTCTTAAGATTTTGAATAGCTCAGCTGGAATACTGTCACCTCCACTAGCTTTGTTGTTGCTCAGCTTTTCTAAGGCCCACTTCACTTCACATTCTAGGATGTCTCATTCGTGGTCAGTGGCCACCTCATTGTGATTATCAGGGACGTTAAGCTCATTCTTGTATAGTTCTCCAATTTTCTTGAAAAGATCTCGGATCCTCCCTATTCTATTGTTTTCTTCTATTTCTTTGCACTGTTCATTTAAGAAGGCATTCTTATGTCTTCTAGCTATTCTCTGGAATTCTGGATTCAATTGAGCGTATCTTTCTTTTTCTCCCTTGCCTTTCGCTTCCCTCCTTTCGTCAGCTATTTGCAAAGCTTCCTCAGACAGCCATTTTGCTTTCTTGCATTTCTTTTTCTTTGGGATGGTTTTGGTTGCTACCTGTTGTACAATGTTGCGAACCTCTGTCCATAGTTCTTCAGGCACTCTATCAGATCTACTGTAATTCTTTAAATCTATTTGTCACCTCTACTGTATATTCAACAGGTATATGATTTAATTCATACCTGAGTGGCCTAGTGCTTTTCCCTACTTTCTTCAGTTTAAGTCTAAACTTTGCAATGAGAAGCTCGTAGTCTGAGCCACAGTTAGCTCCTGGTCTTGTTTTTACTGACTGTATAGAAGAATTAGGACTGCTTAATATGTGGATGAGAAAGGCCATGAAATAACCAAGATTGTAGGCTACACTGGGAAATTATAAAAAAGAAGGAAACTGAAAAGAAGAAATTAATGGTAAACTATTTCTGTACATTATTGCCACCAATAAAATTACGCCATGTCCATGAAGTCATGGTGACTTGATAAAGTAAATAGGGTAATAAATGATGCAGCATATTTTAATTGTATGCTTGCAAAAAAAGGAAAAGGCAAACATGCCAAGACCTACTTAGCAGCAACTGAAGTTGCTGAGAGGTTGAAGTTTTTAGGAGTTTGTCTTTGCATGTGTGTGTGTGATAAATATATGCATACACACACACTCATTCTCAATACCAAAGCTCCAGTGTTGTCAGCTCCTGGTCGTGTTTTTACTGACTGTATAGAGCTTCTCCATCTTTGGCTGCAGAGCATATAGTCAATCTGATTTCTGTGTTGGCCGTCTGGTGATGTCCATGTGTAGAGCCGTCTCTTGGGTTGTTGGAAAAGAGTGTTTGCTATGACCATCGTATTCTCTTGACAAAATTCTATCAGCCTGTGCCCTGCTTCATTTTGTACTCCAAGGCCAAACTTGCCTGTTATTCTGGTTATCTTTTGGCTTCCTACTTTAGCATTCCAATCCCCCATGATGATAAGGACATCATTTTTTGGTGTTAGTTCTATAAGGTGCTTTAGGGCTTCATAGAACCGGTCAATTTCATCCTCTTCAGCACTGGTGGTTGGGGCATAGACTTGGAGTACTGTGATATTGAATGGTTTACCTTGGATTCAAACTGAGATCATTCTGTCATTTTGAGGATTGTATCCCAGTATTGCTTTTCCTACTCTTTTATTGACTATGAAAGCTACTCCATTTCTTCTGAGGGATTCTTCCCCGCAGTAGTATACCTGATGGTCATCTGAATTAAATTCACCCATTCCTGTCCATTTTAATTTGCTGATACCTAAGATGTCGATGTTCAGTCTTGTCATCTCTTGTTTGACCACGTCCAGCTTTCCTTGATTCATGGATCTTACATTCCAGGTTCCTATGGAGAAAAAGTCTTTACAGCATCGGACTTTCCTTTCACCACTAGACACATCCACAGCTGAGCATCCTTTCGGCTTTGGCCCAGTCGCTTCATTCTTTCTGGTGCTACTAGTACTAGCCCTCTGCTCTTCCCCAGTAGCATATTGGACGCCTTCCGACCTGAGGGGCTCATCTTCCAGCGTCATATCGTTTTGCCTTTTGGTACTGTCCATAGGGTTTTCATGGCAAAGATACTGGAGTGGGTTGCCATTTCCTTCTCCAGTGGATCACGTTTTGTCAGAACTGTCGGCTATGACCTGTCCGTCTTGGGTGGCCCTGCACGGCATAGCTCATAGCTTCATTGAATTACGCAAGCCCCTTCGCCACGACAAGGCAGTAATCCATGAAGGGGTAAAAGGAAATAGCTTCCCATTTACTCCACATCCCTTCATGCATGAGCTAATTGCCAACACATGCCTGAATTAAGGTCATACTGATTTTAAAAAGATATCATTTTTAGTATCTATGCTAATCAGAATGAGATGTACAATCATGCTTTCTTCCTATAAATACACTAGCAATAGCACCACCAATAGCATTTAGATTTATATACCATTTTGTGGTGGTTTACAGCCCTAAGTGGTTTACAGAGTCAGCATATTGTCCCCAACAATCTGGGTCCTCATTTTACCGATCCAGGAAGGGTGGAAGGCTGAGTCAACCTTGAGCCGGTGAGAATCGAATTGCCAAACTGCTGGCAGTCAGCAGAATTAGCCTGCAATATTGCATTCTAATCACTGCACCACCATGGCTCAATCATATACAATTGTAGTTCTTCCTATTAATATAAATACTTGGGTTTATAGATACAGGAAATATTCAGTGACAAGGAGCTATGGTCAAAACCTAATTTTATGTGGCACATGCCAATAATGTAATATATGTGAATTAGAGAAGGAGTATGGGTATGGGGCGGAGAATGGACTTTTATTTTCAACTATTTTTATTCATGAACAGAAGCACTGGGAAGTTGCAGCATTAGTTCTGACAAGCCTCTGAGCAGAACAGAAGTGGAAGAACATCAAAGAAGTTACTTTTATAGATCATCAATTAAGCGTCAGTTCTATATAATCTTTCATGTAACAACTTGTAGATACCATCTCTTAATCTGGTAAGGACTGGGTGAGTTTATAACTAGCGTGTGTGAGTATGTGTTCATATATAAGGTGAGCAAGAATCTTTCTGTTCTACAGATTATATTGTAGCCTAGGTGATAAGAAGGCTTCCGTTAGCAAAATGGTAGCCATTGTTTTTACCACTGCAAATATGGAGCCATCTTAGAAAATTTAGATTTCATTAAAATGGTGAAAGAACCCCGCAGCCTTTTGTAACATTAGGAATGCTACATGTACAAATGAATAGTGGTGACAATGTAGAGCTTTTCAAATTGAAATGTTCTTATCCCATACCTGAGTCCCAGTCTAAGGTAAATAAGATTCACTGTAGGCATAAACATCTAAGTTACAACCAAATGCAGCTTGTAAAGGCAGTGTAGCACCTGAATATGAGGTATGATGTGAATAATGTGAAAATATGTTTATTTTCTCCCATCAGCACTGTGCACATTACTAATTGATGTAAAGATTACTGAAAAAATGGAGAAAAATTATATTCACTTTACATTGATTTCTTTCTTCTAGAACAGGGGTGTCAAACTGCCAGCCCACAGGCCGGATGCGTCATGCCGAAACCACGCCCACCCCATTGCTGGCAACGGAAAAAAAATCACGATAAGTCACAACACATCACATGCCATTGTGAGTTTGACACCTCTGTTCTAGAATATTTTGCTTCTTCTTAGTACATAACTTAGGGTCTACCAGACGTATTGGAAAAATTTCAGATTGGAGGAAGTTAAATTATAAAAGATTACTTAATGGAGTACTACAGTAGAATAAGGGACGCGGTGGCTCAGAGGGTTAGGACGCTGAGCTTGTCGATCGGAAGGTCGGCAGTTTCGCGGGTCGAATCCCGAGTGCCGCGTAACAGAGTGAGTGCCTGTTACTCGTCCCAGCTTCTGCCAACCTAGCAGTTTGAAAGCACGTAAAAATGCAAGTAGAAAAATAGGGACCACTATGGTGGGAAGGTAACAGCGTTACGTGCGCCTTTGGCGTCTAGTCATGCCGGCCACATGACCACAGAGACGTCCTCGGACAAGCGCTGGCTCTTCGGCTTTGAAACGGAGATGAGCACCGGCCCCTAGAGTCGGAAACGACTAGCACGCATGTGCAGGGGAACCTTTACCTTTACCTTTACCTTACTACAGTAGAAGTTAATGACAAGTTTGAATTGTGATATAGACTTCTAGTGATGATATATGATTTGTAGTGGTCAAACTTCAATGTATCCTGTAATACTATGCCCCTCTCTAGTGCTATCTTTTCATGCACTATGGCCTCCAAACTAGGGTATCCTGAAGAAAGGCAGGAATTCCACAAAAGAAGAACAAGATATTTGACGCACAGGGAATCTTTAGTGTAAACTGCACTGCATGTGTTAAAATGACTACTCATGGAAAGATAGGAGATCCCCTGACCTATCTAAAGTATTTTACCAGATTTCTGCATTGCTCCTCTCCAGAAATGGTTTCAAGGAGGTTGGTAGCCAAAACATCTGAAAGAGGACATTTACTTGCAACTGTGATAGCAACTTTTTCTTGTTATCTTTCAAACAAAACTGATAAGGGTTGTTTACTCTGCCATTGCAGCAGGTCAAAGTGGCCCTTTATAAAAGGTCACACAAATGGAGAACATATATTCATAGTCACTTATTAATCACTTAATACTCAGATTAGAAACTAATGAAATTTATCTTTCATTGCCCTCCATCATTCATTCATTCATTCAGTTTTCCCCCCATGCTATCACTCTGCTAAACAACTAATTGCCACAACACTATGCCCTGGAATGTCAAACCACCCAGTAGGGTTATATCCTTCTCATCTTTCCTATTATCCATTTCCTTATGACTATAACTTTGTTGTTTGTATCTTATGATTTATATTCATTGCTTTTATTAGTATGCTATTATGATTTATGTTGAATCAATTCACTGACTCTGGACAATGAACAATCATAAAAACAATTAAAAGAGTTAAAACATAATACAAATAGCAGCCAATAGTTTAATAATCCGTCTGTGTCAACATAGCCAGGAAATGGGGCCCTTCTCACCCTCAGGACTCCTGGCCTGGGCACATAGCCAGGTTTTCAAGGTCTTCGGGAAGGCCAGCAGGATCAGGGTCAGCTTAATTTCAGAGAGAGGATGTTCCAAAATGGCAGACTTCCTGGTGCCTGCCAGCTGATGTTGCTTGGTTGACAGGAAGCAAAGAGCACGCCCATTCTGCCATACTGGATTGTAAGGATAAAAACAATTGGAAGAAGACAGCCCCTCAAGTATCCTCGTCCAAGCCATAACGGGCTTTAAGGATAAAAACTAGCACCTTGAATTGCACCTAGAAACATACTGGCAACCCCAGAAAAAGTGGCTGTTCATGTGCCAAATAACTGTAACTATTTACATCCTGTGTAGCCTCATTCTGTACCAGCTGAAGCTTCTGAATGCTCCTCAAGGACAGCCTCACATAGATCCCTTTGCAGTAGTCCAAAAGGAAGGTCACAAGGGTGAGTGATGGTGACCAGAGCATCCAGATCCATGAATGGGAATGGGGACAATTGGCACATAACCCAGAGGTGTGTTGAGGCCCTCTTAGCCACAGATATCACCTGCTCTTCCAGGAAGAGCCAAATTTTGAATTATGACCAAATTTTCTCTGTGATGGCTATACTAACCAGTATCATTGGTGCTTCTAGGTGAACACTCTTCTTTTACTGAATATAGTCATGAAGTACACACAGAGAAAGTTTAGAAATCACAAATATGACCAAAAAGTGACCTGTTTGCTATAAAAGTCCTATAGTAGATAAAGAAATCTAATTAAACAAGTGAGTCCAAAACATATTTGTTCATTTAGCGAGGAAAATAATCCAAAACTACATTTACATGTCTTTGGGAAAAGTATGTGAACTTTTGCTTTCAATAATTGGCCAAAATTGCCAAATAGCTAAGTTTCCAATAACTGTTGTTCAGTACTTTGCATCAGCTTGGAGGAATTTTAACTCATTCCTTTTTGCAAAACAGCTTCAAATCAGGGATGTTGGTGGAGTTCCTCACATGATTTGTCCACTTCAGGTCCTTCTATCACATTTCTATAGGATTAACATCAGGAGTTTGACTTGGCCATTCCAAAACATTAACTTTCTTCTATTTTATTCATTCTTCGGTCATACAACTTGTGTGTTTTGGGTCATGGTCTTGCTGCATCACCCACTTTCTCTTGAGCTTCAATCCACGGACAGATATCCTGATATTTCCTGTAGAATTTGCTGGTACAATTCAGGATTTGTATAATAAGTGATGAAAAGCCATTCTGATACAGAGGCAGCAAAGCAGGCCTGAACCATGGAACAATCAACACTTCCGTTCACAAATGAGATAGGGTTTTTATGCTAGAATGCAGTGTTTATCTTTTTGCCAAACATAACATTTTTAATTCAAGCCCAAAAGTTCTATTTTGCTCTCCTCCACCCACATTCTTCTGATAGCCTTGTGGCTTATTGATGTGGTCTTTTACAAACTGTGGATGGGCAACAATGCTTTTTTGGAGCATTTCTCCTTGTAACCCTGTTGTGCACGCCATTCTTGTTCAGTGGTGGTCTCATGAATACAGACGTTTGCCAATGTAAGAGAGACCCTTGTTTAATTCCTTAAACCTTACCCAGGATTCTGAGTCTTCCTGGAGTATTACACACCTTGCTCTTAGTGGGAACTTAGTTGGTCAACCACTCTTGGGGAGGATAATAATGGGGTTGAATTGCCTCCATTTGTACACAATCTGCATGGCAGTGGACTGAAGAAGTCCAAACTCTTTGGAAATCATTTTGTAACCTATTCCAGCCTGGTGAACGTCAACTGGTTTTTGTTTGAGCTATGACATACTGCCACAAGCCTATGCTGTGAAGACCAGATTTTGATAGCGAATGCCTAGATTTGTTCTTTAAAAAACTGATCATCATCTCACTGAAACATCTGAAAATGAACATATAACCCTAGTTCATACATTGGACGCACACAAATGTGCAGCTTTAGATCATTTTCCTCAATAAATAAATAAATAAATAAGACTAATATTTTAACTTACTTATTTAATTGGGTTTTATCTAATTTTGGGATGTGTGAAGAAAAGACCACATTTTAAGTCATATTCATGTACAAATTCTGAAAATTTGAAAGGGTTCACAAACTGTTAAGCACCACTGTATATGCTGCTATATTTGAAATCAGAACTCCTTGAATTCATTTAATTAGTATTTATTACTTATGGGTCCTTCACCCCAAAATAAGCTTTGATGTGTATTTCATAATATCATGCCCAGGACAGGTGTGTAGGTGTGTGTGTGTGTATTATATAATATGCAAATATATAATAGTCAATCCTAGATGTTATAAAGGTAAAAGGTAAGGGTTCCCCCGCACATGCGTGCTAGTCGTTTCCGACTCTAGGGGCCGGTGCTCATCTCCGTTTCAAAGCCGAAGAGCCAGCGCTTGTCCGAGGACGTCTCCGTGGTCATGTGGCCGGCATGACCGGACGCCAAAGGCGCACGGAACGCTGTTACCTTCCCACTGTCATGGTCCCTATTTTTCTACTTGCATTTTTCCATGCTTTCGAACTGCTAGGTTGGCAGAAGCTGGGACGAGTAACAGGCGCTCACTCTGTTACGCGGCACTCGGGATTCGACCCACCAAACTGCCGACCTTCTGATCGACAAGCTCAGCGTCCTAACCCACTGAGCCACCGCGTCCCACTCTAGATATTATATTGCAAAGCAAATTTCGGATAGGAACAGATGGAAAAAAGGAAAAGAAGTTGCTTAATATTTTTCGAATTTCATTCCAGATCTCAGAGCCTTAGCTTTTTCATTTGGCCAAGTGAATAGCTAATCTTAAAGTAAGTACTTTAATTCAGATATTACTTACTTCTCAAAGGTGCTTTTTCAAAAGGCAACTGGACTTTGTTTTTTCCTTGAAGACGTTTCGTTTCTCATCCAAGAAGCTTCTTCAGTTTGGGACAACCATAACTGGATGACTGAAAATCTCCATAGACATTTTGCTTACTTCTCCGTTGCCCTGTGAGATGCGAGTTGCAGGGTCTGCATGGTGCAGAAAAAATGTGTCCCGATGGTCCTAGCTAACTCTGGCTGATACTTAAAAAGCTAAGCAGAGTTGGTCCTGATTAGTACATAAGTGAGAGAGTACCACGAAGTATCAGGACTATAGACTAGAAAAAGTTTTACAACCTAGAAAACCAATGAAAAATCAATCATTCTCATATCAGCTCATGTTATGCCCATGTTATTAACAAAACATAACGTTTTATCACCAGAATTAAAACTTGACTCAAAGACCTTCATTTAATCTTTTACCTTTTCATCTTTATTTTATCTTTATTTCTACAATTTCAGGACAAATAAGCTGGACAAGTGAAATGGGAAAAATTCCTCTGATTGAGGTAAAATTATAAGCACTAATTTGCAATCGATTTTCCTTATTTTATAATATGCATTATTTTAAATGTTGCCTAATTGTTTCAATCTCCTCAACATTCTATGAGAGATTGCTGTTTGAGCACTATTTTTTATCTTACTGGCAGTAAATAGCTTAGTCCATCCAATTGTAATATGATCACCTAAAGCCAAAATACAGGATTACTGTAACTGTTTATGTGCATTTATGTGCATAATGCTTTATGTGCATTTGACAAGGTGCATAAGGTGCATAATGCTTTATGTGCATTTGACAAATGCTTTATGTGCATTTGACAAGGTGAAATAAAATTCTATTAACTCATTCTTTTTCTTATTTTTAATAACATTGACTTTTAAATCATAAGATGGATTATTTGTTTTCATCTCCTCCAAAGGAGACAGAGTAGTGGATTTTTGTCAAAAGAAATATTTTGAAAATGGCAACAAGTCAAACTGAAACTTACTTACTGCTAAAGAAACAAGAGATTATCCTGGATAATCAATTAGATTCAACAGTGTCAAGAACTTCTTTTCTCATCAAAAGATTTCATCTGGGTTTATAAAAACAGAAATGATTAAATAGTGTTTCTCAATCTTGGCAACTTTAAGATATGTGGACCAGGGGAATTCTGGGAGCTGAAGTTGAAATTGTGCTGAGGAAATTCTGAAGTTAAAGCTGTGTTGGCTGGGGAATTCTGGGAGTTGAAGTCCATGTCTTAAAGTTGCCAAGATTTACTATTTCTGTACTGAATGCAGACTACAAACTTTTATGTCATTACTAAGAAAATAAATAAATGGACATTTATTACTCCAATATTAGTTGCTAAAACAGACCATTCATTTTCTAAAAAATGTTAGAAAGGTAACAGCCAAATTGGTTTATTTTTCCACATTTGGTGGCAATTTAGGGAAATGACTTACAATAGAATAAAAAAAGCTAAATTTTCTCTCAAACTTGTAATTTTTTAAAAAGTAAATATTACTAAATTTTATATTCCCACAAAGTGTACTTAGTTTTGCATATAAGTAATTATTACAAGAATACTTTATGAGTCTTTATGCAAAATATGTACACTACCTTCTGAAGAATGCTAATTAACTTGTGGCGGTCTGCTTCAGTGTCCAAAGTAACATCCTAGCTTAAAAGTAAATCTGATACTGAATTCAATTCAATTTGGAAATCATTTCTGAACTGTAATTCTACATGGAGGCTTATACCATATCCAAATTTGGTTTTCTCTTAACATAAAGTCTTAATATTTTAACCTTCAAATAGATCTTCAACTGCTCAGGCAGACATTATTACAGTTCCTAATTCATTCTATGATCTATATTCTACTGATTGCTATTGCTATTTATACATTACTTGGTTTTAACAATGATGTGTTTTTTAAAAAATATATTCAATTATTTAAAACTAATTAAATATTGAAAAATATAATCTAGTCTTATAATGCTTATAAATGCCATTTATTCATGTGTATTTTTTTCTTTTTTTCTATTCTCTTTTTTCAGCAATGCGCTCTCAATAAACAAAGAAAGAAACAAATAAATACTGGCTACACGCATCAGAGTTACCAAGAACAGGAGTGATGCTAGAGTTCACTATATTTTCTGTCTTATCAGCATCATGCCATGCCATTTATGGGTAAATTACTCAGATTCTGAGGGAGCCCTATCTCTCTTACAAGTTGGTATCAAGGGTAAGGATTTAGGAGAAGATACTTTCCTCCATAAAGGTAGAAAAGTACTATATAACCCATAACCAGAAACCACACCAAGGTAAGTGGGGGAAAGAAGGCAGAAAGGCATGGTTGGGAAGAATCAGACTCCTTCTGCTATCTGACAAATATGTGTCCTATCTCCAACCATTCCGGCAAGCAGGTTGTCTGAACCTAGGATATTTGAAAACAAGAACCAATACATCCTGTTCATATATCTTAAATGGTTAGCTAACTCCCCAGTAAAACTAGAGAGAAGTGAAAAGGGATCAAAAGCATGAAGGACGCACCTTAACACACACACACACACACACACACACACACACTGATAAAGGCATACATACGTATCCTATTCGCAAGAATCTATACTCTAATCTTTTTCCTTGCAATAAATCTGATTAACAAGATTTTAAGATAATCTCTCTCTTAGGACATTTGGTTATTCGCTACTTCCAACTTTTTTTTAAAAAATAATAATCATCTTTTAAAAATAAAACTTCCACAGGGAACTTGATTCTGTATCTGGATATATAAGATAAGGTTATTTACCGAGAGGAAAATGCTGGCACAGTACTGGGAGTAGCTTTTCCCAAACTTGTCCCCTCTACTGTAAATGACTTCCAAGCCAACACTATCATTAGCCATGCTATCTGAAGCTCATGGGAGATGGTTTAATAAATTTAGAGGGCACCAGAGTGGAGAGTTCATAGGAGGGAGCAACCTGCCAATCAGTTCATACAAAGATGGTAAGAGTCATGTGGAAAAATTGGATTGCTGAACTTCTTTAAATAAATCTGAACTTAAATTTAAAAATTTTGAGCAAAATCACACAGAATATAATTTTGGACATACAAGGATGGGATTAAATCAATGGCCGAAGAGCTTAATTTGGAGATTAATCAGAAGTCTGTTTTGTAGATTAGCTGGCTGACTGAGTTTGGGCTGGCTGATTCAGCAGGAAAAGTCAAACATCCATGGGACAGAGGCAGACAGCCTCAAAAAAAAAATTACCATGAATTTAATTTGCTAATTTGTGCAGAGGTGAGGATGTTTAACAATTGGAGAGTATTTCTGCCAGAGTTTTAAATTAACTAATATGTAGGTTCCTTTGCGAAGTGTTTGAAAAAGAATGAAACCCTTTTCTCCTTCTCTTAGAAATCAGAAATATATTTGCATTTTTCCAGAGTTCTGGCATTTTGCTCACAAAAAATTCCTACTAACTAAAATTCAAATCATTATTTTTGCTTCTTGTTATCAACTACTTAATAACAAAGACATGCCAAACAAAGAACAATGGTGATTCTAGTGAGCTCATATTTAAATATATCTGAGCCTCCAAGAAAAAAAAACCTTAAATTGTTACTAAGTAATCATTTTTAACCAGTTTAACTCTTACTAGCAAAAACCAATTCAACTTTATAGGCAATATTCTCAATACAAAAATGGGAGGCAGTTATCAAAATCTGGCTTTGTGTGTCCAAACACATTTATTATTTTTATATGTTTTGGACTCTTACAATTTATGATCTAAATCTTAAATACTGATTGGACTTGACACACACAAACACTGATTGGACTTGACATATTTGATGCTAGCCATGCACCCAGAGAGCGTTCTGATCCTTCCAAAGAAAGTTGACAGATCTCTTTGTCATGGCTGTGTCACAAATAAGTACAGTAGCACCATCTAGTGATCAGCCTTTCTGAATTTCACACAATATTCAAAATATATTATTTCTATTCCACCCTTCTTAAGTGTGCATCATTTTATGATTTATGCTCTAAGATACAAACCAAAAGTATTGGGTGGAAGCATTTGGGGAACATCTATGTAAATCTCTTACTAGAATTGCATCTGATTTTATATAATGCTCCGTGAAAGCGAAACTGCCATTCAACGGTAAGAACACATATTTTGCATGCAAATTAGCCTAGCATCAGTCTCTAAAGGGAATTACCAGTTAGAATAGGGAATACTGAGCACAATGAGTGCAAAGGTTTGGTATAAAGCACACTCCTTTATATTCACACACATTTATGGCATAGGCTTCAACCATATACATTTTGGCATACCCAAAAAATCATTACATTTATTTGGAGTTTCTGTAGCTCATCTTCCTACAAAGTGTTCCTTAATATTTGTGTTTCTTAAACATATATTTTTATCTTATCTGCTTAAAAGCTGGCACGTTATGACTGTCAACATATTTTTTTGTTTCATTTCAGGTAATTAAAAAGTATAGGTAAATATAGGTAAGTTCAGGTAACTTTCAAAATATAAAAGCTGTTGATAATTTATTTGAAAAATAAGATACAGTGCTAGGATTGAAATAAAGCTGCAAGAAAATGTCCAACAATGAGGAAGAGACATGGAAGCATGGAAGCTCACTTGCCTATTTTATTACACATAAGGGAGGAATGATGAATACCGTACTTAAAATTCTGCAGCTGGAATAACTTTAGAATCCGATTTCAGCTACAATATTTTGATAAGATCTTCTTTCCTAACACTGAAAACTATTTTTTTTAAAATGAATGATCATGGAAAACTATGACCTGAACACTCCAGTACATATATGAAGCTTGATATCTCAATGTTATGATTACCAAAAAGGGATCTCTTTGCCTTTAAAGATAAAGGTAGAACCAAACCCTACAAAACAGATGATGAGCCTTTTGTTCCAAAAAGTTCCACGTTATGGCGTCAGCTTTTCTGCTGTTATCACAAAGTTTCCTGATTACAGGCCAAAGTCCCACCTGCAATTTCCTATCAAAAAGAGGTACCTGTGCAGACAAGATTAAAATGACTGTTGCAGGAATAGGCAGAGTCAAAGGGAAACCTTGCAAATGTTTGACTAATATCTTTGCTGAATAACTGGGTTTGAAGACTTTCTCTTCTCAGCAAAGGCACGTGTGAATAGTGAGGGGACAGGAGGGAGGAGGGAAGAATAAGGCAATTCATTAGGTTTGCTCTGCCAAATTAATAGCATGGTTGAATAAAGGAGAATGGGCTAAATCCTAGGGTGCAACTGAACAGAGAAAAAAAGGCTGTACAGGTACTAGACACTTTGTACCACTAGGGGTCAGCACAGAAACAAGCATCAACTGCAAAAGTTTTCCCTTTTTAGAGGTGAAAACTATGCCAAGAGAAACACTTCAATGTCCCATAATGCTCTGCAGCAGAAGCAGAGTTAAGACTAATAAAACAGGAACAGAACTTCTGCCACCTCTCAGGAGCTTATGTGATCTCCTTAAAAGTATGACTTCTTTTAATTAGATAAACTCAATACCCTCGTATTTGACAGAACCAATGCGAGTTTCAGGTAACAGGCAACGTCCATCCAGCATGAAGGCAGTGATATAGGTTGCCACATGTCCAGCATCCTCTTCAGATTTTAATGCCACAATTATCTGATCATCAGTGTCAGGGACAAACTTGAAGGAGGAGAAGCCATGCGTGGGAATGATATCACCAATATGGCTCACAGAGATATCAGTGAAGTCTGGTGTGGAACTAAGAAGCAAGTTGGTTCCACGATGCTCATCCTCCTGCTCATTGTAGCGCCCATGGCTGGCACGGCGTGGCAAGAAGAACCAACGCTGCAGTCTCTCACTCCAAGAGGCAGATTCATGTATCAAGTAACCTGAGAAGCATAAACAAGATAGACATCCTCAAGCATAACCAGAAAGACTTACAGAATAACAGAATTGGAAGGAATCTTGGAAGTCTTCTAGTGAAAGTTCCTGCTCAAGCAGGAAAACAACACAGCAAAAGCTGGTAAAGTTCCAAGGAAGAAGAACCAGACTATTATAAGATTACAGTGATGGCAATAGATATTTTTTACAGGTATTGATCTGGGTAAATCATAGCCAGCACAAGAATAGACATTATACTCTGCCTTCTCTAAGGACACACATACTTTTCATTCTCAAAATCCAAATCATCTTTGCCTTTTTAATTCCAACAATTAAGTATGTATAAGCTTTCATTTTACAAGAAAGACAGAATTAGAAGCAGAATTATGCATACTATTCAGCTCTTGAAAGGTTTACTATGTTGTAACAGAAGTCTGTCTATTGCTCACCTGGTGATTTAATCCCAGCTGCAGTCCGGAGTGCATTGTAATTGGCCACCCAGTTTTCATGAGCCACGTCACCTTTGTAGCCAATGACTTTCACCCATTCTGGATTTTGATTGAGCACCTCTCCTGTAGTTGTGGTCCACTCCTTGCCCAGGCCTCCCACATAGAGGTGCTCATCCTTTACTGCCAACCATTCTGCCTTAAATCCTGAACGAAATGTGAGACAATGTAAAGCAACACTTATCCAACCTGAACTACCCCCCCCCCCTTAAGACCGGCGTCAGTTTCCCCAGTAGATTGAAAGGGATCTGGGATCTGTCTGGTCTTAGGAGAAAAAGTAAAGTTCTCAGGATTTTGTTCTAAGCATGAGTAAAATACAGATTGACCAAATGTCTATGGAGATTCTCAAGCATCCAGGTCACAATTGTCCCAAAAGTGTTTTTTTTTTCCCGAAAAGGCAACAGGACTTTCTTGGTTTTTTGTTTGAAAAATGTTTCCCCACCAGTCAATTAAAACTGAAGAAGCTTCTTGGATGAGAGGTGAAACATTTTCAAACAATAAAACCAAGAAGGTCCAGTTGCCTTTTGGAGAAAGCACCTTTGAGACAGTTTGATCAAATTACCTTAAGAATTATAAACTTGCCTCCTCTACTACCAACCTGTCTCTCATTTTTCAGGTGCTTCCAGACAGCCTCTGATATTACTAACTCTTTGTTCTCTCAATGTAAGTTACAAGTGTAACATACTTTCCAAAATCATCTGACGCTGTTTCTATATCTTCTATTTCTTTACAACACAGGTTCTGAGAACTTTCGAGTGTGAAGAAAAACCTTTCAGGGGGTCTGCGAGGTCAAATAAATTATTTTAAAAATTCTCAGTTTTGATTTCTAATACAATAAATAACAATAGATATAACCTACATAAACCAAAAACTCTTTGGTGTCCTCAATCATTTTAAGAATGTACAATAACCCTCAACTTACGTCTGGTCACTTAGTGACCATTCAAAGTTATGACAGACCTACCTGTGGAGTATATTTATAATCCAGATTTTGATAGTTGCCTCCCCCCACCCCCTGGTGGCCATTGCGCCATTTTTATGGCCATTTGTAGTATCCTGCAGTCACATGACCAGGTTTTACAATGGCTTTGCTGAAAATGGACATTTATTTCTGGTTTTCAACAAATCCAGCCCATAGCAAATCATGGGTTCAATTAACTGTGGCATTTGCTTAATGACCCCTGTAAAAAAGGTCATAAGCTTGAGTTGGTCACATGACCAATCCAATTTACAACCATCATGACTTACAACCATAATAGGCAGACTCCATTAGAGATGTAACTCAAGGACTAATTGTAAAAGGGTCCCAAGACCGAAATGTTTGAGAACTGCTGATTTACATCATGTTCTGCACATAAAAATGTTATGATCTTGACACAGGTAATAATTTATAAAACATACCTATAGCAGCTCAATACATTTCTTCAATGTTTTACAACAGACTTCATTTTTATCAGTGTTTTTTTTAAAAAAATCATATTGGAAAACTGTTCCATCTTTTTCTTCTTGCAGTTTTAATGGTATTTCTATAAACTGTCCTGAATCGTTAAAGGTGTGAGAAACAAGACATACTAAATAATATAGTATAAAATCCTATAGCACTCTTCCATTGATGTGTCCATGCATGTAATATAAAATGGAAACAGAAGTTCCCATTGACTTTTTTTTTACAAAGTGGATAATGCAAAAAGCATTACAGCTGCACGAACAGTGCTGTAACATTCTTTAATATAAACATTTCAATATTATTTGAATATATTAAAAACACAGCCAACGATTCCAAATCAAAAGCACTTCAAATGTTATATTCTCACTTTTTTCTTACTTTTATAGTATATTTCTTTTTTAAAAAGTTTGAAGATGGGGGGTGATTTTAGACCAAAAGGCAGAACAAACTTTTTTTTAAAAAAATGGTTCTTTTACCTCTACTAGACAATGTAACAGAATGTTAGTAAATTGGGTAAACTTCAAAAAGGAGGCATGATATTTAGAGAATTCTTAAAGGTTTCTGCTGGCCATAGGTTTACTTGTGGCATTAAGAAACTGAGGAACTACATAGAGGTTAGGGAACCTTCCAGTATAAAACTGAGAACTTAAACCTGAGCTCACCTTTGCCAACTGTGCCATCTCCATCAGTTAATATTACCCAAGGTACTACTTTCGTGTCATCAATCTGATAGACCACACCGGTTCGATCATCGACAGCATAGAGTTTACCATTAAAGACTACCAGTTCAGAAAGCTCCATGCCACGTCCTTTTTCGGCTAGGTGAGATTCCAATATATGGTCCTTTGTATCCCACTCAACAGAGACATGGTCCCCGCTGGCTGACAATGTGAGATAGCCCTTCTTCAAGTAGCTGAACCAGGTGTGCTCACTGGGACCCTTGGAGTTTGTGTCAAGGTCAGCAATGAGTCCAATACGGTACCGCACACCTTCTGGGATCCGCTGGGGTGGTGACAGTGGGTAAGTGTCATTATACCTCTCACTGGGTAAAACACTGAACCTCCAGGTATGAGCATTGAGAGGAACTGGCCTGTTCACAGGGGATGAACGCTGGAAACAAAGGAGAAGCAACACAAGGACAAGGGCCAGAGTGGTCACCACAATGGCCTTCCAACGCAGGCGGAAACGGGGGTCAGCTGCTTTGGTCATGGACGCCAGCACTGGAAGACTGCCCACACTAATCCTCAAGGGATTCAGAGAATCATCCCATTGCAGGCGTGGACGAGCTGAGATGGGCATCAGCCTGAGGTTCCCTGGAACCTTGGAAAGGAAAAATAAGGTCAAACACAAAAGGATGGGGATAATGAACACACAATTGAGTACAGTGGTAATTGCCCATGTCTATGGGAGAAGAACAAGGAAAAAACAAGAAATATAGAAAGAGCTGCAACAGCATGACAGAATGTCAGATAACTGAGAAATTCTGCAGTGGAACTGGAAACAAGACTAAGTAGGCTGTGGTCTTTTCAAGAAATACGTTACTTGGATACTTGGTGGAGCTAGAGGAAATTGCATATGAGAAACTGACACATACAAAGCAGAACTGCCAAATGACTAAGGCATTTTTGGTGGTTAATAGTTTTCTCTTTAATCATGAACTGGTTAACATAATATAGATTTAAAACCTTATTAAATATCTTATTAAAATAAAATAGCTTACAGTCTATTATTTTGCTTTTCTTCCAAGGAGTTCAGGATAGCATTAATACCATCTCCCATTTTATTGGCAAAAACCTCCACAAGGTAGGTCAGGATAAAAGACATGACTTGACCAAGGCTACTCATTAAGCTCTATCCAAGTTAAGTCTAAATCCTTTGCCACAGAGGTTGTTCATATACAAAACTATCCTACGCTGCTTGAAGATAATGATATCTTTAAAGCTAGACATAAGACCAAAATAACAAGCAGCAGTGTACTTACAGTGATCCCAACTCACAGAATTTGTTCTCAACAATTAAAATAAACTCATAATAACCAGTTAAACCTTTGCTGCTAAACTAATTAAAAGTGAAATTTCAAGCCCCGAACAAAATGGTGCTAGAAGGTGACAAATGAGAACATAAAAGGTAGTGTGCTGAAGCTATGTAACATACATCTCTTCACTTCCAGTAATTTTTTCAATCCAATTTCCTTCTCCTTATCAATGAGTAAGTTCCCTGGCTCCGAACAGCAGTTGCCACCAAATAGTTTCTACCTGCTCTTTCAGAAAACACTAGATTTAATACTTCATCTACCACTAGGAAATACCTACTACTACTCTTTTCATTATACTGAATAGAAATTAATAACCCTACAGACCTGTTTGATCGCTCCAGAATCATATCTTGCTGGAACTTCAGGGGAGAAATTTCACTAACAGAATGCAACAGGTGGCAAAGCTCAACTCCTCCTCCAGAAAGATTGAGGAAATATAATCAGGAAATGTCAACAGGTCAAAAAGATTGCTGACTGGTCCAACCAGTTTTACTGAAAGGCCCAAAAGGCATTTTTTTTCTGCTCAAATAGTTATGGTGCTATGTCTCAAGTATTGCAAACTCCACCCTCTCCATAATTTATATAACAGTTCTCCTAATGTTACTCTATATTACTAGATTCACCATACACCTGGGACTAGATAAAACAGCATTGCAACGAAATAGTAAGGGGGAAGAGAGCTTTTTTTTTAAATGGCAAAAATCCAAGGTGCACATGGAAACTGTAAATCAATTGTTAAATTTCCATCAGTTCCACAGCCAATTTATCCATAAAAATCTTTCTGCTGGAAGTAATGAAAAGCTGAAAACACTTTTCCATTGACAAGTCTCAGTTGATGCAATGATAGTGCTGCATCGGAAGTCTTCCTGAATGAGACATTCTGGGAAATAAAAATGTTTGATGAGGGATAAATTGCTGGGGCAAGATGTGCAGAGGCATGACTGGCATCTTTGTGCCTAGACAAGTATCTTCCCATCAAGAGAAGTAATTGCTTCAGCATTTTACAAAATGCCTAGAGAAACTTCACAGGGTTCCAGTTTTGAATATAAATATCACTGGGACCCAGAGTGAAGCAAATGAATTGATGGAAGCAGGTCTGACAGAAATGAAAAGCATGTATAGACAGCTGTGCCAGGGCCCAAGATTGCCATTGCTGTTCTGTGCTTTCCTGCTCCTCTGCATGCTCCAATTATGCATTATCCTTCTCTTCACTACCAACATGTTTTTGGATGGAGCAGCATCCTCAGATATTTCATTCTAGGGATGAAAAACTAGAGCAAACTGAATTATTTTGAAAGGCTGCTGCTGTCTTCATCAACTCCTTGCTTTGAGCAAGGGGGCCAATGGAAAGCAAGTCAGCAAAGGGGTACAAGGATGGACAAGAGAGTGATCAGTATCTGCATCACCAGACCCCAAAGGCTGTGACCTAAATCACAGAGGTCTATTGCCATCCTATTTGTTTTCCTCCCTCTCTGAAAGCTGACACTAGGCTTGCAGGTAAGAAAATAATATCATCCCATATACAGCAAAAGCAATACCATACATAGGCTGGCACAACCACTGAGGATGGAAACAAAATAATATTAACTGAAAAATGCCTTACCTAAACCCAGATAAAATGAATAGTTTGGGGAGGGGGGCAAGCTGAAGCCAATCACATAAGAAAAAGAAAGATGGGAAATACATTTTCTTCTCAATCTCATCAGTTCTTCCTGAAAATCTAGGAATCTGGCAAAAGAACAAAAAAACACACCCCTACATCTCCCCTTTTCTAACCACTCACCGACCAGGCTCCTCCCCACACCGGGAACAACCGGAGGAGGGAAGATCTTTCTGCAGCCAGCCCTCCCTCCAAAATGACTGCAGATCCCAACATGCACCACGCCCAAGAGTTTACTACAGATCCCGACACCCCCTAATTTATCAAGAGAATATATTTCACTTCCTTTACACAGAAAAACTACATTTCCCACAATTCATTACACAAGAAATAAATGAGACTGAGAGGTGAAATAAAAGTAGAATATGCGGTAACTGTTGGTTTAGTAAGAATATATTACATCCAGATAGGCGTCAATTAAACACAGAAAATGGATATCTGGAAATAGTAACATCACAAACATAATATGAAAAAAAAATATTACAAATTCAACCAAATGTATTGGCTCCTCTTTGTGTGGCTACCATGCCTATTCCTTCTGAATTTTTTTCAGTGAACGTGGTGGATAGCTAAGTCAGCAGATAATAAGCAACTAATCAGTCTTGAACAATTATCCAGCTTTACTAACCACCACCATGAAGCCCACTTCTGTCATCTGTGCCAGGCACCTGAATCAAAGCTAGTTTTTTCTCCAGTTTGCTCAGAAAAAAATATCAAAACGCTGCTGAAAATATCCTATTAACGATTTTCATTCAGAAGAAAAGGAACAAAATATATGATTACTGGAAAGTTTCGATTATAATCTGCATAAGGTATCTGTCCTTTAAAGACCTGCTCAAAGTGGCAAGGACAATCCACATCTCCGATTAGTTGAATTACAGCAGTGAGATTCACCCGTACATCAAAACCTGTAAGACTTTAGGTCCAGCACTTACATTAAACGAGGGTGATTATTGCATAAATATTTTCAGCTATATGTGAACCTCAGGAGGTGATTTTTCTCATAATATGGTATCTATGGAACTGCAGTTGGAAATTTTCCATCCAATTCCCAATACCGCTAATGCATACATCCCACCCCCACAAATCTTTGCGGTTCTTCATTTTCTGTGAATTGCTAGACTTACAGAGGGGCCTGGTAGCAGAGCGGCACTAGAGGTTTTGCTGCAAAGGGCACAGGAATCCTGGCGTTTGCAAAAAATCAGATATACTTTATTTTGCCTCCGCAGTTAAGAGTAGCGCGCAAAGGAAACCCCGCCAAGGTCTTTGGGAGCGGGACGCGTCGAGCGAACCCAACGAGCTTTCGAGCTGCGGACATTTTCTACATCCTAGTAGTTGGAGTGGATCTGCCCGTAAATGAATCTGGTTCTAAGGTTCAAGAACGCTCGGACGGGTTGAGAACTCCCGAAGCCTTAACGCCGGTTCCAAACGAGGAGTTCGGAGCCATTTCCCCGGGCGGCTTTAGATGGGTGAGGTCATAAATCCCGAGTTCCCGGCCTCTGAACGGGACAAACGCCGCCCGTTAACCCCCGACTTTCCCTCCTTTGCCCCTGCGCCCGCCATCTTAAGTTACCCAAAATACCACGCGGGCAGAGCATTTCGGGAAATTTAAGATGGCGGGTGCCTGATGTCTCTGAGAGCCGCCGCTGGTCACCTTCTTCCTATGCAATCTGTTGAAGTAGAGGGAAGAAAGCGACTCTCGGGAGTTGCTGGTCTACGCTGTCTGGTGGAAAGCGAAATTAGAGCAGAGGATGCCGGCGCCTCGGCGCCCCGGCGCCCCGTGTCTTTAACTCTCACGGATTTTACCGAAAAATCATGGATCAGTCCTAGAGTTTCAAAAGTGTCCCTTCTGGAAAGGAAAATTGTGCCAATAATGGGCCAATAAAGCCCATCGTGCACTTTAAAGCTATATTTAGCTTCTGATACCAAAACCGTTCTGAGAAATTGGGTCAGCATACAATAGTCCACCTCGAGTGGTAATTTGCGTCGAAATAGCACAGAGATAATCCTGAGGCCAGACACCAAACATTGAAAATTGTGTCTCCTTTTCTCACTGCTGGTTGTTACTAAAGGTCGTATCTGTTAATACCGTAGTATTCACTTATCCTTAGGATGGCAAAAAAACACAAACCTATCCAATACTGCCCTGACATTTTTTTGATCCCCATTACTATTCCTAGCTGCATCTTGCCAGCCACTGTCCAGCCCCCTAACTTTTATATATTTCAAGGATATCCTTGGATGACATCAGAAGCTACAGTACTTAATGCTGGTATAGATGAATTTAATTTAAGCATGTCTCATGCATGGACTATGAAATGAAGGCAGTATTGTGGAGATAATGGAAGAAAAATAATGTGGGGTTGTGTTTTGTCATAGTAGGTGCAGGTGGGGAAAAGCCTTAAAGGTTCCAAGTGGCAATAAACCCGAATGTACACTTTTGCTAATATTACCAGGATTTCCTGGAAGGTCAACTTTACTAATTTTTAGTATCTGCTCTGAAAGCATTGTTTTTTGTGGTGTTATGCTTTGCAGAAGTAAGGTTATCTGATGAAATGTGTAGAACTCATTTCAAAAGAATAATTCCATATAAAAAAACTCAATCTAGGTAATTAGAGGTGACAGATCTACCTGTCAACAAAACTAATGAATCCACTTTGTTTGGATTCAAGATTATTTGCAGACAACCTCAAGCTGGCAGGAATAACCAACACCCCAGATGATAGGCTCAAGATTCAGATGGACCTTAACAGACTTGACCATTGGGTCCTATCCAACAAAATGAAATTCAGTGTAGAGAAATGTGTATTAATATGTTATGGTTAACGGTTATGTATTACATGTAAATAGTTATGAGGTAAAACCAACCGAACACAACCGCTGTCAAAAGATGCAGGTAACTGCGCAAGCGCGACAAGCTTGACAGCTCAGGGCTGTCAGAGCTCACCACCGCCGATTGGTCCACGCTGACAGCGGGAAACCGGCGAGGCACGGATTGGTCGCCAGCCTGCCAGCTGGGGTATAAATAGAGGTGCTGTGATTCTGTCCCCTGCCCGGTTCCTCACGAATAAAGTGTTACTTTTAGCCAGCTGTCTCGCGTAATCCTTACGATGGACAAAGCACTGGCAACGAAGGTGGGATCCACTGCTTCGCATAGCTGAAGTCACTAGCCGAGGGAAGAGACTTTTTTTTCCCCGCGGCTCAGAGCTAGTCACAGCTGAAGTCACTGGGCGGGAAGTACAACTTCCTCAACACCCGTAAAGCAGTACCCCAAGACCGAGACAGTATGGCCAACCTCGGCCACATCCGCGAGTTCGATATACGCCACCCTGAGTCCTGGGAGTCGCACTGGGGCCAGGTCGAAGGGTTCCTGCTGGTCAACAAGATCACGGACGACCGGTCCAAGGCAGCGGCACTCCTTTGCCTCAGCGGGCCAGCCGTGTACGACGTGGCCGTAGGACTTTTCAGTCCAGAACCCATCACCTCCGTACCATATGCGGAACTCACAGAAGGACTTAGTAAGCATTTCATGCCGACCAAATCAGAACTATTCTGGCGCGTAAACTTCGCGCGGCGTTGTCAACTCCCGGACGAATCAGCCACGGACTTCATAGCGGGGGTCCGGCATGCTGCTCGAAGATGCCGGTTCCCGGATCTGGAGGACTGGATCCACGACCAGGTAGTCATCGGGCTGAAGGACGAGCGCCTACAGAAGAAGCTGGTCGCGAAGCCCACCCTGAGTTTGGCCGAGGTCACCATGGAAGTCATGGCTTACGAGGATAGCCACCGCGAGAGAACCGGACCACTAGGAAACAGACCATACGGGTCCGTACACCAGGAGGACGTCGGCCCCAGCGACTTCGGGGAAAACGACGTTGCAACCGAGATAGACGCCGTCCAATGTAGGTTTGAAAAACTCCAGACCCGCCGCGACAGCCGCGGGGGCCCACCCATCAGCAAAAACACCAATTATCAGGGTGGCAGCCCTCAAGGAAATCGGGTCAAATGCGCCAGCTGCGGAGGAAACCACCCAAGAGCTTCCTGCCGTTTTCGCAGTGCCAAATGCCATGGCTGTGGCAAAACCGGACACCTCAGAGCCGTATGCCGTAGCCAGAACCGGGAGAACCTGCACGAGTTGGAAGTGACATCCGCAGGTACGAGACCGACCACGGCCAACGGGAAAAAGCCCCCTAGGTCCCTAGTATTAGCTGTACGGAGGAATAAGGGGGCGGGAGTGGTCCATCAAGTGTTAAGACCAAAAGTTAAAATCAATGTCCAGCTGCACGGGGTTCCCTGTGAAATGGAAGTTGACTCGGGATCTTCGGTCTCCCTCATTTCGTGGAAGACCTATAGGGATATTTGCCGCCACAGCAAGCAGCAAATTCCTTTACAACCCACCAGTATACACCTTGCAGATTTCCAAAAAACCCCAATCATACTCAGGGGAAAAGCCAAGATTCCAGTGGAATTTAGGCAATTCCGGGGATTCCTAACGATTTTAGTAACGCAAGGAAACCGAACCAGTCTATTAGGTCTCGACTGGTTTGAGGCATTAGGAATTGCATTAACGGGAATTAACACAACCCAGGCCGCAAGCCTCGAAGCTGTCTGCCATCAGTTCGCAGACGTCTTCGATGGCTCGTTGGGAAGATATACAGGGCCCCCAGTATCACTAAAATTAAACCCTGAAATTTTACCGGTTAGAATAAAAGCTAGGAGAGTCCCGTTCGCACTCAAAAGTAAAATTGAGAATGAACTGGACTGACTCGTTAATCTAGGAGTTTTAGAACCGGTCGAGGGGGGGCGAGTGGGAAACACCAATTGTAACCCCAATTAAACCTAACGGCCAAATTAGAATTTGTGCCGACTATAAGGCCACCCTAAACCGAGCGTTGAATTCGCACGCTTACCCTGTCCCAGCAGTGAAAGATGTCCTCGCAGCCATAAGGTCCGGCGCCATCTTTGCAAAACGACTTGGCGCAGGCGTATTTGCAACTACCCATCACCCAGGAAACCGCAAATGCGCAGACCATCGTCACGCACCGCGGGGCTTTCAAAGTAAAGCGCCTGCAATTCGGCATATCTGCAGCCCCGGGAATTTTCCAGGAAATTATGGAAAAAACCCTTAAAGGAATTCCCGGGGTCTGCCCTTACTTTGACGATGTACTTATAGCTGGCGAGTCAGAAGGGGATTTAGCAGACAAATTGCGGAAAGTTCTAAGCAGGTTTAGAGCAGCGGGGCTCAAACTAAAAAGAGAAAAGTGCTCTATAGGGGTACCCTCTACCATGTTTTTGGGATATAAAATCGACTCTCGAGGAATTCACCCCACTGACTCTAAAATCAAAGCCATCAAAACCGCACCCACTCCAAAAAACAAGCAGAAATTGCAAGCCTTTTTGGGACTGCTAAATTTTTATCATGCATTCTTGCCCCACAAGGCAACGATTGCTGAACCCCTGCAGAGACTGCTCGACAAGGGTACCCCCTGGTCTTGGTCTCATCAGCATGACACCAGTTTCCAGCTCCTAAAGAACCTACTCCCCAATAATTCCACTGTAACACTTTTCAAGGCAGAAATGCCCCTATGTATAGCATGCGATGCTTCTCCATACGGAATCGGGGCAGTTCTAAGTCACTCAACGCAGACTGGAACCCAAAAGCCAATAGCATTTTACTCCAGAACACTTTCAAAACCGGAGCGCAATTATGCTCAAATTGATAAGGAGGCATTAGCAATTGTTGCCAGCATGAAAAAATTTCATGACTACCTCTATGGACGGCAATTCACTATCTTCACAGACCACAAACCACTATTAGGAATATTCACATGGGATAAGCAGACGCCCCAAATTCTGTCCCCCCCGAATTTTAAGATGGTCTACCTTTTTATCTGCTTATTCGTTCAGAATAATCCACAAGCCAGGGAAGGAAATGGGGCATGCCGATGGGCTAAGTAGACTTCCCCTACTAATAGACCCCGACCCAGCCCCAGCGGGCAACATCCTAGCAATTTTAGAATTACCAGAATGCCCCCTATCAGCTACAGACATCGCCGCCGCCACAACTACGGATAAGACCCTTAGCAGGATACTAAACTGGATTGCCTTCGGTTGGCAATCAAAATCCCCCGGTCCTGAGTTCCAGGCATATTTCTCCAGGACAATGAAACTTTCATCCCATCTGGGGTGCATACTGTGGGGGAATAGGGTCGTGGTCCCTGAAAAACATAGACCCAAGGTTTTGAACACACTACATGAAGGGCACCCGGGGACAGTAAAAATGAAGGCATTGGCAAGGAGTTACGTTTGGTGGCCGGGCATAGATAAAGAGATCGAGACACATGTAGCCGGCTGCTACCCCTGCCAGGCTGTCAGACCCGCACATCCGCAAGCCCCCGTCCACAAATGGGAGACTACCAAAAATCCTTGGTCCCGGGTGCACTTAGACTTTGCGGGACCCTTTCAAGGACAGGTATTTTTAATAGCAGTAGACAGTTACTCCAGGTGGCTGGAGGTCGTGCCGGTCAGTAGCATGACTACGGCTGCCACTGTACAGGTACTAAGGGGGCTTTTTGCCACACACGGCCTGCCGGATGTCTTGGTCTCCGATAACGGCCCCCAATTTACTTCCCGTGAATTCCAGACTTTCACCATGGAGAACTCTATTAGACACATCACGACGGCTCTGTTCCACCCCTCGTCGAATGGCTTGGCTGAGGTTATGGTGAAGTCCACTAAAGACGCACTACGGAAAATCATCACGGGAAACTGGCACCGCAGGTTAGCTCAATTCTTACTAGCACAACACACCACCCCCTGCACGACTACGGGGAAGTCACCAGCAGAACTGCGTTGGGGGAAACGACTGGTGACTAGGCTTGATAGGTTACACCCCGACAGGATAACGGCAGAACCGGAACAACCCCTTCATCACAGAACCTTGGCTAACGGACAAACCGTCTGGGCAAGAAACTACGGGGGAGGGAACAAATGGATTCAGGGGGTTGTAATCGAGCAAACTGGACCCTTATCATACATAATAGATACCGGAAATAACTGCCACATACGTCAACACATCGACCAATTACGACAACGCAGCCCTCAAAACACGGGGGAAAGGGGGAGCGAGGCAAAGTCGATGCCAGGCACCACGCCAGGAACAAATTCACCCCCCCCAACAAGCACTTCTAACGAGGGAACCCTCGAAGCTCCAGATCCAGACCCTAGTCAAGAATTGGCGCATCCAGAACCAGGGGAAAGGGAGCCTACAGCAGCAACACCCCTCCGCCGTTCGAAGAGAACCAGGAAACCCCCAGCCTACTTAAAAGACTACGAATGGGGCACACAACTTAAAAGCAACCAGGATGAGCAACCCACCAGTTCGGGGGAGGGGTAAGGGGTGTTGTGTATTAATATGTTATGGTTAACGGTTATGTATTACATGTAAATAGTTATGAGGTAAAACCAACCGAACACAAACGGCAGCTTTTGACAGCTGTCAGAAGCTGCCGGTAGCCACTGCGCAAGCGCAACCACTTGACAGCTCTCAGCTGTCAAAAGATGCAGGTAACTGCACAAGCGCGACACAGCTTGACAGCTCAGGGCTGTCAGAGCTCACCACCGCCGATTGGTCCGCGCTGACAGCGGGAAACCGGCGAGGCACGGATTGGTCGCCAGCCTGCCAGCTGGGGTATAAATAGAGGTACTATGATTCTGTCCCCCGCCCGGTTCCTCACGAATAAAGTGTTACTTTTAGCCAGCTGTCTCGCGTAATCCTTACAACAGACAAAGCAAGAAAAGTAAGGTTTTACACTTAGGCAAGAAATATAAAAGTACAAGTACAGATTAGGTGTAAACATGCTCAAAAATAGTAACTGTGAGAGGGATCTTGGAGTCCTAGTGGACAATCACTTAAAAATATGACCCAGCAGTGTGCAGCAGCAGCCCCCCCCCAAAAAGCGCCAATTCAATCTTACATTGCATAAACAGGGATAGAATGAAGATCACAGGAAGTATTAGTATTACTTTGTAAAACCTTAGTAAGATCACACCTGGAATACTGCATCCAGTTTTGGTCAGGTTATTAAAAAAATGTTGAGCCTCTGGAAAAAGTGCAGAGAAGAACAACAAAGATGATTAGGGGCCTGGAGACTAAACATATGAGGAGCAGTTCCAAGTATTGGGTATGACTAGCCTAATGAAAAGAAGGCCTGGGGTGGGGGGTGGCATGACAGCAGCTTTCCAATATGTGAGGGGCTGCGACAAAGAAGAGGGTCAGCTTATTTACCTTCTATCTCACCAGAAGGCAAGACAAGAAATGATGGATGGAAACTGACCAAAGCGAAAAGCAATCTGAAATTAAGGAGAAACTTTCTAACAGTGGGAACTGTTTGCCTTGAGAGATTGTGGGTACTCCATCACTGGAGGCTTTTAAGAAGAGACAAGACAATCACTTGTCTGAAATGGTATGCTTGAGCAGTGAGCTGGACTAGAAGTTCTCCGAGGTCCCTTCCAACTCTTATTCTAAAAAGGCTTATTTTTTACTTAAAATAATTTCTTTTGGCTTAATTGTTTTTTATTTAATATCTGCTCGTATGAATACTTTTTAAAAATTTAATAATGAGATTTGCCTACTGCCTAAAACCTAAAGGACTCTAAAGGCAGTATGTAGAGTTTACTTATAAAATGCAGTAAAGTCAGTATAATTAAAACAGTAATCTAATTAAATCTCATTTTAAATTAACACTAAAAGTAATAAGCTAAAATGTATTGAATTTGGCACTGCTGGATATAATTAATTTCCTAAAGCCTGCCAAAACAGCCATGTGTTCACCTGCTTTTGGAAGGCTAAAGTGTGGAGGCCATCCTTTACCTCAGGGCAATCTATTGAAGGGAGCTGCTATAACAAATGCCTGCTACTGTGCCCCCATGCCCCATATCTCCTGATTGATGGGGACTTAGTTGTTCTCTAACTGTTCGGGTGTAGAAAGCAGAAACTAAGGAAATGGTGGTTCCTAAGTTACAAGGCCCTGAGCCATATGGGGTTTTATAGATACTGATCTAAATTCTTATAAAGCAATTTGAACTATGTTCACAAACCTACTGGTAACCAATGCATCTTCTGCATGAGAGATATAATATGGCCATATTGTGACTGACCACTGCCACTGTTCTGGACTATCTGAAGTTTCCAGGTGTTGGGCAGCCTCGTGGAGTAAGTTACAACAATTTAGAGATGATAACGTATCCTATTATAGATAAGGCCACAATTGGTATACCAGACAAAACTGCAAAAGCCATTCTGGGTGCAATTGCCATCTGCTCTATGAGCAAGAGACTGAGTCCCAGAGGATCTTCAGATTGTGAGTCTGCTTTTTTGTGGGGAAGCACACTCCCATTAAAAATTAAGGGTAGTGCAGTTTTGGAATCAGACTCTGAGTCAACAGCCATTCTATTTTGTTCAGGTTGGCTTTGAGATTGTTTTTCCCCATCCAGATCCTGAAAGCCTCCTAACAGTTGTGATTTCTACCATATTTCTCTATGGCCTAGGATAGAAATGCATGACAATTGACATCTGCATATTGATGATGCCTCAAACCAAGAAATGGCCTCTCACAATGGTTTCACATAGACCAGAGTAATAAAAATGAATGAATCCTGAGGCCCATAACAAGGTATTGTGGAAAATAACTGAAAGTAGTAAGGAAATTTAAAAATAAAAATATATATGCTTTTAGTATTATCATGTAATCATATTTTATATTTTATAATAATCATTTTATAACCAATTGCCTGAGTAGATGCTTTGAGTATATGGGGAAAAATACAGGCCTCAAATGGAGGGAGGGGGAGAACAGGAGTTACCATGGGGCCCAGTGTGAGTCACCATCTAGGAATTGTTTTTAAGTACCTTCTGGTGCCTGGTACCCCGGGCAGGTGTAGAAGATGGGAGATATCTCTCCTCTAGAAACAGGATAGTAGGGGAGGGATCTTATTGGTATAATGCAGGGGTCAGCAACCTGAAACAGTGAAAGAGCCACTCGGAACTGGTTCCCTCACAAAAGGAAAAACTGGGAGCCGCAAAAAATGTGTGCACATGCATGTACATGCGCACATGTGCAGAACAGGGTTTGACTGAAGAGTGGAGCCAAGGTGAGATATGCACCTACCCTGCATATTTGAATTGATTGGTTGAACTTTTTTAGTCCCACTTTTTTTTTTGGACTGCACATGGCAGAGGACTGGGAGCCGCAGGAGACGGCTGAAAGAGCCGTATGCGGCTCCGGAGCCGCAAGTTGCAGGCCTGTAAGCAAACAGGGGCAGAGATAATGTGTTTTGTTTAGGCGCTTCTGATAGATTATAACCTCCAAAGCCTAAGCCAATGGGGCCATGGGGGAGGGAATGGGGCGTCGTGATAGGATGTATAATAATATGTGATTTTGGAATTTGGGGTGTGGTTCAGTGCTTGGCTGCATTGTTTGCCTTCCTGAATCCACCACGCTTTGGAAACTGTTATTTTTTTAGACTTTGTTGTGAAGTCTAATAAACTTCTTTTCTATTTGTAACTCAAACAGAGTGGATTTCAATTTGTGACTATTTTTGTGTCTAACAGTATCCATGGGTCAAACTTTCTCCCATAATCATCATTTGAATTCATTTGTTCAGGTAGAAGTCAAATGTTGTTCTAACTCTTACAGTCCTGAAGGATACTTGTGGTTGACAGTATTGAGGATCACTTAATGGTCTAGGACAGGGGTGTCAAACTGCCGGTCCACAGGCCGGATGTGTCACAAGGAAACTGCACCCACCCCATTTCCGGCAATGGGGGGAAAAGTTCTAATACATCGTGTGATATCACGAGTTTGACATGTCTGGTCTAGGAGGAACATGATGGTTGAACCACTCTCATCCAAGATCTTTCACTGGTCACCCAGGAAAGTTACCAATGCAGTTTCCATCTGATATCCAGGTCTGAACCCAGGCTGCTCAATGACCAGGCCATAGCTATCCTCCAGAGCTCTCTGCACATACCAGTACAGCCTCATCATTTAGTCAATAGCTTTTCCCAAAAAAGGAAGGCTTAGAGATAGGACAGTAGTTGTCCCATTTTATTGGATGGAGACCAGTTGAGGAGGCCTTTTTAATGGTATCTCATTGTCCCTCAAGGTGGCATTGATTAAAGCCCAATCTGGCTTATAATTCTCTTCTGGTCACCTTTATTAGCTGACTAGGGAAGGAGTCCAATCCATAAGTGACAGAGCTAAGATGACAGGTGATATGTATTATCTGTTATTATTATAAGTGTTCAATTATTATTAACCCATGAAACAGTTGTATTACAGCAAGTGGAAATCGGTTCGTGAGGTAAACTCCCGTTTGACAGTTCAGCACGCGGCAATTTGACAGCTGTCAAATTGCCGGCAGCCAACACGCAGGCGCAGCTTTTGACAGCTCCACACGCGGTCCCTCGCTGTCAAGAACCAACGCAGACGATTGGCCCTGCCGACAAGCGGGAAGCTGCGGGTCCAATGATTGGCGGAACCAACATTCTGTGGACTATATAAGGGAGTTGTAACCCCACTGTTTTTGCCTTGGTGTTCCCAAATAAACCGAACAGCTGAACCTGCTGTCTCCGCGTAATCCTTGGTCAGACAAACCACTGGCGACGAAGGTGGGATCGGCTTGCTAGCTGAAGTCACTGAGCTTAGGAAGGGTTCCTTCTGGAGGCTCTGAGCTAAGTCACTGGAAGTTGTAACACAAGCAAGCCGAAGGAGAACCGAGACAGTATGGCAGCGTTCGGTCAAATTCGTGAGTTCGATACTCGTTTTCCCGAGCGTTGGGAATCGCACCTTGGCCAAATTGAAGGTTACCTGCTAGTCAGCAAGATAACAGACGACCGAGCTAAAGCGGCGGCACTTTTGTACCTCAGCGGAACCGCAGTGTACGATGTGGCTGTCGGTCTGTGTAGCCCAGAACCGGTCGCGCAGGTAACCTACGCGGAGCTGACAGAAAAACTTAGCAAACACTACATGCCGACCCACTCCGAAATCTACTGGAGGGTCCAGTTCGCGAGGCGTCGCCAAAAACCCGGGGAGACGGCTGCAGACTTCATATCAGGGGTGAGACAGGCCGCCAGATGGTGCCGTTTTCCGGACCTGGAGGACCGGATAAGGGACCAATTGGTCATCGGCCTCCGAGATGAGCACCTCCAAAAGAAAATAATGGCAAAACCGGCCCTGAATCTAGCTGAAGTCACTAGAGAGATTCAGGCATACGAAGACACACACGCGGAAGACAACACCAGGGCTCAACAAAACCAAACCAGGGCCACTACCAACGGGGAAACAGTCCCCAGAGACCACGACGAAATAGAAGATCTCACCGATGTGGACGCAATCCACCGCCGCTTCGAAAAACTCCAAACCCGAAAAACCGACAACAAGGAAGCAGCAAGACCCAAGAATTCCAACCGGGACCCCCGAGCAACATGCGCCAGCTGCGGGGGAAACCACATCAGGTCCTCCTGCAGGTTTAGAAACGCCCGGTGCCACAACTGCGGAAGAATGGGGCACATCAAAACCGCATGCAGGAGCCGCAACCGGGGGGAGCTACACGAAGTGGAAACTACAGCCCCAGGTATGACACCCCGAGGCAAGAGTAAGTTCAGACCCCCAAACTACTTAGAACTAGCTATTAACAAAACAGAGGGGGGGGGGGAAACCTCAAGTTAACCCCTAAGGTAAAAATCAAAGCCAAACTGCAAGGGGTACCTTGTGAACTAGAGGTGGACTCAGGCTCAGCTGTCACCCTCATATCAGGGCAGACCTTCAAGGAAATTTGCCGGATTAACAACAGGCAGATTCCCTTAAAACCACCCCAGGTGAACCTAGCAGATTACCAGAAGTCCCCAATACCCCTGAAGGGCCAGGCAGAAATCCTAGTGGAATTCAAAAAATTCCGTGGGCCTCTCAAGGTCCTAGTAACACAAGAAAACAGGGCAAACCTAATCGGCCTAGACTGGTTCAGGGTACTGGGAATCCAACTAACAGGCATCAACAGGGTACAGGCCGCAACCCTCGAAGACGTCTGCAAACAATTTGCAGACGTCTTTGACGGTTCCCTTGGCACTTACACGGGCCCCCCCATCAACCTTAAGTTAAAACCAGACATACCTCCCGTCAGAATCCGAGCTCGAAGGGTCCCGTTCGCCCTCAAACAAAAAATTGAGGACGAGCTGGACCGCCTCATCAAAATAGGAGTCCTAGAACCCACCGAGGGAGGGACCTGGGAAACCCCTATAGTTACTCCCATTAAGCCTAATGGCCAAATCCGCATATGCGCGGACTATAAAGCGACAGTAAATAGGGCATTAAATGCACATGCTTACCCGATTCCCGCAGTGAAGGACGTCCTCTCGTCGATCAGGTCCGGCGCCATGTTTGCCAAATTGGATTTGGCGCAAGCGTATTTGCAGCTTCCAGTAACTCCTGAAACCGCAGATGCGCAAACGATAGTAACCCACCGCGGGGCTTTTAAAGTCAAACGCTTGCAATTTGGCATTTCGGCTGCCCCAGGAATTTTTCAAGAAATAATGGAAAAAACCTTAAAGGGAATTCCTGGGGTATGCCCCTATTTCGATGATGTCCTAATCGCGGGTGAAAACGAAGAAAACTTAGCAGAGCGCTTGTCAGCTGTCCTGACTAGATTCAGAACAGCTGGTCTCAAATTGCATAAACAAAAATGCCAAATTGGAGTCCCTTCAACTGAATTTTTAGGCTATAAAATCGATGCCAAAGGGATACACCCCACCGATGCTAAACTAAAAGCCATCAAATCTGCCCCGGCACCAAAAAATAAACAGGAATTGCAAGCGTTCTTAGGTCTTTTAAATTTTTATCATGCATTTTTACCACACAAAGCAACCCTAGCCGAACCTCTGCACCGCCTCCTAGATAAGGGTCGCCCGTGGCTCTGGACAGCTGAACACGATGCCAGTTTCAAAAAGCTCAAAAATGCCCTATGCCTCAGTTCCACAGTAACACTATTCAGAGAGGACCTCCCCCTCTGCATTGCCTGCGATGCTTCACCTTATGGCATCGGGGCAGTACTAAGTCATCTGTCAGACTCAGGAGAACAAAAACCCATAGCATTCTATTCAAGGACCCTAACTAAAGCAGAAAGAAATTACGCCCAAATCGATAGAGAGGCGCTTGCCATCGTTGCGGGGGTTAAAAAGTTTCACGACTACCTATACGGTAGAACTTTCACCATATTCACAGATCACAAACCCCTCCTGGGCATATTCACGTGGGACAAGCTAACCCCACAAATACTCTCGCCCAGAACATTACGCTGGTCAACATTCTTATCAGCGTATTCCTTCAAATTAGTCCACAAACCGGGCAAAGAATTAGGACACGCTGACGGGCTCAGCAGACTTCCCCTGCCTGAATCTGACCCTGACCCTGCCCCAGCAGGGCGGATCCTGGCAATCTCAGAATTGCCTGACACACCGCTGACAGCTAAGGACATTTCCACTGCCACAGCCTTGGACAGAGTTTGCAGCAGAATTTACCAATGGGTCTCTGCAGGTTGGCCAAACTCATGCCCCGGGGAGGAATTCAAACCTTACTATGTTAGGCGTCATGAGCTATCTGCACATTTAGGCTGCCTCCTATGGGGAAACAGGGTGGTAGTTCCCCAAAAGCACAGGGAAAAGACATTAACAACATTGCACGAGGGCCATCCAGGGATCGTAAAAATGAAAGCCTTAGCTAGAAGCTATGTGTGGTGGCCGGACCTAGATTCCAACATCGAACAGTACGTCGCGGGTTGCTACCCTTGCCAGCTAACAAGGGCAGCCCCACCGCAAAACACACCACACAGGTGGGAGGTAACTAAGAACCCGTGGTCTAGGGTCCACCTGGATTTTGCGGGACCATTCCAAGGTCAAACATTTCTCATAGCAGTCGATAGTTATTCAAAATGGCTAGAAATTGCCCCAATCCATAGCACCACCTCCCACAATACTATCCTAGCTCTAAGAGGGTTTTTTGCAACACATGGTCTCCCTGACACACTTGTCACTGACAATGGACCACAATTTACATCCCGCGAATTCCAGATATTCACGAGGGGCAACTCTATTAAACACGTAACATCATCGCCCTTCCACCCCTCCTCTAACGGGATGGCTGAAGTCATGGTAAGAACCACTAAAGACGCCCTCAGAAAAATCGTTCAAGGCGACTGGCACCGCAGACTCTCCCAGTACCTTCTCGCCCAACACTCCACACCATGTACCACCACCGGGAAATCGCCGGCGGAGCTACGTTGGGGAAGAAGACTAACCACTCGTCTTGACAGGATGCACCCGGACAGGAGCAACTTCGAAACGGAACATCCCCTCCCATCTAGAACATTTGCAATCGGACAAACAGTTTGGGCCCGTAATTATTCAGCAGGTCCTAAATGGTTGCAAGGTACCATAATCGATCAAACAGGGCCACTTTCTTATACTGTACAAACTCGCCACAACGAACTCATCCGCAGACATTTAGATCAATTACGGACACGTCTGCCCCAAAACAATCCTCCACCCACCCCTCCCCACACCAATCCACAAAGGCAATCCGGTACCCGTCAAATCCCCACATTCTGCAATCCAGCACCGGGGGAAGGGGAAGAGGAGAACGTCGAAACTCCTAGACGCTCCGGCCGGAAAAGACAACCGCCAGCATATTTACAAGACTTCGAGTGGGGGGGCAAAGCACAACAACAAAGAGTGAGGAACGGTACCAGTTCAGGGGAGGGGTAAGGGGTGATATGTATTATCTGTTATTATTATAAGTGTTCAATTATTATTAACCCATGAAACAGTTGTATTACAGCAAGTGGAAATCGGTTCGTGAGGTAAACTCCCGTTTGACAGTTCAGCACGCGGCAATTTGACAGCTGTCAAATTGCCGGCAGCCAACACGCAGGCGCAGCTTTTGACAGCTCCACACGCGGTCCCTCGCTGTCAAGAACCAACGCATACGATTGGCCCTGCCGACAAGCGGGAAGCTGCGGGTCCAATGATTGGCGGAACCAACATTCTGTGGACTATATAAGGGAGTTGTAACCCCACTGTTTTTGCCTTGGTGTTCCCAAATAAACCGAACAGCTGAACCTGCTGTCTCCGCGTAATCCTTGGTCAGACAAACCAACAGGACTCTTTATTTCTTTGGGATCCACAGGCTCAAAAACCTCCCAGATAAGCCCAGAAGGTGTTAACGTGACCATCTTAATAGACTTATGTCCATTTGGCTTCCAATTTAGCATGAATGGGATTAAGTACCTTACTGGTTCCAGGCAGTAATAACTGCTTCTTTGAGGGAGGGTACCTTCCCTGCCGCCTTGAAGGAGGCGGTGGTGAGGCCCCTCCTCAAGAAGCCTGCCCTGGACTCAGCTATTTTGAACAACTATCGTCCGGTCTCCAACCTTTGCTTTCTTGCGAAGGTGGTTGAGAGCGTGGTGGCACTACAGCTCCCTCTGTTCCTGGAGGAAACTGATTATCTGGACCCGTACCAATCGGGTTTCAGGCCCGGGTACAGCACGGAGACAGCATTGGTTGCGCTGGTGAATGATCTCTGCCGGCTCGGGACAGGGGTTGTTCCTCTGTCCTAGTCCTATTAGACCTCTCAGCGGCTTTTGATACCATCGACCATGGTATCCTATTGCGGCGTCTCAGGGGGTTGGGAGTGGGAGGCACCGTTTTACAGTGGTTCTCCTCCTACCTCCTGGGCTGCTCACAGTCGGTGTTGACGGGAGGGCAGAGGTCTGCCCCGAGGCCTCTCGTTTGTGGAGTTCCTCGGGTCGGTCCTCTCTCCCCTCTTGTTCAACATCTATATGAAGCCGCTGGGTGAGCTCATTCGTGGTTTCGGGGTGGGGTATCATCAGTATGCTGATGATACCCAGCTTTTTTTTTCCACCCCGAACCAACCCAGTGATGCCCTCGACGTGATGTCCCATTGCCTGGAGGCGGTCCGGGTTTGGATGGGGAGAAACAGGCTTCGTCTCAATCCTGCCAAGACTGAGTGGCTGTGCATACCGGCATCTCAGACTAACAAATCTTTTCCATCGTTAACTATGGGGGGTGAGGTGTTGATAGGGCCCGCAACTTGGGCGTCCTCCTGGATTCACGGCTCAGTTGGAAGATCATATAGGAGCCATGGCCAGGGGGGCTTTTGCCCGGGTTCACCTGGTGCGCCAGTTACGGCCCTATCTGGACCGAGATGCCCTACGCACAGTCACCCATGCACTCGTGACCTCCCGGCTAGACTACTGCAATGCTCTCTAAATGGAATTAAAATAAATGGGGCTGCCCCTGAGGACCACTCGGAGGCTTCAGCTGGTGCAGAATGCAGCCGCGCGAGTTGTGATGGGAGTCTCCCGATACTCCCATGTAACACCTCTTCTCTGCGAGCTGCATTGGCTTCCAGTTGCCCTCCGGGTGAGATTCAAGGTGCTGGTGATGACCTATAAAGCCCTAAATGGCATGGGCCCAGATTATCTGAGGGAGCACCTGCTGCCAGCATCAATTTCCCATCGTCCTGTGCGCTCCCACAGGGAGGGCCTCCTCAGGGTACCGACGGTCAAGGATTGCCGACGGGCGATCCCCAGGGGGAGGGCGTTCTCTGTGGGCGCGCCTGCCCTATGGAATCAACTGCCAATGGAATTCCGGACTGCCCCCGACATTCGTTCATTTCGCCGGGACCTAAAAACCTGGCTCTTTTTGCTATCTGGTCTGGACTAAGGGGTTTAATGTTTTTAAATTGTGATTTTAATTTTTTGCGGCTAGACTTAATTTAATTTAATTTTAATTTTATATTGTATTGTTTTAAAATTTTGCCTTGTAAACCGCCCTGAGTCCTTTGGGAGTAGGGTGGTATATAAACCGAATAAATAAATAAATAAATGAAAAACTAAGATATTCCAAAAGCAACCAGGACAATGTCCAGAATAAAATATATTTTTAGTATAAAATGTTGCTGTATACCTGATACTGCCTTTCCCCATTGATCTGTTACTTCTGAGACACTAATAGAAAAGGTAAAGACTCCTTTCACTTAAATACTGTTCCTAATATGTTCATGAACACACCCATTGAGCTTACTTGGCAATGGTACAAAAGCAATTTCCTGTTTGTTTCTTCCAGGATGTTTTCATCTTAACCTTCCAGGATCACCCCAAGCCTGGGATTTCCTGGCAGTCTTCCATTTTACTACTCACTAGGCCCAGCCCTTCTTAATTTTTGAAAATGAGTCAAATTTGACTGTTCTGCCACCTGCCTTGAGATTGTAGAATGACTCCTATGGTGTTGTACAAGTAGGCATTACCTTTATGAACATTAAAAAAACAGTGAATGTGTAAACCTTTGATCTCCCCAGAACTTCATCATGCCAAACATTAAGAAGGACACAGAGTCATTGTTTAGGCTGTTATAATTATTTTGTGCTTGTCGAAAGGAAATACTAATTGTTTTTTCCCCCCCTGGTCTGCTTCAAGAGGCATAGAGAGTTTGGCATGTGTAAGATTTTCGCAAAGATGATTTTACTTGATGGATTATTTCAGGGTTTGAGTCTTACTATGGGTCTTTTTTGTTGTTTCATTTTTACTTCTGCTGGTAAAAAAATACATCCTTGGAGCATGTTTTTCTAGCATGTTTGTAAGGGATATTATGATAAGTGCTTGGCTTATACTGCAACAGAAATAATGAAGCTATCATTTTGCAGTCTTTGTATGGTGAATCCCCTGCAGCTAGTGACAAAGAGATAGATAAAACTGGCTTTCTCCAGATCTACGCTGAGTCAAACATTGACTTTCTTGTAACTTACTAGATATGGTGCACCTGCTTATGTGAAAGATAATTGGAGGGTGAACATTAGAGAGTAGGCAGACAGCAGTTATTAGCATCCTTCCTGAAAATACACTTTGGTAAGTAAGTTGGAGTAAAACTCAGAGTTTAAGGAAACACCACCAAACACTGAGATAAGAGAATCAGTAATGTGATTCAGTGTAAATCAGTTATATAAATAGCTATTTTTCAAAGAGCAGCTGTCCCTTGTCAAGCATTCTGTTCAGTTCTAACAGAGAGATTCAGTTTTCCTCCTTCCTCTTTTTGGTTTGTTTATTTCAAATTTTGGCATATCCCTTCTCCAATATATTCCCAACAGGATGGATTTTGGAATTTGAGGCTGGAATTGTGCTGAGGTCTGTGCTGCAGCTGGGGGCCAACTGCCAATCCCAGCAGTATCTGACTCTTGTATTTCTCCCACCATAATATTGTTGTTTCCCTGTCTCCTAGCCTGCTCTAAGCAAGCAGATAGTGAGAGGATTAGTAGTATTTTCACAGGGCCATACTTTCCCTCTGAGTTGCAGATTGCAATCAAGAGAGGCAAGCAAATAGCCAATGACAAGCTAAAAAGATGGATACTGAGGGAGCTCAATGGAAGCATTTCTAATACCTTTATTATCTTTATAAATAATTCAAGGCAGCGAACATACCTACTACTCCTTCCTCCTCCTATTTTCCCTACAACAGCCCTGGAAGATGAGGTGGACCTAGATTGATTGACTGGCCTAAAGGGTTTTGTCAAATGTGTAGTTGCCACTGAGGGAAAAAAAACCCAAAGAATCCACAGTATAACGATTTGCTACCCTAATTAAGACAAAGATAAATGCAGATGAGCAACTTGCCAATTGGCAAGTGTAGGAAGATTCACCCTTTGAAAAATTTTGAACCTTTGCTGCTCATTAGACATTGTGGCAACATTCCCCCTGCCCCCCAGGTCACCATGCTCATTAATACAGATGAGTAATCTAAGTGTGGAAAGTGTTACAGTTTTATAAGTTGTTTGTCAGTATTGGGAATTCCTTAAGTCCAGTAGACTAAACTATAGATGAAAAACCCTGAAACAAATACTTACAGCCAGTGCTGTCTTTTATGTATTCAAGGAACTGGTGCTAAGTGCATACCACCTCTGATCTTGGAAGTCCACTTAGCCGTCATTAGTATTACTTAATGGCTCTGCTTAACATGAATTTGTAATCACAACCACATCTGGTGATAGGGAATCTATGACCTAACTGGAATGTATGCTATATACCAAGACATTATATTTTATCTGATCTGAATCTCTGCCAAATGAGTTTCATCAAATGAACTCAAGTTTCTAATGTTACAAGAGAGAAAGAAAATGTGTTTGAAGTACAAAGGTCTGTATTCTGGTAAAAAAAATAAATCCTAGAATAGATGCTTGAGATGAGATAAACTGATTAAGGAAGTGGAGTAGAAAATCTCAGTTCAAAAACCACAATTTCCTGGATATAGAAAAGAGAGTTTTTCTCCAGATTATTGTGTTGCTGTTAATTAGCTTTGAACTGAATTAATTAACTTTGTGTTTAGCAAATATAATTTTGGTAAGGTCCCCCCTGTTTATGTATTTATTTTCCACAGACAGTGGTGAGGCTGGTAAAATAATGACAATATATAGGAGAGTAGTGATATAAGCAGGTCTGCCTTTTCTATTGTCTATTAAGCCTTTTCCTAACAGTCAAGTGAGGGGATTGGACTGTTACTGAAAATACAAATGCAGATTTCTATTGATAATGATCGTATTAGCAATTTGGTATCTGAGCATAATGAACAGTGCAGTGTATTTCTTGACTGGCAAAGGAGCAATGGAAAAAATAGGTCAATAGTCTTCCTTGCTTAGACCTTCAGAAGTTCCTTGTCAAACAGAAAAGGCATTTCTGTTCTGTGAAAAGTGATGGATATAATAATAAATAGTGAGATGTGGGAAATATAAGGACACATTTTCTAGAGCAGTATTTTTAAAACTCTTTTCTTTCAGGGCTTATTCCCACTTTTAAAAACTGGAGGATCCCCAAATAACTTTTGATATACAGTATTTATCAATACTTACCATACTGAAACTTAAAATTAATGTATACACTGCCACAGCACTTGTTGACCCAGACTTAGGGGACAGTATTAATTGTGAATATGTGCAGATGGCCCCTGTTGGATCGTGAGTTCTGGACCGCATGGCCAAGATGGACGACTCAGGACAACAGGGTTCAACAAAGTACACTTTATAGCTTCAGCACAGACTGACCCTAACAAAGGGCAACTGCCCCTTTTATATACCTAGCCAGGTATACTTCGAACCAATCCCAATATCTGGATTTCCCCCCAAAGGATGCCCTGCCAATCCTGACAGAGCACCCTGCCACCTGGTGGTGTCAGTGGCTTATCTTTGTGTGACATCCCCTATGTACATAACACCCCTTCCCCCATACAAGAAACTAAAAATAATAAACAAAAAATAATAATAATAAAATAAAGAAATAAACAAATACAAACACCCGTAGTGTGAGGCTTGATTTGTTATGCAATAATAACCCTAACCTCAAGACCTTACATAATCCTTGAGGTACCCGGGAGGCCTATGTTCTCTAGTTGACCTTCTCACAACTAGCTCTGTGTCCAGGTCCCCTGGGTCAGTCGTAGAGTCATCAATTGGGTCGCCTGCTAACAAGAAGTCATCAATTGGGTGGCCAGCTAGGTCCTGATTCCTATCATTGTTTTTCCCTGCCTGATTCTGGCCTGAGGACACCGTTTGTGGCTTTTCCGGTTGACGCTTCCTCAACTGGTCAATGTGTCTTCTCACCTCATGGCCCTCCTCCACCTCTACGATGTATGATACAGGACCCGTCTTGTCAACTACCACCCCCTGAACCCAGCGGTGTCCAGGACTATAGTTCCGAACCCAAACCATATCACCGATGTGCAGCTCTCTGGTGGTGTTGATTTGGGTTTGGTCCTCTTGTCCTGCCACTCTGTCAGGGTGAAGTCTGTCCAACTTAGTTATGAGTTGCCGACCTCAATGTAATTCCGCAGGACTCTTTGCTGTCGATGTGCAAGGTGTAGTATGTTGTGCTAAAAGAAACTGAGCCAACCTTTGATGCCAGTCGCCATCGATGATGCGCCTCAGTGCGTCCTTTGTTGTTCTCACCATTCATTCTGCCATCCCATTAGATGACGGATGGAAGGGCGCTGATGTGACGTGTCTAATCAAGTTGGCCTTGGTGAATGCCTGGAAATCAGCAGATGTGAATTGTGGGCCATTGTTGAAGACCAGCACATCAGGCAACCCATGAGTGGCAAATAGCCTCCTCAGCACTTGAACAGTCTTTGCAGTAGTCATGCTAGAGACTGGAACTACTTCTAGCCATTTAGAATGACTGTCAACTACCACTAGGAACCATTGTCCCTGAAAAGGTCCAGCAAAGTCAATATGCAACCTAGACCATGGGGTGTGTGTTGCTTCCCATTTGTGAATGGGGGTCTGAGGCTGATCTGGCCTTGTTCTCTGACACATGTAACACCCCGCTACCTGCTCCTCTATGGCTTTGTCCAGACCAGGCCACCATAAATAGCTTCTAGCTAGTGCCTTCATCCTTAGAATGCCTGGGTGACCCTCATGCAAAGACTGCAAAACCCTTTCCCTCAATTTCTCAGGAATAATGACCCTACTACCCCACAACATACATCCTTTATGGGAAGACAACTCATTTCTCCTCATAAAATATGTCTGGAATTCTGGACCCGGGCTCTTATCCTGCCACCCAGACACTACCCAAGTGGTGACCCTGCTCAGTACCTTGTCCGCAGTGGTGCCAGCAGCAATATCTCTCACCTGGAGTGGGCATTCTGGAAGATCTTGGATGAGTAGGATCTGCTCCGCCGGTGCTGGGTCAGGATCAATGCTCATTAAAGGCAATCTACTTAATGCATCAGCATGGCCCATGTCCTTCCCCGGTCTGTGTACCAGTTTACAAGCATAGGTGGATAGGAAGATGGACCACCTGAGCATTCTTGGGGAAAGAATTTGTGGTGTTTGTTTATCAGTGGTGAACAACCTCAGCAATGGTTTGTGGTCAGTAAAAATTGTGAACTCTCTACCATACAGGTAGTCATGGAATTTTTTGACTCCTGACACAATTGCCAGGGCTTCCTTGTCAATTTGTGCATAATTTCTTTCCACTTTTGACAGTGTCCGGGAGTAGTATGCAATTGGTCTTTGTTCCCCATTGTCCTCAATGTGACTTAATACTGTGCCCACTCCATAAGGGGATGCATCACACACGATGCAAATGGGCTTATCCTCAATAAAATGTGTGTTGGTTGAGTCACTGGACAGTAGTAGTTTGAGGCTAGTAAAACTGGGTTCCATGGTTTTTTTTTATCTAACAGTCTGTGTAAAGGTTCTGCGATTGCAGCTTTGTGGGGCAAAAATGCATGATAAAAATTAAGTAACTCCAGGAAAGCCTGCAATTCTGCCCTGTTGGTGGGTGTGGGAGCCAATTTAATTGCCTTTACCTTGGAGTCAGTAGGGTGAATTCCCTTGGCATCAATCCTGAACCCCAAAAATTCGGTGGAGGCAACTCCAATACTGCACTTACTTTTTTTAAGCTTGAGCCCAGCAGCGTGAAATCTGCTTAAAACAGCATGCAGCCTGTCAGCCAGGATCTCCTCAGATTCCCCAGCAATGAGGACATCGTCAAAATAAGGACACACACCAGGAATACCCTTCAAAGTCCCCTCCATGACTTCTTGGAAAATTCCAGGAGCTACTGAAATGCCAAACTGTAAACGGTTAACGCGAAAAGCTCCTCTATGTGTCACTATAGTTTAAGTGTCCGCTGTTTCTTTCGAGACAGTCAGCTGCTGGTACGCTTGCACCAAATCAAGCTTAGCAAAACCCCCGCCACCTTGGACAGCAGAGAGAACCTGCCGGACTGTCGGAACCGGGTAAGCATGCGGGTTCAAGGCTCGGTTGATTGTAGCCTTATAATCAGCACATATTCTAATTTCCCCATTTGCCTTTAATGGCGTCACGATAGGGGTTTCCCAGTCTCCCCCATCCACAGGCTCTAAAACTCCTTGTTCCACCAGCTTGTCTAATTCATGCTCAATCCTCTGCTTGAGAGCGAACGGAACTCTCCGAGGCTTGATACGCACCGGTGAGACCGTTGGATTTAATTTCAACTTGATGGGGGGACCCGTGTACTTTCCCAGCCTGCCATCGAACATGTCTGCAAATTCATTGCAGATGGATTCGAGACGCTTGGGCTGGATGCTATTCACTCCCCCCAACCAAATACCCAGGGCATCAAACCAATCCAACCCCACTAAACTAGTTCTCCGCCCGTCAGTCACCAAGATGTCCAAGGGACCCTGAAAATCCTTAAACCCCACAGACACGGTGGCCATTCCCCTGAGTTTAATGGGAGCATGTTGGAAATCTGACAGTCTTAATGTTGTGGGCTTCAAAGGAACCCTCTTCTGCTCCTATCGCAAATTTCTTTTAATGTCTCATAAGAAATGATTGAGACTGCAGAACCAGAGTCCAGCTCCATCGTGCAAGGTACCCCTTGCAGATGGACCTGTATTGTTATTTTTGGCTTGAGTAGCTGATGGACTTCCGTGTGAAACACAGACTGCATGCTCTTTCCAGGATTGGGGTGGTTGAGCCGGCTTTTGCGCCGAGGGGTAACAGTACCTTTGAGTGCTGATGCCATCGCTTGTAACTCGTTGAGGCTGTCCCAGCTTCGGTTCCGGCAGACGGCTGCGATGTCACCCGTTTTGCCACAGGAGTGACACTTTGCGGATCTGAACCTGCAAGTTGCCCACGGATGATTTCCCCCACAGCTGGCACACTTCTGGTTGGGAGAGTTGGCTCTCTTTTGTTCCTTGCTGCTGTAACCGCCCGCTGAGCCTCTGCTGGTCGGTGCATGTCTCCTGTGACCTCCGTCGTTCTCTCGCTGCGATGGATGTTTCACCGATCTTTGCTGTACCTCATCTAGCTCAGCCTCTCCATCCGTGTCGCTGCTTCCGCTGCTCAAAACGCCTTCATGATGTATCGTCGCACCTGAGCTGCCGCTGGAACGGTGTGCGGGCTTGCCAGGTTCCATGACTGCCTCGTAAGCCCTCACCTCGGCCAAAACCTTCTTTAGAGTCATCCGTGGTTTGGCGAGCAGTGTCCGTCGGCACTGGTGGTCCCTCAGCCCGAACACCACCCGGTCTCTTAGTCTATCATTGAGATCCAGGAATTCACACTGGCGGGCAACCAATCTCAGTGCCGCGACTAAGTGCGAAGTCGACTCGCCAGGCTGCTGGATGCGCTGGATGAATTGATACCTCCAATACATCGGGGCTCTCTCTGGCATGAAATGCTCAAACAATTTGGCCTTGAGGTCATTATACGAGACGTTCTCGACCAGCGTCGGTGAGCACAGATCCACGGCTGCATCATATGCGTCTTGACCGCTGAGACACAGAAGCGCCGCCGCTTTCATCTTGTCTTCTGTGATCTTGTTGAGCATTAAGAACCCTTAGATCTGTCCAAGATGTGCTTCCCATCGCTCGGGTTCATCGATGTTGAAGCAGAATTCAGTGGTCCCGAATTTGGCCATGTTGCTGGTCCTTGAATGCTGCTTCGTTAGGGATGTTCGGAAGATTTTTTTTCTACTGCTCCACACGTCTGCAGCATTAGGAGGTTTCCCTGGGAAAGATTTGCCTTTCCCTCCTTCCTAGACTTCCACGCTATTTGAAACAGCATCTCACCTTCGTCGCCAGTGTTGGATCGTGAGTTCTGGACCGCAGGGCCAAGATGGACGACTCAGGACAACAGGGTTCAACAAAGTACACTTTATTGCTTCAGCACAGACTGACCCTAACTGCCCCTTTTATATACCTAGCCAGGTATACTTCGAACCAATCCCAATATCCGGATTTCCCGCCAAAGGATGCCCTGCCAATCCTGACAGAGCACCCTGCCACCTGGTGGTGTCAGTGGCTTATCTTTGTGTGACATCCCCTATGTACATAACAGCCCCGCTCTCTCTGGCCACTTGCAGAACCATGAATGCAAGGTCATAAAAGGACAGCAAAGGAAACACCCAATATCCTAACCCACCCAGAAGCATATGGTGTCTTAGGGAAACACCTAAACCACCCAAAAGGGAACATTTCTAGTTTCTTCTGCTTTCTTATCTACAGTGTGCCAGCCGCAAAGGCGGAAGTCTTTATCTTATGTGTGTCAGCTTTGCTGGGTGAATTGCTTAGCTAATCAAAGAAGGTATAAAAATAAGGCTTTTCTGATATTTGGGGCTTTTTCTCTTTTTTAGAGAAGCCCGTTTTTGTTCAGCTGATTAAAAATGTAAAGCTTGAAGGCAACTTCTAGTTTCCTGTGTTTTTTATCAAGCAAAACCTCAGAACCTGCACAGCACACCTCACAATTATTTAATTGGATTTTAACATTGTACTATTTTTCAAATTAGACTGACAAATAATTTGATTTTGTAGACCCTTGAGAAGGTCTTGGGGGATTCCCCAGAGCTCCTAGGACCACACTTTAAGAAACACTGTCTTAGAAGAAGCCTGGAAGTAGTTAAGGCGATAAGGGGAAATTCCTGCCACCAGCTAAAACCATCATTAACCTCAATAGGCAATGCTGGACTAAGTGGCTAAGAGGTAGTATAAGGCATTTTTTAAAAAATGCTCCTGTTTTTTTTGGGGGGTGGTGGAGGTGAGAAGAAATAACTAGGCTTATAGAAGCTGTGCTAAAAGCATCTTTAGTCAATGGGCTGAGCCCTTGGAAATGAAAACAAGATGAGGAAATGAGGACTGGGTGAAGAAGATGCTGGCTGAATGTTCTCCTAGCTTGGTTTCCTCTTTCTTGGTATATTTGTGCCCAAGACCAAAAGGAAGCAATTAGGAGGTTGTTTGTTCCCTTTCCTTCTCTCAGACTGGGTTAGTTGAGGCTGGCTGCTTGCAGAGGATTCCTTGCTTTTTATATTTTTCCTGGCAGATTGAGGACAACCAATGTGACTCTCCACCAGATTCTGACATTCTGTTTTTCTAGTGTTTTCCTATATTATCCTAATTTTGGTTCCCAGTACATTTTCTGACTTACTTTTCATATTCCCCTCACCCCCTTCATGTCTGCGGAAAAGTCTCCCAGAGTTCCTTGCATGTGATTTATAAAATAAAGTGTTCCGCCCTTCAGGCTTATAATGTAAAAGTCATGACACCAAAAGAAAAAAAGGTTGAGGAGGGAAAACAAACAAAATAACTAAATCCAGGCCAACCGTTCTTAAAAACCATACAGGAGTCTCAATTATGACCAGCTGGAATGAGAACAAGTCAAGGGTAGGAGGAGCTAGCTGATAGCAGAGCTGATGTGATGTCTCTTCCCACTGTGTCTCCGTAGATTTATGTTTTTTTTATCCATTTGTACAAAGTCTTTCAACTAAATTAGCTATAAGTATTAGTATTGGGGTAATTTATATAGACCCTGAGACCAAGAAAGCATTGACTGTCTGAAGTTAACTAGTCAAAAGAAGCAAAACTTCTACAGGGACAGTTTCCAACCTCATCATGATGTACAAGTTTATTATTCAGCGGATGTTTATCGGTCATTGACTCACATTTATATTCAGTATGTAAAAGAAGCAAATTTGGGATCAACAGGAGAGAAGGGAGAAAGAGTTCTGAGCTGGCAACTTGAAGCATACAGAGATCTTGCTAGGAATCTGCTTGGTAGAGATGCATGTCGCTTATCTCCACTTGCATGCTGCTGCTTGTAGCAAATAAGCCAGACACATTAGAAAAACAGGGAAAAGTAGTGATTATGTAATAATATAGAGAGACAGCACTAAAGGAATCATAGTATCTGACTCCTTGGCTTCAGAAGTGCCTTTTCCCCACTTCTGTGAACAGTGACACTATCTTTCCTTTCTTTCCATGTTTCACTTCTTGGCTCTGGATCCCTAACATCTGGAGATATTTTCTGGCAGAGGAAACCTGTCTGTTTTCTCTCAGCTGTGGGTGCTGGGTATACATATGGTTAATGGCAGCTGTGCTCACAACTGAGGAAGGAGGGCTGGCAGCTTGCGGTGTCTGCCCCTTTCTTTCCCTTTCTCTCTCTCTCTCTCTCTCTCTCTCTCCCCCCCCCCCCCCGTTTTCCAGAAAACATCTTTCTGCTTGGCGCCTGAGATCTGAAGACTAGAGGCGGAACTGCTCAACTCTCCTCTGCCTTCTCACAGGGAGGGGCAGTATTTATGTGGAGGGGGATGCTGTAGACGTCCAAAGACAAACACAAGCAGTGGCTGTGGCAGCCTATTATCCTATCCCCAAGGTAGGTGCCAGCAAGTTGGACAGTGCCAAGGGTAGGTACTTAAAACTGTTTGAAACCGTGCAGGTAAAGGAACAACATTAATCTGAACGGGGGTGTGATGAATGGCCAACTCTGCCTGGAGTATTTCTTCAGAGTCCTTCTTACGGAGTGCACTGCAAAGCTTGGGCAGTGATGCTTTAAATGCTCCAGAGGGTGGAAATGGCCTGGGATCTGCCTGGAGTGCCTGCCTTCTGTTACAATAACAGACACCGGTAGGTTGCTTTTCTCTCTCTCCATTCTACTATATAACTTTGTTGGTTAGAGATCTCTATGTAAGGTAGATGTACAGAATGATTCAAGATTCACATTTACAGCAGACAAGTCTCATCCTCTAGTTTTATACAAATTATGCTTTTGAGGAATTGTCAACTGAGGACCAGCTGGGGCAGTCATGGATGCATCATAGATGCCCTGCCATGGGGAAGGGATACAGTAATTGTCCCTTTGAATTTGGTGCCTATCAACACAGTTCCTGAAATTTAGCTCCTTTACCCCAAATGTCCTTTCTGTGTTTGCCAGAGTATTAAAAGTTGCTAAGGCTGAGAAGATTTTTCTTGCAGGCCGTGATGACTTTATATTCCCAGGCACTACTGGCTGCTATAGCAGACCCTTGGGAGATAGCAAGTTGCCAGAGTGAACTGGAAAAAACAAAACACAGTCTGAGAACACATCCTTGTATGCACTTCTGGACTTCTCTCCATGCAAGTCAACATTGGTCAGGCCTGTTGTGTGCTGTCCTGTCCCATCTTGTCTCTCTTTGCATGTATACAGATCTTTTTAATAGACAGCAGCTATTTGACAAGCATATATTTATGGGGACGATTTTCTCTTTTCTCCAAGATCAATTAGATATTCCATTTGCTGCAGTACTGCTTGCATACATTTTGGGGGAGACTTTGAGGGCAGAATGAGGGATGGAAACAGTATATTCAGATTTCTTGTTTTCAGCATTCCAAGGCTTTGGGACAAGTGGCTTTAGGAAAGTACAATGAAAGTTGAATATAATCCCATTAATTATGAAAGGTGGTCAAACAAGAGCTCTTTCTCAGTCATAACCATTGCCACAACATCTGCCAAGCAAAGAAGTTCTTACAGCACATCTCATAATGCTGGGTTCAGTCCAGAGAAAGAGAAATTTGGAGAAGCTACTAAGAAACTGGTTCCCCCTCTGTGTAGGATGCTACCGTATATGGAAGCTTGTAAGCCTATATGCAGATGTTTTTCAATTGCACCAATTAATATATGCTGCTCTCGGGGCATCAGATGAAGCCTCCCTATTGAAACTAATGAGAACTAACTCCCTGGGAACCTACTCTTTGCTTCTTTGAATTTCATGGTGAAATACAAGAAGAAGTAATGGTGTTAATTAAATATGTGAAAACCTTACTCACATATCAGGGCTTTGCATAAATGACACGTGCTTTCCTCTGCAAGTCCATTTCATGGCCAGGATTTTCCTTATCTTACAAGCATGCACTTTCGGATTACTTTTACTTACTTTTTCTTCCTGATGGTGACTTGATTTCCTGGTTGCAGTTCATATGCCTATCTGCATTTTCGCATAGTATGCAGTGCCCGTGTGTAAGATTAGTTATACTGTGAGGATATGTGTAAGAAAAAATGTTCTAAGCTATACAATGATTAAACTGTAGTGCACCTTAAAAAACATTTGTGATATTTTGCACTGTAAGGGCATAAATGGATATGTGTGTGCAAAGTACACCAAGTGTGCATAGTAGCTGAACAGTAGCATTTAAACTGCATGAGAATGTATGTTAATATTTTATGATGAGTTAGTTAATCTGATGTCCATATAAGCAGCCAGAAAAACTAGTTTTATATTGAGGCTAACATTTCATTATCCTCAAAGACTCAATTTTGGGAAATTCTTAGGAGACAACTTTCAAAACAACAGTTATTGCTAACTCTGATCATCAATGCGTTACTGTGTACAGTTAATGGTGTGTTCCTTATCAATATGAGTGTATTTACACATTTATATATTGATGACTGAAGTATGCCTGAACTTGCTTGTGTGTTGTCTAAATAGGGCCTATAAAAGTGTGACTTCTACTTGCAGTGGACTACAGTTGTGTTCCTTTGACAACATGCCATGTTATTCTTTTCCTTAAGAGATACCAATATTTCCATGAGAATCTGGTAGATCCAGATCTTGAGCTAGCTGTGTGGTATAAAAAAATATATTGAGACTCTAGATAGAGTGCAGAGATGAGCAAAAAAGAAGATTAGGAGACTGGAGGCTAAAACATGAAGAACGGTTGCAGGAATTGGGTATGTCTAGTTTAATGAAAAGAAGCACTAGGGGTGACATGATACCAGTGTTCCAATATCTAAGGGGCTGAGACAAAGAAGCGGGGTTCAACCTATTCTCCAAAGCACTGAAGGCAGGATAAGAAGCAACGGATGGATACTTATCAAAGAGAGATCTAACCTAGAACAAAGGAGGAATTTCCTGACAGTTAAAACAATCATAATGGAATGACTTGCCTCCAGAAGTTGTGGGTATGCCAACACTTTGAGGTTTTTAAGAAGCGATTGGACAACCATTTGTCTGAAATGGTATAGGGTTTCCTGCCTGAACAGTAGGTTGAACTAGAAGACCTCTAAGGTCCCTTCCAACTCCGTTATCCTGTATTTCTTGGGGCCTTTTGACCACAGAGTTTAGGAAATGTCAATTTTGTCTGGTACTATTTTGTCTTGGTTTATTATAGATTAAGGGTAGGCAAGCTTTCAATCTCTGCACATTTGTATACTGCTATGTACGTTGCTATATATTTTGCCTTGAAAGACTCGGATGAAAGGCGATTAAGAGGGAGTGAATTTCATTATTGCATTGAAATGTCCCAGACACAGATTTTCTAACAGATTTTTAGAGCAGAACAATGTGTGGGAGAAAAATACCCATCTCAATTTTCTCTGGATTTTTTTTTTCTCATTTTGTAGGAAAGTTATTTAGGAAGCATGTGTCTGGAATGTCCAACTTCCATTTTTCCACAGCAAAGAGGTAGGGAAAAAGCAATTTGCAGGAGGAAAAGAATGGATGATGAGGAAGTGGGTTGAACCATCCCTCTGCCCCACCCCAGTCATATTTTAACCTCTCAGCTTATTTTTCCTACTACCCTTCTCAACAATTTTATCCATGAAAGAAAGCTTGGAGACTCAATGATGGCTATGCAATATTATTTGGTCCAAGTGATGATTTCTTGAAAATAAGTTCTATCACTAGCTCTGGTGGTATTTTTTTTTCCTTCAAAAGTTGGGTTCACCCTGACTCAGCCTCCTGCCACCAGTTTGGAAGCCTCCACAACTAGAAAGAATAGGGATCCAGACTCTAAATGGCAGAGTTGATATAGCAGAGAATCTTGTCTGCTTTCTCTAGACCAGTAGATTTAAACTCATAACCTCACAAGACATAGTCTCACCTCGGGAGCAGTTGTCCAGCTGGTATTTGAGCCCTCAGACTGGTTTTGTCCAGCAGAAGTCTAGAAAATTATTCACAGTGTTTTTGCAGATGGTCTTCTACTAATCTTTCCCTAAAAGAGTCCATATTATTTTGAGAGTGGTTGCTGTATGATAATACAAGCAGTGTATTACAGTGTAGGTTTGAATGCGGGTTGCTATCCATGTTGGAGCAGTGGGCTAATGCCTCCTTAAGTAACACCAGCTGCCTGCAATTAGTGCAGGTTCGCATCCCACCAGGCTCAAGGTTGACTCAGCCTTCCATCCTTCCGAGGTAGGTAAAATGAGGACCCAGATTGTTGGGGGCAATTAAGCTGACTTTGTAATAATGCCGCTTGGGTGTGTGTGTGAAAGCCCTAATAAGCAGGCATATACATAGAATGAAGGCTACTGCTAAGCTTGTAAGCCGCCCTGAGTCTTCGGAGAAGGGCGGGATATAAATGGTATTTAAAAAAAATGTTTGGTCAGATTCACTCAGTCTTCTGCCAGTAATGTGCTAGGCTTCCTCTAAGTCAATTCATCTCCCAGAGCTCTTCAGTAAACTAAGGATTTCCCCCTGGATTGACAAACTGGGAGAGACTGCATAGGCACAATCCTTTCCAAGATTTTATCTGCCTCCTTCCAGCAGGTGACTAAAGCTTCAACAGAACTACCGATCAGAATCTCAGGAAACTCCCCAACTGCATTCTGGAAACTGAATGCTTCTGTTAGACACCTAGAGTGATCGTATAGGTCCTCCCTCTGCTTTATGAGCCAGGTCCTCAGTGATCTGGGGCATTCGCATGGTGGCCATGAATTACTAGTCTATCTCTGACCCTTCATTTGAAGAAGACAGATTGAAATCCCCCAGCATCACAAGCCCAGAGAATTCCACCACCAGCCCTGTGATAATCAGACAATTTGGGATAGTACAATAACAAGAATCTTCCGTTATCCTTTGAGTGCAACAGTACAAACGAAGCTTCACAACTGGTATGTCTAGTGCTTTTGATTGAATATCGCACTGGAAGAGAGGCTCCATTTCCTATGCACTGGCAGAGAATCAGCAAGAAATGACTGATGAGCAAGGAAGTTAATTTCCTGCCTGTTGAGCATCTACTGCAGTTTTATCGGCCTGTTTTCTCCAACAGGACACAACAACCATGAAGGGACCGCTGGCACACAGTACTTTTTGGCTTATCTGCCTACTATTCCAGGCTTCTGGAAATGAGAAAGAGGCGGAAGAGAGGCCCGGAGTGCCCACGCGGCCACCACTCTGGGATCAGACGTCTAGGTGAGTCATTACAATAAAACCAACATGTCATAAATAACACATACAAACACACACTCATGTCTGTTCTCTTGAATAGTGGAAGCTGATCTCAAGGGACCATGTTTAAACAGACCGCATATCTGGTCAGCTGTTCAGAACTGTAAAACTTTTAACCAGAACTGCTGACAGTTGAAGAAAACACTTCATGGTTGTACTTCAATGCCCAATTAACTTCATTAATGTGCATCTTCTATGTGCAGTTTATGCACAATTAACTCACTCTGTCCCACTTTACATTAAGCCAGAGGCTGCTGGGTGCAAATGGCTCTGGAGGAGGTACAAATGACTGCAAATATCCTTTATGGTTGAATCATAGGAACACAATTAAGGATCCTGTTTAATCAGAGTGAACATTCTCTAGGCCTCTCTGTACTGGAAAGGGCCATGTTTGTTTATGCTAGCATCCACACCAATGAACTCCTTTGCTGACCAGCCTCCATCCAGTCTTAATTTGGCCTGATCATTCCTAGAAAATGGTACAGAAATGTTGAGTGCCTCTGTATTCTTTGAGCGGAAAATGGCCTCAGGACAAGTGGGGCAGGTAAGGTCAATCAATCAATTCCAACTTCTCGATCTTTCACGAGAAGTTGGAATTGATTGACCTTTCCCCCCCCCAAAAAAAAACCTTCCTTTATTTCCTTTCACATGGCAGCAGCGGATCGCGAAAGAGAAACGGCACGGGGCTGGGAGTCAGATAAGGAAAGAAAGGCGATTTCTGGGTGGAGCGAGGATTTCTTTCCTTACCTGCCCCACTTGTTCCGAGGCTGCTTTCCACTCAACTGCGTTGCTCTTGCCAATGGCCTGACCACCCACTTCAGCACCCTCCCTCCAGGAGCCTCTGGTGCTCCACCTGCTGCTTTGGTGGCTCTGTAGGCAGAGCTGCGAAGTTCTCTTCTCTGTCAAAGAAGAGAACTTCGCAGCTCTGCCTACAGAGCCATCAAAGTTGTAGCTGAATGGGCAGGTGAGGGAGGAAACTACCCCGCTTGTTCCACGGCTAAGCTGCATTGCAGCGGCATTGGGTGTCATATGCAAGGCAGCAAACAGCTGCATTTCACCAAAACCAGCCGTTTGCCACCTCCTGCCCAATGCCGCTGCCATGAGGCCATGGAACAAGCCGGGTGGAGGTAAGGAATCGGTATATTGGCTTGTTCTGCAGCCTTATGGCAATGGCATTTGGTGCAATATGCGAGGCAGCAAACAGCCACGTCGCGCCTGAACCAGCAATTTGCCACCTTCTGCCCAATGCCGCTGCCATGAGGCCGCGGAACAAGCCGGGCAGCGGTAAGAAACTGGTATACCGGATCCCCTCTCCCCTTCTCTGCCTGTTGCTGGAGGGCTGGGCTGGTATTCGCAGTGGGCTGCAGAGCCCCAGAGTGTGACGGTCGAGGGGCCGGCAGGCACAGTTGGCCCCCATGTGCTTGCTGTGTGGGGGGGGCCAATGGTGTCAGGCAGCAGCTGCCCCGGCCCCTGCCTCACCTTGGCTTGCCCTGCGGCAATGGCACCCCTGCCCTGCCCCCTGCCTCGCCTCATCTCACCCTGCAGGATGAGCCTCCTGCCCACCTGCCAGAGACCCCCTGGATCTCCCCCAACCCTGCCCGGCCCCCACAGGCATCCCTGCCCACGAGCAACATCGATGTGGCCACACCCACCCCAGCCACGCCCACCCAGTCTTCCATTACCACTGCAGCCACACCCACCCAGTGGGCCATGCCCACCTGGCACCCGACGATAAATAAGTGGAGTTTGGGTTGCAGTTTGGGCACTCAGTCTCTAAAAGGTTCGCCATCACTGATCTAGGGTGTTGGCTATTCCTGCCAGCTTAGTATCATCTGCAAATTTGATAAGTTCCCCTTCAATTCCCTCATATAAGTCGTCTTTCCCACCTCCATAAAATGTCTATTCTGTTTCATTTTTAATGAATCTGGGGAGGCACTGAGAGCTAGAATTTCTTTATTTGATTGTTATAATGTATACAGTAGCTATAATTGTTGACCTTGACTTAGGGGACAGTATCAATTGTGAATACGTGCAGATGGCCCTGCTCTCTCTGGCCACTTGCAGAACCATGAATGCAAGGTCATAAAAGGACAGCAAAGGAAACACCCAATATCCTAACCCACCCGGAAGCATATGGTGTCTTAGGGAAACACCTAAACCACCCAAAAGGGAACATATGGTGTCTTGGGGGAACACCCAAAAGGGAACATTTCTAGTTACTTCTGCTTTCTTTCTTCTTATCTAAAGTCCAAAGTAAGGCATCTGATATGCTGCCTCCGGGTGAAACCAGACATCAAGAGGGGGTTCTGCCGTTTTCGGTTGATCATATCTTGGCACAACAGCCACCTCCTTCTGATTCTGGGGATCCTAAGTCTGTGCCTGAACAGTCTGGGGAATTACAAACATCATTCCACGTCTTTCTCAGTAAAATAGAAGGCCAAGATGGTCCCCAATTTCTCAGTTTAGGAATTTGGGGCTCCAATACCCATATACAGAATATGCAAGCGTGGGTTAAGCTTTTGAACGTAATAGATTGCTGGATATGCACACATATACCCCCCACTGATACACATGGATTAGTCATGGAAGCCACACCCTTAGGAGCCTTTATGTTCAGGTCACTGGCCATGTCTTATCCGAGGCCATGATTTCCAATGCCACATCCTGGTTTTTACCTTGCAACAAAATATATAGAACAGAGAATTGGGAAAATGTATAGTCATGCTGGCAACCTTTTGTATTTCTATAGCAGGGGCTAAATTTCCCTAAAGTTCATTAATGAAAAAAGGTAGGTAGATGAACTTCTGTGGTGCAGTTATTATAGATAAGAAATTTATTGAAAGGAGGCGATATGTTGATGGCTTTAATTTACAATCGTCCCCTCTCATTTTTCTTTTTGTCCATTTTTTCCGTTTTTCTCATCCTTAATAGATTGTTGTTTTTATAAGAAAAAAAGATGAGGGAAATGATGGGAAGGTTGCAAGGGTTTTTCTTTGTTTGTTTGCCATGCTTAAATATCTTTCCAGCTAATAAATTATTGCTAAATGTATTAAATTACACCTATAAGAAGGTACATTGTGACAATCTTTTCTTTATTATTATTCCACCTTTATTTTGTACAATTCCAGAGAGCCAACGTAATGTTCCTGCCTCCCATTTTTCCCAAAAACAACCCTTATTTGGTGGGTTGGGCTGAGAGAGGGAGCAACTGGCCCAAAATCACCCATCCAGGTCCCATGCCTAAGTGAGGACTTGATCTTCTGGTTTCTACTCCAGTACTTTAACCACCACACCAAAATGGCTTTCTTGTTTAATTAAATGAATGTATAGCCTTGTGTCTATTAGGCAATCCTATCGCATCCTCATACATATCATTCTGGAAGTGACTGGGGAGTTTGTTTATACTATAGACAAGGACTTTTCAACCTTTTCACAGATTGTACCACTTTTAAAGGTAAAGGTAAAGGTTCCCCCGCACATACGTGCTAGTCGTTTCCGACTCTAGGGGCCGGTGCTCATCTCTGTTTCAAAGCCAAAGAGCCAGCGCTTGTCCGAGGACATCTCCGTGGTCATGTGACCGGCATGACTAGATGCCAAAGGCACACGGAATGCTGTTACCTTCCCACCATAGTGGTCCCTATTTTTCTACTTGCATTTTTATGTGCTTTCGAACTGCTAGGTTGGCAGAAGCTGGGATGAGTAACGAGGCATTCGGGATTCGACCCACCAAACTGCCGACCTTCTGATTGACAAGCTCAGCGTCCTAACCCACTGAGCCACGCGTCCCTTTTAGGACATGACAATATTCGAGTACCACCAGTGCTTAGCAAGGTGTCAAAAACGATGACTAAAAAAAAGGGGGATTTTGGATTTTACTGATTAGATTCGTTTGTTGTTATAGAAATGGCTAGTTTATAATATGGAAAAGTAAAAAGTTGAGGTTCAATGTTAATGCTTCCTTCCTACTGCAACAGTGGAACTCAGAAGTCAATGCCTTTTCTTTTCTTTTTCCCTTCTTCCCCCTAACTTTTCCCTTTTTCTCCCACCCTTTGCTCACAACCCCCCCTCACCCATTCCTAGCAAAAGCCTCTTGCTTGCTCTCATTCACTCACACTTTGCTCACAAAAGCTTCTCTCTTGCTCTCATTTACTCACATGTTGCTCACACAAACTTCTTCCTCGCTCTTTCACTCACCCTTTGCTGCAAAGGCCACTCGCTTGCTCTCTCCTCACCACTTTGCTAACAAAAGCCTCTTCTATTCTGTGTGTTTTTTTCTCTCCCACCAAAACCTGCTCCTTTTATAGCTTCTCCTCTCTCCCCCTTCTCCTCCTCCATTTCTCTTCCAGGTGCACTGGAAACTCCAACCAGCATGCAGCTGCGCACGCAGATCCTGGGGCTTCTGCCAAGCCCTGTGGCTCCAGCTGATCTTCTCCAGGCCTTCGCGGTGCCGCTTTAGCTCATTCTTTTCCTGCTTCACTTGGCTAGGGGTTGCGTACCACCTGCCAGGTGCTAAAGTACCACCAGTGGTATGCGTACCACCGGTTGAAAAGCCCTGGTCTATAGGATACAAATATGTTTCTCAGTCATAACAAATTAAATGATTGGGACTGGAATCATGGTAACTATAATAGAAAAAAATGACATAAATGATTTTGAATCTCACTTTAAACTGATCAAGTCAGTTGAAAGCTGGCTTTGTCTTGAATTGGAGTGATAAAAAAACTATCCCAGTTTTCAAATGACAGTTCAAAAGCTGTAATCACACAATCCTGGATCAAAAACTGGTACTAAGCACTTATAGTTTCATAAAAAGTCAGGATTCCAAGATACACTAGGTATCAGAGTTTTGAAGTACAAGTACCTCGACCATTTCAACAAAGACTTATTCCATGGATGTTTTAATAGTTAAATGAATAGACTTTTGGTAGTGCAATACTGGAAGAAGGAGGACCTACCTACTATTGAAGAATGGACTTCGAAAGTTTCGAACTTGGCAGAAATGGCTAAAATCTCGGCATATGTGAAAGATCATTCCCAACAGAGATATATAGTGGAATGGAAAAGATGGATTGATTTTATTCAGAACAAATATGGGACTACAAAGTATCATTTAGCATTTGAATAGTTATTAGTTATTGTAATTAGAGGCTATATTATTTTTCTTTTCTATGGTTAAGGAGAGTTAAAGTGCAATAGGGTTCAAAGTGTAATTATAGTAATTAGATTATTTTAGAGTAAGATTGTGTGATTTAATACCCTGTATTCGGCTCTGGGAAGTCGGGTGTGTGTGTGTTGGGATGGGAGGGATGGGGAGAGGGATGGGGTGGATGGGGTATATGTTTTAAAAATGTATTTTAAATCTTATATATACATATACATACACACACACACACACACATATATATATACCTTGATAAGATTAAAAATACGAATCCCAGGCATGTTAAAATTAACAAACAAATGAACACTGGGATAGAATTAAAAACTAAAACAGTTTTTATTGCTGAAAAATCAAGCTTTCGTTGGCCAACTGCCAACGTCATCAGGATGGAGATGCTGGGGTGGGGAGATTCCGTTTATACTGTTGGTGTCTGCACTCTGCTCATGGAGCACGCTCAGATCTGTTTGTTGAGGTCTGCCGTATTTCTTTGAGTTGTCGCGCATCCGTTTTTGGGATGTATTTGTCTCTGGGTATCTGTTGTTAAAAGTGAATTGTTTATAGCTCCATGCGTTGTAGCCATAACCCTGGTCATTGTCCGTGTTCTCATGCCAGGGATCTTAAATGGTTGTTGCTCTTCTTCCTTGTGTTCGACATTGCAGAGTAGTTGTGTGCTGGTGCAACCTTGGATTTGATGCAATAAGGTAATTTGTGAATTCTTGCGCTGTTGCCATATAGCCATTTGGCCAGCCCCGAGGTTGGAGTTCCCCTAAAAGACACAATGGGTTTTAGGGGAACTCCAACCTCGGGGCTGGCCAAATGGCTATATGGCAGGTTAAGAAATCTAGTAATGAACAATGACACCACTGTGAACTCCTCTAGTGAATTTTTAGAGAAAATTAGATCCGTCAGCATAGAGGAGGGGGAGATCATGATTTCCTATGATGTCACCTCCCTATTCACCTCAATTCCACAAAACTTAGCACTTGCTGTAATTGGGGACTGCTTGCAACAGCAGGGAGTGGGGCAACAACAAGATTCACTTAGCAACGAAGATCTGCTTCATCTTACGTCCCTATGCCTGAAAACGTTTTTTACATTTCAAGGCACCATTTATGAACAGGTGAAGGGCACTCCTATGGGGTCCCCCATCTCTGGTGTCATTGCAGAAGCAGTCCTGCAACAGCTAGAGACCTGCGTGATGTCCACGTGTCGGCCCATGTTTTGGGTGAGATACGTGGATGACACCTTTGTGATTGTCAAAAAGCAGGACAACGACAGGCTGATGAGGAAGCTCAATTCCATCTATCCTGATATCCGCTTCACTGCAGAAGAAGAGACCAATGGGGCTTTGCCCTTCTTAGATGTGTTAGTTAGGCGTCAACCTGATGGCTCGTTACACACATCGGTCTACCGTAAATCCACCCATACGGACAGGATACTTCATTACGAAAGTAATCACCCCACAACCCATAAGGCCAGCTGTATCAGAACCCTCTTTAGACGTATAGATACACATTGCAGCACGAATAAGGCAAAAAGGGAAGAAAGACGCCACCTTTATCGTGTCTGCAAAAACAACGGGTACCCGTCTAACTTCATCAGACAATACAGCAGGCCAAGTGAACCTACCCGCCATGAATGTGACAACGCCTTAACATCACGGATAACACTGCCTTATATCCACGGTGTATCCGAGGCCACAGCGCGCATACTAACCCCTCACAAAGTCGGTGTTGCCCACAGACCTGATCGGACCTTACGAGCTTGTGTCATGCGCCCTAAAGATCCACTCCCCAATGAAGAAAAAGCCTCGGTCGTATACAAGATATCATGCCAGAATTGCAATTGCAATTACATTGGGGAGACAGCAAAACGACTGAGGACTAGGGTGCATGAACACAAGCTTGCTATTAGAAGACAAGAACAATGTTCACAGGTGTGGACACACATGGCTACACACAACCATGCCTTTAATCTAGCAGGGACTGAGGCAATTGCCAGTGACAACACTAAAGGCGGCCGCTTCTTTAAGGAAGCTTGGTTTTCAAACCATTCCTCCATCTACCGGCATATAGACGTCCCCCCTGCATACCAGGCACTAAAAAATTGGGAAGAGCAACGACGTGTGCGACATGAAGACAAACAGCGCAAGAATTCACAAATTACCTCATTGCATCAAATCCAAGGTTGCACCAGCACACAACCACTCTGCAATGTCGAACACAAGGAAGAAGAGCAACAACCATTTAAGATCCCTGGCATGAGAACACGGACAATGACCAGGGTTATGGCTACAACGCATGGAGCTATAAACAATTCACTTTTAACAACAGATACCCAGAGACAAATACATCCCAAAAACGGATGCGCGACAACTCAAAGAAATACGGCAGACCTCAACAAACACATCTGAGCGTGCTCCATGAGCAGAGTGCAGACACCAACAGTATAAACAGAATCTCCCCACCCCAGCATCTCCATCCTGATGTCGTTGGCAGTTGGCCAACGAAAGCTTGATTTTTCAGCAATAAAAACTGTTTTAGTTTTTAATTCTATCCCAGTGTTCATTTGTTTGTTATATATATATATATATAAAATAATAATAGTTAAATGAATACAGACTAAAGGACACCTGCCACAGTTTGGATTGAATTATAATCCATACATACTTCTACTCCCAAGGTATTTTTTCACATAATATTCCATTTTGCGCTACTCCCAAGGTATTTTTTCACATAATATTCCATTTTGCGCTCAGGTGCTTAAGTTGGAGGCAGGACCTACTTGCACATTTAATTATTATATCTTGGCTTAAATCTGGGTTCAGGTTTTCAGGATTGGGGAAGACAACTGTGCTAGGTCCTGATTTCTTGGGATTGGATTTGCTGATTGCTGCCCATAAGTTGTGCAGGCAGGGCTCTCAATAATTCCTGTCAACTACATTTAACTTTTCATATTTTGTAAAACAGTGCTATTGGGGAATAGGATGGACTTATAGTAGTAAAACTCAGGGGATGAGTCTCCTTTCCCAGTTCTGGCCCTTTGACCGCTCTGTCTATGCTGTTCCTGCCTCCCAGAACTGAATATGGCTATCAGAGACACAGCAAGCAGCCAGGAAGGTCGGAGTGTGTTCGTTGCTGTGATCCTCCTGCAGCACATCCCATGTATTATCCCGTGCCTCAGATCAACATGACCATCCTGAAAGGTAAGAGCCACTGGGCCAGTTGTGCTCTTTTGGATTCAAAATGTGAGATTTAGGGAAAGGTTGGCCATTCATTTATCCATCAGCAACATGCATCACAAACATACCTCTGTGGACAACATGAAAGTTATCATGGATATTAGAGTATCATGTACATTTATCCATGATCAGTTGGACCGGAGATGTTCTGCTTGCCCTTCTAAGATTTGGGTTTTTTTTGTCATCCTGGAAAAACATTTATTGTTCCTGCTATTAGTTATTTCAAGTCTTTAAATTGGCAATGTCCTCTGACTAAACTCTCTCCAATTCCAAGGCCACATCCACCCAATTGTTTTGCTGTATTCCTGTCCCTGAGCCAGCAGGAAATCATGCTGTGCTAAATCTGCTGCCCCCACACATGCGCTTATGGAACTGCTGTCCATACAGCTTTAATCAGCAACATCATGTGATAGGCTGTTTTCTTGATTGACATCCAAGCTTGCCCAACATCATCATATGAAAAGCCTCCTCCAATGGATATGCACAACACTTTGATTACTGTACTCCATACATTCCTCCCTATTTCTTTCCTGTGGTGTTATTGACTGATTTTTTAAAATTACTTGAAAGTACAAATCAACCAGTTGACTGACATATCAACCACTAGAGGGCAGCAAATAGTTTTTGTCTCTCTCTTGTTTGCCATATAGTGATCATTCAGGGTCCTACAATGAAAATGCAGTTGTTGGATAAATGCTGTTGAAGAATTGGAATTTGAGAAAGGGGATTAGCTATGGGGATTGGTGTGAAAGCTATAAATTACTCTAAGAAAATCTCTGCCAGCTGGCAGAGATGGCAAAATTGACGGTTTTGATTAAAGAAAAGAATAATAATAAACCTTTATTGTCAAAGTACATGTGTACATTGAGATTAGCTGAGCCTCCCCCCATGCTCTCTCCCCCCAACACACAGTGACAACAAACCCTCCATCCCACCACACTATGTGAACCAACTACACCACACACTAGCCTCCCAAGTCAATTCTGCATAAGATTATGTCCTATTTAAAAGCCTAACAGCCCACGGATAAAAGCTATTTTTCAGCCTGTTGGTACGGCTGGCTATATTCCTATATCTCCTACCGGATGGTAGGAGAGTAAAGAGATACCATCCAGGGTGTGAGTCATCCCTGAGAATCTTCCTCACTCTTCCAAGGCAACGAGCCCTGGCGATGTCATCCAGTGGTGTCAGGGAACAGCCCACAATGTCTTGTGCTGTGCTCACTACCCTCTGTAATACTTTCCTATCCGCGGCTGTCAGACCAGCATATCAAACCACAATACCATACGAGAGGACGCTCTCTATAGTAGACCGGTAAAAGAGGGTCATTAGCTGTTCTTCTACCCTGTTCTTCGGCAAGACCCTAAGAAAGTGAAGCCTCTGTTGGGCCTTTCTAGCCACTTGAGTTGTGTTAACTTTCCAGGTCAGATCTTCACAGAGGTAGACTCCCAGAAATTTAAAGGAGGAAACTCTCTCTACACAGTTCTCTCCAAAGTAAAGTGGGGCAGGCTCCTCCTTTTTTCTCTGGAAGTCTAACACCATCTCTTTCGTCTTGCCGATGTTTAGGTGCAAGTTGTTGTTACTACACCATATGGATAGTTTTTGTACCTCCGCCCTATATGCTGTCTCATCCCTACCTGTAATAAGACCCACCACATACAAGTACCTTCATTTCTACATGAAGACCGCTTCTGGACTTTGTACTTGAGGTGGAAAAAAAATGAAACTTTGATTTTGGGTTTCATTGATTAGATTGATTTGATTTGTTATTACAGAAATGGCTAGTTTTTACTATTGTGAAAAACTAAAAAGTTGAGGCTTGACGTTAATGCTTTATTCTACTGCAACAGGGGAAATCAGAAGTCAATCTCTCTTTTTTTTCTTATTCCTCCCTTTCCCTCCCTTCCTTCTCCCTTTTTCCTCCCCATTGTATCTTACTATTTGCTTTGTATTTTACTTTACATCTTAATAAAATGTTTAATAAAAAAACACTCTAAGAAAATTGTATGAAGAAAGGAAATTAGGAGCAAGTGCTTAATTCCCTACCATCCAAGCTATGGAAGTACAAAAAAATGAGTCCTTTCAATAATACTTTGAGTAATCTCTCTTATGCCAGGGATTAGTTAAGGTTTCACACTCACTAAATCAACCAATCCACTGGTGGCCCAACCCACTAAAAAAAGAGGTTATAGTAGTTGGGGTTCTGGTGTCCCATGTAGCCGAAAGAGGGTTGAGGGGTAGAAGAAATCATCATGGACAGGAAGCCAGCAGAACCAACTGGAGTCTCCAGTTTGTCGATACAGGATACCTAATTTCAGGCTACGTCCCCCATGTGCATCCATATTCCCTTTATTTTCCACATACAGCATTTGGAGACAGAATAAGAGAAAAACACCAGAACAAAGCACTGAAAAGCATATTTGAGCCGCCTCCTGTGAATGGTGAGATACAGGAAGGGCATGTGGACACGCCCTCTAGAAGTAGTTAGTAGGCTCTCCTCACCCGGGTATAAGGCAGTTGTGTAGATTTGTCCCAAGGCTGTGTGGTGAGTTGCTTGGGGCAGCCTGAGGGAACATCATTTACATTTCCTACAATGTCCCCAGCATAACATTGCCCTGGAGCATTATGAGAAGTTAAAACACCAGCTCAGAGAAATGAGAACATAAATATAGCTGTACTGGATCTAAGTAAGGCATATTGAGCTGGGACTCTGTTCCTATCCAATATTTTTGATTCATACACAAATGAGATTTTCCCACTTCTGTTCTCCTGCAGTTGGTTTTTGCAGGATTGAGAAGCTGCTCTGATCAGGGAGGTAGTAGAGCTATCATGACTAGTAGGCATGGATAGCCACATCCCCATTAATTTGCTGAATCCCCTTTAAGATATTTAACTCAGCAGCAGCATTACATTCTGAGGTAATGAACACAGCTGTTTCATCAACTTTGGAACAGAGGAGAGAAGAGGACATAAAATGCCTCATGTTAAAATCAGTTCTATACTTGGAAATCTTTCACACCAGGGGGCAGGACAGCCAGGGTTTCTCCATCCATTTTCACCTGGTTTTCAGAATCTGTTCCATCTATAAGGTGGCCTCCCTCCACTCTGTCTTAGATTATTACATCAGTTCTGCCTATGGAAGCAGATGGGGAGGGAGCATGGTGCGCAGCCAGAGGGCGAATAAGCTAACAATATTGCAGCTGCCTCATCTCTTAATTCATGAGGGAATTTCAAAGTGCATAAATTTCAGAGAGCTCTAGGATATGCCCTCACATTTCTAAGTTCCACCATTTCATGAGGGACAGAATCACAACTTATTAGTTGGCATCGGCAGCTCAGATCATGCTTTGAAATCCCTGCCCATCTGACCCAAGTCATTTAGCTGCCAGTTTGGAGCAGAAATGGAACAGGCTTCCAGAAGCCATGGAGAATTGGCTTTTGGAGTCCTGTCCCTCCTAAGTTTTAACCACAGTGTGGAGAGGCTGTCTTTGAACAAAACTTTGGGATTTGCAGAATCTAGACAGTTAGGTTAGGGAGAAGTTGTGCGGGTTAAGTAAATTCCTTTGCTGGAAGGAACGGTTATGACAATTTTATCTAAGTTCCTTCCTTAAAAGAGACCAAAGGAAACCAACAATTAGTCTTGAGTCAGACTTAGGACACCAGAGGTTGCATTAGGACATGGCTTGATTTAGAGGGTGGAGAGGTTGTGTCATCAGAAAAGGCCCTGGGACTGCTGAATCCTGGGATTTCAAAGGAAAAATAAACCCCAGAAACCAACATTGGGTTGGGCAACATTGGCAATAGGCAGAAACCTTTGTGCTCACACTCTTTCATAGCCCCACCAACCTTTTATTCACATTCCATCCTACACACAGTTTCTCTTCTATCTTCTATCAGTAACTCATATTTGTATTTCCTCTACTTACTTTGCAATTTATATCATGTTACTCCTCCAGGGTCTCAAAGCAGCATACACAGTAGGCGTCCACTATTATAAAAATAAAACAAGCCTATAAAATTAGGCTAAGCAAGACTGAAAGTTAGCTATTTCATTTAAGGACTGGGTTAAGTCTGGCTTAATAACTATGTCTATGTCCATACCTTTGTCCACATAAATCTGTACCCCCACCCCCTTGCTGTGCAAATAAGTTTGATAAAATCTTTAAACTGAATTAATGGAAGATTTTCCAGTCCAACTCTTTAGTTCTCTCACATGGGGATGCACGTATTGTTTATAACATTCATATATGCATAACACAATTCCACCCCTTTGGCCACTGCAGTTATTCTTCCCTGCTGACTCCAGATTCATTTGGGGAAAGCATTCAGTTGAAATCAAATATAAGTGCTCCTAGCAGGACTGGGGAGTAGTGAAGAGAGGCCAACCAAATCAAATGGGGAGACTCTGCAGGTTGCATCTGGCCTATGAGCCAGAGGTTCTTCATCTGAGTTATGCTATAAGTATACTGTAAATTTATTGTACAGTTCTCTCTCTTCTTTCAGTCCAAGTCTTTTGATCATTCTAGATTCAAAACTGAAAATTTTCACCTTTTTTGAACATTTATTTTCAATATTCAATTATTTTCAATATTCAGATTACATGAGTGTGCTATACATTTTATCTAATGAATAAAAGAAACTACTGCTCCATATTTAATATTTAAACTGATTTAGCATAAAATTCAGGGGCAAGTCTAATACAGAAAAAATACTCATCACTTTGATAACTTTGCAGAGCAGACATATTTTTGTTTATGCAAGAGAAAGTATTTTACCACATATGTATGTGTCTGAAATCTAGGCCAGGAAGGACACCCTATGTAGTGGTTTTTCCCTGCCACAAGATTGGAGATGGTATATAGTTTTATTAAAGGGTGAGCCAGCAAGGAATAGCAGTGGATCGACTGGCGCCATTTCTGTTCAAGGTTTTCTGCCACAAGTGGGATGCATGGATTCTTTATTTATCTCCCTGTTGTATTAAAATGTATAAATAGATGTTTAGCCAAGAAATCAGCCATCTTTTTTTACCACAGTAATAGAAATAAGATGTAAATAGCAAAGAGGAAGTATTATAAAGTGCCAAGAAAATAATAGGATTCAGATCAATATTTGTTGCCCAAAGCATTTTGGATACTTTCCACATTAAGGGCATTTTCTGCTGTCTGGTTTGAAGCCAGAAAGTTTTATGAGATCTGTTCTCCTACTTTGGTGGTCCTATAAACTACAACTATCCTTGCAGTTACCTCTCTTCAATTATTCCTAAAATATGCCTTCACCAATTGCTTCCCTCCAGATGGATTGGACATTAGTACCCTTAATCCTCAGCCAGAGTAAAACTCCCATACGTCTCCGGGGAGGGAGGCAGACCAGCTGGAGAAAACTGCAATCTATCATGACATCTTTATTTCTCAGGTGAGAAAGGGGACCGTGGTGATCGTGGCTTCCAAGGAAAGGTGGGAAAAGCCGGTGCAGCAGGCAAGAAGGGCGAGACGGGCTTCAAGGGTCAAAAGGGCAACATGGGATCACCAGGAGAGAGCTGCAAGACCAACTATGCTGCCTTTTCGGTGGGTCGGCGGAAACCCTTGCATAGCAATGACTATTACCAGATACTCGTCTTTGACACTGAATTTGTGAACCTCTATGGCCATTTCAATATGTTTATGGGCAAGTTCTACTGCTACGTCCCAGGCGTATATTTCTTCAGTCTCAATGTGCATACTTGGAACCAGAAGGAGACTTACCTTCACATCATGCACAACACAAATGAAGCAGCCATCTTATACGCACAGGCTAGTGACCGAAGCATCATGCAGAGCCAGAGCCTCATGATAGAACTGCAGGACCAGGATGAAATCTGGATACGGCTCTTCAAGGGTGAACGTGACAATGCTGTGTTCAGTGATGAATATGACACCTACGTCACCTTCAGTGGATATCTAGTTAAGCCCAGCTCAGATCCTTGAATCAACTAGCAGGTGGACAGCTTGTTCCTATCAGCTTTGGCTTGTCCCCTTTTCTGCTGATTTCTAGCACTACTCGCTGCGGGGGAGGCACTCACTTGCACTGAAAGCACCCACAGAACTCAGACCTCGAGATATTCTAAACTAGGATATCTCTTTTTGATAAACATGGCTTTTCTACTACATCAGCCTTACCTGGTGCTCTCCTAATGGGATGGACTAGATCTTCCAAGATGCTAGAATTATCCAGTTATAGTTTTCAGTCTAGTTATGACTGAGACTTTGGAAAGGTGTAATCCAACATACCTTGAGGATCCCAAATTGGAGATTGACTCTTATTATCTTATCTTGAATCTCATTGATCAAACATCATATCTTCCCAGATTATAACTTAATGTTGGTCCTGATAGGCCCGCCCTAAGCTAGAAGTCTTTCTGTTGTATCAATTATCTGATTTCTGGTCTTTCCCTTACCCAGCATTGAACTTCATCTGTCCTGATGGAATCTCCTCCCTCACAGCTATGAAATTGCACTACCTCTAATTCATGTCCATATTGACTTTAACCTCCACCATTCATTTGTATTCATTTCCAAACTTTCTCCAGCTGGCTCAGTTGTGCTCCTTGAGAGAGATAGTGCTAGATACCACTACTGCTTGTGTTTCTTTGCCCCCATTTGAACACTCAGATGATCCCCTCTATGTATGTGATTTAAATGCCTGTTTCTCATTGACTTCTGTCCTTCAGGCTCTCTTTTTCATTTAATCTCTTAGATATTTGAGTTCTCTGCAATGCACCTATGCCTTCTTCTGTCCCTTAGCTGGACATTGTGTTAATACCACCTAATAATAAAAAAAACATTGTTATTATTCAGTTTAACATTAGTTGAAAAAGTGACACCTTTTCTTTCTTTTGGAAGGCCTTGTTAACTGACCTTTTCATTCAGAAACTGCTGTTTATCTGCATTTGATGGGGATGCATTAAAAAGCGTAATGCTAAATCACTGGTTCCACAAACCACTACCTGTTGCCAGCATGTTCCCTCTCCTACAGTTCTTGGGCACTGCCCACCGTGGTAATTTTGACTTGGGTTGCAGGGAAGAATTAAGACTGAATTCCTGGCTTCAGTCAGAGGTATCTAACTGTGTAACATCTTTTTAAAGTGCTTGTTGGGTGTAACACAGGCTTTTGCTATAAATGGGTTTAGCACTCTTAAGAGAGTAGGTTAGTCCCCTGCTGCACAGAAGGTCAATTTAATTATACGTTTCCTGCTGTGCTGGGTCAATGCAGACCCCGTGTATATTATGAAGAGGCAGAAATCTTCAGCAGTTTCCCACTTTCCATGTAATGATCATGACGACAGTGATGACAATAATGATGGTGGCATTGAATCTTTCCCCACTTTTGGCGCTGGAGAGGGCTGGGGAGTGGAAGCAAATTCCTGTTTTTCCTTTTATTTGGGAGTCCTGGCATAGAACTCCAAGGTGGTCATGAATGGATCCGCTTTCAACCCACAGGCAGAGAAATATGATTGGCTGCTCATGTGTCTGGGAAGACAGCAAGAACTCCACATTCTTAAGCCTATATGCCAAGGATTGGGGCAGGTGAGTTAGGACCGCAATGAGTGTGAATCATTCAGAGTTGCTGAGAAGAGGGAGGTGTTGCAAGGGTATTTCCATTTTTAAAGACCACTCTTTTGCCTCCTCCTTTGCCCACTCTGATTTGCAGAGAGAATGCCTGATGGCACAGAAGCACTACAGCCCCCTTTCCATGTAGAAACCCCTTTATACCAAGTAAATACATACACTTTTCCTGTGGAATTTTTTGTAATGTTTTAACTGCCTTTCAAGTTCGCTGTCTTTTTTGTGCCGTTCTCACATGCAGTCTTTTCAGCCAGCTCTGCTTCCCATCTTCTGCTGCTTGCATTTTTTTTCCTGAGAATGCCACAGTTTCCACAGATGTTACACATTCCAAAATATTACCCCACTCTTCTCCATTCTCCATTCTTTTGAAGTGTATTCATTCCCCCCCATCTGGAGCCCCCAATCTTCTCTCTTAGTGTGATGTTATAGAGACAAATTATAGGACATTTCTGCTGGCTGAAGGATTGGAACAGCACAGTATATATCCTGAGATATAACAGACTCAGCCTTTGTTATGCCTTCATCCAGTCTCCAAATGCACCATACAACTCAGCACTTTTGGGCACCCATTTTGGAAGATAGTTTTTGAAACTGAGAGGGGGAAAACCTGGGAAACAAAGAGGGATACTAATGAGCAGAACTGTAATGGCTGAGATGATGCAGGACAAAGAAAGGCTGAAATGACTGGTTTGAGTCTCACTTCAAGGCTAGATACTGTATTCCAGTCTGCTGAGTCCCTTGTTCACCATTGTTGCTGAAATAGCTCATTTCTTCTAATGGACATCAAATTTTCTATCAGGAAAAGACGGTTTTGTGAAAGGCTTGAGTCATCTAGTAAAGGGCATGAGTCATTCTTAATTTGTGCCAGTGACCATCAGCACAGGTAGTCCTCGATTCATTTAGTGACCATTCAAAATCACAACGGCATTGAAAAAAGTGACTTATGACCATTTTTCACACTTATGACTAATGCAGCATCCCCATGGTCACGTGGTCAGAATTGGGATTCTTGGCAACTGCTTCACGTTTATGACGGTTGCAATGTCCTGGGGTCATGTGTTCAGCTTTTGCAACCTTCTGACAAACAAAGTCAATAGGGAAGCCAGATTCACTTAACAACAATGTTACTAACTTAATAATTCCAGTTTCACTTAACAAGTGTGGCAAGAAAGATTGTAAAATGGGGCAAAACTCACTTAGCAAATGTTTCACTTAGCAACATAAATTTTGGGCTAAATTGTGGTCGCAACTCGAGGATCACCTGTACTGGACCTAGTCACTTTTCAGTTTCCAGAGGAGAGAAATCAGCTTTACAACACACATAAACATAACAACTACAGTGGAGATGCATTATATGGACACTAAAACTATTGTCTTTGTTATTTCTTTTGATGGATGTGCTCCTATTTTCTTGTTCTATAAAGGGTGTATGAAAATCTCCCAAATCAACAGGTGAGAGCAGGTTTCACCGTCTCCAGATAACACATTATATTGTTTCATGCATGAAACAATTGCTTGCTATTAGTTGGCTACCAGCAGCTTCAGAAAATGTCTGAAGTAATCTGCTTGTACAGGTTCTTTTGCCTACATTGTTGGTTTGAAACAATGAGTTGAGATGGCTCAGGGCGCCATGTTAAAAAAAATCATTGTAAATCATGGAATCCATGTTTGTACCTGCATAACCATACCATGAACAGGTATATACTTTAAAGGCTTTGTATATTTCTGTTAGCTGACAACATAGGGGAAATAAAAACATCTACTATCCAATCGCCTCTCATTAAATAAACTCTTTAGCAGGTCATTATAGCCTCCTTCATGTAGGCAAACATTTTGCTTGCTCTCCTTAAATTGTGGTTGTGGGATGGCCCGGTGGGTGTTTGCCTATTTACCAAATGGCTGCCATTGTTGTCATCGTCATTCACGCAGCACCTTTTTACTAGAAGAAGTTGAAGTTCTCTCACTATGCTTCAGCTTCCCATCTTACTTTCCCTTATCTCATTTTTCCTTTATCATTTTTTTCTAGACAGCTACCAGTACATACTTCTACCTCTAACTTTTATTTCCCAAGAATATATGTGAGGCTTACGTGGACTCAGTGGCATTCCTGTGGTAGAAATGATGGTGGAGGCTGGTGCTCAGCATCACAGTTGCCCTGTCCCCCTTTTTTCCTTATGATCTAAAAATAAATTAAAATCAGGTGGGGTAGGGATCTTTTGTGCTTCTTCAGTCTTTCAAGTTATATTTTAGAGCATGCCAATCAAAAAAATGAATGCTTGCTTTTGCCTTCCCTAAACCCCTACTGCTCTCCAGATGTTTTGTACTTAAGGATTCTTAGTCCCAATCAGTTGGTCCAATGTAAATGAAAGGCACCAGTTTTGGGGAGGCTGTTGTAAAAACATAGCACATTTTCAAAAACAAGCAGCTAATTATTTATGTTTAAAGAAGGAAAATAGTTATTAGTAAAGCACAAAACGCTGGTGGATTAGTAACTGGAAGTGGCTGCAAAGGATGTTTTCCCCAGAAGGTCTGTATAAGCATTGGATCAAAGCAAGGTCTTGCGAGATTCATGGAGCTCTGATAATTTGTTTCCTCATAATATTTGAATGTGTTTCATCTTCTTATAATGCTCCTCTTTCAACTTACTCCACCCAGTAATGAAGGATCCGCTAGGACTGATTGAAAAAACAAATAAGCCTCCCTCTGGGAGCATTGTTTGCATTTCAAGAGATCTGGCCAACTCAGAGCTAGGCTGTCTTTTGGAAAACAATTAAATCTGCAGGGGGGAAAGATAGTTTTAGAAAGAAAGTTTTCCAATAGGGGAGCCAAACAGGGCCATGTATCTGAACACTCAATTCCCTATAAGAAACTATAAGGCGCAGATGGCTGGTTTGTTGTGAATAAGTGAGTATATGTATATTCCTATGCATAATCTTCTAACTCTCAAGTTATATGTAAAAACTTTGTTCTATGTTAGATTTTCATATTTCAGCCTACATCACGTCCAGAAATGGTTGCAATATGTGTACAGATATGATAATTCTGCAGTATACAAAAATGCAGTCATAATAATTCATCTTTTAGAGGCTCATGTGAATCCAAATCTCATTGTGGGAAGACATGCAATCTAATCTAAGGAAAAATTTAGTAGAAGTGGGAATCTGTTAGAATGGAACACCAGACAAGAATTAAGGTTAAGAAGTATACATACTGATATATTATTAGCATTGTTTCAGCTATTTTGTATGTTTAATTTGTTAACAACAAAAGGATAAAGTTAATTTTCTAGGATAATTGTGTAAGATTTGATTCAACAACTAAGATCTTCAGTTTCCAAAAAATAGGGGCAAAAAACCAAAATAATAAAAAAATACAATGTGCAAATGATAGACAGATAAGGGACATGTAAAGTAAAATTATTTTTGTTTCTTTTTAACTGTCCAATTTAAAAGAGACATTCTTGTTCAGCAAATAAATTAATAGGATCAAACAAAATTTTGCATTTGAAACTTTGTATTTAAAAACTTTAAATATAAATGCAACCAATGTTATATTGTACTTTCTTATACTATGAAATCTGCTTTATAAAAATGTGTTTAAAAGTCTGTGTGAATTTCTCTAAGCAAATTGTTATCAGCAAACATTTTTGAACAGAACTCTTAAACTATATAATTGTAATTTGAAACAGTGCTGCATTTCCTGTTTGCTTGTGCTTATCTGGGTATGTGCAAGTCAATACTCAGTAGGCTACTTTTTGATGTGTTTCAGTATAGTATTAGGATAGTTTTAAGTGGGAATAAAAAGTCTTATCCTATGGCAACTGTACAAGTTAGGTTATTCTGTGGGCTGGGAAAGCAAGCTATGAATTTGCTTGAAGCACTTTTTGCAAGTACTGCTATATATCTGATACTTCTCCCACAGAACTGCCAGCTTCCATCCCTCTCATAATAATCATGTTATTTTTGAAGTGAAGACAATATGGCATCTTGGTTTCTGTAGATGGGGAATTGTCAAAGATGAGAGTGAGAGAAGCAGTTCTCAATAGTGGAAAGTCTCCATGTCCTCCAGCTCCAAAGAGGCATTGTGAAACAATCATTTACAGCATTCCTCTAGAGAAGAAGCTGAGCCTAAGAGACATAGTTCTGCATGCACATATCTCAGGAGTATTAAGAAAGATCTCTGAACCACAAGGCAATGGAGGTCCTCAGCGGGGAGAGAGTTCAGACTCTGAGTGCCCTGAAGCAATTTGGGGGTAGAGGAATGGGGAGGAGAGAGAAGTGATGGCAGGCCTTTCTTTCCTTCTCCCACATTACTGCTATATTATAATTCATCTGTGGCCTTATCCGCAAGACTAAATTTATTCTTGATCTGCGACAAGGGGGAACCTATGCCTATGGATGCCAAGGCAGCCATGTCCCATTTCTTTGTGCATCTCCACCCCTGGCAAACTTGCAGAGGCAATCTAGGAAAGTTCTCAAAGCAGCTATTTTGAGCCTTCTGGAGCAGTTGTCACCAAGCTTTGGTGAAGGTTGCTCCAGTTGTAGTAACATACTCTGTGAAGCCCCTTTTGAAATTTTTGCACAGCCCCAGTGTACTCTTCTGACCACTGAACCGGCCTGGCTGATTCTTTTTATTCTTGTCAACTTTGAAATGCTAAGAACACAACAAAGATGCAGTCAGTCGGTTCTCTCCTTTCACCTAACAGGGGTGTGTCATTTGGTCAGTACCCCACGCAAACTACTGCTAGTCCTGAAATAACACAAAAAAGGAGTTAAATTGCCAGCTCGGTACCACCATGATTGCCCAAAAATTTATAATAGTTGGAACTGCCTGTCAGCCTTATGAGGTAGACCAATCATAATTAGATAAGTATTGTAAATGCTACATTTGCAAGTGGGTTAGGACGCTGAGCTTGTCGATCAGAAGGTCGGCAGTTTGGCGGGTCGAATCCCGAGTGCCGCGTAACAGAGTGAGCGCCTGTTACTTGTCCCAGCTTCTGCCAACCTAGCAGTTCGAAAGCATGTAAAAATGCAAGTAGAAAAATAGGGACCACTACGGTGGGAAGGTAACAGCGTTCCGTGCGCCTTTGGCGTCCAGTCATGCCGGCCACATGACCACGGAGACATCCTCAGAAAAGAGCTGGCTCTTCGGCTTTGAAACGGAAATGAGCACCGGCCCCTAGAGTCAGAAACGACTAGCACGCATGTGTGGGGGAACCTTTACCTTTTACCTTACTACCCTATATCTCCTTTACAGCCTAAGAAACTAAGGAGGGTCTCTTATGAATCTCTTGCCCTCCCACATTCCTGCTGAGGGCTCTGTTGCCTTTTATCCGATTATTCCCTTGGCTGTGTCTCTTTGCCCTGACTTCCCACATATCATTACACTTCCTGATCTCCAAAGCCATTATTTTTCTTCTAGTAAAACCCCATAGATAACCATGAAGGCAGCACATCCTCATTGTGGCAACAAGGGCTTTCTCTGATGCTTCTAACCTTGGTTGTGGTAAAGGCCAAAATGAGGAGGGAAAAAGTGGCCCTGCAACTGTAAAGGGTCCTAGAGGAAACTAATTATTGGACCCTTGGCAGTCAGGTGCTGCACACGAGACTGTGCCTGGACATTTGGAAGCTATAATTAGAACAAAATGCAGCCGCCTGGGCATGATGGGTTATCTGAAGGACTGCCTTCTCCCGTATTTATCTGCCACTCTAATCTGGTCAAACAGGGGCAATTCCCTCCAGGACTTTTCCCCTGTGGGATTGTTACATGATGGGATGTTGAAAGTGAGCAATTCCATTCCTTTCCTCCTATTCTTATAAAACTTTCTCCTAGAAGAGTTTCTATCAGTTTTACCCTTCTTAGCAGTTTCGGGGAAATATTAAAGGCCTTTTCCTTCTTGCACAGGAAGAGGGTGTTTTACAACTGAAGTTGAGATTCACAGGAGCATTGCACTGTGATGTCCTGGCTTTTATATTTTCTGATTGGGCTATTTTTATATGTCCTTGGGGTTTCTGGGTAGTAGTTTATGCTGATGTTTTAGCCACCCAAAACCTCAAGGAATGGGTAGCATATAAGCAAAGTAAGTAAGAAAAGAGAAGGAAAAATTAAATGTTCTAAACCAAACACACTGCAGAAACCATAAATTTCTTGTAAAGAGAGTTCTATAGGCTGTTCTCTGCACTGCAGTGAACAATATCTCCTCATGTCCCATACTACATACCATGCAAAAGGGGGGGGGGAAATAAAAAATAGAAGCAAACAGGTACTAAACATATACATAGGTCCTTGTGGAAAGCATGTGGATGGAGGATGGACTCTTGCCAATTTAATTACTGTTAAACCAAACTAGCATTCCTCTTAGAGAACCTGTTAGAATGGCTGAAAGTTAGAAGAGAGGATGGGTGAGATAGGAGATCCCTCCAAAGAGAAAATGGACAGTTCACAAGTTTTGCAGGACATCACTGCTGCATAAAGAAAAATTGCTTTGGTGTGATTTAGACTACACACAGCTCAGCTTCTGAATTCAGGCAATATTGTGGGGTCAGCAAAGTTCAGACCTGCTATTGAATCAATGCCAAGTCTTTCCGTGGAAGTGGCCAGATGGAAAATCCAAATGCCATCAAAAGTAAAACTCATAATACATTAATAGACAAAACTATACGTGGAAAGTCGGAAATATGTCCTGTTAAATTCAGCTGAAGTTAAATTAAGATTGTGACATTACATTTGGTGTAGCTGAAATTAGCCAGCTTTCAATAGCACCAATCATCTCATGCACATGGCAGTCCAAGTCACTCTTGAGACTGAAGTTTTTTAATTGCTTGCTAGTTTGATTATTCCCTTCCCCTTAAAATTTCAAGAGGGGAGGGGCAGCCCTTTGATCCTGAAAACAAAGAATTCCTTTTTTCCCACCAGTGGGATAAGGAGGTAAACAAGAACAACTTTGATGCTCAAAACTGAATTTACAACTTTCAGCTGCAACACTATCTGTTGTTGCTATCTTTCCACTTCAACATTTTTCTGAGCATCTTCCTGCAGTTAAACCTAAGGTTCCATTTCCTTTTTCTTAAAACATATTTGTTACCATGATGATCATGGGGAAAATAGCAACAATACAAAACACACTATTTCCTCTGTGGAGCCAATCATAGTTATAGTTGCAAGCTTTCAAGTTTATTACAGCTTTTCAGCACATTGTTGTTGGTGACAGAACAATAAACAAGGAAGGAAAATCTTTCTGGTTGATGTTAGAGGTTATTTCTATTTCAGCTATATTTTCATGAGCCAGATTTCGAAGCTGAATTCATTACAGATTTTCTAATGTGTAGAAGAAGAGATTGGACAACCATTTGTCTGAAATAGTATGGGGTTTCCTGGTTGACCAGAGGGTTAAACTAGAAAACTTCCAAGGGCCCTTCCAACTCTGTTATTCTACTTTCGTGCCTTAATATATATTGCAATACGGTATGTTGTTCTTGTAACACTTATGGTCCCTGGAAATTATTCTCAGAATTAACAATGAAGACCTCCACATAACTCAGGTGCTCCCTATCCGGGTTAGGATGTCTGTCATCCTGACCATCATATCAAATAGAGACAAGGAGCCATTTTTCTGTCCTTACTGCTTCCCCTGTTCCTTCCATAACAGTGGTGATTGCTTATGTGCCATAGGTTCTGTGTTGCCTCTTAGTAACCACATAGATTGCTTTTTTTCCCATGATGATTTGTCTTTAACCTGGTCCTTCCCGTTTTCCAAAGGTGCACTTACACAGTTGTAAAACTGAGTCCATCCACCTTGCTGCTGGTTGTCCTCTTCTTCTCTTTTCTTCCACCTTTCCCAGCATCAGAGCTTTTTCCAGAAAGCTAGTTTTTTGCAAAACGTGTCTGAAGTAGGATAATTAGAGTCTGGTCATTTGTGCCTTGAGTGAGAACTCTAAATTGAGTAATAGCGGTGCCAATTCTCATTTCAAGAAGGTACTAAGTGAAGTCTATTTTGCAGCTCTTTCAGCTTGGCATCAGGGAAACAAGTTTTTTTGTGGTTTTTTTTTTCCTGATGGGTGCTGATTTTTCTTTCAGCAGAGGCAATCTCAGAAGGACGCTTGGCTATACTGCAAATTGCTCCTGGCTTCCTGTTTATCATGTTGCAAATAATTTTTCTTTGCCAAGAGTGCCAAATATTGCTTAGGGTTTTTATCCAGATGCCTTGCCACATTTTGCCTTCCTGTAGTCCAGCAAAGAGAAATTCTTTTCCTGAAAGAAGATTCTGCTTCCCAGAAGGGTTTGTAGCCACTTGGGGTGCTAATGATTCAGAGGTGTTTTTTTCTCTCATTTCTACTTGCTGAACGCACAGAAAGGGGAGAATAAAAGAAGCATTGATCAGAGATGGCATTAAGAAAAAGAGTTAACCAAGTGCTTGGGTCTTGTTAGACTTGAATGATGACAAGAGCCTTTCTGTAATACTCCAGAATTTTCAAGCACTTAAGAACTAGAGATGTAGGTCACCATTATTCACATTTTAATGAAGGGAACAGCGGCTGGAAGAGCATGTCTGATTCAAAGCCACAAATAATCTAGGGCACAGATGAGATTGTACTTGTGTGTCCTCTTGACACCAGCTCATTTGTAACTACAAAAGATCGGTTCACAATACAGCTGTGGAACGTTACCCAAAATCATCAGCCAAGCCTTCCCAGGAGATCTTGTCATGAATGGAATGGGGCATGTAAAATAAAGACTAGAGTCTTATACTCTTAAAAATGGAACAGCTTGATACATTTATTCTATCTGCAGCAATGGAAGAGTAATTGCTGTGTGTTTAGAGAAGGCTTGAAAAATTATTGGAAATTTGAAATCTGAGGGTAACCCAAACTTTGAGGCTATTGAGTCCTTCTATTGGATTAAGCTGAAAGAATAAAACAATGTACTTTATAATGAGAGAAGCAGGCAGGAGCAGCTTGAGACTAAAAACGTGGTCCTAAGAATATGTGGAATGTTTTGTCAACTAATCGGCTTTTTTTTCCTTGGGTCCTCCAGGTATGTTGAATTACAGTTTCAGATTGTGGCCTGGCGTTTCTGTAGATTTCCAAGTTTGGAAGGCAAATATAAACAGTGTGGCAAAAATAATTTGGAAGAAATTAAGGTTCTACTCCTCTATAATTTGGAAGAAATTAAGGTTCTACTCCTCTATGAGCTAATCTCCAAGTCCAGCATTAACTTGGTTGTAGTGATTACTGCACATGCAGAGAGCTCCAGCACTCATAAAACACAGAAGTGTTTTGCTTTTGCACAACTGCTTTCTTTTCATTTCTTTTATCTGAGGCAGCCTCCAAAGCCCTAATGGGAAAAACTGTTCCCTAAACCAGGTTGAGTTAAAGCAAGGACAAAGAGCAGTCAGCTCTCTCTGCCTCCCCCATATTCACTTAAATAAGGGCTGAAGAATCTTAGGAATCAGCTAACTAAAATGGACAGGAATGGGTGAATTTAACTCAGAGGACCATCAGGCATACTACTGCGGGCAAGAATCCTTCAGAAGAAATGGAGTAGCCTTCATAGTCAAGAAAAGAGTAGGAAAAGCAATACTGGGATACAATTCCCAAAATGACAGAATGATCTCAGTGTGAATCCAAGGCAAACCATTCAATATCACAGTAGTCCAAGTCTATGCCCCAACCACCGGTGCTGAAGAGGATGAAATAGATCAGTTCTGTGAAGCCCTACAGCACCTTACACAATCAACACCAAAAAATGATGTCCTTATCATCATGGGGGATTGGAATGCTAAAGTAGGAATTCAAAAGATAACCGGAATGACAGGCAAGTTTGGCCTTGGAGTACAAAATGAAGCAGAGCACAGGCTGATAGAATTTTGTCAAGAGAATACGATGGTCATAGCAAGCACTCTTTTCCAACAACCCAAGCGACGGCTCTACACATGGACATCACCAGACGGTCAACACAGAAATCAGATTGACTATGTGCTCTGCAGATGGAGAAGCTCTATACAGTCAGTAAAAACAAGACCAGGAGTTGACTTTGGCTCAGATGATGAGCTTCTCATTGCAAAATTTAGGCTTAAATTGAAGAATATAGGGAAAAAACACTAGGCCACTCAGATATGAACTAAATTATATCCTTGATGAATACACAGTAGAGGTGACAAATAGATTTAAGGAATTAGATCTGATAGACAGAGTGCCTGAAGAACTATGGATGGAGGTTCGCAACATTGTACAAGAGGTAGCAACTAAAACCACCCCAAAGAAAAAGAAATGCAAGAAAGCAAAATGGCTGTCTGAGGAAGCTTTGCAAATAGCTGAGTAAAGGAGGGAAGCGAAAGGCAAGGGAGGAAGAGAAAGATACACCCAATTGAATGCAGAATTCCAGAGAATAGCTAGAAGAGATAAGAATGCCCTCTTAAATGAACAGTGCAAAGAAATAGAAGAAAACAATAGAATAGGGAAGACCAGAGATCTCTTCAAGAAAATTGGAGATATGAAGGGAACGTTTCATGCAAAGATGGGCATGATAAAGGACCAAAATGGCAGGGACCTAACAGAGGCAGAAGAGATTAAGAAGAGGTGGTAAAATTACACAGAAGAACTATACAAGAACGAGCATAGCATCCCTGATAACCACTATGGGGTGGTCACTGACCTTGAGCCAGACATCCTAGAATGTGAAATGAAATGGGCCTTAGGAAACCTGAGCAACAACAAAGCTAGTGGAGGTGACAGTATTCCAGCTGAGCTATTCAAAATCTTAAAAGACGATGCAGTAAAAGTGCTACACTCAATTTGTCAGCAAATTTGGAAAACTCAACAGTGGCCACAGTATTGGAAAAGATCACTTTACATTCCAATTCCAAAGAAAGGCAGTGCCAAAGAATGTTCAAACTATCACACCATTGCACTCATTTCTCATGCTAGTAAAGTTATGCTTAAAATCCTACATGCTAGACTCCAGCAGTACGTGGATTGAGAGCTTCCAGAAGTACAGGCAGGATTTCGAAGAGGCAGAGGAACTAGAGGTCAAATTGCCAACATACGCTGAATCATGGAGAAAGCTAGGGAGAAAAACATCTACTTCTGCTTCATTGATTATGCTAAAGCCTTTGATTGTGTGGATCACAACAAATTGTGGCAAGTTCTTAAAGAGATGGGAGTATCAGACCATCTTATTTGTCTCTTGAGAAACCTATATGCGGGTCAAGAAGCAAGAGTGGACACAGAACCACTGATTGGTTCAAAATTGGGAAAGGAGTCCGGCAAGGCTGTATTCTGTCGCCCTGCCTATTTAACTTATATGCAGAGCACATCATGAGAAAGGCAGGGCTAGATGAATCAAAAGTTGGAATTAAGATTGCTGGGAGAAATATCAACAACCTAAAATATGCAGATGATACCACTCTAATGACAGAAAGTGAAGAGCCTCTTGATGTGGGTGAAGAAGGAGAGTGCAAAAGTTTGCTTGAAACTCAACATTAAGAAAACCAAGATCATGGGATCTGGCCCTCTCAATTCCTGGCAAATAGATAGGAAAGAAATGGAGGTAGTGACAGATTTTATTTTCCTGGACTTCAAGATCACCGCAGATGGGGACTGCAGCCTAGAAATTAAAAGATGCTTGCTCCCGGGGAGGAAAGCTATGGCAAATCTAGACAGCATACTAAAAAGCAGAGATATCACCCTGCCAACAAAAGTGCGTATAGTCAAGGCTATGGTTTTCTCAGTTGCAATGTATGGCTGTGAAAGTTGGACCATAAGAAAAGCTGAGCGCCAAAGAATTGAGGCCTTTGAACTGTGGTGCTGGAGAAGACTCCTGCGAGTCCCCTAGACTGCAAGGCGATCAAACTGGTCAGTCCTAGAGGAGATCAACCCTGCCTGCTCTTTAGAAGGCCAGATCCTGAAGTTGAAATTCAAATACTTTGGCCACCTAATGAGAAGGAAGGATTCACTGGAGAAGAGCCTCATGCTGGGAAAGATTGAGGGCAATAGAAGAAGGGGATGACAGAGAATGAGATGGCTGGATGGAGTCACTGAAGCAGTAGGCGTGAGCTTAAATGGACTCCAGAAGATGGTAGAGGACAGGAAGGCCTGGAGGAATGTTATCCATGGGGTCGTGATGGGTTGGACACGAGTTCGCAACTAACAACAACAACAAGGGCTAAAGAAGCTTTACTCTCTGGGGCTCACGAAGTGAGCAGGTGCAATGGCAACAGTCAAAGCTCCTGCCTCCCACCTTGTTGTAAGTGATAGAAATGGGGGTAGGGGGAGAAATGAAAAGAGAGGGGAGAAGGGACAAAGCTATAATAAGGGCAGAAGACCCTCTGCCTTTTAAAGCTCATTGCAATCTACTGCAGAAGAAATTGAGGGGTGGAAACTGTTGTGTAGTGAGTTCTTTGGAGGCAGGAAGCAAGATGAGAGGTTTCAAACAGGAACATTTCTTTATTGAAGTAAACAGGAACAGAACTGAATCAGAGGCTTCTGCGCAGCTACTTATACGGTTGGCCACTAGGCGGCGGCCAATAGGTTTAAAGGAACCCATTCCCACCCCAAATCATCCAATGATCTTCTTGGAGACTGCATGTCTGCTAGTCAACGACTGTTACACAGACACCTCGATTGAGCAACCTTAAGCAGCATTCAAAAGACACGTGAAAGCAGTTTAAGTAAAATCCCAATACATTGCACCCCTCCCCTCTAGAATGTACACACATTCTTCATATTATTTGAGAATAAAGTCTTGCAAATGTGGTGGTCTGCGACACCTTGCAGACTGCCTGGGGGATCCAGGCAACTCCCGGTCCACCAGCTTGCCCGCCAGGCTGGGTAGACCAGGACTCATGAGTTCACGAGAGTCAGATTGACTCGAGTCCCTTTGGCCGGCTATTCCAGGTCGGCCCAGACCAAAGTCCAAGGAAGAAGCAGAGTTAGCACAGCGGCTGTCTTGTTTAGGTTGACTTTCCCCATCAGGGGACCCATGTTGCACTCCCAGGCTTTGCCCATCTACAACCACCTCCCGATTGTACTGACTGGTTGAGTCCTCAGAGCGTGTGAACTGCCCTGCTTGGCTGCCGGTTTCTGGCTGTATTTGCAGACCTGCCATGAGGTCCTCGCTTAGTGGCCATTCTGCAAAACGCTTCTGCAGCTGATCAATACGGCAGCGAACAACCCGTCCCCCCATCCAGAGCCACCTCATAGGAAAGAGGTCCCGAAATTTTGACAATTTTACCCGGCACCCACAAGTTCACATGCCCATAGTTTTGGGCCCACATCCCATCACCCACTTGCAACCCCCTTGGAGCCTTTGGGCGAGGGGTGTCTGCTGCCACCCGGTCAGGATGCAACCTGTCCAGCTTTGTGATGAGCCTTCTTCCCCAGTGAAACTCTCCTGGGCTCTTGCCTGTTGCTGTACAAGACATAGTGTGCTGGCAAAGCAAGGAATCAGCCAGCCTAAGGTGCCAATCTCTAGTCACTATGCACTTGAGTGACTCCTTTGTTGTGCGCACCATGCGTTCGGCCTGCCCATTAGTCGAGGGGTGAAAGGGAGCTGATGTTGCATGCCTTATGAGTTTAGTTCTCAAGATCAAGAAGGCTTGAAACTCTGTTGCTGTGAACAGGGCCCCGTTGTCCGAGACTATGACGTCTGGTAGCCCGTGTGTGGCAAAAAGCTTTCTAAGCACCTGGATGGTCCTAGCAGTAGTCATAGTTGCAATAGGAATTACTTCCAACCATTGAGAGTGGCTGTCGACCACTATCAAAAATAGCTGTCCCTGAAAGGGCCCAGCGAAGTCAATGTGACTTCAGCTGACTCAGGAATTCTGGGAGTTGAAGTCCATGAGTCATAAAAGAGCCGAGGTTGCCTACCCCAGCTCTAGGTGGCCAAAGGCCTCTTATCACATTTGGGGGTAAGTGGGATTGGAGCCACCTTACATCAATATGCAGGGCATGGTTTAGGGAAGGACAGAAAGGAGGGCTTTTTTTAGGGATTACATTTTCTTGTGTTTCTCATTTTAGTAGTAGGCAACAATGCTGCCAATCTGCAGTAATCATTGGTGGGCCTTCCAAAGCGCAAAAAATAGGGCAAAAAGTTATCCACCTCTGGTGGAAGTAGTCTGTGGCTGTTTCAAATATTTTAATAAACAATGAAAATATGAGGTATGTTATGCATCAGTAAAATACCCAGCATGTACTATGCTGTCTCTTGTATTAAAATTCTTCTCTGCAAAGCTTCAGGAAGATTGTATTCCAGAGCCTGCCCCAAATTCATGTGATTTCTCCACAGTGACTTACTTACAAAACCATTTTTCTTTTCTGTTGGACAAGGAGCATATTCAGGAATCAAATATTCTTGCCTTGATCTTTTTGTCAAAGTCTGTTATTTGCTTTTTTTTTTAGGCTGTGGAGCTAGCTGTTGAACTTTTCTTAAGCAAACAGTGCAAAGGCACGGGAAACTTACTATATATAAGTACAGAGGTCCTTGTTACTTCAATACACTAATTTATTAAATGTTTATGTACTTTATTAAATGCTTGCATCTGATATCTATAGCTAAAGTGCTGTAGAACTACCATACGCAAATGGCTATCGACCCTGCTGCTCTGAGCGATGCTATGACAGGCTCGCCTGCCTGCCTGCCTGCCTGCTTGTCCCAGAGATGTAGCGTTTTATTCGGACATTACTGTAGAAAGCTTCCGAAGGATGGTCCGTCGAGCAGAATTAAGGGGAAAGTACATCCAGCCATCAGCCAGACGCTCAGGAGAGTTCCCCATGTGACGCCTCCCTCCCTCCCAAGTTTTCGGCAGCCGAGATTCAACCCCTGAAATTACTTCACAAGTCTGATAAGAGAGAGAGCCTCTGAGAATAGGCAGAGTGCGCTTTCCTTCGTCCCAATTGCCACTCTTATAGTTAATTCTGGAGGGAATTTTAATGGGAAGGCGTGGTTTCCTTTCCTCCAAGAGTGGCCCACGTCTTCCTCTTTCCGGGGAAAAAGGTCGTCCGTAGCCGACTATAAAAGCACCCTTGCTCTGAACCAGGGGTAGGCAACCTCGGCTCTTTTATGACTCATGGACTTCAACTCCCAGAATTCTACGCTGGCTCAGGAATTCTGGGAGTTGAAGTCCATGAGTCATAAAAGAGCCGAGGTTGCCTACCCCTGCTCTGGACTATAGCGACCGCGTAGCTTGCCGGCTCGCTCTGGTTAACTGGACAGCCCCGGAGCTGCTACTGCTGCTTTCGCGGCAAAGACGTCGAACGGCTGCGAGGATTGGCTGGGGATTGGAGGTGGCTCCATGTGACAAGGAGGAGGAGGAGGAGGAGGAGGAGAAAGCCGTGAGAGACAGAGGCAGCAATGGAAGGCGCTGACCTGGACGGGAGGAAGAGAGGAGCCAAGCGCGCCCAGGAAGAGAGCGGGCGCGGGCTGGAAGAGGACCAGACTTCCACCAAGGGGCGCTTCAGGCCCGGGCTGAGGTAAGGAAGGAATGGGAGCCGGGCGGGGGTGCGGTTGGGGGCATATAACGGGGCAGCCTGAAGCGAGTGCTGATTGGAAGCGTGTCGCCGGAATGATGGTTGTTGCTCTGAAGGACATTCTGCACACGCTCAGAGGGTATACCGCGGCTGGATTGCACGAATACTGTAGATCGAATTGGCTTAGCAGTGGGAAATGGTAATGTGGTGCTGCCCAAGATTCCAAGGAGGAATTTTTAGTGGATTTTGCACGCTCCCTCGTGGCATTTCTCTCTCCACCCCCACCCCCCAAAAAAGTAGGTGGCTTGCTTGGCGAGCTTCACTGGCTTAATTGGAAGTTCCCTTTTTAGCCCTTCCAACTTTGGGCTGGAAAATGGGTTCTCGGAGGCAGAGCTGAAAGCAAGCCTGAAGACTTCCTGGAGTCTTCAGAGATGGGTTAGAAGTTTCTCTCAACTCTGCATCTCTTGGTTTATGTTATTTCCCATATCTGGAAGCAGAGTCCTGTCACTTGGGAATCCTGAATTTCCAGGTTAAGCTTTGATGGGAACTGTGAATGAGCAGGTCCCTTGGCATAACTCTGCTTCCCCTCACTTGGTGACCTCCTGATGTGTTGCATCCAGCCCCTTCATTTTCCCATCTAGACTGAGGGCCTCACACATCTAGGATGGCTTAACCAGTAAGTCTACATATCCTTAATCAGCAGGATTTGTCCATACAGGTAGTCCTCAACTTACAAACATTTGTTCAGCAACCATTTGAAGTACTCATGACCAACCCTCACACTTAACAACCATCATAGTATCTCTATGGTCACCTGATCAAAATTTGGCAATGTATTTATAACCGTTACTGCATCCCAGGTTCATGTGATCACCATTTGTGACCTTCCTAGCCAGCTTCTGACAAGCAAAATCAGTGGAGGAAACTGGATTCTCTAACAGCCACATGATTTATTTAACAACTGCAGTGATTCACTTAACACCCTGTCAAAAAAAAAGGTAATAAAATCAGGCACAACTCACTGTGCGGCTTAGCAACAGAAATTCTGGTCCCAATTGTGATCATAAGTCAAGGACTACCTGTATCACCATTATTTATACAGATGAAAGCGAGATCTACATGAACTCCTGCGGGACATCTTTGCAGGAAATTGTGCAGAGATTATAATCTTAGCATCTCAACATTGGAAACAAGTGGAATTGCATTCCAGAAATAGTGGAATTGCAGACACCTGGGATTATGAAGTAGGACTTGCCTACTACAAAATTAAAGCATTCTGAGTCAGCCGAAACCAGCTTTGACCTGAAATCTTCTGTTCCTACTCTTGATTCTTATCCTGACTCTGTTATGGCATCCACAAAGTGATTGGTTTAGTTCTGCTGCCCTCCTTCTTTAGCACATTACCAGCTGCAAAGCAAAGTATCAATCATGGCATCAGGGGCATCTGCAGGGAAAAGTTAAAAAAAAGAAAAGAAAATCAATGTGGTGTCAGAATTGCACAATTAAAGCCCTGCCTTCCTTGATGTTTTGACTTCTTCACCTAGTTAACCTGGGCAGCATCACAGCTGAAAGGGGGAAAAGTCTGGTCTTAGAATCTGTCATCTCTGGGTACCTCCTGTTAATAATATAACACAAGTTTAGTAAATTTATTCATTCTAATAATTATCTTCATTTATATTTTTGATATAAAATTTAATGAGGGGTCCATGGTACTCTCTGAGCTTGGTTGTTTCTTACAGATGTTTCATTATCCAAACTAGGAAGGTGCTGGTGATGACCTATAAAGCCCTACATGGCTTGGGTCCGGGATATCTGAGGGAACACCTGCTGCCGGCATCAGGTTCCCTTCGTCCAGTGCACTCCCACAGGGAGGGTCTTCTCAGGGTGCCACTGGTAAGAGATTGCCGGCGGACGACACCCAGGGATAGGGCCTTCTCAGTGGGGGCGCCTGCCCTTTGGAACCAGCTGCCAGTGGAGTTGAGGACTGCCCCTGACCTCCGTTCATTCCGCCGGGACCTGAAGACCTGGCTCTTCGAGCTCTCTGGCCCAGGCTGAGGATTAATCTTATTTTAATTTGGGGTTTTACTTATACAGGGACAATTTAATTTTTTTTAAACTTGTTTTTAACTTTTGTATTTTGGTTTTAATTACCCTGTAAACCGCCCTGAGTCCTTCAGGAAAGGGCGGTATATAAATGTAATAAAATAAAATAAATAAATAAAATAAAATGTCTGCAAGAAAACAACCAAGCTCAGAAAGCACCAAGGACACCTCATTTCAACACTGAGCTACAAGTATTCTTTATCAGTACGTGATTTAATATTTTTACATATAATTTAATATTTGTATTAATATTCACTTATATTATTTAAATAACTGTTATAACACCAGTTTAATAAAGTATGGAAGAATCAGAACCAAGATAAGGTATGGACTCATTTCATGGGAGAGATTACTTTTCTTTAGAATTTCTCTCCTTCCTATCATTTTGCTGTTACGCTATTTCAGCCTTACACCAAAGCAGAAAAGGCCACACATCTACAATATAAGTGATATTGTGCCAATCTGATTGAGTGCTAATGAATGGTACTCTTTCCTCCCACTTGTTATTTCCATAAAAAAAAAAACTAAAGTCTTCATCCAGTTGAGTTTGAAATGGTGACCACAAAGCTACCACACCCTTGTTGCTTTCTGGCAAAAATATACTAATTGTTTTTGCTGATGCTACTTTGTAGATTGCTTGATGGGTTTATACAGCAAGCTATGTAATTATGATCATAGTTCAGCTTGTTGATATTTTTAAAGTGGCATAGTCTTCTTCAGGTTGAACTTGAATCCTGGTGACCTTGTGGACAGGTTCATGATGTTTTCTTCATTCCTCTAGCCAAGAATGATTGTGCCACGGCTATGTGCAAGCAGGGACGTGACCCTGATTAGAGATTGGAGGCGCAAATAAGGCCCTGAGTTTATTGGCAAAATCTTTGCTTACAACAGGGTCACATTGCTATAGAACTGAACTCGGTTTATCATTGGTCTCTCTAGTAGGCCAAATTCTGTTGCAGTGTTTTCAGAATCTAAATCTCCGAAGAAAATACGTTCCTATTCATTTAAATCCTTCAGATAAGAATATCACTGGGTGTTAAGCAGACACTTGGTGTTTTTAATAGCATTTTACTGGAAATACTTTGTTCATCAAGTTCTCCACCAAGAAAGTTGCCTGTTTTGGTGTCTTCTCAGTGACAATCAAATATTTGTTCATACAGGCTATCTCTATATCTCTGTATTGAGAGAAATAGTTTTTTAACTAGTAAGGGAGTTTTCGCATGTTTTTCTGTTTAATGATTCTGTACTATTTTGTTTGCACCCAGGCACATATTATTGCATGTGTCTGGACGCAATGTATTGAATGTAGTGAATAAATATGGCCATTTATGTAATAAAGTTGTCTTCCCACAGTATGAGGAATATTTGTGGGGCGAGGAAGGGAACTTTTAGAAAGACAAATTGCTCTTTTGGGATGTATTAATGGGAACAGAGCATCCAATTCTCAAGAAGTAATCTCTACTCTGCCTTAGGCCCAATTTGAAATGTGTCTAGTTTTGGGTACCACAATCCAAAAAACGCATAGAGGAATTGGACCAATTTTAGAGGAGAATTGCCAAATTAGAGAGGAAACTGGAAACAAAGTCTTATGAATGCTGATTGAAGGAGTCCACAGAAGCAAAGACAAAGAGCATCATGACAAGTCTTCAGATAATCAAAAATTGTCATAGAAAGGAGGAAGATGCCCTATTTGCTGTTGGGCTAGAGCAGGGGTAGGCAACCTCGGCTCTTTTATGACTCGTGGACTTCAACTCCCAGAATTCCGGAGTCAGCATAGCTGGGAGTTGAAGCCCATGAGTCATAAAGGAGCCGAGGTTGCCTACCCCTGGCCTAGAGGGCAGGATCAGAATCAATGTGTTGAAACTTCATGGAAGTAAATTCAGATTAGGTATTAAGAAGAATTCCTCTGAGATTATTTCCAGTTCTATATTTCTATGATCCTTCTGATGTTTCCCCCTTTTTTCAGTTTGCAACAGGATGTGGAAAGCCAAAGATCTTCTGTTCTCCATAGAGTGGTCAATTTTGCTCCTGATCCACTCCCTGGTATGATTTGCTATTGGGTGGCTTGCATCCTCATTCCCAGGGAACCAGAATACTTCTCTGCCTGAAGCCATAACCTCTGAACTTCTCTTTCCAGCCAGGCAATATGACAGGCAAACCACTGAACCAATCAGCTTCTACCTCTCTGGATTGGAAGAGCTGCTTGCTTGGAAACCCACCAAGGACGATGCTTTCAATGTGTCTACTGAACCGTTGGCGAAACGCCAGCCCCCTCTTGACAGCCCCCGGCCCCGTACACTGGTCTGCCATGACATGAGGGGAGGCTATCTTGAAGACAGGTGGAGAATGAAGCAGGCTTTGTAACTGATTCTCTGCTAAAGTTGCAGGGACCATTCCATACCTCCTATATGTCACCTGCCAGGGATTCCTGGTTAGTTGGGGTGGCCAGATGAAGCATTCAAACCAAGATTCATCAAAACATTTCATATAGCCTTATAACATTATAGTCTTATAATTGATACAATGGTCCCACAGAATATAATACTTTCATATGGAAAATGGAATGTGCAGAAGGGGTGTTCAGGTAGAGGTTTGAATAAAGCCTTCCCAGATGACATTTTTAAAACCAAACTATGTGTGACCAAACTAGTGGTGATGTCAGTTAGTCTTTCCCAACCTGACATCTTCCTATGCACATCCTCAATTTCAATTCCAAGAATGTTCAGGTATGTCATGTTGGCCTAGGAATTCCAGGTGCTGAGGTCCATACATCTGCAAGGCAATTGGGGGGATGGCTGAGGTAAATAGTAAGTAGGTTTTGTATTAAAAAATAAATAAATCTGCGAAACACTCACCCCACCAGGCTGTAACTTTGAAGAGGTATTTGTGGGGGTTCTCCAGTCTGGAGTGATCTATGGTGAAAGGTACAGTGAGATGCTAAAATGATTCAAGAGTTTTGCCCTCCCTCCCTCCCTTCCCCTCCCCAGTCTGCTTTCTGGCATGTGTTCCACTCAAGGGATCTGGTCCCCAAGCAGTTTCGTTAGCTGTATTATGTGTCATTCAAAACAATCTCCTGTTTTATTGGCTTCCTGTACTCCTTGAAATTGGCTTTGGAATGCTTGCATTAAAAGGGAACAGGGAATTAAATTTGGCTTCTGCAATTATCAGGGGAAATCCAGTTGTTAATCTAAAATCTCCTAAGGGAGCATGAGAACTAGCCCTCCCCCTTGCTTCAGGTGGAGTAAAATAAATGATAAAACAGCTTTGGCTGTTTTGAGTAGCCTGAACAGACTGATAAAGTACTCAGAGTAAGTTTGGACTTTTGCTAAGTTTTTCTCTCTCTGTTTCCCCCTTCCCCACCCCCAATGCCTCTGCAGGTTCATCCAAGGTGCAAAGGTACGTGACCCTTATTTGTTTTACCACTGGTGCTACATTGACATTTTTGTTTACTTCAGTCATCACTTGGTCACCATCCCTCCAGTGGTGTGGACTAACGCTGCTCACCGCAACGGCGTCCTCATGCTAGGTAGGTTTAAGAGATGGTGAGTGGCCTGAGTGGAGCCCTTCTCTGAAAATGAAATATTTAGCACATGCAATAAGGAAGTGCTCATGTTCTGGAATCCTTCCCTGTCCTTCCTTCTGAGATGGAGGGCTCTATTCTGGAACAGTAGAATCGCTCTCCTGCCATTCATTGCGTACTTGGCATTGTGCTGTTAGCTGTTGCTGGATGATTGTATTCCTATTACTCTTTCCTCTTTCTGGAAGTTCCTGCAAAGCATAGGAACTGTCATTGGCCCTGGTCAAAGTCCTGGGTTAGGTCTGGTTAGTCCTGAATTCAAGCCCATCTTCAGCCACAGAAACTCACCGGGTGTCTCAAGACCTGTTATTCTCTCAACCCAACCTGAGAGTTATTGGGATAAAATGAGAAGAGGTAACTAGCTAACCCACCTCGAACTCCCAGGGGAAAAAAGTTCTCATTTTGTATCTATAATTATTATTTATGCAATTTTAAAAAATAATAGAGGCAAATTGGATTACTCTCCATAGGGAATAGTTTGCAATCCCAGGAATTGTGGTATGGCTCCTTCACATGCCTCCGATAGCATCCCTCTTTTGGGGCTTTGCTTAATGGCCAAGACTATTTCTGACTTTTCTGACATCTCGCTTGGTGTCAGTTTTATGTTCTGTGGATTTCCCAGAAGCATTTAATTGGCCCCCGGTGGCAAGCAAAACACTGGATCTGGTTCTGTTATTTTCTTCTTTAACCTCTTTGATTGATGTTCCTTCTTTAGGATCAGTGCTAACTTCCTACTGGTCTGGCCAGAGAGGTTTTGAAGCAGGCGAAAGCTAAGAGAGTCAGTGTCTCCTGTGTTGCCTCTCCTGCTTGCAGGGACATTCATCACAGAGTGGATAGAGGGGGAGAAGATCTGCGAATCGTTTCTGGCCGGCGAGGAGGATGCCTACCTTGCAGTGGCTAAGCAGCTGGCTGCGATCGCAGAATTTTATCGTTTTGATGGCTGGTTGATCAACATAGAGAACTCTCTGCATGTAAGTCAGAGCTGGTTCCTGCTTGTCCTCTCCCTGTACACCTGGATCTATGCTAGGCCTAAGCCAGGATGGAGCTTCGCAGCTGTTCCTGAAACTGGTAGGATCTGCATTCCTATGGGCGTAATGTGCGTATTAAGCAACCATAGATACGTTTTGCCTAGAGTAGGTACATTCTTTTGTCAGTTCCAGCCGTGATTCTTTAAAGATCCTGATGTCTGCAAGAGAGAAAGGGGAGCAACCAATTTGTCCTCCAACTTGCAGTAACAACCAAAAAAACAAAAAGACCTGATAGAGTTGAGGCCAGTTCACAATTATTCAGCTCAAAACCATTTCAGATGGGCTCATCCACTGGCTTGACCCAGTGGGTTGTCTGGGGAGAAGCCAGTCTTTGAAGCCTAATTGAAGGCCAGCAAGGTTGGGGGGGGGGGTGTCACTGAATCTTGGAGAGGGGCGATTAGGTGTTCCCGAGGGAAAGACATCCTAACAGAAAGCAAAACTGATACAAGTGGAGCAATATTGAGGACAACAAGGCATCCCAGAAAGGGAACAGTGTATCGACAGGCGAGATGCTGCTTCATTATTTGCTGCTTTGCTGAAGCAAAGTTTTGATAAAATCACAAGAGAAGTTTCTGAATTTAAATTAGAGGATCCATATTTAGAAGGGAGCATATTTGGCCAATGATATTCTTTTTCTCAAAATTAAAGATAGTCAGAACAAAGAATATGAAGGGGCCAAGTCCAAAACTTGGGTTTGATTATGTTGAGATTTAATTAAATGTCAGTATAATTACATTTGATTATTATGTTTACTCCCCATAAATTCAAGAATTTTCTCATCCTGTGTAATTAAAAATGTCATTTTGGTGGCAAATTTTAAAAGTGTTTTAAAGATACCAAACAAACATGTCCTGTGTGTGGTGATTGTGAGGAGCTATGCATTCCTCATTTAGATCAAATCTCTAGAGGTGCTTCTTTAAAACTGAGATATATTTTTCCCCACACGTAATGAGGACACCTCTCCAGCTTGCTTTGGGGCACGGGTGTCAAACTCACCATGTCATGTGACATGTCACGATGTATCGTGACTCTTTTTATATTACTGACAATGGGGTGGGTGTGGCTTTGGTATGATGAAACCGGCCTATGGGCCGGCCGTTTGACACCCCTGCTTTAGGGGTATTATTTGCCTTTTTTCAGGCATGTTGACAATTATTCCATTCAATTTTCATTAATTTTTTTTTAAAGTCTACTGACCATAGACACCTCCTTATGCAAGCCAGCAGAATTCCTTTTGCCTCATTCATGAGAAGTCTTTTCCTCAAATCTTTTCCTTTAATGGAGTTGGTTTGGATCAAAACAACCTCCATGGTGAATGGAATGTGCATTTTACATATTCATGTATTCTGTGTAGCACTGCTTCTTAAACTATTTTCCGCAATACATTAATATTCTCCAAACAATTTGAAAATTTGATTCCAGCATTCACATCCAATTATAAATATATAAATTTAGGATCCATTCTATTTCCTTGGCCTTATCCCTTCCCTACTTTAAATAAAGAGAAGGGGGCAGATATCTTTCAGTCACACAGAAATCTGAATATTCATTACTAGAAGACACTTGGAGGGTAGTTCCATCTTCCCAAAGATATTTTTAAAACTGATTTTCAGCACTCGCTATAATTAAAAAGAAATATTAAAGTAGACTGAACGTTCTGTCATTTTTAAGACTTGAATAAATCTCTTGCCATGTATTGATGAAATAAAGTTGTTGGATGCAAGGTCATAAACCAGGCTTTATTTCAATACTCCCTTTTTTTTACAAACAGTCATAAATGTTCCCCATTAAAATTGTATAGGTTGTCTGATATTCCATGGACTTTAAAAGTTTAAGAAAAACTCCTACAAACGATGGGCATAATTTTCTGTAGGAAGGTAATGGGTTTCTGTTGCAATCCACAGTTTGAAAACTGCAGGATATGATTGCTTGATGTTTGCAAAGCAAAGTGACTGTGTTTTAACTTTCCTGGCAGGTTGCGGCAGCTCAGAAGATGCCCCATTTCTTACAACAACTGACAGCCGAGGTGCACAGACTGGTACCTGGAGGACAAGTGTTGTGGTATGACAGTGTCCTGAAGAATGGAGAGCTTAAGTGGCAGAACGAGCTCAACGAACAAAACAAGTGAGTCCTGTATTAACTTCCTTTCAGATCTCTCTCTCTCTTTTTCCCTCCAAAAGCCGAGAAGAGGAAGGTGAGCAGGGCATCCAAGTTAAAAGTACTTTGTGCAGCCCTACTGAACTTCCATCCTCATATAGCATCTTCTTGAAATATTGGTCACGCAGTGGTGGTGACATAGTCGTAAAGTCAATAATTGCACCACATGGAATGTGGTGGCACTTATAAGAGTCAGTAAGTGGACTGTTAACATGAAACTGCTTTGGACAAATATCTACCTTCAATCTAACCAAACAAGTTGGAAAGGTTGTTCTGAAAATGGAGCTGTAGATTAAATTTGTTCCTTAAAAGAAGACCAAAATATGACTGTCAGTGCAAACCCTAAGTGTTGCAAGCCCTATAAATTAAGTCCTGTGCTTAGTAAGGACTCAAAAATCTGGTGAAAGTCATAGGGGACTTGTTCTAATCATTGGGGCTTAATGCATGATGGTCTGCCCTCCCAAATCCTAGGGGGGGAGGGGGAGTGGGTGTGTGTGAAAGGGGCACTCATATTTATTTGGGAATGAACAAAGCACCATGGAATTAGCCAGTGGGGTTTTTGTTTTTTGGGGGGGCGGAGGCTTGGCCATCATTGCTTCAGTAGAGAAATTCGCAGGTTTGGGCTTCAAAAATCATGAAGGTGGAAAATATATCCCAGTCTGATGCTGTCTAGATTGGTTTGTATTGGAAATCATAGAAAGTGGCTATTCAAGCTGGATTTGTAGACCCAGATTGTTGGGGGCAATAAGCTGACTTTGTAATAATGCTGCTTGGGGGGGGGGTCGAAAGCCCTAATAAGCAGGCATATACATAGAATGAAGGCTACTGCTAAGCACATTGATTTGTGCTTCTTAGATTGTAAGCCGCCCTGAGTCTTTGGAGAAGGGCGGGATATAAATGGGATTTTAAAAAAATCTGGAAAGCTTCAGGATGGAGAAAATTGAGCTGGAGCTTTCTGGGCATAATAAATGAAAAAACATGGGGTTTTTTTTTTTCCTGGAGACCCCTAAATGGCTCTATGCCTTAGTTGGCAAGACTGTCTCTAATTTGCCTCTCTTGCTTGTGCATTTGCAGAGTTTATTTTGATGTTTGTGATGGCTTCTTTACCAATTACAACTGGAAAGAGGAACATCTGCTGCAAACTAGAGAGGCAGCCAGTAGTCGGCAGACTGAGGTCTATGTGGGGGTTGATGTGTTTGGACGAGGTGATGTTGTGAGCAGCGGCTTTGATACCAAGAAGGTAGGCTGGCGGGCACCCTGAACAACAGGAATCTGCCTTGCAGGCACTGGCCATGCCAGGCGCAATAGATCACTCTGCAGTATTCATTCTGGTTCTCTCTGAGGGCCACCAAGAAGCAAAAGCCTGTCGTGTTTGGCATAAATGACCCTGTTAGGACAGCTGCCAAAATATTTGTCCAAGGGGGGAAGGCAGCCCCGAACCAGCCGTGCTCTAAATCCCCACAGTAGAAAAATGGTGATTCTTGTGTTCTTTGTGTTTCTTCAGTCACTGCAGATGATTCGAGAGCAGGGTCTTTCGGTAGCCCTCTTCGCACCTGGCTGGGTATATGAGCACCTGGGCCCAAGAGACTTCCTGAACAATGAGGATAAGTAAGGCCTATGTGGGGAAAGACTTTCTTCTAGGGATGGACCTCAGGAACACACACACAGACACACACACACACACACACACACACACACACACACTGAGCAGATCACCTCTTTGGGGCTCTGGGCTGTGCAGGCCTAAGAGAAGAAAACTTTCAGGCTGATGGAGATGTAGTCATTTCTCTCTTCTTGGGTTCTCGATGTGGTGGATTCTGGGCTTGTGAGGCTATGCAAAGACTGTCCCTGTGACACCCTCCTTCCTCTTTGTAGATTCTGGGCCCTGCTGTCACAACTACTATCTGTTCACCACATTGTCTCCCTCCCCTTTTGCACCAGCTTCAATCTGGGTATGGGTAATCGGCACTTCAGTCATGGACAGGTAGGAGCACGTGGAAGAGGGACACTTTGGTGGAGGATGAATGGAGCTGGGAATGAGTGGGCAATGCCAGTCCTTCTCCTTATGACTTAATGCTCTCCAGGGCCAGAGCTAACCTTTCATGATCGCCTGGCGAGTTAGTAGTCTCATACAGTGATTAAGGCCATCGCTGTCTTCCAAATGCCACAGAAGATTGTAGGAGACTTTCTGCAAAGGAGTCCTGTGACTAGTTATTGCTCTTGAATCTTTTTCTAGGACTCTCCCTTGCAGACTTGCTTTCCCAAAGCTTTCCTTGAGCTCCGTGAGTTGCTCTAGGATTTCAGCCTTTCTGTCTCTTATAATAGAAAATGAGACAGCCTTTAGAATAGCCATTCCCCCCTCCCTTTGAGAATGATGGGTGTCATTGCTTGCTTCTCTGGAGAGAACCTCTGTATTTTCATTATTTTTGGAAAGAAGAGGCTTATTTATGAGAAAATGAAAGCGTATGTCTGGTGTTGAAAGTGTGCTGCTTTGGGGCAGGAAAGGAGGGCACGTGGACCGAAAGTCAAGCTATTAAAATGTTTGGGGGTTCCCAATGCAAATGGCCCTTATATGTGCAAGAGCAATCTTTACTGTGGGCAACACGCTTTGTAAGTCGAGCTGTCCCAATTCAGCCTGCAGTGGCTCTTTTCTTTGTTCAGGAGACAAGGACAGAGCCATGGTACAACCTAAGTGCTCAAGAGATCCAGCCAATATATGGCAACCACAGAATGACTGACAGGGGCTGGGTGCGGACCCGGTGCTGCCTGCAGGAAGCCTGGTGTGGAGGCAGCTCCTTGTTGCTGGAGGGGGCCATCCCACCCACGGCTGATCACATCACAGCCAGGTGAGTGCTGACGGGAGGCAAAATCCCAGGTAGCATTTATACTTTTCTCAGACCTGATACTCTCCAATTGGAATTACAAGATCAGTCTCAGAAGTCCTTCTCTCTCTTTCTGGGCACTCTTTCCTCCTACAAGATCCCCTTAGCTCAGGGATGCAGCTCTACAAAAGAGTCATCCCATCTCAACAATGCAAGTGTGGAGTGGTGAGATCTGCATAGGGAGATCCACTCAAAAACGCAGGTCTCTTGTCAGCTGAGGGCCAAGGTGGATGAAAAACCAATTTTCTGCAACCAATCAGCCAATAGTTATGCTTGTGGCTTGCGGAAGAGATGCCCTCTGCACAGCCCTTACTGAAGAAAGGGAAGTTCAAGGGCAAGCATCTCCTTGCCTGCCATCCTCTTTCTGGGCTCTAAAAATGAAACATTTCCAACACAGAGTTTCTGCATTAAATTGTGACCAGTGATTCCAGAAGGCTTTATGTTGTCGAACACCTGTGAGGAAGACCAGGTGCCCACCTGTTGTCTGTGCTCCTTCCCTCAAGGACCCCAAAGGTCTGCTATCATTTCCTCTGGAAACTCAAAGGCATCTCCTCTAGGTGCTATTTGAAGCCTAAGTATGCAGGGTGAGCCTACACCATTAAATAAGACTCCTTACTTTGGCCGCCGCCTTTTGAGTCTTAAGAGACTGGAGATGGAGAGGGTGACCTCAAGGATGCTAGCTAAGCAGAATCCACCAGAGACACCTTGTCCTTTCCCCAAAGTATAGCATTTTCAGGACAGCAATGCAACGAACCATGTAGGCTGAGTATGATCACCAAGGGGGCTCCTGACTATAAATGGCTTCTTTTTTGAAGCAGCTTTTGATGTATATCCCTTAGAATGTTACCTCTCGTAGGTCATCAAAATGTTTAGCTATCCTGTCAGTGTTCTATCATGTCACTGCTTATGTGCACACACCTACTTCAGAGTACAGAAGAAGGGAGTTGTGCTCCCCAATGTAAGTCTTTGTGCTTCTCTTTGTTTCCAACTAGCCAAGTCTGCTTCAAGTTGGCGAACGTGATCGATGACTGCTCAAAGATAAATTCTATGCCAGGGCAGTCGAGGGCAGGACTGCCTGCCTTTCTTAGAGCTGCTGATCCCACCGTTTCTTTGAGAGCAAAAGGAACCTTACGCAGGCAGGAGAGGGTGCTTCTCGGCTTACAATCACAACTGAGCCCCAAATGTTCATTACTAAGCAAGAGTTGTTGAGTTTTGCTCCATTTTATGACCTTTTCCCCACAGTTAAGCAAATCACTGCAGTTGCTCAGTGAATCACGCAGTCAACTAAGCAAAGCTGACTTCCCCCATTGACTTGGCTTGTTGAAAGGTGGCTGGAAGGTTAGAAATGGTGATCACCTGACTGCGGGAAGGTGGAAACGTCATAAATATATGCCGGTTGCCGCGCGCCTGAATTTTTGATCACGCGACCATGGGGGAATGCTGCAGTGATTGTGTGAAAAATGGTTATAAATCACCTTTTCAGGGCCATGTAACTTCAGCTGGTCACTGAGTGAAAGGTTGTAAGTCGAGGTCTACCTGTATTCCCACAACTAGAAAAGGTGAAGAATTTATATTTTTCACCCTTTTTGAGGCTTAAGGAAGAAGCGGGCAATCATGGAAGAGCTGGGCTCCCCTTTGACTGGTGGAGCTGCCTCAAGTACAGTATGCTGCAGCTCTGGCTCTCCATCAGCAATCTGGTAATCAGAACTAAGGTGGCAGCAGGGGGAGGGGAAGTGATGGGACCAGTTGTTTGGAAGGGAGGAGAGGAAGCCACTTTCCTAATTGACTGTATTCCCAGAAAGGTATGAAGGCACAAAGACAACATTGGAGCAGACATTTCTCCAGGCCTTCGAGGAAAGCAAAGGAAAAACATATACCAGTGGTGCTTTGCCTGCTTAGTCACAAAATGCCCATTCTCTCTTTTATCAAGCAATCAAAAAGCGTCTCTCTCTTAGGATCTCAGATATTATTTTGGTTCTGAGCTAGTGTGCATCCCAGTTAAAACAAACCCTAGAATGTTAGATGTTTGTGTCGATTTCTCTTCACCTGTCAAATTTTGAAGTGCCCTTGATCACAAAGAACAAACGGAGCAACCCCGAGAGAGATTATTTTCTCATTGTTTTGCTCATGCATTTTTAGAATCCATTGAGAAACATTCTTTTGCGATGTTGTCTGGGCTGCCCTTAATCCCTTGAGTTGGCTGTATGCATGGTCCTAGCCAAGCCTACAGGCCACCTGTTGAGAAAGAGTCTCTTGTGTTGTCTTGGGTTTACAAGACCGGGGTGTGTTCTGTGGAGTGTCTCCTTTCTGGCTGCTGAACAGAGAATTTGGAGTGTTTCTCTGTGGAAAATGTCTCATTCCCTTTCTCCCTCAAAGCACTTTTTGGCCCAGGATGCCTCAGGCTGAGAGTCTGTTCTTGCTCTGAAGAGAGGATAAAGTTGGATTAGTTCTCATTCTGTGGGGATCCCAGGATAGATTTGATCATAGAAGGTGGGGCTGACATGAAAAATGAAAACAAGAAAAAATAAACATGAATGTAAACTCTGATTTGATTATATGGGGAGTGGAGAAATTGGCATAGTTGCGTTTGATCTGGCCAGGAGTAGATTAACACCCTCGTAAAACACAGCAGCAACAGCAGCAGTTTCCATATCTTTTCAAATACATTTTTATTAAGTTTACCGTATATAAAATACAAACAAATAAAGATAATAGGAAAATGGGGAGGAGGAAAGAAGTGTGGGGTAAAGGAGAAACAAATAAAAAATAAGATGTTCCGACTTAGTAAAGTACAAATAGAATTACAATCTCCATTTTTTTTACTTATACCTAATTAGTGGGAATTGATGTATCATTCCCTTTTTGCATATATACAGTATCTTGCTGCAATCAACATATATAATAAAGTTCCAATTTCCCCCCAGGTCTTTAGCAACAGCAGCAGTTTCCAAAAAGCTCCTGTAATCTGGTGGGGGAGGACACAGACTCAACTCCTGGTGGAGGGAAAGGGAGAGAGACAGTGACAGAGACATATAGAAGGGAATGAAGAGCAGCTGTCCAGTGAAAAATCGGGGTGGGCATATTTTAAGGGACTAAAAAAATGAGGATGTTTTAATTAAAACTTCAGAAAGTACTGGGTGAAACTAAACAAGGGTTCTATATAGGCAAAATAAAGTGACTTATGTCTCAAAGAGCATAATGTCCAAGGGTGAACCAACAGTTTGGTGTGGTTGTTACAAAGCATATTCAAGGTGTTGGCTAGGACCTATCAAGCCCTAGATGGCCTGGAGCCAAGCTACCTATAGAAGAATCATCTTCGTAGTTATAGAGGCCTTTTAAATTTCAGCGCTCTGGTTCAGAAATCGTATGGTCAACTGTAAGGCCCTTCCCTCCATTGCTCACCAGAGCCCATTGTGTTATCCTTTCCCTGTGGGCAGGTGGGGTAGAGTTCATTGGTCTGGGCCTTCAAGACCTTTTCATTTTCAGATGGTGCTGTGCTGCCTCATGGCCCAGAGTTGGCAGTGATGGTGTATTCTCTGTCTGTCTCTCTCCCTGTCTGGGGCTTGGGGGTTACCAGGCTATTCTCATTCCAGATGCCAGCACCCTCGCGGTTATTCGTGGTCTTGATTTTTAAACACGAGTCCCATTTCCAAGCCACGGCTCTGGCACCATTGCTCACCACCCGAGAATCATGGTCACGCCCTGACAGGGCAGCATCTACTTTATCAGGTAAGGTTTTTTGTCTTGAGGACTCCTTGCACGGATGCTTGCAGTGTCCTTGAAGTGGCCTAGCAGATGTCATTCCCAGGTTTGCTGGCTCACTTCTCTTTCCTCTGCTCTTTTTTGGATGTTTCTTCCGCAGCAGAACCAACGCGACATACGCCCTCCCTGCTTCATACACCTCCTCCTGACCTCGCCCGGTTCCTCAGAGGATGTGAGCAGCGTGGGGAACATGGCTGGCATAATCGGTGAGTGAATCCTAAATGGTAGAATGTTGTCTCCACTCATTTTCTCCAGTGAAATTGTTTCGGATGTGGCACCGCTACTGTCACTGCTTTCCCCTTGTTCTATGGCAAACCTTTGAGAGACCGAGTGCCCAAACTGCAACCCAAAACCCACTTATGTATCATCGGCTGCCAGGTGGGCGGGGCCCATTGGGTGGGCATGGCTACAGTGTTAGCGGCAGACTGGATGGGACTAAAAAGTTCAATCAATCAGTTCCAACTTTGTGACATTTTTTTCCCCGCAAGAAGTTGAAATTGATTGATTGAACCTTTTTTTTTTGTACACGGCAGCGGAGGCCTAAAGCAAAAAGGTTTTATAAAAGCCAGCTGAAGGCCTAGGACTGGGGCGACAGTGCCTGTGCCCACAGAGAGGGCTCTGTGTGCCACCTGTGGTACCCGTGCCATAGGTTCGCCACCACAGTTCTATGGCATTATAGCATATGCTCCCCTGTAGAGATGATCCTGTTGTCATCTTTACCCATTCAGCACCACACATGTGGATGATGGAAAGAAGTATCCAAAGGTTAGCCTTATGTGCCTGGCCATAGAAGCATTGTGGACAGTCAGGATGGACTTAGTAATAGCATGCCAGCCAGTGTGTCTCACTTTGCCATTACTCTCTTGCTAGATGCTATGAATTGGAGCTTCAGAATTGCTTCCTGGATGAACTCTCCCTCACTGTGTCCCGTCGTCAACCTGGACAGAAGGAGATGCCCTTCACATGCCGCCTGGGCAAGATCTGGGTGAGGAAATGGTGGAAAACAATTGGGAACTGCCATGAACAGCTTTCAAAGCAGGGTGGGTGGGTCAGCTACTTAGTTATCCAATATGGCCGGGGAGATACTCTACAGCCTGGCCCGTGTTCTTTAAACCAGTGGTTGCTTCACAGGAGGCTTTTTGCTTCTCATCAGAATGGCTGAAAAGTCGCTATCCTGGCTGCTTTGTCCAGTACACTTCTTCCTTCTTGGTGTTCATACCAAAGTTATTCTATCTTACCTTTGCTCAGGCTGGTCAATGCCACCAGTGCTCTTGAGACTTTAATCCTTTCATTGCCCCCCCACCCCCATCAATACAATCCCTTCATTGCCCCCCCATCAATACAAACCGTGCCAGATCCTCCAAGCACTTATTCTGAGGAGACACTTTGAGGCAGCGATTATTTGATCCAGGCTACCTAAGGGCCCTCTTTATCCCTTCATTTCCTCACTACTTTCCAGTCCTCTGCTATGAATCTATCCAATTGCTTGGTGACCATTTCCTTCTTTTTTATAACTACCGTGTGCTTTTTCTTATAGGTGCTGGATGCTGCCTCCCTGTCCACTCCCAATGAAGCCAGTTCCCTGTTGCCCATGGATGCCTCCCATGTCCACTGGCACCGTCCTTCAGCTGAGCTTCTCTCTGTCAGTTTCACTTTGAGCTGGACTTATCCTTCCAGCAAGGCCACCTGCTTCCGTGTGCATCATCGGAGCGGTCCGTGTGTCAGAGACTCTGAACCGCCTCTTCTTTTGCTTGGGGAAGCACACGCCTGCCTGTACCGCGTGACTCGGCTAGCAGTGCCTAACCCTCAAACTGTCTCCTCATGCCGCCTGGAGCTCCTGGTGGAGCCAGTCCCTAATGATGGGAGCAACGTTGATTCTTCCATGTGGGGAAAACTCATCTTTGTGTACTCTAACCCAAAGCTACCAGAGAACGCTGCCACCCTTTCTCCACACCCACACCATGGCCCATGACCATAACATAGAAGCTTCACCCATCAAAAACTAAGGCTCTAAGAGGTACACAAGGTGACATTCTTTTAATAAAGCCTTTTTGTTGCTTTCGTTAGAGTTATCATTTCTTCGCATAGGACGTGGTCCTGTGGTCTTACAGAATTGACATCCAAGAGCCAAATATATTTGGATGTACACGGATCCTGTGTACTTGGCAGGGAAATAATGCTCAAAACAGATTTATTAATGGTCAGCATAGCCTACAGACTTTGCTTTTAAAATATAAACATCCGTTCACTGCACAGTTACAAATAGCAGTGTCATTAAGATGGAAACAGGTGGCAATTGTCAAATCTGCTTCCAGTTGGATCCCTTTAATGAGCATAGAGGGAAAATCATTAGCTCTCATCAACGGGGAGCTTTATATTCAAATGAAATAGGAGGATGTAAGAAAATTTCACTTTTTCAAAATAAATAACCAATACTGCAGAACGGTGTTTCTCATCCTCAGTAACTTTAAGATGGGTGGACCTCAACTTCCAGAATTCCCCAGCCAACATCGATCCTGTATTTCTGCATAGTTGACCCAGAGAGCCTTAAACTTGTGCTTCCTCTCAACCCCTAGAAACTACTTCCCAGCTCCACTGTTGCCTGTAAATAATGAAAGGGGAAGATGGCAGAGACACCCCTCGACATTTCACTATGCATCTCTGTATACAGTAGTAGGTTGGGAGTGTGTGTGTGTGGGGGGGGATGACGTCCTCTGGTGTTGGTGCACAATGCAGTTTTCTTTGCCATGGAATCTGCTTGGGTTCTGGTAATACTGGACTACAGCAATCAATAGAGATTTGCTCTTAGGGATAGTGATGGCAATTTGCAGCTTAGTACTGAATGCAATTCTAAATGTGTAAAGGCTAAGTAGTACATTATGAGACCTGTTATTTCTTCAACAGGATTAATCCTATGGTTCCCTGAATATTAAGGTCAAATGCTGGATTTCCACTGTGCTGCTGCGGAAGCAAACTTGCTAAGTTTTAAATTCTTATTCAATTTTGTATTCATAACTGCATTGTGCTTCCATGGCATTTGTTGCGGTGGCCGCAACTACTAATGTTGCAGTAAAATGTCTGTCTTTTGATTTTATCCTTTTTCACCGAGACTCAAAAAAATAATTGTGCTTCCTTCCCTAGGATTATTAGGAAAGCATACAAAATCTAAAAATACCAACAGCATTTTTGTGCACTTTTAGAGTTTGGGTTTACAGAAAATAGAGTGCAGTAGAGTTCGAAGTTTTGCTTAATGATCAGCCCCTTATCTCCGAGGGGGCAGAAGAGCAATTTAAAATTTTAAATAAAGTTCTTTTTTTTCCCCCTTCCCCTTGCGGAAAGTGGTGGAGGCCAATTTCCTGATTTAGCTGAAATTAAAAGCAGGGCCACGTAAAGAAAACGGGAGCCTGTGCGCAGAGCAAAACACGAGCTGTAACTGACACTGAGCAGCTGTGCTGCCGAGGCACAGGGCAAAAAGGGGCCGGTGAGCCTTTTGCGCCACTGCAGCTTTCAGAATTAAAGTTAACCTAGTCATTGCATTTCCAGAATGCTGTACAATTTTTTTGTTCTGGTCCCTTGGCGCCTTTGGCAAGAGCTGAATATAAAAATTAAATTATTATTATTATTATTTGTTTCAGAAGAAACCTCTCAGGTGAAATGATTTGTTGTGGCTTGCTTTGGCTGTGTGCTTGGCTCTGCTGCAGGTTAGGCAGTGAGATTTACAGGAAGCCGCGTCTGATCTGAATGAGAAGGAGGTTGCATGGGAAGCGCCAACACTCCTTTACAGCACCTGTGTGGCAGCAGTAACTTCTGCCCCATTTGCTGTAATAGGCATACTTTTATTTTCCCATTTTGCCCGTAGACGGGTGAGCACCTGGGAGAAGATCACGGTCAACCATTTTTGGACTGCTGCCGAGGAGACTACAGGGACGGATCCATAGAGTTGAGCTCAGTTTGAAGGGGATGTTGCCTTTAAACTCTTATGGAAGGGCCAGAGAATGGGCCATGCAATCTCCTGCTTCTCCTCCTGGTCTGGTCTGATCTGGTTATGTGGGGAGTCCCTCTCGTCCTGCTTTGCGGAAAACCACCAACACCCCCTTTCTGAATTCCTGATGCAGTGCTGGCAAGAGAATTGATAGCAGCAATTATTCCTTCGCAGTCTGGCATGCAGGCTATTAGCAGCTGGGAGTTTGGCCAAGCACGGCACACATGGGGATCTTGGTTCTTTGCTGCACAGGCCTGTCTCCACATGTGGCTACGGCTCAAGGCAAAGGAAATTGATACAGCGACATTTACGCCGGCGGTGCTGGTCAGATGGGCATGAATGCAACGAGAGCAAGAAATTGACATTTTGAAAAATGTCGGCCCTGGCATAGGGATGGACTCATGACATTTTCTCTCGGTTTGGGATTTTGCTCTTTTTAACTTTATGCACCAAGGCGCCCGTGTTGCTCAGCTGTAGCCCTTATTTCAGGCAGCAAAGACGCTGTTTTTATCTCTAATGTTTCCTGTCCTCTCCCTCCAGTGGCACATCTTCATTAATTGATGGAGGCAGCATTTATGATGAGAAGTTCTTGTACAAATCCACTGGGTCTGTCCTGTGGACGTGGATGGCAGCCTTCTCCATCTACTTGGGTTCTGAGTATTTATTTTTAAAGTACAGTTCTCACTTAGCTCTCCACTAATCATGCTGACTGAAGCTTGTGGGTACTGAGCTGGTACAGAAACCTGCTACAGTTTTCATCCTCCACATCTATGGCCCCATCTGAGTATTTGTTTTACACCCACTCTTTCTACTCTGATAAGCGTTCAAGGCAACTAAAAATGTCCCTTCCAAAGGGCTTTTCCTACAGCAGTGTTTTTCAACCTTTTTTGGGCAAAGGCACACTTGTTTCATGAAAAAAATCACGAGGCACTCCACCATTAGAAAATGTTAAAAAATTTAACTCTGTGCCTATATTGACTATATATAAAGTAATTCTCTTGAATAGGAATCAAATAAACACAAAGAAAGTATTTTATAATTACTTTTCAATTTTTCCCACGGCACACCAGGCAACATCTCGCGGCACACTAGTGTGCCGCGGAACAGTGGTTGAAAAACACTGTCCTACAGATCTCCATAGCTGGACAGATGGGCAAGAAAAGAATTGGATTTCTTAGCCATCAGTGTTAGCGCCTGAAATTGGGCCCAGTAACAGATCACTAGTGCAATGTCTCCATGCAAGGTGATATTATGTGATCTTTGTAACTTGCACCAGTTTTCTAATCCCATTTTGCACGACTTGCAACTTCCAAGCACTTTCAGAGTGATAGGAATTGATTCAGACTGAGATGATTTCCATCTGAAGACAGATTTACAGCTGGAGGTCAGCAGTGACTGCAGGGCAGGGGTGAGGACATACCACACACAAAAGAGAGTAGGGTTTCAATTGTGGTTGCCATCTTGAACTTACTGCCCAGCTCACCCCTCACAACCCAATTCTTTCAGATACTTACGTGGAGGTGACAGAAATGATAGGAGTCTAAGATGTAGAAGGAAATAAATACTATTTATGGGAACTATATAATTCAATCAACATATAACCAACTGATTGATGCATAGTCAATGCTATGAAGGGATACAAAATATTACGAATCTCTGATGGAACTGCCCTTCCTTTAGGATACTTGCAGTGCAATGACCTGGGGTTGCCCAACGCCTTTTTGTCACCTATCTTGGAGATGGGTAGCAGACACAGAGGAAGCATGGGATGTTGTGTTGTATGTCTGTGTGCTCCCAGACCATTGGTCCTAGTGTTCAAGCCTAATGGGGGGAATGCTTCTCCTTATTCAGCAAATGGAAGCAAGGTCATTTCCCCAATAGGCAAATTGGATTTTCTCAATCCAAGAGAATTAGAGGCCCAATCTCTCTCCTGGTCCGTTTCCTGTATCTGGTCTTGGTCTTCTGCCCTAATTAGGTTGGGAAAGATGCAAAAAAGGTGTCTATCCACAGTGCTTAGAAGTGGGATTTTTTTAAAAGAGACAGCTCATACAGTACATCCAATGCTTTGGAGCATCCAATCATTGCTTCTCCGCTCTGTCCAGCCCAAGAGGGTTGCAGTAAAATTAGCAAAACGAGTTGGGTCAAAGCTGAGTCAATGATCTGAATTAAATTGAAGGGAAAGGAAAAGGATGCAGCAAGACGATTGGGTGGCCTTGACAAGTTAGCCAGAAATGTTCTTCAGGATGTTAATTTGGGCACATGAACTCGTTCCCTGCAAGATTTCTTGTACTGCCTACTAGAAAAGATTTGCCTTCTGTCCCTGGTTTTCTCTTGTCTAGGATTTTTATCATACATCCGCATCTTCTAGACCCAGAATGGGACAACTCACTGCAGCCAACTTGCCATGGCCAACTTGCCACAGTCAATTTGCCATGGCCAACTCACCATGGGACAACTTGCTGCAGGACAATTAAATTTAATTATTTAAAACAATTTAAAAAATATTTTAATTTTTGTCATTGACATTTCATTTCGCATTTGGCATCCTTTAATGATTCTTTTCCACAATTTCTTAAGATATTAGTGTTATTCCCGCAGTGAGTTGGCCATGGCAAATTGTCCTGTGGTGAGCTGGTGCCGTGAATTGGCTGCAGCAAATTGGCTGTGATGAGTTGGCCATGATGAGTTGGCCGTGGTGAGTTGCCATAGACCCTCCTAGAGCAGCCTATATTTTGGAAATCCTCCTTCCTGTTTGCACCCTTCCCAATCAAAATCTTGAGCCATCCTCATTGAAGAAAGAAACCTTTATTAATAAATAATAATAATAAATACTGTTTATTTGAATGGTCACACTTTTGAAGCATATAGAATGGGGTGGGTAGCTGATGCTCCCAGGGTGGGAGAGGGGGTAGCAAATGGGAGGGGGGGGGTTGTACAAGGGGGCAGGAGCAGCAAAGGTAGGGCTATATACAACGGGAATAGAAAAGGAGGATCATCTGGTTGCTGGCATGTCAGGAGCTTTAATGCTGAATAGAAAGTGAGGTTTCATGAGATGACTAAGCCAAGGGGAGGTTAAGAGCAGGGAGGAGGCCCTGAGTCCAACTGGCTCTGGGGTGGAGTCGGGTGGGGCGGGTGGGCGATGGGACATGCACTCCTCCCATGAAGGGCTGTGGGCAGGGAGGAAACCCTGGGCGGCAGCGGCAGTGGTGACAGCAGCAGCAGCGGTGGCGCAGATTGGTCTGTGTAGCAAAACGGTTCTTTCTCCGAATGCCCTGGTGCCCAGCCTGGCCCCCTCCCCAGCTGGGGGCTATGCTGCTCTCCCCTGCCAGCCACACAGTCCTTGAGGAAATGCTTGCCCAGCACCCTGGCTTCAGTGTGATGGAGGGGGAGGTGTTTCTCGGCCCTCCGGTGCAGGGTGGGAAGTTCAGGGGGAGACCTGGAGACCTCAGACTTTCTCAGCTCTGAGTTCAGCCAGGCCTCCCCCAAGGACAGCCGCAGGGATGGAGTTCGCTGCCTTGTGGGCCGATGGGAGCCGGGATCCTCAGGGGGGAGAGGAAAGTGCAACTTCTTCAAAGAAATCCCCCTCGAAAACCTGGGGTGCCAATCCACCGGCGTACCCCAGAAGCCCTCAGCCTGGCCCTACATCATACAGGAATCCAAGGCTTGCCGACTTGACCAACGGATGAACCAGCAAAGCGCGAAAACACTGGGAACTTCTGGGATGCAAGAAGCAGGACGGCTAGCCCTGCCGCCGCTCATGGCGTCTTCTGCGGTCTGGGAGGGCCGCAGGTCTTCAGGAGGGCTGGAAGGAAGACGTGATGGCCTGGGGCCTGCAGATTCCAGTCTGTGTCAGTACCTGTCCCTCCTTGGCCCCGTGGTCTGCAGCAGGGAGGAGCAGGGCACGGGTCTCCTGATGCGGACGGCTTTGCGGAGTCTGCATGGGGCTGCCGTGCCGTCCATCTGTCCGGGCAGACTGTCAGTAGTTGCGCTCCGGCTGGCCTGTCGCTTGGGGCGCATGTGTGGACAGAAGGGGGCTTTCACTCAGTCGCTTGGCTTGTTAGTTTTGTAATAGTTTGTTGCTTTGCTTTAAAAAAAAATGTTTTGTGCCCTTCCTGGTCCCAGAAGGAAACAGCTGAAGGTTTCACTACAACAGAAAACAAAGGCAGAATGTTCCATGGAGCAACCTGCAGGCTGTGGCCTGGGGGAGGGGGAAATGGGGCAGGAGGAGAAGGCAGGGGAGCGCTTTCCGCTCTCTCTGTGTATGCTGGTCCAGAATGTTAGATTTGGGAAGTGGAGTTCCAAGTAACTTTTAAGCTTTGCATGTCCCTTTTATACACAGCTGGGGGTCCATTTTGCTCAGCAAATCAGTGAAGAGGAAAGTTACCCAAGCCCTGCTTGGAACTGTTAGCCAGCATTGTGAAAGGAGCTGGGATTGCTCAGCCCCACCCAGGGCCCAATCCCAGTCAGCTCCCTCAGAGACCTACATGCTAGGCCCAGAGAGGACCCTGTGGGGGTCTCCTACTCACTGTACATTGTCCAGATCACCTCCCAGTCCCTACCAAGGCCAGCATAGCAGTACATCCCTCACTCATTTCCCAATAGGAAGAGGGGACCTTTGTTTTTCTCCCCTTGCAAGAGAGAGAGAGAGAGAGAAAGATGCCTCTCTGGTTGATACAGGGCTTGAGCTGGCCTATCTTTTCCCTATGGGAAGGATCTAGGCTGCTGCCCACCTGGCACTTTTACCCTGCCTTTGTGTGAGGGAGAAGAAGGGCCACTGCACTTGAGAGGGACGCTATCCTGAGTTCCTTTGGCCAGAGCCTCTCCTTTAGAAGTGTGAGAGCAGAAACGATGCAGGAGGCCTCACAGGGGCCTCCTCCGAGTGCAACAGTATCCCAAAGGCCCTCATGAGGCTTGATTTAATAGGAGAACTCAGATACTGGGTGGCTCTATAGGAGGCAGAGGATTCCTTGAGATTATCTTGTTGGGGTGTGTGTGTGTGTGTGTGTTTGTGTGTGTGTTTGTCTGTCTGGTTAAAGCAGGCACCTGTCCCAGCTCCCTGGCTGGCTGCTTGGCAAAATGACGCAAATGTGGCCAATACACCATCAGAGACAAGTGGGAGGAGAGGCATGGCAGGCGGCTTGAGGTAAAGAGCTGGGTGATTTAGGCTGCCAAGGGCCAGCAGCAGGGGACGGGGCCCATGTCCACGGGGTTTTGGTTGGATTTCTAAGGAGCAGTCAGTGTTACTATTGTGAGGAGGGTCTGGGTCTGTCTTGCTAGTAGGGAGTGAAGCGGCTGTACCCTCCTCGGTATAGACTAGCCTGCAACATCAAAGACGGAGAAAAAGCCAATCAGTATAAAGGAGAGGCACAGCCCATCCCTGCCCTGTCCTTGGAGCCAATATGGGGGTGGGCACTGGCAGAGACCTTCTTCTGAAGTGGGAGCAAGGGCCAAGGGCAGTGGGGTAGAAGTGGGGGTTTGACTCAACCTCCCAGAATGCAAAGCTGCCTTGGAGCAGATTTCACAGGAAAACTATCCAGACGGATAAGGCCGATATGCATTTTAAAGAGGAAAAGTAAAGTAAAATGGTGCTTTGGGGGCAGGTGCCTAGCACTTTCCTATGAATCCTTCTATGGGTAAAGGAAGCAACGGCCTTACAAAACCATGCCTCAGTTTCCCTTGCCTCCCTCTCAGTATTCCCCCTCTTCCAAGGGTTGACAGTTCAATGCAAATCTTGCAGTACCACTAGGAAGGCCCTGATGGGCAAAGGTGATTGCAGGATGGCTTGAAAACTTTCTCCTCTTTGATGCTGCCTAGAGACCTGATTACAAGGAGGCATCACTGAAGGAACTGGATGTGGAAGTGTATTCAGGAACAGGAAGGATGGGAGGTGGCTTTGGGGAGAGTCCCTGTGCATGCACACCTTGCTCATCTCCAACCCACTTCTTAAAGTATTTGCCCCTTGAAGCACTGCTTTTGAATGAAGGGTCCCTTACGCCTGTACAAGCTGCTGCTCGCTTCAGGTGGTTTTTAAGAAGGGCATCACTTGTTCAGGAAACCATCCTTTCTAATATGTGCATCCCCTGGCAATGAGGGCAGCCAGGGTTAGCCCAGCCCTAGATGTGTGTTTCTTCTCTAAGAATCTTCCTGCTTAGGGTTTCTCTGGCCTGATTAATAGGACTGCAGCTGAGATCTGAGTGTCAGTATCCCCAAAGACATCCCAGATCTTTCTTCCTCTTTTCCCAAGTACCCAACCTGACTGCACACATTCCCCCAAGGTCTCGATGGCTATGCACAAATGGATAGAAGGCCCCATTCTTACCATGGTGCCGATGCTGTAGGTGGCAGCAGGGCCAATAGTGTGGTGGTAAGGGTCTGCAGCTGCATAAACTCTGCCGTAACTAGGAGCGAACACAGGGGGCAGCGTTAGAAACTGAGGAATCGCTGAGTTGCCAAGCCTAAGTGTTCAAAAAACCATGAATCAGGCCCCAGTCATCATTAACTTTGCTTCAAGTCATGATAAACATAGAAGAAATGACAAGAAATGTTCACTGAGCTTTTAGCAAAGGCCCCTGAGTTACTTTTCCCAAGTAGGTATCCACCAAATGTGCTAGGATTACAAACCCAGCTTTAAAGCCATGCATAGTTTCCAATAGGGGAAAGTGACCCAGTAGCGAATTGCTCCAATTCCCCACCACAGAGAGAACATTTCAAATTACAAACATCTCAAAAAGGAGAGTGCTAGAATTCAAAAGCTACATTTTTACTGAGGATCCTCATCTCCCCCCCCTTTTTTTTTTACTGGGATGCAATTTCAGAAGGGAGAAGGAATTAAAGGATCGGCTTCTAGATGAGCAAGCAGGTCATTGTAAAGATGTCTTTTCCTAGGTAATGGTAAAGGTTCCCCCGCACATGCGTGCTAGTCGTTTCCGACTCTAGGGGCCGGTGCTCATCTCCGTTTCAAAGCCGAAGAGCCAGCGCTTGTCCAAGGACGTCTCCGTGGTCATGTGGCCGGCATGACTAGACGCCAAAGGCGCACGGAACGCTGTTACCTTCCCACCGTAGTGGTCCCTATTTTTCTACTTGCATTTTTTACGTGCTTTCGAACTGCTAGGTTGGCAGAAGCTGGGACGAGTAACAGGCGCTCACTCTGCTACGCGGCACTCGGGATTCGACCCGCCAAACTGCCGACCTTCTGATCGACAAGCTCAGCGTCCTAACCCACTGAGCCACCGCGTCCCTTTGAGCCACCGCGTCCCTTTCCTAGAGAGATATTAATGGCCAAAAAATGTACAGGTATCACTGTGGCCTAAACAAGAGGTGGCCAAGCCTTCTTTGGAAGTTTGGGGGAAGTTGGTAGGACAGGGCCCCCAACTGTGTGGTCTTATGAGATTGTCTCTTGGATGTCTGCAAGGGATTTTGCATTTCTCCTTCAGTTCTGTGCATTTCGTAGCTCAAAAACTACCTTAGCACTGCTTTTCCAGTGTGCAAACAGAGATTGTGAAGGTTTGATTTGCAGGGGAGAAAGTGCGCAACCCAGAAGCAGGAAAAGAATATTTGTTTTCCCAGCAGGGAAGGAATAAAAGCATTGGCAGGCAAAGGATGTCGGGTACAGTCATCCCAGCTGTAGTTCCTCCACATTATCCTTGTTTAACTTCTTGTATGCATCCTGCAATTCTATGAGGGCACAGATCATTATTTATTTTAACCAAAGGAGAAGTAGGAGTGACTGGTTGACTGGGTTGTGCTGATTAGAACTGGTTTTGTAAGGGACCCAGAGAATGTAAATAATTGTTTCCTGGCGGTGGATGAAGTTGGAGCAGATTTTTTGTCAGTTTTGGATTTTATGAGCTAAAAGGAGAAATTATATGAGGATTTTATGTTGGGGAGAAAGAAAACATGAGAAATGAATAAACAACTAAGAGCTAAAATTTCAGAAACGTTTTGGCCAACATCCTCAAGCAAAGAATGGAATTAACACGAATATAGAAAAACTAACATCCTTAAGAAGATTTTATCATGAGAATCCTTCGGATTTCTTATCTGTAAATAACCTTAGAAAGTAGCAGCATCTAGCCAGTGCTGGCTGATTTTGAAAAGGCAAACAAGATTGGAACTTGTTATTCACTGGATAGGAGACCACCAGTAATTCCCAGGTTAGACTGAGAAATCAGAAAGACATTCTGGAATTGGGCATCGCTAATCTGCTTCTATACTGTTGCCAAGAAAACTATGTGTATGTCATAGAAATCCCTGCTTATGGACCGTTCGGTTAAGATCAAGAAGTGTGTCGCAGAAAGGAAGTTTGAATCAAAGATGTCTCTAACTTTTAATCCTGAAACAGCCCTGTACAGCCCAGTCAGTACCAGAGTATCAACAATGACCTACTTTACAGGGCTGCGGTTCTAGAGATGGGAAGGGCTTGGCTGAGAGGGTCATCATCTAAGACCACATGCATGTTCCTTGCCAGATGTGAATGTTAAATCTGATTGGCAAGACCAGCTTGTCCCAATGCGAGTATAGTTGCTCACTATCTTTCAAGGACAGAAACACACAACACCCTCAATCCACCAGGAAGGCCACTCCACTGTGTGTCCCCCCCGACACTCATTAAAAGTGTTTTCTGACTTATCTGGTTGGTTAATTGTTGGGCTTCATTTCCATGTAGGCCACCACCTGTATTCTAAGGCAGAGGTCCCCAACTTTTGGGCGCCAGGGACTGGTTCCGTTGAGAGTTTTTTTTCCCCCACGGACCAGAAGGGGCGTGGTTTTGTGTGCTGCCTGCATCTCACGGATGGGGCTTTGCTTGTTTGTGTGGACCGGTTGCTGGCATGCTGTGGCCCGGTACTGGTCCACGGACCGGGGGTTGGGGACCCCTGTTCTAAGGGGAAACTGTGCCCGGTGATGGGAATGATCCCACTTCCATAGTCATTGGTTGCTACTCTCCTGACTATTCTGCCCTGGGTGGGCTGCTCTCTTCTGAGAGGTCTGGACCAGAAAAGCTGTACTTGTTTTTTTCTTCACAGGAAATCTGTTGAAACACTGGCATTTTTTTAAAAAGGAAGCTCACTAATAGAATGGGGAAAAGGCTAAGCTTTTTTTCCTTTTTTAAAAATAATTGATGGAATGGGAAAACAGGGATCTTTTGGTTTTTTTTTGTTTAACTAGGTGAAATTTGCAAGAGTTGTGGTTCCTCTGTAGTCCAACTGACTAGAATAATGAGAAAACTGTGGGTTTTCTCTTTTCTTCTGGTCCACTGATCCAAACACAAGGGAGGGGCTCATATTAAAAAAATGTTCGAATGGAAACCAGCATCCTGAAATATCCCCATGGAAAGAAAGTAGTCAAGAAGTGGGAAAACCCACCAACTGGGACTATGGTAAATGTAGCCTGAAGTGAGCACCGGGCCACCATCATGGCCAAAAAGGAGGAAGAGTTTGAAATCTGGAAAGGTTTTATTTCCTGCAGGTTTTTACGTGGAAGACAAGCAATTAAAAGCTGTCATGTGGAAGAACCCTTAGTTTATAGCGTCCTTTCTTAATGAGAGTTACTGCACACTTTTTATGATATCTCCCTATGAATTAACACAACATATGTGGAACTGAACAGCTGAACACATTGCATTGCTTTACTTAGCATGATAATACAAATATAGAAACCAGGAGAATGAAAAATGTTTTCTAGGAAGGGTTTCCAAGCAGAAATAAATGTGTACCACTGATAAAAATGTACTATTCTGCTGGTAATATTTCCTGCAATGGGTCATTCCTTCCCAGGTTTATCCCAATATTTCTTATTTAAGCCCCTTATAATGTATTGTTTCTCATAATATTTTCACATCCTTCATATTTATTTACTTAGTTATTACTTTGTTGGGCATTTTAACCTGCTTTTCATTAACAGCAGAATAATAATCTACCACTAACCTAATTAAATGACAGTCATTTTTTAATAGGATGCTAAAACATATAAAGGAAGTAGGATGATAAGAATATTGCATGTCAATAAATACCTGATTAAGAAAATAGTCTCTCCCATTTCCCAAATAAACCTTCAGCAGTTACCACTCTAATACTTATGCCTGTGTGAAGAAGGGCTGCTTGATTTTGCAGAATTGTTTTGGCTTCGATAAATGCAATGAAAAGGCCCTGCAGTGTGGAAAAGCAACTTTGCTTCGAATGAAATGTCTTTGGCGCATGATCAGAATTTTATTGGAGGCCAGTGAAGTGACTTCTCCCGGAAAGTGTGGCCACTCTGCTCCAGCCCATATTTTGTGGAGCCACATTGAAAAAGCGCTTGGCTGAATGAACAGTCAAAGCAAAACGCCCCTTCAATGCTTCCTATCCCCACCCCCACCCCCTTGTAATCATTGTTTTTAGAAAGGGAAGATAAGCACAAAGGATTAATTGCGTTGTTTTGTTGCCTCCGAGAGACTCCTCCGTTGAACAACATAACCTCTCCTAACTCAGGCCGCTTCAATACAGCCATTCATCTTATCAGCATGAAATTCTGTATACGGGCAAGCCAGAAAGCGCACACATTTCAGTGAAAGGTATAAAAAGGGGAAGAGAGGCAATGGTTGCTTGTGAAAAACAGAAGAGGGAAACAAGGACAGGGAACAAAATGAGGCAGCGCTCAGACCACAGACGCTTTGCACTGTGGACAAACCAGCTCCCAGCCCTTGAGTGCTGTGGACTCTTCTGATTATTTCAGGGTCTGCCAGGATTTCCAGTATTCCCCCTAGCCCTGGGCAAACCAGTCCATGGGGGCTGGAAAAACGTTTCTGACTGAAGGCAGTGGTGTCCCTTTTTTCCACACCCTGGTGCATCAGTAACAATTTCCTGATACAGGGACACCATTGTGAATCCCTGCATCCAAGCGACGGGCTGATAAGGGGACCAGACACCAAGGCGCAAGATGACTTACCTGTCACTGTAAGCTGTTGCTGCTGCTGCCGCAGGCTGGGCGTATCTGTAGGCTGCATAGCCCCCCTGGAGTAGATGGGAGAGACGAGCATTAGGGGTGAAGGTGTGACTGCAGTACCACAGGGGAAGGGCACATCTATTGGGGATCTCAGGTGCTGGCCAGGAGGGAGATGGGTACCCATAGGCCCAGCCCCTCTCCCATCTCATTAGCATTCCCTGGGGGTCTTGTTACCATTAACCTGCAGAAATTAAACATGCTGAGGAGAGAATGTCACCTCCCTAGCGGGTGGCGGTGTTAACAAGATGTCGCCTCTGATAAATCTGTCAGTGTGTGCCTGAAGTATTGCCCAGAGCACTTTAAATATGGAGGGGAAATGCTGCTGTGACCCGACAGGCTGACACCAGGCCAGAAAATAAATCCTGCCCTCTGTAGGAGCGGATGCACCCTTTACCCCACCCTCACAGGTAGCCTGCTTCCCATCTCCAGTGCGATTTCAAGCCTTTCCTTTACACCCTTAATCTCCCTTAGCCACGAAAAGTGCTGGGATGAGCCTTGGAAGAGTGATGAGAAAATCTGTAGAGCTAATGGGAAAGGATCAGAGGCTGCCCAACTGCTGCTGCTTCCCGAGCTCTGGGCCCCAGGTTGTTTTCCCACTGCGTTTTGGCAGCCTTGGCCCCTGTTTGCATCGCTTAATGAAAAGAGCAAGCAGGGGGGATTTCTCTTTGACAGAACAGCCTTCCTGGAAGGGCCTGTGCCTGGTTACCAGCAAAGGCTGCCAAGTCTCTGCAGGAACCAGAGGATGCTTTGACTAGAAATGAAGGAAAAAAAAAGGATCTCCCAAGGAAACTTTGAAAGGATGGACTCACATAAATTTCAGCACCGTAGAATCCGTCTTGGTAAACCACTCTGCAAAAGCAAGAAGAATGCGGCTGTGACTTAAGAGTAACTTTGGGTAGGGCTCTTTGAAGCTCACTCTGCAAGACTAGCTGTGTTCCAGGCAGGAGCACCAGAGCAGGCATCAGATGGGCCTTTGTGGCTCTGGTGTTTGGACCTCTCAGTTGCTTTTCTCTACCCTGACAGCAGGAGAGGAGCAAACGCAGGCATCAAGCAAGTGGAGGGAGCTGTCTGCCTGACAATCAACAGGGAAGATCGTGAAGGTGTTCCTGGGGGAACCAGGAGCCAGCCACTCTGGGCCGTGCAGCCCCATACGATAGTCACACACATTCTGCGAAAGATTTTGCTTCATTTTCGTCATTTTAAAAAAGGAGCAGGTTTCTGATCCATACGGTGAGAGGCTATAGGATGGTCACCACGGTTATCTACTCTCTTCCACATATCATCTAGTGATGCTTTCCTTCCTGTATCCCTCATGTTTGTCTAATTACTAAAAGAAGGCTATACAACACAAGATATAAGAAGATGAGTTTCGGAAGGAAGCATGAAAATAAATATGTTGTGCAAAGTACACCAGCACGTACTTAATTTGCTTGCATAATTTATGCTGGTCAAGGAAATAAAAAGATTCCTGTTGAAAAAGTGAATGTGGAATGACCTCTCCAGCTGTGGGTTGACTGTGAAATGTACAGTGCCACCTGGGCAAATTCTCTTCCTAACCTTACCAAAATGGTGCCCTCCAGAAATATTATACTCCAATGCCCATAATTTCCAGACAATAGGTACGGTCTGTAGGAATCTCTATAGGAAAATTGGGGTCAATGAGAAATCCAAGGATAACTCTGAATTTTCCAACCATGTGTCCAGAAATCTAGGACAACAGAGACTTATGTCTTAATCATACCAGAACCCAAACAGAGAAGCTTCGGGAAGGCATGTCTTAAAATTAAGATGGCTTTTAGTGAACCATAGATCACAGTGCCCAGATATGAGACATATGGGAAAGACTCCCTGGGTCTTGAGAAGATTGCCCGTCTAACTTTGCCTTTTTTGGAATTGCCAAACCACCCATTTTTGTAAAGCAGTCTCTCTGCTCCATACTCACGCTCCGTAAGTGGGGATGGGGGGAGGTGGGGGAGCCGCTCGGAAAGTGTTGTAGACTGTGCGTCCTCGGCCCCTTAAGTGCGTCCCCCGGTACGCTACTGCGGTTCCTGTGGCTGGATATGGAAAACCGGTCACTGAAGGAGGGGAAGAAATAACCATGAGGACCAGCTTGGAAGAGCCCCCAATTTTAAACTCTGTTCTCCATTCCCCACTTCCTCTCCCAAGAATAAGGGATAGGCTTTTCCCGTCTCCTTCCTCAGGCACGTTCCTCGCAGCTGTCTTATGAATCCAACCCATCAATTCAATATTCCTTCCTATTTAATATTTGAGGAGCTGTTACAGAGGGGTTAACCTATTTTCCAAAGCATCTGAAGGCAGGGCAAGAAGTTATAGATGGAAATCTATTAAGGAGAGAACCAACTAAAGATAAATTTCTTGGCAATGAGAACAATGAAATGGCTTGCTTTCAGAAGTTGTGAGTGCTCCATCCCTAGAGGTTTTTAAGAGATTGGAAGCCATTTGTCTGGGATGGTATAGGTTCTCTTGCTTGAGCAGAGGGTTGGACTAGAAGACCTCCAAGGTCCCTTCAAACACTGTTATTCTGTATTTCTGTTCCTATTACAAATGTTGTCTTCAAGACTTTTGCCCTCTGTCATAAATCTATGAAGAATTATGCAGTACAGCTACAGGATATGACTATGTCTCAGTTCTAATCACATTCGTTCTCTTTTTTCACAATAAAATCCAGATACACACATAGTTTTATCTCTCTCCACTTTATCCCTACTTTATCCAAACCAGTGTCTGAAGCTAGTTATGTAAAGCACAGATGGAGGAATAAGCTGTTTGCAAGAATGATAAGATCCACAAACAGACCTGCTTGCTAAATGGAGCTCAGGGTGGCAGGCGTGGGGTCTAAATGATGTCCCAGATCCCTCCAAGTTCCATCTGGATTCATACACCACATTAAACCCTAAACCTAGGCTAACAACGTAGAATTCCTCTACTTATCTGCTAAGGCCCAAGCAAACAAATGAGATTATGGTTTTATGTGATTGCTGGGTTCATACAATATGCTAAGAGAGAGTGTAACTGGGTACCACAGCATACTGAGCTATAAATTCCATAGGCCTATTTAGCTGTGTTGAATATGTTGTGGTAGCTGTACCACAAATATTATGAGATGCATTGGATACATTCAGTGATATTTTATGGTGTATTTATACTACCCCTAAATCAGGATCTGAACTGTTATAATTTGGCCCGTCTAGAACCCTAATTTACAACGGGGAGTCAAAAATCCTTGCCATTTGACAATAAATTACTTAATAATGTACCTATGGATTAGGCACATAGTTAATAGCCTATCAATCCTAGAGTGAATTTTCAAGATAGTGATTTGCCTAAAATTAGGCAGAAAGCCCCACGACTAAGCAGGAATTTAAGCCTGGTATTCCCCAGATCTAGTGCACCCATTCCCTCCTCTCTCCTTCCCCTCCCTCCCACCAGCTTATCGACTTCTTGCTTTCTTCTTTACAAGCAAATGCCTATGGCATTCTAGCAATAAGGAAGAGGTAGATTCTGCTCTGAGATTCAGTAGTCCTGCCAGGTCCCTAAGAGATAACGCTTCTCCATGGACCTGGCCCGATTCAGACATTACCTGCATAGAATTCAGGGCCATAGACGGCGCCCACTACAGGGTTCAGCTTCCAGCCTGGTAACAAAGAAGGAGGCAGTCAGAAAGCATTGCTCTCTCAGTCCTCCTAAACTGGCATTCCAAGAAGTGGGCTGGAGGGGGTGCTAGGTTCATTAGGCATTGCCTTTGAAGAGGGAAATCTGAAGCTGTTGCTTTAACAGGCTGGGTGCTCCTCTTGCCATCTCTGTTTCCAGAGATACAACCCAAATCCATGCTTTGCGGGGTTTTTTTGAAACCCCCCCCCCACCTCCCCGAGGTCAGAACACCTCCCCACCCCCAACCTGTAGAGCGGCCTGGAGGAAAAGAAGCCTGTCCCCTTTCCAGGAACGCCTGGTTCTGAACTCACTTCACCACCCTTCCTTGTTCCATTACCGTTTGTGTAGGGATTAGCTGCCTTTTTGTTTGTCATGACCCGTGCAGTGGCATTGTTGACCTGTTGAGAAACAAGCACCAGGTTACTGATAGACTTTGGGTCCAAATGGAATTCCACTTCCCTGGACCTCAAGGAAAACATCAGCATCCAAAAGGCTGCTGAAGGTTTGTGTCAGCTCCTCCGTGATTTATAGGCCAATCGTCCTAAGCAGAGGCAATTTGCTTGCCACACACTACATTTGGTAATTTTTGACATCTTGGACTACGAACCTTCTGAGTCCTAATCTTACAGCTCTTTCCTAGTGTGTTGGCCACAAACAAGAGTGCAACATTAGAACCACATGGGCTTGTTGTAAGGGACCACTGCTGAAACTCTCTCTTCCCAGGGCCACATTCACAGCTAACATGCAGGGCCCTGCACAGGCAGTTTTCATGCATACTGGAAGTACCATTAACTGGACAGGCTACACAAGGCAGGCAAGAGGAGGCCTAAGAAATCAAATCAGCAGAACAAATGGGTAGGAGTTCCAGCAGAAGAGGATGTCAGGGGCAACAATGCAGCACCATCTCTCTACCCCACAACTCTGATGAACCAGGGGTCATCTTCAGCACTCCAGTGTGAACAAAGGGCTCAACAACTACCAAGAACTACATTCACAGGAGATTCTTTTGCATCCTTTACATGGTCTATTCTGAAATTGCTCTGTACTTCCTCTTCGGAAGGCAAAGAGCAAGAATCTCTGCCAGGAGGTAACTGCACAGGATGATTTAGGCAGATTTTCTGGAAGTTTGGAGGCTTGGGGATATTATACTTCTCTGCCTTCTCTTAATATTGTCTGAAATGACTGCTTATAGCAGATTCTTGGTGGAGACATTCTGCCTTCCTTCCCTTCTGCATCCTCCCCTACCAAAAGCACAGGACATGCAACATTCACTCGCCCGCCTGCTTGTTCTGGCTAATCCCAGGGACAGATATATATATATATATATTTAAAAGGGGGGTTGTGATATGGTTGCAAGTGTGAAGTCTAATGCCCGACGCAGAGCAGGCAGTGCATTTGTTCGCACCTCAATTTTGCGTCCCTCTACGATGGTGCCGTTCAGCTTCTCCCGTGCCCGATCGGCATCTGCACTAGTTTCAAAAGTTACAAACCCAAAACCCTGTGAGTGAGGGAGAGAAAGGAAAAAGGAAAGAAAAAGAGAGAAGTTGGGGAGGGAGAGAGGTAGGAAAAGGAGAAAAGGATGAAGAAAGAAAAAGGGGGTGGGAGGAACAGGACAGAGAGAAGGGGTGAGTAAGGAGCAGCAGAGAAAAGAGGCAGGATGTGAGTTTCCCAAGCCTCCCTAAAGACCGGGCGAGGGGGGGGCGGGGTTCAGGGGTGGGTGGGGAAGGAGCAAGGACAAGGGAGGATAAGGACTGAGAGGAATAAGAGGACAGGACAAGATCTGCATCACCACTCCATTATACCACGACGGCCCCAAAGGATTGCAAGTGTGTAGGATCTTCTCCCCTGTGCCTACTATTGGCTTTACATTTATATCATCCAGGCTAGAGAGACAGAGGAGCCCTCCTAAGTGTGAAGAGGCTGCAGAAATGGCTGAGGCCTAGTTCTGCCCCCTCCAGAATGCTCAACCATCGTGTGACACCTGATCAGCTTCTGTGCGGTTTAGCTCCTACAGTCAATAGTGGAACAGCAAGAGTTAAGCACTGAAAGGATTTCCCAAGTTTCTTTCAAACTTAAAATAGCTGAATTACCTCCTGGAAACAAAATTCAATAGTGTATTTTCATGTCTATTTCGGGAGGAAGAAATATCCACATGTTTCCTCCAAACCTTAATACCACGTTGCCTTAAGTAGCATGTTATTTTATTTCTCTCTCCCTCCGTCTCTCTCTCTCTCTCTCTCCCTCCCTCCCCCCCCCCTCTCTCTCTCTCTCTCTCTCTCGTTAGAGCAATTTCTAATCTCACCATGAGAGGGTGATCGTTTTCTGCATTAAATTACTTTAGTGATGGCTTTGTGGCCGACAGTTTTTCCTCTTTCTATAGGACTCCGAATCTAGAATTGCTTTGGTTAATTATTTTCAACCAGCACAGTTGTTTTCAGAGGGAAAGTTAAAATATCAAAATCTCATTCTTAAATCTAAAGTCACAGGATTTGAAGGGATGGTGAGGAAAGGGTAGTTAGAAACCAGGAGGCACCCTGTCGCATAGAAAGGAAGTGGTGAAGGCAGGAATGCAGAATGGAGGAGAAAGTCTGGCCCCTGGGAACACCCATCTACAGGGACATTTGGGTTGTATCAGACACCAACATGTTGAACCCACCTTGGAACCACGCTCATTGAAAATGATCTCAACATCCAGGATCTTTCCAAATTGCTGGGGGAGAAAAAGAGGGACAGGGGAAGGGGGAAGAAGGAAAGGTGAAAATGGGAGTGGAGACATCATTTCTTTTCATCCCGGCTTGGAAAACCCTTGTGCTTTGATTTATTCCCAAAGGGCATGGTGTGTAGTCATATCTGGAACACCCCTGAGTATCAAATACAGGTAGTTCTCATTTACAGCTAGTCCTCAACTTATGACCTCAATGGAGCCCACAATTTCTGTTATTAAGTGAGACATTTGTTAAGTGAGTTTTGACCCATTTTATGACCTTTCTTGCCCTCATTGTTAAGTGAATCACTGCAGCTGATAAGTTAGTAACCCAAGTGAATCTGGCTTCCCCTATTGACTTTACTTGTGAGGAGGTTGCAAAAGGTGATCACATGACCTTGGGACACAGCAACGGTCATCAATATGGACTAGTTGCCAAGTGTCTGAATTTTGATGACATGATCATGGAGATGCTTCGAAGATCGTAACTATGAAAAATGGTCATAAGTCATATTTTTCAGTGCCGTTGTAACTTTGAACGGTCACTAAACAAACCGTTGTAAGTCGAGGGCTACCTGTACTGACCGCAACTGGAGTCGGCAACAACATTTCTAAGCAACATGGTTATTAGGTGAAATGTCATGTGATTGTGCCCAATGTAGGTCTGTTCTGCTGTAAGTTTTAAGTTACATGATTGTGACTTGACATTTCTTGCCAGCTTCCCCACTGACTTCGCTTGTTGGAAGCTGGCTGTGAAGGCCGCAAATGGAAATCATGTGACCGTGGGGACACCTGTGATTATCGTAAATGCACACTGGTTGTGAGGTGCCCAATTTACAATCACATATCTACAGGGTTACTGCAACGGCCACAAGTTTGAAGATCAGTTGTAAACCTATTCAGTGCTGTTGTAAATTTGGTAAGTGAGGACTACCAGTATTTATACACATACACAGAAAGAACTTCTGGGGTCTAGCATCATACGTAGGCAGATGCCACTACTGGCCCCTAGGACCGTCTTCCCTGGAAATACAGGAGATGTTTCCTGCATTATTCAATACTCAGCTGTTAAATAACATGTTCTAGCAATGCTCAGACTGAGAAACAAGTTAATCCTGCCTGAACCCTGATAATCACAAGACCTGCAGAGCACTGGGGCGTCAAAAGGAACAGATAGGAGTTCCTGCCAAAGAGGAATGAAAGCAAGAAGCAGGCACATCAGATACATGGATGATGAAAAGATAAAACAAGAATATGTAGAAACTGTATAAAGATAAGAAGCAGATTTGACAACAATGGGACCCAACATTGTTAGTTTGATTGATATCGCTATCTTGGACTGATTTTCTAAATTTATAAATGGTGATAAGTAATACTCTGTTTTAACCATTGTTTGTTAAGTCAGTCCTAGTGGTTCACACACAACATTCAACTGTAAACTATGTTTTACTAACCATAACGTCAGGTTCACATATCACATGAAACAAAAAACCCGACTAAATTATAATGTAAAAGACAGAGTGAACACAGCCCGTTCCTTTCCAAGATGACCATAGGTCTTTGTACATTCCTATGTTTATTTAGCACAGGAAGGTGATAGACTTACTCCAAACATTTGCCGCAGATCAGGGTCCCGGAAGCGGAAAGGGATGTTCGAAACGTGTAGCCGCTTAGGCTGCTGCTTGTCGGAACCATTCTCTGGTAGGTGTAGTGTCTGGTTGTCTGTCTGCGCTGCTTCATCTGTCTGCTGATGGAAATAAGTAAATTAAAGCACCATTGTGATTCTTTCTAGGTGTTTGCGCGCCCGTGCGCATGTGCGGGGTGGGGCATCATTGCTGCTTATGAAAGACAGATTTCAAAGGTATGAAATGAATCCAGCAAAAGTGCTGGATTAGATTTGGGGCAATTAGATTTTCCAGCCTTCAGGCATATTGACTTGGGTTTAATATATAATCTGTTCTTCTGCTGAAGACTGGGGTCATTTTTTTGCAAGTCTTATTCTGGAGTGCTTGGGGCTGGAGCCATTTCTCTGTTTAATCCACTCATTTTTTTGTGTTCTTTCTCTTTTCTCCCCAACCCCATCCACCCCATCCACCAGCCCAGACTTCCTCTCTGCTTGGAAAGCAGGCTGTTCTTGATATAGCCCTGAAGCAATCTACTTTCAGAGGGCTCCTTTCATTGCACAGTGCCCCACATAATAATAATAATAATAATAATAATAATAATAATAATAATAATAATAATAATAATAATAATAATAATAATAATAATAACAACAACAACAACAACAACAACAACAACAACAACAACAACAACAAGAAGTTGGAAGGGACCTTGGAGGTCATCTAGTCCAACCCCCTGCTCAGGCAGGAAACCCTATACCATTTCAGACTTCCATTCTTTGATTTTGCTTCTTACGCCCCCCCACTTCTGCAGGTGATCTGAACTCATAGCTTCAGGGGGCTCTTTCATTTTAGGTCTCCCCAACATTTTTTCTTCTCTTGTACCCCATTTCCCTATTCCATTCCCTTCCCCTGTCTAAGATAAGGCCAAAATCCAGGGTCTTTATGCCGCAGGTCCCCAGAATCCTGAGAGGTATTGGGACTAGGCATTCCTATGAAAGTGATGTTACTTGATTGCCAACTTTTAATGTCATCGTGAGACTAGGCTCACACAGCGTGCTACCGCATGGTTTGTTTAGCTATGGCTTGCTGATTAAAAAAAAATGAAGAGCTGGGTTTATCCGACATTCAAGCCATAAGCCATGACTTAGAAGCACGATAACTAGGTGAGCAGAATACAGCGAGCCAAACACAAACAAATCACATTATAAGGTAAAGGTAAAGGTTCCCCCGCACATGCGTGCTAGTCGTTTCCAACTCTAGGGGCCGGTGCTCATCTCCGTTTCAAAGCCAAAGAGCCAGCGCTTGTCCGAGGACGTCTCCGTGGTCATGTGGCCGGCATGACTAGATGCCAAAGGCACACGGAACACTGTTATCTTCCCACCGTAGTGGTCCCTATTTTTCTACTTGCATTTTTACGTGCTTTCGAACTGCTAGGTTGGCAGAAGCTGGGACGAGTAACAGGCGCTCACTCTGTTATGCGGCACTCGGGATTCGACCTGCCAAACTGCCAATCTTCTGATCGACAAGCTCAGCGTCCTAACCCACTGAGCCACCGCATCCCTTAAATCACATTATGGTTTAGTGCAATGTGAGAAGCCAGTCAAGGAGTGTTGGCATACGCTCTCACTTAGGGATTAAGAATGTGAGCTGTGAAACTGAAGTCCCCAGTTCAGCTCTTTAATTTGGTCTTGGACCAGCCACCATCCTTCTGCTTCAGCTTTTCCATTTATGAAATAGGGGCCCTACTCTTACCTAGGACAGCAGTACCACCCGAGAAAGTAGAATAAGAACTAGCATGGGCCCAAACACACAGCTCCAGGAAAAGGAGGCTGGAGATGTGTTGGTTCCATCCTGGGTTTGCATGCATTCCTGCACACACAGAACCAGGTGGGGAGGCCGAGCTCACTCTCAAAGCTGCGTGGTGGCGAGCAGCCAGCCTGGCACTCAGGGATTGAGGAGCAGCTGGGAAGTGCTCACTCAGCGCTTCCTTGCTGAGCTGCATTACAACCACATCATTGGCATGATCAGATTGGCAAGTTGCCAAGCAGGTAGATTACAAGTGATTAGGGACACAAAGGGAGCCAGGAAACTTAAGTGCTGAGCCACAAATGCCCACGGGGGTAGCAGGGTGCTGGAATGGTTTCTCTGCACTGGCCTCCTGCTGCATAAGAACTCTGTTATTTTCACCTTGCTCTCTTCGATCCTTTGCTATCTCTGAGTCTCAGATGGAGGTGGAACAAGGCCAAGCAGACAAATTAGGAATGGAGGCAGAGAGGGCATTGGACCTGCAAGCTCAGTCTTCCCTGCTACCCATAACGCAGCCTCTCAATCATGAGCCAATAGGTCCATTTTCCCAACAGAAATTCCCTTATATCCTTCTCATCCAATTTTACACATTCGGCCCCCCCTCCCACAAGTTCCATCCTTCCAGTTTGTATTTTTCTGGGAGGAGACATCCCTTTGTTCATTAGATGTCTACTTCCCTGAACTGCCCTATGCTGCCCCCATGCAGGCAGGCTTTACATCAAGGTCAGGCCCTGTAGGCAATGTCTCTTACCGGTACCGTTTGTGTGCCTGCTATGGACTGCGTGCTGGCATCAGTGCCCGGCTGTTCGGAGTGGCTCTGTGCAGGGGTGTAGAGCGTCAAGGCATGCTCAGGTACTGTGCTCTGCCCCGAATAGTCCTGTGCTGGATGCGGGTGTGGTGGTGGAGGAGCGTACTCTGGAGGGATACCATTCTGTGGGGGTGGTGGATATGTTGCTGGGGGATAGGGCTGAGCCATTGCGTCAGGAGGAGCCGTGGCGTCCTGATTGCCCTGCAGAGATAGGATAAGAGAATACTCCTTACTCATGGCTGATAATCTCAAGCCAGGCTGTGAGCTTCAACCTTCATCAGCAACTCACTCTCCGTCCAACAGCTCAGGTGAATTCCAGTTAATCTTCCCATAACACAAGGCAGGTAAGCATTGGCTAAAACAGTAATTGCATCCAACACGGCAAGAAACACCCACCTTTGCTGGACAATGTTTTAGAGGAGCAGAGTGGAAGCACCATGCATGGGATGATAAAATCTGCAGGGTAGATGTGCCCATTGTTATTCTAGTTTTCAATGGATTTGATTAATCTCTAATTCTCTTCTGGGAGAATTAGAGACATAAAAAGCATCTCACTGAAGGCAAGTTGGAATTACAAGGAAAAGATAAAATTATGTGTAGAACAAATAAGAACCTGCTCTAGATAACCTGTCCAGCAACTTCATGGAGGATCAAAAGTATATTTCTTTTATAGCATTCTTTTTCATGTATATTTTGAAAAGCAATTAGCTATTTTAAAAAAATTCTCAGCATGACATATTGCAACCAGCTACCAACTTTTATGCTTGTACATCTGAACTGCAGGTACATCACCTGGACACCCATGGACTTAACCATAGTATCAATTTGTCCTTTAGAGATGGAAGAAAGTAAATGGATGTTGGGTGAAAAAAATGTAGATTGGGAAAATTGCCTTTAGGACAGGAGGATGCATCCCCAGGTCATGCTGATCCCAGCTGAAAGGGAAGCAAAGGGGCCAAGAAAGCAGCAAGATCTTTTAAAGACACAGTGTGTCTTTCTGCATATTAATGTAAACAATTACCTCGATCAAAGGTCACCCATATTTCTAAATGTTGGGCCTACTAAATTTAAAGTGTATACTTTCAAATGGAGGTGGAAATGTCCTTTCTTCCAAAACATACATGGGCAGTCACCTAAATATTGATTTAAGATGAGGGATTTTACTATTCCTGCTATTTTTGCCCTTCCTGCCTTCCAGCAAAAATCGAAACTACATGTCCCATTCTCCTAGGATGCCTAAAATTATTTATTCAAAATCAGTGTTATGTGGTGGCATTATCAACATCTAAATGTGGTCTACGGTACTTTCCCGTTTTAAAAAAAGGGAAGAGGATTCTGGAGAAGAGCATGGCATTTGCCAAATGATAGCAACTCAGTTTCCTAGATAATGCCTCAAAAATGTGTTAATTTCAGTGAAGGGTAGCAAAGAAAAACAAGCACTACTCTACATTAGATGTCTGTGGTTGCTTCGATACACTTAGTGCTGCTGAGAAAATGTTTTTCTACAATTTTCTGGAAGTGGAATTAAAATCAAAGTTCCACAGAGCACTGAATATAGCACTATGTTATCCACAACATACTCTTCCATGGTTTAGATTTTTCCTTAATGTTTATTCAGAATTAAATCCCATTCATAAAAGTCTTTCTCAACATTCACGATTTTTTTTGGTCCAGTTTACAGATTCTTACCATTAAATTGTTTCTTCTTACTTATGACTACCCCATTTATATATAGCCAATTTACCGACCCTTGGCCAGTCTCTCTTAATTGTTCCAATGTTTGCTTGTGTTCCTGTAGGTAGACGGAGGGAGGCTTTAATTACTGCTTTTGAGCAAAGAAATCATTTAAACCACCCCCTATCCTATGGGAACAGAAACTAATGCTGAGACATTAAACAAGGCTATTTATCATTACTAACTAGCTATACATCATTGGTTTTTTTTCCTGAAATGTATCTTAAAGAAAGAAAAATACAGGTAGTCTTCAACGTATGGCCACAATTGAGCCAAAAGTTTCTGTTGCTAAGTGAGACAGTTGTTAAGTGAATTCTAACCCATTTTATGACCTTTTTTGCCATGCTTGTTAAGTGAATCACTGCAGTTGTTAAATTAGTAGCATGACTGTTAAATGAATCTGGCTTCACCATTGACTTTGCTTGTCAGAAAATTACAAAAGGCGATCACATGACCGCGGGACATTGCAACCGTCATAAATATGAGCCAGTTGCCAAGCATCTGAATTTTGATCATGTGACCATGGGTATTGTGTGAAAAATGGTCGTAAGTCATTTTTTTCAGTGCTGTTGTAACTTTGAATGGACATTAAATGAACTGTTGTAGGTTGAGGACTTACCTGTAATGTTTTTGCAAAATGAGCAATTATAAAAGGGCACAGGACACCCTTCTCCCTAAAAAAAAATCTGAATAGCAGTTTACTTGTTCCCATAGGACAGGCTGTTGCTTTAACTCATGGATGTTTATTGCCCCTCACCCATCATAAATTTTATGTGAAAAAAATCATGGCATGCCAACATAGAAAATACTAAACTGCAATGTCCTGGATTTTCTTTCAAGAGGAAGGGAACTAACCAGAGCACTTTGAGTGGGGGAAAAAAAGTCTAATTCAGAAGAATTCAAACAATTCCTAATAAATTTTCTTTGACCTAAACTATTTCTCAAAGTTTTGGTACAAATTAACCCTCTTCTACTATTTTAATGTGCCTAAATTTATGCTCTGCTCAAATATTCCTTAAATAAATTTTTGAATAAAATTATTGGACTATAAATCCTTTGGCTAGCCCTAAATCTTATATTGTACTTCTTAGTGGACATAATTTCTGAGAGGGAAATGCTCTGTACGGAGTAAGGAATATTCATATACATATGGACAAGAGTTCTAGTAGTAGTGGATTCTATATTCCAAGTACTGACAAAATGCAACTTAGTTCATCTGGAACATTTGACAGTAAATAAAGATCAAGTCTATAGAAAATTACTCCATCTATAATAGGAGACCCAATCTGGCAGACAGAAAGGAATGGTCAGTATAGGTAGATGGGAGCTGTCTTGAATTGGGCCAAGTATCTATTTTGCTCAGCATTCTGGGGAGAACCAAAGACTGATGGGGATGCCACAAGCAAGACATCAGGTACAACAAAAAGACAACCCAGTTGAACTCCCTGTTCACTCTTATAGAAACAGAAATCAAAATCCATGACAACACGAATAATTTGGAAGAAATTCCCAATTCTCCAAATCCCATGAAAATACCCAGCTTGGGTTGATGCATACCCATCAACTGTCATCAGGGAATTTCAAGTTATGATTCACACATGGAAGATGTTTCCAGCTTCTCTGCCTGATATTAATTGTAACTGATTGCTGTTCTATGTCTCCCACACGATGTAAAAAAAAATCACGTCCTCTCACTAGTTATTACTGGAAATATTCAATAGGAATGCGATTCATATGATAGGGACACCTTATATGATGACTGATCTTCAAAGGACAGTCCACACATAATGTATTATTTATTTATTATTAGATGCATATCCACCTTTTTTTTGTACGATTCAAGATCTTCTTGCCTCCTAATTTCCTCGCAACAGCTTTCTGAGGTGGGTTGAGCAAAGTCCCTCAGACAATTTCCATGTCTAAGGGAGGACTAAAGCAAGTGATCTCTCCTACTCTATTCCAGCACCTTAACCACTGTGCCAAACTGGTTCTCAAACACACACCCACAGTGCCTCACAGTCCTAATACCCTGCACCAAGCCACCCTCCTCTGCAGATACACTTTTTCTCACTTGCCCACCAACATAACTTCATACCTGACTGCTCCCCACACTCCTGCCTCCCTTCAATCCCTTATTCCTTGCCTTGTGCTGACAAATAGCCACCAGCCCTCTGCTAAGAGCCCAGATTCCGCATTCAGATGCTTTATAGCTGTATACCACAGTGCCTTTCTCTCTCTCTTGGGATGAAATACATCCACAGCTCCTGGAGCTGAGACAGGCTCTTTAATTGTGTGTGTGGTTAATTTATGACAAGGCAACATCACAGTGGGACAGGCTTGGGCAGGCAGGCTTTCCTTGCTTGAAGAGAGAAACCTTTCCGCCCCAGGCTCTGTCTTTAGGCTCTTTTATTCCCAATCACACCCTGGAGGATGCAGCAAAGCTGTGGCAGTGAACGGTGGGCATTGGGAAAGGCATTTCTGAACGTGCAAATTGTTCTGTTACTTCTTGGGGTTTTTCCAGCATGAAGTCAGGCTTCATTGGGAATGGGAAAAAGGGAAGGCGGGTGCTAATATACATTTAGGAGGGGCTCCTGGCAGCACCTTAAGTTATTTTATACTAATCATACTATACACTGGAGAAGAAGTAGATGACTAAGCTCAATGCTATTACAGAAAGCTGATCTTAGTGTCCCAAATTAGCAAACTTCACTGGGAAGACACCTTTGATACCGGAGATATTTTCCCTTTAAAATTTATGTAGCTTTCTGACCACCTACCACCCACTCCTTAGCCAAGGAAAAGTTATTCAGGCAGAAATAATTGGTCCTTGAAGCTCTCCAGGAGACCATGTCTAAAGCAATGACCTCAATAAAGGCATGTATAGAAGGGAACTCCAGCAGATAATTAGGTCTCCATCCCCGGGTCCAAGGGAGGCAGCTCTATTCCTTTCTTCAAGCTTGAATAACTCTTCTCTCAAAGTGCTGGCAGTTCATAATGTCTCTGAAACCCAGAGTCTGAAGAACATATTCTAGCCTTAGTGCACATCTGCATAACATTCTGAATTTCCAGAAATTCTCCCTTGAGAGAGGGAGGGATGGCTTCATGTAAACTATGCAGAAAATAATTAGGGGGCAGGAAGCAGACTTTAGGCTGGAAAAAAAATGCAGGAAGACCTATCCACTAGTTAATTGATCAGCTGAATTAGCTGGCCAGAAGCAAATAAATTCCTGGTTCAAACGAGCTTCTAAGAGACAGAGACAGGGAAGAAGAGGGATGAAGCATGTGAATGGGTGTGCACTTGTATGCATGAGCGAATAAAGGTTGTTCAATCCTGTTACAAAGTAATATTCAGGCATCTCAATGAATCTGGTATCTTACTTAACTCAGACTTTGTGGGTGCTCTCCATGGTACTAAGTCTCAATAGCCTAATGCAGACATGTCAAACACAAGGCCCGGGGGCCGGATCCGGCCCACCAAGTGGTTTCATGCGGCCCGCGAAGCCATCCTGGAAACAGTGAGGGAATGGTCCCCACTGCCTTAGCCCTGGCCCAGAGACCCTCAGATCTGCCCCACTCCTGCCCAGGCCCCCATAGGCACCCTTGATGCAACGATGTAGAGCTGGCCACGCCCACCCAGCAGGCCATATGCATTCTAGCCACGCCCACCCAGCAGGCCACACCCACCCAGGCCATACCCACCCGGCCCCCTGAGGGCAACCGCAATGCTGATGTGGCCCTCAATGAAATTGAGTTTGACACCCCTGGCCTAATGTGTAGTTTGGCACTGCTTTAGTAATAAGCAGGCGAGACAGCAAGTTAACAGTTTAACTGTTTATTCTGAACCAGGCAAAGAACAAGAGAACAAGACATCTATTTATACTTGACAGCTGCCGACGGTTTGACCAATCGGGGGTGAGTTCGTTCCCGCGCCGTTGTCTCCGCCAATCGGGGCCGTCCGGATTTGACAGCTCGGAGCTGTCAGCGGTAGCGCGTGTTGAGCTGTCACTTGCTGGCGCTTGCGCAGTTTCGTCCGGCAGCTTTTGACAGCTGTCAAAAGCTGCCGCGCTTTTACCTCAGCCTTGTTAACTTCTGTTTAACTTAATGTGTGAATATATAACAATAACAATAAGTAAATACACAACAGGCACACTTGATCAAAATATCCCCAAATGTTCCACTCTGAAAATGATACTAACAGCCCATTGGATAGGATGGTTTTAGCACTTGGGGAGATAGATTGTTCATAGCCATGAACAATCAATGAGTAACTCCGGACCAATCACTTCCTCTCAGACCAATCTACTCATAGGGTAAGCCCTCTGATGATAAAACGAAGGGAGATCCCACGTAAGTCACCTCGAATCCCTAAAGGAAAGGTGAAATATACGTCTAATAAAACAATAACAATAGCAGCCAAACCAGTAATTAACCAATCTGGATGATTTCCAGTTGTGTGGATTGCAATTCCCAGAATTCTTTAGTCAGCTGAGCCATTGCTGAAAATTCTGGGAGGTTAAGCCTATATATTTACTGTAGAAGGCATCCTGTTTGTGAAAGGCTCACTAACTGAATCTCAAGAGACATATGCTGCCATATATTATACCTTTAAAATACATTAAGAACATTTCTGAATTATTAATTTGCATTCCATTGCTTAACTATTATGTTATACTGCAAGAAAAAGGTGGCTGTGGTGCCATCAAATATGAGCCACACATTCCTCTGGATGGCAGCAACTAGTTTCCTGTGGAGGCAGAAGGTATTTTTTTTTGGGGGGGGATGACAACTGAAAAAAAAATCCTACTCTTTAGCCACTGAAAATGTTATCTACACTTGAGTTTTATCCCACTATTTCCAGCTCTACAGCTTCTAGTATTCCCAGCGAAAATGGCACTTAGGGAGGCCACTCTAGTCTAGGAGACACATTTGCTATATAGTTGAAAGGATCTATATTGGGAAAGCTGTCTTACTTAACACCTGCAAAAAAAAAAAAATAAGATCTTGCAGTTCTGTTGTTAAAAAAATATTTGATATCCCATTGGGAATTTTTCCCCTGAATTAGGAAAGAGTCTAAAATACTAAAATCTGTCATGTGACCTATCCTATTATAGATTCAGATTTACTTCTCAAGATCTGTGCCTCTTGTGACCAAAACCATTTGGAAGCAAATCTAACAAAGTCCAAGAAGTTACTAGAAGAACACTGGGTAGGAGTTCATAGTATAGACCAGGGGTAGGCAACCTTGGCTCTTTTATGACTCGTGGACTTCAACTCCCAGAATTCCTGAGCCAGCCATGCTGGCTCAGGAATTCTGGGAGTTGAAGTCCACGAGTCATAAAAGAGCCAAGGTTGCCTACCCCTGGTATAGACAGAGAATTTTGTAAAGTCTCGAAAGGAGTAAATTTCCTTCTCAAATATTTTCCACAAATAAATATTTTTATCTGGCTCCTGCACAATGGAAGAGAGATAAGGTAAGAGCTAATTGGGAGCATTATCTGTAGAAAAAAAGAAACATGACTTCCATGGCTTTTGAAACCCTAATCCTTGACTTAGAAAAGAGTTATGTTCCTGGCTTTAAGATTATGCATGACTGTGTCCCTTTTATGCTGCTTTCTTCACATGGATAGAGGGAAAGGGGAAAGGGCCTGCAGTGAAGACTGATAGAAGACACAATTTTGGCATATTATTCTGGAATGAATCTGAGCCCCAGTGATGTTTAAAGAGGCATATTGTGCAGTACTATGCAGTAGGTGACCAAAATAAGAGATCAACAAGAAGTGGCTACAATGCAGATTATTAAGTAAGGGATGTTTTAACACCCCATTTCCATTTTGGTTAGATTTAGGTCTTCATTCTTGTTAATTGTACACTGTAGTTTGAGGAGTCCAGTGAGTGTAATAGGACTATAAAAAGACAAAGCTACTGACACCAGGAATAGCAACCAGGTTTGGAACTGACTCTGGTGGAGGTGAATAGCTTCTAACTTTTAGAACTAAGTATGAGCAGTAAAAGAACCAGGACAGACTAACATTTGATAAGGCAGAAAGAAAGACCTTGAAAAAGTCATTCGGATGCTGTGCTGTGTCTATATACACAAAGATCAGAATTATACAACGAATGATTTACCCTGTTATACTCTACGGAAGCGAACACTGAATTCTGAAGAAGCAGACTAAAAAGAGTATTGATGCTTTTGCACTTTGGTGTTGGGGGAAGACTCCTGAGGATATAAGAATTAGCCAAGAAAACAAACAAACAGAACAAATCAATCCGAGTTCTCACTTAAGGGACAAACGTCAGATTCAAATGATCATATTTTGGCCACATTATCCAGCAAACTAACCCTTTTGAAAAGGTTATAATGCTGGGAAGAAAAGAGAAGAGGATGTCCAGAGACAAGGTGGGTGGATTCAATTACCCTGGCAACTGGATTACTATTAGAAGACCAGGCTGGGGAGTAATCATCCTGAGAAGTCAATGTGGTCACTTAATATTGATATCTTCTTGACAACATATAAACAATCTTCCAGGTTTTATGGCGCTGCCTTCTGTATTTGCATTTTTAATGAACTGTTTCTGGCTTTTGTTGGGCATTTATATATTTGTGTTGCATGCAATGTGGTACTCTGCCTGAAAGTGATACAGAAAGGTTTTAAATAATTACGGTTATTATCCAGATTTTGTTTAACCAAAAAAAAGTATGAGGCCTTCAGAATATGTTGGGCATGTTTTAATTAATGGACCAGGAGCTGAAATCAAGGAATTCAAAATCCAAGGCAGAGCTAAAGGAAACATTATTTGTTCCAAGAAGGTCTGGGTGCTGCTCTACATATGTTCCTTATCCCATCTACTTCTCCTTGGGGAAGTTCTGTCTCCTTTCCTAATCATGCCAGAGAAGAACAGAATCCCTTTAATGTTCGATGTTTCTTTGCGTCACTTAACTTTTCTTTTGGCACATGCCTACACTCGAGAAAGATTGCAAAAGAGAGAAGTCTAGCCCCTCTGGGAATCTTGCCTCAGCAGTCCTGATTTAAATGACTTGACTTCAGAAGTGTTTTGGTTCATGAACTCAGGCTCTATGGAGTTAGGGACCACATTGGGCAATTTTGTGAGTTACGCACCTTGGCATTCCTGATTCCCTTGGTCTCTCTAGCTCCAAAAATAAACTCTATTCAGGCTACCTGTGAATTCTTTATATTCTTCCCTCTTGTAATGCATACTGTATTAAGAGCCCGTTAACGTGGAAGAAGACCACATTAAAATATTTATCTGAGACAAGCTGGTGAAAATGGCAGAGGAGAAATAAGCAAATCTCAGTTGTTCGTTTTCAACACTGCTGAAATTTAGCCAAGTTATCCACATTTTTATTAGAAAACAGTAAATATGCACGTATTTGCTTGTTGTCAAATAAATACATAACAATTGATAGTGCAGGTAGTCCTCAACTTACAGCCACAATTGAACCCAACATTTATATTGCTAAGTGAGAAATTGGTTAAGTGACTTTGCTTGTCAGAGGGACGCAAAAGGGGATCACATGATTCTGGGACTCTGAAACTGTCATAAATGTGAGTCAGTTGTCAAGCATCCAAATGTAAATGATGTGACCACGGGGATGCTTCAAAAGTCACAAGTGTGAAAAATGGTCATAAATCACTTTTTTCAGTGCCGTTGTAACTTCAAATGGTCACTAAATGAACTGTTGTAATTAGAGGACTACCTGTACCATAATTTCTCATCTACCAGAAGTAGAAATTTGGCCATGTGCCCTATTCTCTACTGCCTAGGAAGCAGAAGTTACACGTAATTGGTAACTAGTCTTAGTGACAAAGGAAACCCATCAGAGATTCTTTAAAGGATTATCAATTACAAGCATCATTTTGAAGCAGAATGTGAATTATAGGTCCCAAAGAGTAATAATAGTAATAAAAAAATATTTTGAATGCAGGGCTACTAGTGAGGAGCAAGAGGTGCTTGCAATTTTCCCCAGCTGCAACATCAGCAAGCTGTTACTCTGCAACATCCGAATAAAAGGATAGTGCAATATCTAATGTAAATGCTGGCAGCTTCTTTGGCTCATCAGCTTTCTTCCCTACTAAATCCCACCTAACTGGGCCAAAAGAATCAAAGTAAATATGTTTCACTGTGGTTTACCAGATCATTGCTCGCATTTGGAGACTTTCTCCAATCACTTAATGTGTTGCAGAGAAACCATCCTGATGTTGCATCATGTGAAATGAGTCGGATTAAAAGCAGAAAGAGTGCGGATGGGCACTTTGGAGAACACATTGCAGGGAAGAGAGGCACATCAACACAGGTCACAACTAATGTTCAGGCAGGGAACCATAAAAAGACAGCTCTATGGATTGTTCTGTTGACCACTCCTGACCTAAGGAAACTCAAAACAAGCCATGAACATGAAATTGATTTCCTCTTGGCCACATCTTTACAATATCACTAAACACAGAAAAACCAAACTGAGTGGGACATATTTGCCTGCTCCGCTGACTTAAAAAATGACTACATGTGCCAGGCACCCAGAGTCAAGTCTTAAATTGCAACAAAACAGAATTTGAGAGAAAACATAATTTTATGAATTGTGTACACCAATCCACCAAATGGAGGCCTTGAATAAGAAACAGGCAACTAGTGTTTTCAAATAAAATAACTGTATAAAGTAGAAACACATCCTTCATCATTCCCCTTTATTAAGAAGACCCTTCCAATATTTCTGGAACAGCTATACAACTCAAAATTCTCTTTAATATGTAATTATGCCCAAATGATCCCTTCTATTCTGCAGCTATCTTTACAATTTGCAGATATCACTATCACTTTATCATCAGTTCTCTGGAAACTGTATCATGTTTACAGTCATACTCCCTGTGAACACATTCAGGACCCCTTGCAGCACAGGACGTTCAGGTAGTGGCAGAACTTTCTTTATCTGTAATTATCTTTATTTTAGCATCCAAGAATAATCTTATATATTTAAATGGTTGCTTCTCTAGTACCATTTATTTAAATATCTATTCCTAGGAACAACTTCAATTGGCCAATCAGATTTGGCTTTGTGACAAAAAGGAAATAAGCATAATTTACACCGAGGCCAGGGCTTGCCCTCCCTCTGAATTAGCTTTATCTCTATTTAGTACGATCAACATCCACACAAATGTAAATTGACGGAAGAAATGCAGGAGCAGCCAAACCAGGTTACAGAAGATCCAGGGATTGTGGAACTCATAGAGAAAAAAAAAATCAGCTGCAAGTATTCAGCACAGCTCTACTCTAATTACTCAAATGAGATTGCTATGCAAAAGGGACTGGGCCATGACAAAACTCAATGCCATGTTTGCTGAAGATAACCATGCCACTTAAGTGATGTTCCCAAATGAGAGAGATGGAATTAACATCTCCAGATGCATCAAAATACACAGGCAGTTCAGCAGAGTCCAGATGAGACTGGAATGAAGGCAGACACAAATCTCCATATACACATTTGTCTCAGTATCAGCTTTGGAAATATTTGGAAATTTGTTTATGTTTACTGAATGAGAAAGAAGTATTTTTAATAATTCTTTCTAGTTGATTTTTAAGGAAAATCATTAAGGTTATGAATCTGCCCGTATGGAATCAGCTCCCCCCTGAGCTTCGGATGGCCCAAAACCTCCAATCCTTTCGCCGCAGCCTCAAAACACTCCTGTTCCACCAGGCTGACCTGGACTGACAGGCATTTTAATTAATTATATTTAGAATTTTTAATTTATTTATTTTTTTAATCTTTAATTTTAATTTATTGCACAGATGATTTCAATTTTATTTTTATCTTGATTTCTGTACTTATTATATGTTTTGTTGTTAGCCGCCCTGAGTCCTTCGGGAGATAGGGCGGGATATAAATCCCATCAATAAATAAATAAATAAGTATTCAAATTAATACTTTGGACAGTAGGATTTTTTCCCCCTAGCACCATCCTGTTTTGTTTTGGCTTTTTGCTGAAGTGAATTCATGTACTATACTCCACTTTGGCCTGCAGCAGGTATCAGTACCAACTAACCATAGTCTAACTCAGTGTTTCTCAACCTTAGCCATTTTATGATGTGTGGACTTTAACTCCCAGAATTCTCCAGCCAGCAAGGTTGGATGGGGAATTCTGGGAGCTGAAGTCCACACATCTTAAAATGGTAAAGACTGAGAAACACTGGCCTATCTTGAATAGATAGATAGACTTAGAATACCTAATAATTTGATGGGAAACCATTAGAAAATCCCGGAGCAAGCTGGGAAGTTGAAAAAACATCCTGGAAGAATGTTCAGGCACCCTGCCATCTTGACATGGATATGTCCACAAAGGATATGTCCACTACATGGATATGTCCACAAAGTCCTAAGGAATCAAGCTCAACCTGAAGAAAATTTCTCCTTCCATTCATTGAAAAATTATTTCAATATACAGGTAGTCCTTGACTTAAAACCTTGAATTTAATGATCATTCAAAGTTACAATGGCACTGAAAAAAGTGACTAATGACCATTTTTCACACTTAACCAGTTACAGTATCCCATGGTCATGTGATTAAAATTTGGACACTTGGCAACTGACTCATATTTATGATGGCTGCTGTGTCCTGGGGTCATAGGATCACCTTTTATGACTTTCTAATAAGCAAAGTTAATGGGGAAGCTGGATTCAGTTAACAATCATGTTACTAACTTAACAACTGCAGTGATTCACTTAACAGCTGAAGCAAGAAAGGTTATAAAATGGGGCAAAATTCACTTAAGAACTGCCTTGCTTAGCAATGGAAATGTTGGGGTCAATTGTGGTCATAAATCGAGGACTACCATACCTGTACATGCCATAGGTAAAAACAATAATGGTTCTGAAATTCCCAGAATGGGCAGCAACATTTCCAGATACTTGGGACTTTACAGTAGTATATAATTTCAAGGTATTTTGGATTGCCAAGATATAAAATATAAAACAGACAGGTCAAATTCTAGTATTCTTATTGTCCCCCAAAGTGATAAGATTTATATCAAAAAATGCAGACTTAAAGAAAGGGAAATGGAAAAATTAAACGGCATGTGATCCTATTTGTGTTGTGATGAGAAAGTGTTAGGTCCCATTTAAGACCAAGAGCCAGATCATAGGGTCATATAAAGTCACATTTCACCCCACATTGCTCTAGGAAGGTAGAGAATAGATGAAAAATGTGTCACTGAAGGTGACATAATTAACATTTTCTTACCCTCTGTGCACAATAGCCAAATGAATTGAGGAGGCAGGGACATTATGCATCAATAATAGATTGTTTTAGTTAGTTGTTTAAGGTTGGCTTCAGGAAGAGATAGGTCTTCATTTAAACCCAAATCATTGTCAGATTTCTTTATGCCTGAGTAGACGTCTCCAGGATTTCCCTGTGAGAATTCCATATCTAATGTACGAAAAGTTGTAAATAAATATTTCACCTAAAATCTGTAAAAATAAATAAATAAATGTCCATAATTGCGCATGGGAAGGATGGCTAGTCAATATATAGAAATATGCATTAAGAATGTCACTATAAAGAATGGAATTGAAGGGCTTCCTCCTGATTTGTTTTTTATCAAAAGTATTAGCTGTTTCATTAAAAAAAGCCTAGAGTCAGAAAATGTACACAACTCTCTGCAAATGGAAAAAAACAGGGAAAAAAGACAAAAAATGCAGAAAAAAAAGAAAGTTTAAAAAATACCTCATGAAAAACTCCACCCCATCTAAATTGTATCTAATTCTAATATAAAACAGCAATAAAGAAATTGGAAAAAAAGATGTATCAGGTTATTAAAATTTTATAATTTTCCTTAATGTCATCATTACTCAATTTTTAACCAATGAATTCAACTTAGGCCATTCAAAATCAGATTAGTGATTGTCAGTATAACTAGTGGTGGGCTGACAGCCTAAAATTAGAAGGAATGGCATAAATAGGAACTGTATCTCAGGGGGGAAAATGGCTTTTGCACATGCCACCCAGATTGACTGACTGGTTTGCCATCAAACAGCTAAGTTATTGGAAACCACAGTAACCAGATAGCGAAGATGGGATAAGGATGGCAATGCTGAGCATGGGGTAAGATTCAGAAAACAGAATAAAGCATTTGCATTACAATAATTTCTAGAGAACGTGGAAGCTTCTTTAACTGCAGAACAGAAAGGGGAAGTTGAGTGATTCGTTGGTGGACAAGGAGCCAGACAGAAAAGAATCAACTGTGCCCCATCCTACAATGTTCTTATAGGTTCAAGTTTATTTTGTGAAATAACTCCCCATTCCCCCAATAATGTCCATTAATCATTTGGTCTGCCTCAGCAACGCTCATTGTCCTAAGGATCAGTCTCCTTTTAGGCTCTCCTGGTCGCCACAGCATCTCATTGGCCCAGATCTGTAGCTCCAATTAAAAGATCTTCTTGTAAAGGAATGCACCATCGTGCTATGTGCATGTGAATGGGCTGAATGTGACGTTAGAACTGTGGTGCTTATCCTCTTGATTTCCAAATCATTTCTCCCCTCACCCACATCCCAGTAGATAAGGAAAGAGTGCTGCAGTTTGCTCCTACAGGACATACCTTCTACCCCCCCCCCCCCCGGATTCCATCAGACCTCCCTCTCTCCAAATGACAATAATATTTCCCATTGTATTTTCCACAATCTCTTAGTTCTCTTGCACAGCCACCGCTCTCTTGTACATCAATCATTCTTTCTCGTCCTCAGATTTGGCCTTTACTTTCAGGAGAATGGCTGTCCTAAAGAGGATGAGCAGAATTAACTTTCGCCAAACTGCTGCTTCACTGAGGCTCTGGAAGAACACAGAGGGAATTTTCTTGACCATGTGGTGTTCTATCAGTGAGATTAATGGAAAGAAATCTCACTGGGGTAGCTAAGATCAGAGGAAAATATAATTGTGTAAATACATCCTGCTCCCAGAGCTGCCTGTCCAGCTTCCAAAGCAGAAAGGCCAACGAAACAGAAATACTCACTTATTCCAGAACAACAAAGAAGTTAAGAATCATTGTTCCACCACTCCTGCACTGAATTTTGTTCACAATTTTCTCAATATATGCCACCCTGTAGACCACCTCCAGCGGGAAAAGAGAAGACTCTGGAATTCTCTTTCTTCTCCACAATCAGTGGTGGGATTCAGCCAGTTCACACCAGTTCGGCAGAACCGGTAGCTAGTTTTTTGTTGCCCAGGCCCAGAATGGACTTCTGGAAGGGGCATCCACATAGAGAACCAGTTGTTCACATATTTGAATCCCACCATTGTCCACAATGCAGGAGGAAGAGGCGGCAAAGATAAAAAAAACCCCATAGGAGAACATTTAGAAACAATGTCAATTGAAAGTTTGAGATGATATAATACTTTCTGTCACTGCAGGATTTTGCTGCCTCATCATTCAGCTGAAAGTGTCACCATCCCAAATGCTCCTGGAACATTGTTTCCTATTAAACGCCTCATCCATCCATCCAAAGTGCAGCCTCCAAGCTCTCAAATGCCTCTAAGGACCCGCAGAGGCAAGCAGCAGAATTGCTGGTAGGTGAAACAGCTGATATGATGTCTGGATGCTAGAGATATCTTGGCTCATGCCTCTCCCCCTTCTTCCAACCTTTTGCTTTTCCTGTTTGACTTCTTTCTTCTCTCAAGTGGAAATGGTCAATCAGAAATGGGCAGGATGAAGTAACACAAGCAATAAATACAGCCACAAATCACTCATACAGTTGTACTCCACTTTCATTTTTGTGCATCTCCCGTGTGAAAGAGGAAAGTAGAGCCTCTGCTACATGACCAGGCAGCCGTTCCAGCTGAGACCTGCACTGGATCCCCTCCTCACAGCAATCTCCCTTCGGACTTATTCTGGCCTGTTTGCCGGTTCTTACCCACCCATACTGGAGCTGGACATTCTGCTCTCTGGATGCCTTTGCAGCGCCTGGCCCAAGCTGTCTCATCTGCCTTGTTGGCAATGCTCAGAGTTGGATCTAATCTTGCACTGATTAAATGTCCTTCATTAACGAGTTTCTTTAATTAATGGAGTTTTTGGGCTTGCTTGGATTGCTCTCTCCCTGCTGGTCTCTGCCACCTCAGCACAAACATGGGGCCGTTCCCTCTCAAGTCATTTAGTCAGTGGGGCTGGTTCCTGCCGACACCGCATTTTGCCGGTGGCGCCTGTCGCCTTTTGTTTGATGACTCCATTTTTAACATTTCCTCCTTTTATTTTGGAAAGGGGAAAAAAAGTCCATGACCTTAACTCTGAAGGAAGTTGTACTTCACAGTACAAATATCAAGATATCACTCAGGTCTTCCAGGATAACTGCATTTAGACCAGGCTGCTGGTCTTGAAATAAAGACCTCCTCATGTCCCAAGGACCTCTTCAGTTTGGATGGGGAAACAAAATTTCTTGGCATACCACATAGTGGATTCCCCCTTCTTTCACATGGGAAGAAAAAAAGGAAGTCTTCCCGCTTGGGAGTCTTCACGTTGCCTTTTCTTGGCATGGGATAAATTGGGATGTTAGGTTATTGTGATAATCGGTGTGAGGATCCATATCCTCAATTGGAAAGCACTGGAGTAGCATGGAGGGTAAAGCCGGGCAACCCTGAAAATGCATGGGACAAGACAATGGTGGGTCAGTCAGTGCACATCCTGCATAGCCATGCCACCAAAATGCCATCTGTCAGGCAGCTGAGCTGGCTTCCTATCAGTGCAACATCCCCAACATCAGGCTCCAAAGAGGCTGTAAAGACTAGCAGCTGGTCATGGCTAACAACAGACATGTCATCTGCCCTGAGCTCACCACTCCCAAGCTTTCACTGCTAAAGCAACCAACCTGAAACCTATTCCTCGACCTCTCAGATTTCTGACTTTTTTTAATAGTAGGTTGAGAGGGAGGCAGAATAGTTCACTTCCCTAGTCCTCTGGAAGGAGGACCAGGAAGGGGCTGGACGAAGAAGATTGAGTGTTGCTTGAGGGCTGAGGGAAAAGCTCCCAGGGCGTCAAATATAAAGTCTGTGCCATAATCTGGCCACCTCTGGCCGTATCAATCAGCCATCTCTTACTCTGTCCTTACCACAGTTATTGTCAGAAGGAGATTTAAAAATGAGCCAAACAACCATAAAAGCATGCTGTCATTTAAAAGATGACAAACAAATTAGTCTGGCTCTAAACTGAGTTGCTGTCCTAGCAGTACAGTATTTATCGATAGTATTTCCAATCTAATTCCTTAAATGGGCTGAAAGTTCCTCTTCTTTCACTGCCCAGGGACACTAAGACCAAGGGCACGTCACTGAATTAAATGGATTGCCCACGTTTACTCTTTCTTCAGCTGTGTCCCATTCATCCACAGCCTCCTCTTGCATTGAACTTAGGTGGCAATCGCTTTGTGGCAAGGCCTCTCTCTTTGCTGGCATTCTGTAAAGGTCTGTACCCTGATGGTAAAATTAAAAAAACAAAACAAAAACGAGAAAAATTCCAAAATCAACCTTGAAATCTTCAACTAATCTTCCCTCTGGCCATCTAATCAGATCTTTCCCTCCAACATCGCGAGGTCAAAGGCACCTATGGCTTGCCTAACCTGCTTCAACGTGAGCTGTGGCCAAGGTGTTCAACACATAGCAGAGATGGTCTCAGAAGCAGCAGCGAAGTGTGAGGTTATCACACCAATGTTGCTATTTGTTCCTATGCCACAAATCTGGTCCAAATACCTGGGATTTGCATGATGATATTGTCATGCATATGCCATTATTTGCTTCCCCAAACTCCTACCCCCCCTGAACATGAATGAAAGTCATGATTAAAAATAAAACCAAAAACACAGAATCTCTTGCTAAGATCAGGGGCCATGCCTTCTAAACCTTAAGGCGAGCCCACTTCAATTCAGTGTTAGGCAATCTAGAAGAATGCACCTGTGCAGCCTTTTGTGCAGACCCCTGTCTCATTTAAATTGGTCCCTTAGCTGCCAAGTGCTTAAAGTTAGCATCTGTCTGGGTGATAATATCCTGGCATGCTAACGGGCATCCTGCTATAACTAGGAGGCTGGTTGACTGCAGTATTGCCTGGGTATGTTTTATTTGCTATTGGAGATTAAATCACCCTCTTTTGAATGGAAGAGGAAGTGCTGAATTGGGGAATCTGTAGCTCCCTTTACTTTTTGCAAATCAAAGCCATGTGTTCTTCATTCTCACCTCCCTGGATGTCACAACTGCAAACAAATTCAGCTAATACTCAAGCCAGCAGAAACAATTGCTTATACAGCAACAATACGTTGCAGAGATGCCAATAGCTAACATATTTAGGCATGCCTGCAAAGAGGCCGTATATATGCGTATGAGTGCACTTGGTATCTGGGTGGCAGTTTGGTTAGCCCTAAGAAGATAGTGAAGGGTAGTTCCTAGAAAGGAAATTACTCTGTGCATTAGAGCGGTTTTCCTAAGCTTGGGAGATAGTGGTGGTGGGGTAGGCAATGAAAACTGGAATTTGTCTATACTGTGAAGTGTCAAGGCTCTCTCTCTCTCTCTCTCTCTCTCTCTCTCTCTCTCTCTCTCTCTCTCTCTCTCACACACACACACACACAAAAACACACAAACACACACACACAGAGAGACAGACAGACAGACAGAAACACACACACACACACACACATCTCTGACTGTGTTTGCTGGGTCTGTGCCAGAACAAAGCTGGCTGCCAGATAAAACTACACTCAGAGTGTTATGTTCCCAGCTCAAAGCCTATTAAGCAGCAGCTTTCGTCCAAAGCTCCCTCCCCTCCCTACTTCTCAGTGCCCCACAGCCACTCCATTTGTGCAAATCTCAGCACATCACAAAGGAAGTAGAAGGGCTGCAAGAAAACAGCAACCCTCTTTCCCACAGGCTTTTCCTGGGAGGTCCAAGGGGAGGAAATTCTAATTGGAAATGTCCCTCTAAGGAGCCTCAGGAACTTTAAAGGCTGCAGCCATAAATGGGACCAACACAACTTGTACATGCAGAAGCAAATTGGAAAGAGGCTTTCCTTGAGGCTGGCTTTTAAAATGTTAACATTAATTTAACTTTATATAAAGCCTCTTGTGAGCATTGTTGCGACTTCCCTATGCCAGCATCCAATGTAACCATTGCTTGTCAATTAACTTTTTCTGCCCACTTTCTAATTTGGCCCTGGATGCAAGTGGGGCTCAGCTCTGGGTGGCTTGGCCTCTGCTGTTTTTCCAATTTTGGCCTCCTTTTCACACTGATGCCAGTCACCAGGAAGCTGAGGTTGCGCCTGGGAAGCAATTGTCTCCCTGAGAAGGAGTTGACGGCTCACGCCATCATTCAGCCAAGCATTGACCTGTGAATATTTCATTACCCTCAACAATGCACCATCCATACAAAGCAGGAAGCCCAACCGGTGGGAACAAGAACTAGTCACATTGACAGGGAAGGCAGATGGAGCTGATGGGGCTGGGGACAGGGAAAGCTGGCTGCTAAATTTAGGTTGCCCCAAACTGCCTTGGGAGACTAGCTGCCACATCCCCAGTGAGCATAAAGACAACAACTGTGCTCTTTCCTATGCTTCTTGTCTAGCTCCTCTTCTAAAGAACCAAAGGCAAAAGACAGGGACGAGCAGGAGAAGACCACAGCTATTCCAGGATATTTGCTGATTATGAATGGCCTTCAGTCCACCACATGGAAGGAAGCATCCATCCATCCATCCTGCCAAAGAAGAGGATGCACTTTCTGCCAACAACCCCCTTAGACCGGCAGAGCTTATTAATGCCCCTGGAAATATTGCGGTGGGATTAGGCAGGCTCGGCCATAAATCTATTGCTTGCAGCACACGGGAATGAACTTGCAGCGTGGAATGAATATGTTCTTCAGAATTTCATTTATTGTTTAGAGAAGTTACCCAGGGGTTGCCAAGATTTGATTTGCCAGATGCCAATACAGTAGTGTGATGGGCGAGAGACAGTGTCAGTTAGGAAATGCCTATTCAGATCTCACACTTGATTTAGTCCCTTAAACTAATTGCTATAAAACCCATCACAGATATAAGTTTAGGAGCTATTTTGATTGGGGGCATGGTGCCTAGTGGTTAAAACACTGGGCTTGTCAACTGGAAGGTTGGCAGTTCGAGATGAGCACCGCCCCCTGGAGTCAGACAGAGGAAACCTTTACCTTTATTATTCCAATTATGAGGGGTAGATTTGTTTATTTGTTCTATGTGCCACTCACTCTTGAAATTTAGAATTTTTATAGAGAAAAAATAAATAAATCAAAGTCTAATTGCAATCAACCTATTAAGACAGACCAGATCCACAATGTGCGTCAAAAGGTGGTCAGAGCAAAGTTTTTAAAGTCCTCCAAAGGGCAAGTGGAATGGAAGACCCTTGGAGCAAAAGGAGCAAACTACAGTATTCATAGCATGGGGCCACCACCAAAGAAACTTGACTTCAGGCTTCCAATCCTTTTATCTCCTGTCAAATGGGAAGTCTAGTAGTCCTAAAACGATTGCATATACAGTCAAGCTCAAATATAAGCAGAAGAGGTGATCTGAGGTCCAATGCAGGGATTTACAGATAATAAGCAGGACCTTGAACCTGACCCAGAAGCTTTTTGGAAACCAGTGCAGTGACCAAAGAACACATGTAACACTACTTACTCCTCCCTGCTAGTAGTTGGGCTTCTGTAACCTCTTTGCAGCTTCTCACTCATTTTCACAGGCAGCCCCATGTGAAATAGTCTAAATGTAACTGCTACCTAATCTAAAAAGACCTAGAAGTAGAGACTACCTGGGCAAAAGTCCCCTGGCCACAGCCCTATCCAAGAAGACTTTGGTCACGAACCTGCTTTCTTAGGATAAGCATGATCATACTCAGAGCTAATTTAGGAACCAGGATCAGCCAGGACAAGCATCTACAGATGGCAACTCCATCTTCCTGGGATTTAATCCGAGCTTGTTTTGCCCTATCTAGTCCCCCAAATGCTCCACCCCAAAATGCATAGATTAACCTAGCAAAGAAGACATACAGGCTACCTTTTGAATGTCCTCACAGCCAGAACTGAAACCTGTAGCTAGATCCCCCTTCACCATAACCTGAAATTAGAAAAAGGTTATACCCTTTCAGTCTGCAGGAGAACACTTTGTTCTTCCTTACACTGGCACCTCCATACTTCATCATCTTACTCAAACTCCCACATCCCATCCATTCTAGACTCACCTCACATACACAGCCGACCCATATTTGGTTGCCTTCTCATTTCCAACCATAAGACTCAAGGCAAGCACTCTTTCTACCTCACTGTCTTCCTTGCCTCTCTATTGGGGAATTTGGGACTCAATGAAATCAGCACCAAAATGATGACATCCTTAATAACGACGGGCTAAACAAGCAAGTCAGTTAAAACTCTTCCCTGAAATCTAGGTGTTCAGAATGCAAAGCTGAAGGTACTGTGCCCCTCAATACAGAAATATTGTGCCTAGTTTGGTTTCCTATTGGCAAAGTTTATTGCAAAACCAAATGACAAGAAGAAATTGTAAGTGCAAATTGCCTGCTAAAAGCACAGGAGAGGGCTTTCCCACACTGACCAAGCACCTATTCATTCTCTGGACTGGGCACACAATGCACACACATACAGACATACCCATCCATATATACAGCTCTTACATCCATGGTCAGCTGGAGATAGGGAACTAGCCACTGCCTACGTATAAGTATGTGTAGAGGGGAGGGGTCTGGATACTTGTCTTCCTTAGCCAGAAAGTAAGGAGCTGAGAGAACATGAAATATTAATGCTGTAAATGGTGCAATTTCATCTGCATTCAGCCAACTTCATGTATATTTCAGAGTGTGATGGGATGATACTGTTGTGTAACTGAGGCAAAATGGCGGACAAAGGCTTTGGCTTAGGGGACACAATTGGACTCTCCAGCATTGGTATATTTAGCTGCTCTATTAAGAGGGCCTCAGACTTACAGGAAGGAATGAGTTCCTTTTGGGATGCTCAGATTGTAGGGTGCAGAGGAGTGTATTCTACAATATGAGGGCGTCAGCTCTATATAAGTTAGTACTTCAAGGGTCAAGCTCAAAGAATGGAGCATTGTCCCAGTTTTACTCAGCACAGCACCAAGAAGCTCAGGATACACCAATCATGGTGAATAAAGGTACTTCTCTCTCCTGCACTGAGACACAGATGTTCAGGATCCTTCTAATCCTGAAATCCAGAACGCTTCTGCTCTGATGCTGTGCTACTTGGATCAAGAGAATACAGATTATTATGTGTCTCCTTCTCTGGATTAAGATTACAAATACAGATCTTTGGACATGCCTTCCTTCTAGTTCCAAGCCATAAGTATCAAAATGGTTTCAAATTTATGTACTTAAGACTTTTTGCACAAGAAAAGCTAGCATTAAAAAAAACACACGATTGAGATAGCAGGGACTTTCTACCCTATACAGACCCAGCATAGACACTATTCTATACTATATAAGAGAAGAATACTGCAGCCATTTCTGGGCCGCCGTCTATTCCCCCCTCAGGATTTAGATGAGCAAGCATCCATATATAATCTCTGTAGGATTTCATGTTACAAAAAATATATGACAGCTACCCAGAGTCACAGTTTCTCATCAAATTTCCTCCTTCCTTTAAAGTATACAAAAACTTCTCTGTGTCCTCAAATTGCCAGGTTATAGCTGCCTAGAGAAGAAAGAGGTCGTCATAATGGCATCCAGAGATTGGAGGAAGTTTCACTACATATTTTGGCTTGGAAGAATTTGACAGAGTTGCTGCTTTTGCTCAGTAAGCTCGAATTTCTTATATTACAATCTTTCCGACTGCATATCTTGAGATAGGATGAAATTTAATTCTTTAAATTAGAAAGCACGATGTTTGAGAAGGATACTATAACATGTAGTTTTGCTTTCACTTCAGCAGAACATTTGACTGCAATTGATACATTATGGAAGAAATCATATGATCAACCAGAGGTGTTTGGCAAAAAATGAATGCGACCCTAAACTGTGACCACAAAGCCACGTTTCGCTTCCATTTTTCCCTTACAATTCGATCATGCACTTCTGTCATGACCTCGACTTCCCCCATTTTTCATGGTGGAATACTCTGGAGCAGTTAAGCTCAGACTCATGATAAGGAATCCATAACAACCCAGCAGTGCATCAAATCTGAAAGATTTGCAAAAAAAAGGCCGATAAAGCCCAGATTTTAAATCAAAGAGTCTAGCAGGATCACTCAAAAAGCAAAAAATATGTTAAAATAAGAGAATATCGCTCAGGGAGAATGTTCAGAGATGAGAACTAGTGAAAAGGTACAATAACCTCCTTCCTTATCATCTACTAATTGTTCTGAAGTGCCAACTTTTGCTAACTTTTTTTTTTAATCTGGCAAGCATTCAAAGCCATTTAACAACTGCATGACAAGCAAAAATTCATCCAGGAAAGACTACTTTAGCATGGAGATGCAGCAATGGACAAAGATTCCACTCAGTGACGCAGCCAAGTAAATTTTGCTCCAGACTTCATAAGGCAGTCATTTGGAGGTGCCATTTTGTTTGAGATAAATATATATTTTTTAAACTTGAAAACAAAGTGACCCTCTCTATTTTTAAGTATGCCTATATGTACTGTGATGATGAAATATTAAAACAGGGGATAATGCTGGAGATACCACTATCAACATCAATGGGCTGCTATGATATGTCAGGAGAACTAAGGCACTGACTCTAGGTCTATTTGTTGTTGTTCTAGTGAACCTTCATTACAGGGGATTTCCCCCTCTAACATGGATGTGGATTCTGGGCTTGAGATCCTTACTTTTTCCACCACTTTTCAAGACCAAAAATGTATGCACAATCCTAATTTACAGTTCTAGACGCAGGTTCCATGCCATGCATTCACATAACGCTTTCAAGATAGGATAGGGAGAAACTGTCCTATTCAAATCTTTTTTTCCTTTGAACACTTCTCAGTTGGAACTTCAATATTGTTCCCCCAATTGCTAGAAAACAATTTAACTGGGTTTTAGCAATCTAAATAACCTATCCCTGACATTTTCTGAATTGGATGAATACAATTGGATACACGCTAGGGGAAAGTATCCTTAAAATTAGATCCATCGTATATTGAAAACTATCCCACCTTTTCTCCAGTCTACTTCATCTCCTCTTACCAGTCTCTAACTTAATTTTCAGGTGCTCCTATTTCCTAGGTGGGGAGAATAGCAATTTCCTACCGTCTAATATTCAGCCTTCTAATGAAGGCATTACACTTGATTCAAGGGATTAAATGTGGGGATAAAATAATGTAGAGCTTTAAAAGCATTTTCCCTATCAATCTCTATCTCATATTCTGCCTACAGGAAATTCTCACTAGAAAAAGAGATACAGTCTTAGAACATGCTCCATCCAGACAGGCTATTTGTCTCCCCACCAAGCCATATTCTACCATCTGCCCCACAGGAAGGATTTATTGAACATTTATGTATGATTGCTGGTGTTGGCGTAGGCCTCCTGAAAAAAATACACTTTTCCATTTGATATTTTTTCATAGGTATTATTGGATTATTGATGCTACCTGCCCTAAACTTTGGGGATCAAGTGAGTTGGAAATCAAGATAATACATTTACCGGTATATCTCTGATAGGACCATCCTTCAAGTTGCAGCTTTGATTCCAACAAAACGCTTTGGTCTCATTTGGGACAAATGTGTTTCATTTTTTTTATATTACAGATAACTAACAAAGGAAAATAGTCAAAAAGACCAGACTATTTCTTTTGCATATCGCCATGAATTAATAATGGGAAAATAACCATTACAGGGGACTGCTAGCTTGGGAAAAGAAGCTCCAGAGAAAGTCAACTGTGTTCACAAAACTACAGGTTCAGGATAATCTACTATGTTATGGGCAACAACATGTGTTTATATTATTGCTTACATTTGATTGTAAGTCAAAGAAAACCTGTTAGGCGTAGTTCCATTCAGTTCTGTTTTGCACCTGATGGCCTAACAAATTGAAATTGAAAGCCCAGCTTTGGCTGTTTATGCAATCTAGACTTTCTATTGCTCCTTTATTAGATATTTAATCCTACTACTTATTGTTAAATTACAGATGAAAATTAGGATTTCATGGAAAGTGAATATTTAACTAAGATTGAAACTTAAATTTGAAAATAAAAAGAAATGGCATGATCAATATATTTTCACAGGGGAGTTTATCTTTAAAACAGGATGTTTTTTTAATCCTCTCTATGGCCCAGGTTGGCAAATAATTTAAGGAGACATTGATGAGAGGGAAAAATAATGATATATAAGTCCCTCATAAAAAGCTTATGTCTTCTTAGCTTTGAAACTGGAGGGTGACCAAAATGAATACGGCACGAGTAGGGATAGGAAGTCTAGAAGGTTGATATACTACTGTCTTATTATAGATAAGTCAAGACTGCAGAATCTATGAAATTAAAGAGAATTCTCCAAGATGAGCTTATATAGTTATAAATCAGGAGTCCAGATCCTCCATATTTATTTGAAGATATACCATTGATAAAACCCAGGATCAAATCCCCCAATCAAAACATTCAGTGAATGACCTTGGATCAGCCATTCCTTCTCAGAGCAGAAGAACACAGAGGCTGTCACAAGGATAAAAGAGGCAGGGGAAAAAAACACCACCTTGATGAACTCTGATAAAAATGTTGTAATTAGTTATCAGATTTTTATCCATAGTTGGGGGTGGTGATGGAGGGAATCAATTCAAGTTGGCAAACATATCATAGAATGAAGCTTAATGGAGGAGTAGGACAAAGGCATCAAATTCAGTTCTTGGTATGTCCAGCTTGAAAAAAAGGACACAAGTAACAAGAAGCTCTTTTCCAGCTTGAAGGATATATTGTAAAATCTCAGATAACGCGACTTCCCAGGCCCCTGTGTGTTAATGGAATAAACGGAGGGGTGGGGGGGCAGAGGGGGGGCAGTGAAGACTTTGAAACTACATTTCATTTTTTTCATTGTTTTTACTTAAGCTATGCTTTATTCCAACCTGTCTTTTATCTCCTTCAGTCTCGTGATCTTACATGTGCAGACATAGGAGACTGTTGTGATTCAGGGTCAGCCTGTGGGTTCGGCAGTTGGGTCGGACGACTCAGAGGAGGAGGAGGGGGGTGTTGAAGAGCTTGCTGATGAGAGCCCTCAGCCAGGCCCCTCCCACCTGGTCACAACGGAGACCCAGCTGTGTGAGCCTGACAGCGTGGATGAAGATGACCCACAGCTGGCCCTGTTCAAGGACGCCCGATGCAGGAGGCAGTCAATCAGGAGTAAACAGAGGAAGGCAATGGGGCACCTCGGAAGGAGGCCGAGAGAAGCCACGCCCTAAACTGTATAAAAGGGGAATGCGTGGGAGGGCTGGTTTGCTGAAGGCAACCGCTTGAAAAGCTCCTGTTTCTTGGTTCGTGTCTTGTTTGTTTTTGTATCAATAAATTTGGCAGGCTTAATTCCAGCCTCTTGCCTTCTTGTAAAAGGGGTTGTCCCTGCCTTTTCTGCAGGGCCGGTAGCAGGCTGGTACAGAACAGAGACTCCATGAGTTAACTTTATGTACAAAATCAATTGATCTCAACAATTTATATGGGTTCAAAATGCTATGGAAGGAAAACATGGTGTTTCGCTCTGGGGTCAACAGCCTTAAAGAAGAGCGTGAAGACTTCCTTTCTATTAATTTGTGGAAACAAAAAGATACCAATCATCCCTTTCCCCTGTATTAATGTGCATCCCAAGCAGAAATTTAATTTCCTTTTCTGGGGGAAAAATGGATGTCTGGCCAGTTAGAACATTTGTAGGCAGCTAGTTCTAAAATAATACCAAAATATTGAAGATTTTTTGTGTTACCTAAATAATGCTTTGCTTCATAAAATATGCACTCTTGTACAAAACCATGTACACGCAGACTCTGGCACATGGAAACAGAGACATCCACATTCACACAATTTGTGAAAAACCTCTAAGCCCAGATGAGAATATGAGGAATCATATCTGTGATTCTCTAGATTAAGACAAAGACGAGTGCTCACACACACACACCCAAAGCAGAGTCCTCAAACTAGTCACACACACAAAATGATCCACCCCCCCCGTGCGGACACGCTCTCTCTCACATGCATGCTCCACGCTAATAGGAAACAGGAGCATAATTTTTCCTCTAATTACATATTCAGCACTTCTTAGAAAATGAGATTTGGGTAATTCAGCTGGACTGAGAAACAAGACTCTAATAAAATGGAATTTGTAACAATTCCACTGTTAAATTAGTTAAATGGAGAGGAAGACACACTGGCAAATTGACCCCTTGCTCTCCTAATGACTAATCGGACTTTTGAACCCCAGTGTGTGCTAACAAAGCCTGTGGCTGCTGCAGAAATGGGGGGGGGGGAAGAAAATCACTATGGGGCTAGGAAAGAGGCACAAGTAAACTAGAGTGAGGGAAGCCATGCAGGACGCAAGAGGAAACTGCCAGCTGGGATGATTTTAACATAAAGCTGACCTTATCTTTACTTGTGTACTGATCTGGCTGTTGAAAGCAGGGAACTCAACTCTCATACAGGAAACCCTTCCTTCCTACCATTCTGGGAGAAAATACCTGAAAATTAAAATTAGGTGAATAAATCAAGACTGCAAAGGTCCCCTCCTAGAAGCCTACCGTAAATTTCAAACCTTTAAAACTAACCTTTGTATAGCAATAAGTGGGGCACCAAATGACCGAAGAAGCCATGCCTACACAAAGGATTTTCCAAAATTCAATTTCATCATACGGATGCATTTTATGTATTAGAACAAGAGTATCTGCACTGTACTGGAAACTCGCTAGCATCTAGTCGCCAGCATCTCAGGCAGTTTTGATGCATAACTAGTTAAACGTAATTATGCACTGTAAGATTATTATTGAAAGGGGAATCATTAATTTGGCTGCCATTTCTCTTATTTGAGATGAAATGGAAGAAAGCTGTAGTTAGAGCAGAGACGCAGATTTTGAATATTTTATCTCTGATATTCAAAACAGTACTTAACAAAAGACCATTATGAGTCAACACACCCATATTTAGTTCTAGTTGCATTTTACTTACACCTCCCCAGCAACAAAACACAGTCAAATGATGGGCTCTATCCCACTCTGGCATCCCCAGGGCCACTGGCAAAACCAAGTCTCCAGGGCCTTCAGAAAGAGTGTCAAAGTGGGGGCCAGTCTAATTTCCGAAAGGATGATATTTCAAAAGGAGGGCACCGCCACGGAGAAGGCCCTTCTTCTGAGTCCCAGCAGATGTACCTCCTTAGGGGATGGGACTCGCAACATTCCTTGTCCCCCACTCTACTGGGTTGGGTGAACGCGACTGGCAAGAGATGGTCCCTCAGGTCCCAAGCTATGAAAGGCTTTAAAGGTGATTGTCAGCACCTTGAATTGCACCTAGAAGCAAATTGACAACCAATGCAGTTCCCACAGGAGACGTAACACATGTGCACACACCTAAGTCTGCACATAACCCTGCAGGCTGCAGCATTTTGAACCAACTGGAGTTTCCAGATGCTTTTCAAGGGCAGCCCCATGTAAAGCATGTTGTAGAGATAGTTACTAGGACTGTTTTTAATAGTACGGTATACCAGTTCTCCCCCTCCCCCCCAATAATTCCTTCCAAAATTGAAGTAGTAGGGAATGACACAAAGAGACAAAGTCAAGAACATGTAAAAATTATTTCCCCTGGCTCTTGAAGTCTTTCATCTCTCCTCACACCCATTTCAGATAACATATAGGAATCCAACACTCTTTCCTTTATCCAAATGGTATCTTTGGTTTACCACTGCTTTTTACTTGAAACCGCTGGGTGAGATCATTCATGGTTTTGGAGTTGGGTATCATCAGTATGCTGATGTTACCCAGCTTTTTATTTCGACCCCAAACCACCCCAGTGATGCCCTCGACGTGATGTCCCGTTGCCTGGAAGCGGTTCGGGTCTGGAACAGGCTTCAACTCAACCCTGACAAGACTGAGTGGCTGTGCGTACCGGCATCTCGGGATATTCAGAACATTCCATCTCTTTCTATGGTGGGTGAGCTATTACCCCCTGTAGATAGGGCTCGCAACTTGGGAGTCCTCCTAGACTCACAGCTTTCCTTGGAAGACCACATAATAACTGTGACTAGGGGGGCTTTCGCCCAGGTTCGCCTGGTGCGCCAGTTGCGGCCTTATCTAGACCGGGATACCTTGCGTACGGTCACTCATGCGCTCGTGACCTCTCGTTTAGACTACTGCAATGCTCTCTACATGGGGCTGCCCTTGAGGACCACTCGGAGGCTCCAACTGGTACAGAATGCAGCCGCGAGAGTTGTGTTGGGAGTCTCCCGATACTCCCATGTTACACCTCTGCTCCGTGAGCTGCATTGGCTCCCAGTTGTCTTCCGGGTGAGATTCAAGGTTCTGGTAATGGTTTTCAAGGCCCTACATGGCATGGGTCCGGAGTACCTTAGGGAACAACTGCTGCCGGCGTCAACTTCCCTCCGCCCTGTGCGTTCCCACAGAGAGGGCCTCCTCAGGGTGCCACCGGTCAGAGAATGTCATCTGGTGGCCCCCAGGGGGAGGTCCTTCTCTGTGGGCGCCCCGGATTTATGGAATCGTTTGCCGGTTGAGCTCCGGATGGCTCCCGACCTTCGCTCCTTCCGACGCGATCTGAAGACTTATTTGTTCGAACAAGCCGGCCTGGCCTGATGGGGGATGGGTTTGGATTTTATTGTTGTTTTAAATGTATTTTAACCTATTGTTATAACTTGGGCATTTCGTTTAATTCTTTCTTAACTTTTGTATTTTTGTATTTTTATATGTTTGCCCTGTTCACCGCCCTGAGTCCTTCGGGAGAAGGGCGGTATACAAATAAAATAATTATTATTATTATTATTATTATTATTATTATTATTATTATTATTATTATTATTATTATTATTATTATTATTATTATTATTATTATTATTATTACTTGGGGAAAGAGCAGATCTCCAAAGCCTTAAGAAACTTGAGAATGTTAACCTACAATAAGAATATCTCCCACTAAGCGATGGATCGCCACAGAAGGATACCTTCCTAGACAATTCAAGCCTTAGTAAAGGAAGGCAGCCAACATGAAAAGGGAAGTAAATGGCATCACCCCTTTATAGGAAGGGAGCAAGGAGAGGCCGTGGAGTGATGTTCTGCTTCAGATACCAAGACAACTTCACTGACCTTGGGTAGTTTGGAAACTGACTGCCAAGAAAAAAGAAAAGAAACATTTGCTGCCTGTAGATAGCAGTAAACTTCCTGGGCTGTCCTCCTACCTTGTTTCATCTCCTACTCTGTCTGCCCATCGAGCAATCTTTACATGTCCATCTACAGACTGAGTGGACAACTGGTATCATATAAGAGATCTCTAAGAGACAGTTATTTAATTAATTTTTAATCCGATTTATAGAGATACCTGTCTATTTGAGAGATGCTGGGTGATGGTGAACAAATGTTAGCTATAAGCTATTATGAATCCAGCGTTGGTCCTTTGATAAAGTCATGATAAAGTAATCTAGAAGAATTCATAAGGTCACCTGGATTTAACCAGCTTGATGCATTAAGATTATCTGGGAAGAGTCTTTCCTACAATTAGTGCAAAGGTAGCCCCCTTTAGATGCCCTCTCACATTAAATCACCCAAGCAATTTTGCCCCTTAAAACAGTAGCTTCATTGTTATTGTTGATAAAGGAGCCGAGGAACAGACATTATTTTTTTTAAAAACAACAACAACAACAACAGGCATTCCATCAGGAGCATGGAGACAGAGCAATGATTGAGCCAGTGTTTGATTCAGTGGCAGAAAAGGCGTATGTCTTCTGTCTGTCAAAAGACAGATGAGCTCTCTTGTTACATTACTCCTAAAAATCCCTACACCGTTTGTCCTTGCGCAGGGTACACAAAGAATGCAGAGATCTATCTCTTCACAAAACAACAAACACTCAAAACAAACAACTACAGCAAACGCTAAGCGCACCATCTCTCTTCAGATCAATATTCCTTAGAAACAGAAGAGTGAACATCTATTCAAGGGTGGAAAAAATATACCTATCTGAAAAGTTTATTAAAGAAATGCCTGAAAATTCAAAGTTTGGAAGAACTGAAAGTGACCCTCCCACCCTATTTCTTAAGCCATTGCTTATACTTAATGCTCAGTCCCTAAGCTGGCTGAGGAATTCTGGGAACTGAAGTCCACAAGTCTTAAAGTTGTCAAGGTTGCAGACCCCTGATATAACTGATTCCAGGTAAGCTTTGGTTGTGTAAGCTGGTTGGCTTTTTTGGGAAGGAGGCAGGTGGGATGAGGGCATTTGTAAACCTCCTGTGTTTTCCATTGCTTATTTTGGCTTGTGGCTTTCCATAAAAAGGGAGGGAGGGAAACACAAAACAGCTGTACAAAGGTATTTTGATTACTAAGGATACAACCCTTCCTGTTATATGCCCTGTGCAAACTAAGAGGCATAACATGAATGTTGCCTCGGCTCTTCTCTAACAGGAGTGAACAGGGACCATGACCCGCGCCCCACCCACGGAGAAAGCCCATCCAAAATATAGATTTGTATTTGAAATGATTCGCTGGATTGCTCCTTTTTCATTCGAGGCAATAAAGTTAATCATTTAAAATATAATCCCAAGAGATATTTCATTATTTGAGGTCGTCCCTTATGCATTCTCATTTATCAGGCCATTGATTTCAATAGATAAAAACAAGAGAGAAAAGAATTACGTTGACACAGGATGCACTGAGGAAAAAAAAAAAAGAGGGGGTGGCTGCGGCTGCTGAAATGTACATTCTGTGGCTGAGCTTTCATCTTTAAAAGTATCCTGGTTCTGCCACTTTTGCTTTAAACCCAAAAGTGTTTGTGTATGTATGTGTACACACTCACACATAAAGACACATATTTTTATTAGAGATTAATTAGAAAAAATAAAAATTATAGGATATAAAAATAAAAAACAGAAAGTGTGGAAAAGAAAAAAAAGATTAAAAAGTAACATCACAACCTATTTTAGTAATGTAGCATCGTCTCTTAGAATACAAGTGCTGCCTTCTTCCCATCTCCCATTTCTCAACTACAAACAAAATCCAAAAGCCTCATCATTCTTTCCTTAACAGCAAAAGTCCATTAAGAGTTACCAGAGATTACTATATATTTATTTTAACGTGGAACAAATAAGCCAACTCTATATTCTTCCCCTGTACTTTTAACAATCCTAGTTTTTAATCCCCTCAAATAATGTCCTAGAGTTTGATTTCTTATTTTTTTTCTTTGCCCCTTCTCAGAAAATCCTTCAAAATGTAACAGATCTCTTTTGTACATACAGTAAAAAAATGATAATCCAAATCACTCTTCTGTTTTGATATTTGTACGTCCTTTTTAAGCATTAAGACACCAAACAGTTTTGTTTGTTATGTCCGGTATATCAACTTTTTCCAGATTGTAATTTCTTATACCAAATCCATTCAAATCCATTTCAATCTTTAGTTCAGCTTATTCTTCTGAGATATCATTAACCCACCATCTATTTATGATGTCAGACATACTTAAAATTAATTCCTGAGTCCCTTGTTTAAAAATATTCTTCAAAACATTCACTGTTAAAAGTATTTTGCTCCATTCTTTATTAAAAAGTTGAATTTAAGCATATTTCTCTTTTAACTTAATCTTTACTATCTTCTAGTTCTCTCCAGTGTCTAACCTTCATAGTCCCTTCCTATCGTGTTGGGGTTTCCCACCCTCCAAAAGAACCCAATGACAGTTTTCCCATGGGAAAGATTTTTATAATTAATTTCAAATATTTTATTCCAAATCCATCTGGACTTTTTAGTCCACTTTTAACTTTCCAAAATCAACACTCTAAACACACTTTTGCTGTTTATTCTAAGAAGTAATATTTTTCTAACCCTTTAAGTTGTATTCAAAGCTAAGGAGAAGGAAACCCACACAGTGAATGCAATTAAAACTTGCCGTTCTGAAGGTTCTTGATATTTAAAAACAGTAAAGAGTAATTTCAAAGATGCTTAAGAAATGGGGTTCCGATAAGCTTATTTCGTCCATAAAAGTTGCGTTATGACTATGAGCTTAGATGGAATCCCTTGACTCATAAGCTCACCATAAAACCCTCATTTTTTGCCATCTACTCACAAGAAGCAGCTGTCTGGACTGCATGTGTCCATCAATCACCACAAACTCTATTCTGCTTCAGAGGGATATGTAACTTGCCATGGCCTCATCGAAGTTCTTATGAACCCAAAATGCATCGAACATTGCAGATTTCTCTTTAAATATTCTGAGCAAACTAATTTTCCCAGTCCTTCTGCATACCCAGTTACTCATCTTTATTTGTGCTTAAGCACCAAAATGAAAAGAAGAGAGGCGGCACAGCAAACATTACAAATCCCAGTATCAACCATCTCCAAACATTAGCCACCATAAGCCATAAGCCATAAGCAAGGCCTGGATCAAAGTCCTCACCAGCTATGATAGAGCGGCGGCCCCCAATTTTGGGGCACCAGGTACCGGTTCCATGGAGAGAGGTTTTTCTGTGGGCTGGAGGGGGTGGTGGTTTTGCATGCTGCCTGCATCCTGCGTATGGGACTTCGCTTGCTTGCGTGGCTCAATTTCTGGCACGCCACGGATCAGTGCCGGTCCATGGACCAGGCGTTAGAGGCTACTGTGCTAGAGGTCACATTGACATTAAATGCCAGTTGAAGAGAAGTCTAGTGTCAAGAGAGAGAAAGCAACATGAAGCAGAGTGTGGAGCTGTACAGGCACAGCTAGGCAGTTGCAGGTCCAGCTTAATTTCTGTTCGAGACTTCCATGGAGGAAATCAGGTGTTCCTTCTAGTTCCCACACATTGTGGTTGCATCAGCGGAGAAAGGAGGGGAGGGAGAGGGTGCACAAGGCCACAGCCTCTCTGATCCATCACCCTGGCAGCACTGATTGGAAAGGAGAGGGGATCGATACAGAGCGAGAAGGTGTCGGCGTCAGGTATTCGTGGCTGTCAGGGGCTTTGAATGGTCTGATGAGGGCTGGGAATGTGCTCTGGCTTTGCTAGGTAGGAAAGTGCTGAAGTGGCCACTTGGAAGGAAGGGGTGGGCGATTAATAGAACGAGATTATAGCTGTAGTGCATTGGCAGTGAGGGGGAGTACCAAGCATGGGCTGAAGAAACTCTATCAGCTCTTTATCTGTGGACATAGATGCTCACACTAAAAAGGGCTGGGATGATCCCAGGCCAGAAGTCTCTCTCCTCCTGCATTCATTGCATGGTTTAAGGGGGCCATGGAATAGAAGTATCCAAATGTATTTTATACATAGGAGTTGTGAAGGACACAATTCTTCCAAAAGCCAAGGCCATAATTCATAAAATGTGCACACTCATCCCTCTCCCCTTCTCAATACATCAAATGGTCACCTTAAAAAGGAGGATGGATGCCTCACCACTTTGGTATAAAACCACACATAGAGTCTTATAAACAACAATCCCTGTTTTGCTCACAGATATACTGCTAACCAGCCAATAGTTACTGTTCGTGACTACACTTGATTTATATTACACACCAGAGTCTAGGATGCCTTGGGAGTTCCACCCACTGCTAAAAACAATTAGGGTTGCTTTTGAGGTTGCAGGTGATAAAACTCATTGTGTGTCTCTTGGCTGAGGAGTGAGTCTAGCTTTGCTTATTAACATACTGAGGTTTTTGGCATCTATCTATCTGTTTGTTCTTTGCTGAAAGCAAACAAAATAGAGTTTTGTTTTAAAAAACCCAAAGCTGCTTTTGTGATGGAGTAAAAGTGAAGCAGCACAACTTCTAATTCAGAGTTGGCAAACCATTCCTTAAGACTACTCTGTTTGAGAAAATTACGTATATTTAGACAGGTAGCAGTTTCCAGAGGGGCTCCATATTCTAAAAAAAGTATCTCCATTCTGCATTTCTTTATTTATGTTTTAAGAACATGCATAAAGGAACAGCCAGAAACTAGGGCACTTGTAATGTTGGAAAGATTCAGGAAACACCGACATGTCTTCCGCAAAGGTTAAGACCTGGAAAACTTTGTGAAGTGCTAAACTCAAAGTTTCCAGATGGAGAAAACTTGTGTTAGGAATTGAAAGGCACTACAGCAGACATGTCAAACTCGCGACATCACGTGACGTATTGGGACTGTTTTGCCATTGCCGGCAATGGGGTGGGTGCGGCTTCTGCGTGACGCGTCTGGCAGTTTGACACCTCTGCACTAGAGGTAGTCCTCGACTTACAACAGTTCATTTAGTGACCATAGTTACGGCACTGAAAAATTGACTTATGACCATTTTTCACACTTATGACCATTACAACATCCCCATGGTCACATGATAAAAATTCAGATGCCTTGGCAAATGACTCATATTTATTACAGTTGCAGAGTCCCGGGGCCACCTCTTGTGTGACCTTCTGATGGGCAAAATCAGTGGGGAAACCAGATTCACTTAACAACCGCGTTACTAACTTAATAACGGCAGTGATTCATTTAACTGTTACAAGAACAGGTGTAAAATGGGGCAAAACTCACTTAACAAATTTCTCACCTAGCAACAGAATTTTAGGCTCAATTTCAAGGACTACCTGTATACAGCTATCCCATATTATCCTCATTAATAGATTCTATGCAGCAAAGTCAGAAGTGATGGGAATATGAAAGATGACTGAACACTACTAGTCCCATTTGGAAGTGGCCATAATTTCAATCCCATTTGGAAGCAGCCGTTTCACACACAGACATGGTGCCTGATACAACTTCCTCAAACAAGATATACAAGTAGGGCCCAGTGGCTGGGTGCTTTGAAACATATATATGTAGAGAAGAAAAACTGCAGCGCTATGGGAAGAAGCAGCAGCTGCTGCTAAGCTCCTAGCTTAGTCAGATGCAGCAAAGATATTGCAATACTGTATATCTGGTTAGAATTTCATAAAAAAGAAAAGAATTTCTTAGTTCCATTTAGAAACTAATTAGTATAATTGACTCTAAATTAATTCTTCATAACATGCAGGTTCCCAAACAACTTGTTGTCTCAACCCATGTCCTCCTGTCTCTTGCCTTTCTAGACTTACCAGACCAACTCTCCAGAGATTTTGGACTCCAGTTCCCATCAGCTCTAACCATCATGGCCAGCGGGAGGAATATTAGAAATTACAGGCCTGCATGAATTGGAGGCTCACAAGTTCCTCACCCCATGCATCTCCAGTCTGACTCTCAAAGTTGGAGGGATGATGAGGGTTCCTAGAGAAGCTCTATGTCCACTACTCTCCCAGTACGAGGGGCGATTTAGCCAGGAGATTCACTGATGGATCAACTTGCTCTTTTTCAACCATCTGCTTTTTCTTACTATCTGGCTCCCACCTTCCAAGGATCCCAGCTCTTTTTCTTTGGAACTCTAAGTCCCCAAATATACTTCAGGCCTCTATGTTGAGGGAGGCAGGGCCAATAAAAAGTTAGTGAAATAGCCTGTGTAGTTGATGGTGCATTAGCATTATACTGGAGGGCAAGGCATAGAGAGAGAGAGACAGACATGGTTTCATTTTTGTTATGGCTTAATGAAAAAGTACTCATCAATATGTTAATTGTGAGTTCATTTTAACAACTCCAAACACTGCTCTCTAGAATGGGACATTTTAGTTGCTCCTAAGATTACCCTACTGTGTTTGCTGCTCATTACTAGAACAATCACACACATAACACGGGTGCAATTTAAAGTGCAAAAGGACTTCTTTCCCCTACACGCATACTGTACAAAGTACTAGATTTGATTGACCAATGCCATCGTTGCTAAAAAAAAGTTTATATGCAAGTAACCTAATTACAATTTGGGTAATTAAAACATCCATTGTTTAATCTGCAAAGGCAAGTTATAATTACTGGAGCTGCTCATTGAGGGACTGCACTTACTCTGGTTCTGATTAAATTTTTCAGGACTGGGTGGACCACTGGTCAAATTGAGACAGTGGCTTCAGGCAGCTGGGTTTTTTTTGAGAATAACAAAAGGGTAGCAAACTGTCAGATATTTAATTTACTAGGGCTGTCTTTTTTCTTTTCCTTTTTCTTTAGTGCCAGAATATGTATCTGGACTTGAGATGGACAGAAGGATCGTTTCCTACTTTGCCTTGGGCAGCAAATGTCTTGGGCAAGTACTGTGTGCTCTGTTGTAAGTATGAAAAATATAGTTTAATTAGTGAACATCACCAGTTTCTAAATCATACGTCCTTCATCTTGTGAATCAATCAGTTGTACAGATGTTTTGGAATTGAAATAGTTTTTAAAAACTGATTTAGTTGGTTTAAAGGATTATTATAATCTAAACATATTTCAGTGACAAATAATGGCCTGTATACACAATGAGTGACATAGCAAAATTGTCTTTTGAGTCCTACAAAACGTGTCGCATAAATATTACACAATTTCATTAATTACTATTGAGTAGTGGAGGCATCAGATGCTGGATATGAAACAACCTTCCTCAAACATGGGTCTTCTAGACCAGGGGTCCCCAACCCCTGGTCCGTGGACTGGCACCGGTCCACGGCATGCCGGAAGCCGGGCCATGCGAACAAGAGAAACCCCTTCCACAAGATGCAGGCAGCACACAAAATCATGCCCCCTCCGGTCTGTGAAAAACCTTCTCTCCATGGAACTGGTCCCTGGTGTCCAAAAAGTTGGGGACCTCTGTTCTAATCAGGTTAGATTTCATGTCCCAAATTTCCTAGCCTGAATCTTAGTTGGGGAAGGTTGAAATGCAGAAAGCACTGGAAAGCGAAGACTAGTGTCATGTTAAGTATTTATGCTGGCCCTGCAGTAGGCAAAAGGGATTAGCCCCTTTTCACTGCTTAAAAGCAAAAACCCCTAGAAGGCAGCTGAAGATAACACCGAAGAATGTCCCACAGGTTTTCATATCTTGTGCCAGCACTTGACAATTAAAAAGTTAGCCAAAGTCCAAAGCCAGACACAGCAGTGGGAGCAGCACTTTGAAAATAATGGGAATGAACAGAGAGGAGGCAGCAGTGGAAAATGAAACAGGGGACAAATTCCGGTCCTGGAGATTTGGAACATTTTATTGGCGCAGCATACTAAATCAAGAAATAATTGTTCCTCTTCTCTTCTGCTCAAACCTGATCTGGTCAACTTCACAGTTTCTTTTCTATCTCTCCATTCTGAGCTGGGCATATATACCTTCTCTACTTTATTTCAATTTAGCTGAGGTGCCAACAGCCCCCACCCCCTCTAATTGTTTCTTCTTTTTCTTATGGTTTTCTAAGCATCACTCTGACCATTGGAGCCACTCCCCGGATTTGTTCTCCAGACTGCCTTCTCTGCCAGCAATTGCCTCATTGTTTGTAGCTGATCCCTTAGGGCCAGAGATTACATCCTGGCAGGATCTTCTCCAAGATCATCCAGAGACTTGGACTAGAACCCGCTGATTCAGTGCAAATTCCATCAGTAATGGATGTTCATCTCAGATACAGCAAGAAGGTGGCTCAGTTCTGGCAGAAGCTCTCTAGAGATGCAGGAGCCTGGAGCCAGCTGGAATTCTCCGAGTCAGTGAGACACCCGGCAAAGAAGAGCCTAAGCTAGGACATAACCGGAAGGGGTACTTCTAAGTGAACTGGGACATTCCTTTGGGCTACACTGCCATCAGTGTTCTGTTGCATTTTGCCAAACATCCAATTTCCTGAATTTGCTATGACCACTTTCTTTCCAGAAATCTTGCAAAAGTGAGACAAACTTTTTATGACGCCAGACATTCAGCCAAAATGACGGTACAGCTAGTCCTTGACTTACAACCCTTTGTTTAGTGACCGTTGGAAGTTACAATGGCAAAGAAATACGTGACTTATGGCCATTTTTCACACTTACCACCTTTGCAGCTTCCCCATGATCATGTGATCAAAATTCAGATGCTTGGCCACTGGTTCATATTTATGATGGTTGCAGGGTCATGTGATCACCTTTTGCAGCCTTCTGACCAGCAAAGTCAATGGAGAAGCCAGGTTCACTTAACAACTGTGTTACTAATTTAACAATTGCAGTGGTTCACTTAACAACTCTGGTGAGAAAGGTCGCAAAATGGGGCAAAACTCACTTAACAACTGTCTCACTTAGCAACCCAAATTTTGGGCTCAGTTATGGTCATGAGTTGAGAATTACCTGTATAGAAAAGTGCCTAAGGACTAGGACAGTGTCATCTAACCCAGAGGTCCCCAACCTTTTGGGCACCAGGGACTGGTTCTGTGGAGAAAAGTTTTTCCACGGACCGGAGAGTGTGTGGTTTTGTGTGCTGCCTGCATCCCATGGATGGGGCTTTGCTTGTTTGTGCAGACTGGTTGTTGACCTGCTGCGGCCCGGTACTGGTCCATGGAGTGGGGGTTGGGGATCCCGATCTAACCAATCTCATCAAACAGGTACCTTGGATTTATAAACAGCAATTCCTATTCTTCACGTTTAAAGTGAATGGCATAAATAGTTTCCAAAAACAAACCAAGTTCATGAGGGTTTTAGTTTAGTGAAAAAGGGACATCTGCATAGCACAATACTTCCCTCAAACTCGCCCTCAAATACGGCTTATAAGTGTTGCTTTTCCTTTATCTCCATTAGCCTAGTTTGTCAAAATGTTTGCATTATTCTCCTGTCTTCAGCAGAATATTTTTTTTTCTAGTCACAGAATTTTAATGCAAGATTCTAAACCCTGTAGCTCAATAAAAATTAAAGAGAAAAAAAAGAACTTTATTATACACATTTTTTGTGTTTTCTTTTCCAGTGTGCCAGATTTGGCCAAACGTAGTATCATGCTTCAAGATCTGAACTCAACTATAGTGAGTCATAAAAAGAAACTGAACATCTCAGTAGAAAGCAGAACATTCACGCAAACATCGAAATGATACAAATACTTGGTAAATTATGAAATGATATACTTGATTTACGGACACAGAACTCGGATATGCTGATGAAGGATCAATAATAGCTTTGAGTGTATACCAAATGCATTTTCCCCAAGGACTATACTACAGCTGGGATGAGGGAATCAAGTTAGGATTTCAGATATCAAAGTTTTCTAAAATGAGAGGAACTAAACTCAGAACTACCTTGAATCCTATTGCGTACAAACTTTATGTTAGATGTACATGGCCAAGTGCTGAGAAAAATTCACTTTTGTTCATTTTTTAGAATAATTACTTTTATTAAAGTTTAAAAATACAAAGATAAAAAACTAATGTAAACTAAGAAAAATATATAAAAAAGAAACGGGTAAAATAAAAAGTGCAGAGGAAAAAAAAGAGGAGGGAAAAATAAAGAAATGACTTTCCCTTTCATCAAGACAAATACAAACCATTTCAGTAACTTATCACCTGCTCTAATAATTCAATCAAAGATCTCTTCATACCATATCTCATGCTATTTATTAACAAATAATAAAAATTAGATTTTGTTCATATACCCGAACTTTTGTTTTACAAAAAGACACACATTATATGTCTGGTAATTATATTAAATATTAAGATTAGATGTTATTACTAATATTAAGTAGTATATTAGTTCATTAAATAGGTAGCTGGTATACGTATTTATATCTAGTCTTCACACATGAAAAAAATACAAAACCTTATACAAAAATAATTTAGGGAAAAGTTGACTTCACAACTAAAGTGATGGGGTTGGATCTTCCATTGTTGGGGAGACATAATTCAAGACAGTTAGGCCTGCAACCGCGGATGCCTTGAATGAAGAAAAGAGTTGAACTGGGATAAACAGAAATAGTTATAGGAGAAAGCAGGCTGAGCTGGAAGGGAGAGTTAAATGTGTCATCAGTTTAGAGTCATTGTGTTGCCACAAGAGACCCAAATCCAGCCCCCACCCAGTGAATTCCCTTGATCCTTAGCTACAGCTAATTTAGCTTTGATTGTTAGTTGTCTAAATTCTTGCATATAGGTAGCAATAATAAACTACTATGCTCTGAATTCAACAAATGCTCCCGGTTATTTGCATCTGACATTAGCAGACTTTCTCTGCTGAAGGTCTTATTTTAAACATACATCTGCACAAAAAGGAACAAGCTAAGTCAATACAAACTCTGAGGTAATTCTGGGAAGCAGTACAGGTAATCCTCTATTTACAATCACAATTGGGAGCGGAAAATTGTTACATGGTGCAGTTGTTAAATGAGACATCATGTAACCACACTAAATTTTATTCTCTTTTTTTGCCATGTCATTTAGCAAGACATCACACAACTGCAGCTTCTAATCTCCTGCAGGCTTCCCCATTGACTTGGCTTGTTGGAAGCTGGCTGGGAAGGTCACAAATTGCGATCCTATGACTGTAGAACGCTGCAACTTCATAAGCGCAAGCTGGTTGCCAAGTTCCTGGTCGCAATCATATGACTTCAAGACCCTGTAATTGTCATAAGTGCAAGCCAGTTGCCAAGCAATCAGATTACAACCATATGACTAAAAGGATGCTACAGTGGTCATAAATATGAGAACTGGTTGTAAGTCACTTTTTTCAGTATCATCATAACTTCTAATGGTAGCTAAACAAATAGTTGTAAGTTGGGGACTACCTGTATCAGAAAGCTACTGGCCCTTCCTTGTCTAACCATAATTGAAGGACAGCAGTCTTCTCAGTGGACACACATCAGTTCATGAACAAAAAACTTTATCTACAATCTCACCTGTAAAAGCACCTAGAAATATTATAGGTTCCAGAACTAAAATCTGAGCCAGCTGGGCTCCCTTAACAAATCCAATCAATCAATCAAGTCAGAAAAAGTGCTACTACACTCCTGATTTTCTGACACTCCTTGATAACTCTGCTCTGGTTTAGTAGTTCTTCTCTGACTCCTTTTGTGGACCTTGTTCTTTCTTGCTCTAGTATGAGAAAAGCATGAAGTCAAAATTCAGTCAACTATTAATATTGGCAAATATTGCCTGGTGCTATTAGCTGGCTTGGGTTGCTCTTATAGCCATGGCACAGCTTGGCAAATTTTTCTTCCCATCATTTAATTTCAAACTAAGGAAGGTGGAATGTTTGTATGTACACAAGTTTACATGTGAAGCCATTTATTAAATCACAGGATGTTTCTAGTTAAAACAACATATCATCATCACTGTTTCGGGGATCCAAGTAAATTTTATCTATTTCAGCAAATACTAGACTTGAATAAAATGACTGCATAGATGCTAAAATGGAAGCTATAAATATTAAGGTCCAGATAAAGTACTCATCAAAATCTTTCAATTAAAGTTGCATATCATTGCTAGCAAAAGTATTGCATTTGGTTTATTAGGTATAAAGTTCCATCAGTTAAAATGAGTTAAAATGAAAGCAGGGATAAGTCTATGTATTTATGCATGTAAGTATATGCATATGAGTACACATGAAACTATGTGGATACACATACAGTATGTCTGAATCTGTAAAACTCTTGAATATATATTTGTATAGGAACTACATTATAAAACAATGTGGAAAATGTTGTTTAAGCAGGTGGGTTGCTGAGGGCATGTATTTGCAAGAGCCAAACAGCCTCAGTGGGGTGGCTGGATGTCAGGACATCACAAATTTCACCAGCCTAAGCAAGAGTTGCATTCCAAGAGGGTGCACAGGACATATTTGGGGGAGGTGACAGGATGAAATGGAGTCTGCCAAGTTTAAGGTACTAGTTTTAAGGATCCACTCATACTTTTTAAGAATGATAGCAGCAGTTGGGGGGGAGACATAAAAGTGTGGCACTCTCTTCACTTTTCTTATCTCTGCTTTAAGTGAATGTCTGCAAGCTATGAAGATATAAATCTTATCAAAGTAGTCTGATTAGATGTATATCCTGTAATTAACACACACACACACACACAAATTTTTCATATAAGAAAAAAGAAATGTGACATAAATAGATCAATACAGGTAGTCCTTGGTTACTGATGGTGTCATTCAGCAACTGTTCAAAGTTACAGTGGTGCTAAACAAGGAGATTTATGACAGGTCCTCAAACTTGCAGCCACCGCAACATCCCAGCAATCATGTGGTTATAATCTGGGCATTTTGCAACCAGTGTATATTTACAATAGTCGCAGTATTCCATGGTTATGTGATCACCATTTGTGACCCGCCACAGCTGGCTTCCAAAAGAAAACTCAATGGGAAAGCTGACAGGAAGTTGCAAGCTGTGATCACATGGTGTCTAGCTTAACAATCATGGATGTTGGCTTATTGAATGCAGTAAAAGTGAAGTCATAACTCTGTGATGTTCTGCTTAACGACCATGTCACCTAGTGACAGAGTTGCTAATCCCAACTGTGTTTGGTGAAGTATCTGTAATTGTGAACTTCCATTAAATTTGGTCTTTATTTCTTTGCTTTGCTTTAACTTTTTTTCTTAATTTACAACCCTTGTGCTGCCCCCCCTCCCCCACCAGCAGCAGAGATGAAATGAATTACCAGTGCTGCTATATTAACATGTCCTCATGCATTTGTCCAAAACTCTTTCTATGTAGAGCCTTGGTGGAGCAGTGGGCTAATGCCTCCTTAAGTAACACCAGCTGCCTGCAATTAGTGCAGGTTCGCATCCCACCAGGCTCAAGGTTGACTCAGCCTTCCATCCTTCTGAGGTAGGTAAAATGAGGACCCAGATTGTTGGGGGCAATTAAGCTGACTTTGTAATAATGCCGCTTGGGGTGTGTGTGTGAAAGCCCTAATAAGCAGGCATATACATAGAATGAAGGCTACTGCTAAGCTTGTAAGCCGCCCTGAGTCTTCGGAGAAGGGCGGGATATAAATGGAATTAAAATTTAAAAAAAAATGTAAAACATTTCCTGTAGGCTGGTTGAGCCTACTATCCACCAGCTACTTCCAGGTTTAGGGCAGTGGAGCAGAAAGGATCCTAGCTAGACCAAGACTGTTAAAAATAAGGAAAAAATATTGAAAGGGTTGAAGAAGTAGTTAACAAGAATAAATAACAAAGAAAGGATTACATTTGCAACAACATGTCTGGTGACAAAAGAATACCTATTCCCCAGGGATGTTTTTAATTTGCTGACATCATTCTCCTACCTCCAAGTGCCTTTTAAGCTATGGCCATTTTGAGTTGAAGAAGGCCCTATCCTTTTGCAAACAAACTGTGCTCGGGTTTGCCCCAAACTGCATATGATTCTTGCTGCCTTCCAACTACAAACAACAGGTATCAGAGTGAATAAATTTAACAGAAGCTTTGATCCTTCCTCCACAAACCAGCCCACATTAATACAGTCTGTCCAGTGCTGATGGTTGGATCTACTGAACATATTACCGGTTCGGCAAGACAATTCACAGTGGAGTGGAGCTTGAACCAATCAGTGCAAAAGAAAGCTGCTTGCAGCAGAAACCTAATGAGGATGAGAACAATTTTTAAGCACCAAGCTACTGGACAGGAAGATGGTGATCTCTGTCAATTCTGCTGCACTAGGAAAAGCCTTTGGTGGCTTTGCAGCTTCTCTTTATCTTTGATTTAAGCCAGCCACAATGCTGTGGCTCAACCCCCAATGCAACCTGCACACACCTTGTGTTCGCCTCTTTCTTCTCCCCACCCTCTTCCCATCTGCAACCAAGAGAATCTCTTACTTGCCAGCTAAATGGACAGTTTGATATATCTATGAGATCCAGATATAATTGGGGCACCATAGCCTGGAGCGGCTGGGAAGGTAACAGCACAGCCTAGGCTCTTTGAGGCATCTTTTGGCTGTATTTTGCCACCAATCTTTGCAAATTATTGTCTTTCAAATATTGGAGATCATAATGAAATATATGTTCCACTGAACATGGGATGGTTTATGTGTGGGCATGCAGCCCACCACGCATTTCATTTTAATAAAACTCCAGCAAAGGCAAAGTTTGACTTTTATGTGGCTTCGGTCAACAGATAATCGGTTTCCATTAAATCTATGTGTACATCATGTGTGTAAGGAATTGTGAGATCTCTTCATAGACTAAACTCTACCGTACTCTTTCATCTCTTTTGTTAAGACAGAATGTGTGTGAGAGTTTTGTGACTAGAATAGCAGCTGAATTTTACATACACACTTTGGAACATCAATTCAAAATTTAAAATAGGATTTTGCAAAGAGTTAAATCTGTGCATTTTGTCACAGGAGTAACTCAGCATCTTGACAGAATCTGAAGCAGCCTTCAGACTTCAGCTAGCATGTGGTAGCATGTTAATTTCCCCATCTTCAAATTAAAAAAATAACAATGCATCTGCAAAGGGATTCAGGCGACAGTGGATCACAGTATATTACAGGACAGGCACATCTTAATACCTCACTATATTAGGGGTATAAGGGACGCGGTGGCTCAGTGGGTTAGGATGCTGAGCTTGTCGATCAGAAGGTCGGCAGTTTGGCGGGTCGAATCCCGAGTGCCGCGTAACAGAGTGAGCGCCTGTTACTCGTCCCAGCTTCTGCCCACCTAGCAGTTCGAAAGCACGTAAAAATGCAAGTAGAAAAATAGGGACCACTACGGTGGGAAGGTAACAGCGTTCCGTGCGCCTTTGGCGTCTAGTCATGCCGGCCACATGACCACGGAGACGTCCTCGGACAAACGCTGGCTCTTCGGCTATGAAACGGAGATGAGCACCGGCCCCTAGAGTCGGAAACGACTAGCACGCATGTGCGGGGGAACCTTTACCTTTACCTATATTAGGGGTAAATTAATATTAAAGTAATTCAACTAAAACTTTGACATCCACTAGGGATGGAGCAAATCAAACTTAATGAAACAAATGTTCAAATTGTATTTGGACTATAGTAACATCCAATTTCAGCCCTAGCATTTACTAGTAATGTTCCCTGCCAATAGTGTGGAAATTCACATCAACATTCAGCTTGCCATTGGACACACACAATTTTCAGCTTGCTCCAGGTATAAAGCCCCACATTTTCAATCTACTTCTAAACGTCTAAAATATAAGTCCATCTCATATGTATAATAACAAACACCTATGCACAGATATCCATTATAAAAGCATAGTAATTTATTTAACTCCACACAAATTGCTATTTCCTAAACCTGTTTCCTAAAGCTTTAGTTTCTGGAATCCATTCTGAATTTTCCTGCAATGGTATGTAAGATTATACTTTTGCTAACCAAATCAATGCAATATTTTGGCTATATACTCCCAAACTGATCAGTTAAACTAATATAATATACAATATTACACACATCCATTTATATGCACACCAAGTGTCAAGCAATTAGCAAGGACTAATGAAGGAGACACTTATTTTTATGGTTTTTAATTTTGAAGTTTAGAGGAGAAGCTCTGAACAATTAATGCGTCTATAAGAGATAAAGGGTCACTAGAGATTGCACTAGTGATCCTTTTACATTTAACATCTGTGAACATGTAACCAAATGTTAAATATGTATAAAAATAATCCCATTATGACTTAACATATTAGCATCACTATTAAAATTGGGCCTTAATATTCAGTTTTTAAACTTTTGAATGACGAATCTTTATTTTACAAACAAGATAAATTTGTGTGATAACGGCACTGTGTTATGCCAATTATCTATTTAGCTAATATATACGCTCAGCTATTAAAAATATTCTTTTTCTATAAGGTGTTTATAGGCACATATGCTAAATAAAAGTAATGGGAAGAAACAAACATTTCCCATTGGGGAGGAAGTGAACTGGCAGCTTCAATTTGCATATTTGGAGGATCCATTAAAATTTTGCAAAACTGTCAATTATCTAATTATTATAGGAATATGAGAGTAAGTGTGCATGTGTGCACGTGCATAGTATCTGGACATTTTCTTGCCAAAGTAAAACAATCTTGAACTGCTTCTGGATTATTGTTTGAATGTCACCAAACTTCTGTTAATTAAGAGCTGAAGATACATTAAAACTGGACATTCTTGACATTAGACAAACATGTGTTGATGGGTCTAAATAATCTAATTTTCATAATTAATCCTTCATAGGGTTCACGTTTTTAACTTGGGTGAAAATTCATTGGGTAGCAGAGATCACAGATATTTTGCTTACTATCAAATGTGTGGGTTTTTTTTAAATCCCATAGTTACACCATAGAAACCAAGCAACAATTAAGGTTAATGTTCAACCTTAAAGTTACTCTTGAATGCCCCAAAATGAACCATGGCAGCAAGCCTACAGTCTCCATGCCACATGCAGCAAGGCCTCAAAGGAATATACCTGAAAAAACCTAAATCAAAATGGTGGGGGGACAGGACAGGAATAATTATGTCACAAGCTGCAGCTTCTAGGCCTCTCCTTAAGTTCTTTGCATACAAAGAACATAGTCTTTGCCAGTTATTTTTTCTTGCTTTTAAATATTATTTAATGATATTTTAATTACATTTTTAATTAAATTAATTTAATGATAATGAATAAAAACTTCAGATGCAGATTGTTTCCTGCCCAGTGTAAGAGAAAAGAAATCCCAGCCTATTCTCCAAACAAAACAAACAAGTCGCAAACAAATAATCTGCCTAAAATTATATACCCTGCCCACCCCCCAAATACACTTAATACCTACGAACAAAGTGGAAGAGGCATAGAAAACAGAGGGTGGGAAGCCAGATGAAAATAAGGAGGCTTTAGAAAAGGTAAGAAAATCAAGCTATTCAGTGAAGCTTCTCCTTCCCCTAAATTCCCCTGTGCTGATGTTTTGGGCTGTAGCCACTCATTTAATGAACTTGCTTTGCAATATTCCCTTGCCTGGTCTAGAGGAAATGCAATATGCACCAGGCAAAACGTCCATGCAGCTTTCCTGAAGTCTTAGTTGGCTGAAGGGCTACGCAGTGCGACCAAAAGCAAAACCCCCCAAGGATTCCCCTAACAGAATAATACCCTCTGTGTTTTAATCATATTAGCCCAGTCTGTCTTCTAGTTCAAAGCAAGAGAGGCTTCCCTAGTATTCCCTTCAAGTATTCATAAATCCCTCATGCAGCTGACTGTGATATTTTTCTGAATGAGTCTTCATTTTCCCAGGGAATTCCATGCCTTAGCAAGACACTGAAATTACAAAAAGCCTCTCATCCAAACTCCCATGCTTCCTCTGGAGTAGGAGCCATTCCATTCTGATTCTGTGACTAACACGTACTAGGAGCAGAGAAAGCCATGATTCAGAGAATTCCCCTTCTCCAGATTGCTGAGAGAGAAAAGCAGCCACGTTACTCTGCAAACTTAAAGAAGTCCTAGGTGTGAATTATCTTCTCCTTCCGTTCAAAGCTTTGAAGCATTAAGGCAAATGATAATAACCTTCCTTCTTTTATTTAAGATTTTAGAAGACGGCGGAACTGCCCTTCTACCCCAAAGGTGCCTGGCCATGTCAACTACTTAGTGCCAATGGTTAGGAAGCTATGAATTTTTAAAAACTCCTTTGAGCTCAAATGGAAGGGTTAGCACAGCTGGGAGACAGGGATTTCCGATGCTGCAAAGAGACTTTTGAAGCAACGGCTTCCATTCCTCTGGAGATCCCAGTCGAGAAACATGTGCAGCTCCTTGATCACAGTGCCAAAGTGAAAGAAAGTGCCATTGCTCTGCTGGTGAGGGTGCTGTGGGCATCACAAGGCCCCCTCCCCTTGGGAGAAGTTAAGGAACTAGACTCACATTGCAGCGAGCTGCTTCAGCTAAGGGAGACACGCCTGGCAAAACCAAAGCTGGCTGGAAATTGGGTTGCAGCACTTTGGAGGGCCAAGTTGAGACAGACAGATCTATCTTTTAAACTACTTCACACGTATACATACAAACCAGCCCCATTCAGACCACCCTGGAAGCATAAAATTTGACTGCAACAAAAAGACAATTGGAAGAGAAGAAAGAGCGAGATAGCCCATCGGAAGCCCACCTGCATCACATCTGCTGGCAGAAATCAGGCTTTAAATACATTCTACGTGGGGGTTCACTGATAAGACAAACGGGTACACTCCAGAAATACAGCGCAGCCACCTATCTGCCTTAATGGGGGGAGGTAAAGTTGAACAGTGCTGCACCCCCACTAACAAGCTCAGAGAAGTGTCATCTCCTTGATCTTGAGCTCACTGCCAAATCAGCCCTACCGCAGCCAGACAGCGCACAGGTGTTACCCTGGAGCCCATCTCCAACCTGTGAGCAAGGTAGACCTGCCTTTAGGGAGCCTGGGGTAGAGGGGACGGAAGCCCTGATCTTTAGCCCTGGGGAGGCCAACCACGTGTGAAGAGGAGGCACAAAGAGACGACTTACCTGCTGGAGGTAGAGGAAGGCTGGGGGACAAGGGAGAGAGTGGGGGAGCAAGGCGGAGTTGGAGACCAGGAGGCAGCCTGAGTTAGCCATCGAGCAGAGCATGGGTCGCCAGCAAACCCAGGAGCGGCGATGTTGGCAGGCTCCTTCTGCTTCTTGTCTTCACAGTACTTGCTTTTTCTCCGTTTTCGGCCCCCCCCCCACCCCGCTTTGGCAGCTCCCTCGTGTGGAGCTATTTAAGAGGGCTCCATGAGAGGAGCTGCCTTCTGTGTCCTCGGCTCAAGCAGCGAAGGAGCAGCGTGCCGGCTGAGAGTCGGTGCCATTAGACGAAGCGGCTGAACGAGCGCATGGTCTGCAAAGGGAGTGTGTGTGTGTGTGTGTGTGCGTGTGCGCGTGGGGGTAGGGGGAAGGAGAGGGTTGAGAGGCGGGGGAGTCCCCTGTGCATTCAGATATCAAACAGCTCGCTAGGAAACCAAGAAAATCCGGAACAGCTGAGCCTGCACTTAACCCCTCACCTGCTGCAGCCCAGCTTCTTGCCCTGCGATAAATAGGCCAGCAAGCAAGCTTTGCTTTGACAATACAGTAAGGGTGGGGTACCTAGCTCGGTCTTGCTGCTTACTCAGGCGTCACCCCAGAGAAAGTGGCTGAGATCTTCTGGGCACTTCCACAGATATAATGACCGGGGCGGCATACCGACTTCCAAAATCTGTTTCTTCCTTTCAACCTCTCTCCCAATCCCTTGGGGACAGAAACCAGCAAGGCCGAGGTAGACAGTTGAAGAAAGTTAGACTTGTTCGGGTCAAGAGACATGAGAAAGAAAGGCAAGTATAGTGTGGCCGAATGAGATCTAAAAAGAAAAAAAAAACAAGCTCTTTGGCTTGTGAGATAAAATAGATAAAATAGAAAATCCAGGAAGACTTCGTATTCCCTTTTCCTTGAAAAGAGAACCAGTATCTGTTTAAGAACGAGATCTTATCAAAGGAAATAGAAAAAGGCAGAGATATTTCTGCAATATAGTTCAGGGCTCTGCCGTATCAAACTGAAACATGCAAACTCAAACATACAAACTCAAACGTACAGGCTCTCCGCCAGACACAAATTGAATCCAGAATTCTTGTCTGAGATGCTGTAATGCAATGTATAATAGAACCTGCTAGAACCATCTTTTTTGATGCAAGTTCTGTTGGATAGCGACCTTGCATTTTGGATCTGCAGCAAAATGCAAAGCTTCAGCATACACATTGTACGGTAATGGAAGAATCTACCCCTAGTAGCAGTCCTCCTTTTGGTGAAGTTTCCGTTCATTTCTGACTTTATATCCTTCTTGCCCAACAGTTAACACTTAGCCAGATAATTAAATCCTATGTAGTGAGAGTTCCATCATACAAACAAATTTTGTGCTCTCACTCAGACCCCTTCTCATAAATCCCACATTTAAATAGGAATTTAAATACATATGCATAAAGAAATTCAGCAACACCTCTTTGCCATTTGACGGGATTTTACAGACTACCGTACCACCCCACCACCCCAAAGTTGCAAATAAATATCTATTTTCTCAGATCATTTTTTATCATGCCTTTATAGTTGCACACCTATTACTAGAGAATTCAATTCTGAGAAATTCCTGCTGTGAAATCTTTGGTATTGATCAGCTCCTTCACAGTAAATTTCAGAAGGGTCGTTTCAATAGGTAAGGATAGAAAAATAAATCACGTGAAAATTATAAGCGAGGGCCTGGGTATCCTTAGACCAGACACTGAGGTATCTTGCCCTTTCGAAAGAGAACCTGATAAACAGAACCAGTTTTTAAAAAACCCATTTGCTTTAGAGCTGCAGTTATTTCAATTATGTAATAAAAAGGTTCTGTCCAGGATAATGGATCCATAGTCACCATTCTAGCCCTGTTATAACAGTATATTGGCAAATGGAACATAACCCACAGGTAATATTGACACAAAAACCCACCAAACCTAAATAATATAGGTTGAGTTATAGAAACACAGCTCAACCAAAGAAGGGAGGCTCCAGGAAAAGAAAACTCCGCAGCAACTAGGAAAATCAGTTGTAAGGCTTGGTTATATAGCTAATAGCTTGTTTCTCAAAGGCACGTTGAAGCCTTGCTCCATGGAATTCCTGCAGACTTTAGGACAATTGGGGATGCCTCAGCATGTAACTGCCCTTTGATGAACTCAGAAACTAAGCAGGACTAGTTTGGACTTGGATGGGAGATTGCTTGGGAATCCCAGAGCAATAGGCTAGTCCAGGGGTAGGCAACCTCGGCTCTTTTATGACTCATGGACTTCAACTCCCAGAATTCCTGAGCCAGCCAAGCTGACTCAGGAATTCTGGGAGTTGAAGTCCATGAATCATAAAAGAGCCGAGGTTGCCTACCCCTGGGCTAGCCTGAGAATAAAAAAATAATAATAATCCCAGAAAAAGCCAATAGCAAATTACTACTGTAACACTGCCAGAAACCTCTGCATGGATGCAGTCACCAGGAGTTAAACTCAACTTAAGGGAATCTGAAAAATGATCCATTTTTGAGACCCGCCTGTAAAGCCCACTCGGGGCTTCAGCTTAAGGCTGATTCTCTGCAGGGCCCAGTTTAAATCTTCCGGCCAGCTGCAAAGCCACCTGTATCCAGCTTCCTTGTGCAGCATAAACGTGAATCCAGTATTCAGTTCAGCCAGAACGTGGGGTACGCGGCAATTGGGCTGCCTTCCAAGGCTCCAGGCAGAATCCTCCCTGCCAGGCAGAGATGCTTCTAAGTGAGTTTTATTAGGTGATTCTTCCTGCTGCAGCAGCCATCTGAAAAATGCAGAGTATAAAATTGGGGACTTAAATTATTTTCAGATCTGATTCACATACAGATGCACAATCCATACTCTGACCGAGGAAGGATGGTTTTGTTTCTTCTTTTTGCTGAACCACGGAGTCCTGAGAAAACACGATACTTTCCTTAGAGGGCTCATTCTAAGCCATACAGATACTGGCAAAAACACATTGGGCGGCTTTTGAACAAACTGGGTGTAGGGACTTACAGATTTACCATAGCAAGAGAAGCTGCCGTGAGCTTTGGCATTTTATTTCTTCTTCCCAGGAAATGGTGCAAAATAGCAGCTGTTCAGGAGAGAGGCCCAAGGCTCATGAGCAGCATCCATGATCGTGGGAATAGAAACCAACCAGAGATTTATGGATGTCAACTGGGGTCTCTGGGTGAAAAGGATCTATGGCAAGAGCCATAGCAAGAAGGAGTGTCAAGGGTTGTCCATTTTGAGAACGAATGGGGACCAGATAAATGCTGCTTTAACAGGGTTGGCTGGTTAGGTCACATGTCTCCTGTTGCCCCCCCCCCCGTACAATTAACCCTGACAGCAAAACAGGGACTCTTCTCTGCCCTATTCTTCAGGGGGAACTGATCTTATTTTTAATCAACATCCCATGCAGACTAATCAACTAGCAACAAATTCTGAAGGAGATGCCTCAAAGGATGCAGTAATGTATTAGAAAGAAATCTATCGGGTTTCCCAGGAAGAGAGAACATGTTTACTAATGGCTCAGAAACAGCTTTGTATTCACACACACACACACACACCTGATGAATAGAAGGCAGAAATTATGGAAAGATACTGCTATGCGTAGTATTTTTTAAAATCTTTATTTTTTATTATAAGAAGATTACAAAAAAAACCACAAAAACACCCACACAGCATCAGAATAGAAAAGATAGCCTATAGAAAAGGGCCATGCAATATTAAAAACAATTAATAAACCGCATGAAAATAAAACCCGAAGCCAAGTCAGTAAATAAAAGGAAAAAAGGGCCCTTCCCTAAACTTTAAGATTGTAACAAAACTTGACAAATCACAATATTAAACATCTAAACTATAGGTTATATGTGTAAATATCACAGGTTTACAAAGGATACCTTATAATACAATAGTATTATCAACCACAGGAATATAAAAAACTACTACCTAGAAATACCACTGTATTATTGTAAAATTTCATGAAATCTCTTCCAGAGCAGAACATATTGCTTCATTTTTTGATTAGTTGAAAATATTGCCTTTTTCAGAATAGATAAATTACACCAAGAGCCAATCCTGAATGCCTAGAAAAATACCATTTCCCCCATTCCTCAATATAATTCTTCTTGCCACTTCTCATGCCCAGTACAACTACACTTCCTCAAACATATTCATATTCTGGAGTTTGGAGTTATAATTCAGCACTCCATTAACTTCTTTAATGTTAGGATTTCCCCATAAATCTACATATGGACACTGACATGCTATTCCAAAAGAATACCAATAGTTCACAGGACCAAGTCATAGGGGTCAATGTAAAGTAAATGAAGTCTCTGAAGTCAAGCTTGACTTCTAGTAGCTTTCATGGATATCTTCATATAGTCTTGGCAACCATACAAAACTGGTAACAATTGCCTCTTTTGCCAGGGCTTCCTGACTATCAGGTCCAATCTACACCCTGAGAGGCCATAATGATCTTCCAAACAAGTCCTAACTTTACCTAATTACCCTTAGCTTTTCAGATCAGACAAGATTGGTTGGCCATGTACTGCCAATAGATGGTTCTGTACTGAGAGGTTAGAAAGAAACCAGGAAAAATATTTGGAATAAGTTTCAGTTAGAGTAGCACATTTCAGAATGAATTCCCCTCCATAACTGACTTAATAAATGTTGGCTTGCCTTGATAGTTAACCACAATTTGTCCTCAACACAACTCTACATTTTTCCTCTAGACAGAAGGGGGAGAGTTTTCTGACATTGCTCTTAGCTGTGGGGATGGAGTTTCCACACAGAGTCATAGAGCGGGAAGGATCTTGAAGATCTTCTAGCCCAGAGGTCCCCAGCCATTTGGGCACCAGGGACCAGTTCCATGGAGAGAGGTTTTTCTGTGGACCGGGGAGTGTGTGGTTCTGTGTGCTTCCTGCATCCCACGGATGGGGCTTTGCTTGTTTATGCGGACCAGTTGCTGGCATGCCACTGCATGGTACTGGTCCATGGACCGGGGGTTGGGGACCCCTGTTCTAGTACAATCCCCTGCCCAAAGAAGGGGTCCCCAAATCATCCCAGACAAATGGCTGTCCAAAGTTTGTCTGGGAACCTCCAGAGATAAAGCACCCATGACTCTAAGAGTCAGGCTGTTCCAACTGCTTAATAGTTTTCATGGCCAGGAAATTCTTCCTTGTTGTGAGCCTCGATCTCTCTAAAGCTTCTACCCTCCTCTGATCAAGTATGGAATTAGAATGTGTCTCCATATCAGTAGGCCAGGGGTAGGCAACCTTGGCTCTTTTATGACTTGTGGACTTCAACTCCCAGAATTCCTGAGCCAGGAAAACAACAAAAAGTTTCACAGTTTATTAAGTTTAGGGCAATAGGAAGAATCCCTGTCATTTTCAGTCAACCAGCATTGCTTCATATGGGGCTCAATTCAGTTCTGTGCTTCATTCAGAATTTCAGCTCAGCAGCAGTGAACTCACAAATTAAATTGGCCTATGCCCTAAATTACATAACCCAGCTTAAAGTTTAACAAATCCCACCTTTGTTGTTATTTTTGGTTTCCACTAAAACTAAAGATATCTTTTCTACTCTTCCTTCTGATACACCGGAATCCTGAGACATCACAAGGCTGCACTATAGGCAAAGCATCTGCTAGGACGTGGAGTTCTAGACATCTGTACGATTAATGATAAACATAGGGCCATTTTCTGACACCTCACACTAATACTAATACAACACAATGTCAAAGGCACATAAGAACAGCGTGACCTATGAATCTAAGAGTGTCACAGTAATTCCAATAAAACGAAAAATCTCCAGTTTCTCTGGGTTTGTATGTATGAACAAAGTTGAAAAGCTTCCTTTATACAGATTCTTCAAGCTATATCACTGAAAAAGCAGCAGCCAAAAAACAAACAAACATATGCCTGAATAGAAGAACAACAGCAAACAAACACTTCAAAAATCAAATGATGTTTGGTTCAGGGTGAAGCTATTCATCTTCCTCAACCTTCTTTGCCAGCCATACTTTCTATCAGTTTTCCTCTGATTGGCCCTTTCATATATATTGAGGCCGTAACTGCCAAAATTCCCAGTCAGCAGGGCCAAAAGTCATCTGAGAACAACAGCAGCCCCAAGAATTTGAGTGGAGTAAGCCATTCCAGCTAGCTCTTTTGCAATTGATCCTTGTTTTTCCTTGCATGGAAATTGTAAACATGTAAGGGTCAACATAGGAATAAAGGACAAATGAGGATCAAGAAGAGAGAAATCAAATAAAAACAAAACGGAGCAAGTCAACAGAACAAGTCCCTTTCTTTGCACATTCTTCTGATATCATCCTATTCTTTACAGTCACCGGCTTCTTTTCTAAATCTCAAACTTAAAATTACTTATTTCTTGATCGCAAAAGCCTCACTTGTTTTGCAATCGGCCACCATTCTCATTACTCTTTTGCTGGCCTCTGGCCTCCCTCCTTCAATTTTTCTTATATTGCCCTCCAGAAGACTGCTATATTCCCCTTGCGTTCTACACTGTTAATCCCTGCCCAAATTATTTTCCTGCTCTTTGGCCCAAGAAGGGCATCCTGAAGTCACAAGTATTGTCATAAACGGAGAGGGGTGAAAAAAGCAGTTGTTCTCTAATGGAAGGAATGCTGGTGGCTTCTGATGTGTTACAGCCAAACTTCAAAACCTCTCTGGTGATTGTGGAGCCCAGTATTTTAGTGAAAATTTGAGTGAACAAAAAAGATCCACTTTCCCCCCCCCCCCAATCCTGCTCTTCCCTGCAAAGGAAAAAATGTTGCCTAAGGAGAATATAAAGGGATCGTAGTATGATGGCGATTGTTCCTTTCAAGATGGGAGAAGCCCATAGGGCCCATCTTTTTTTCCGTGTGAATAGGTTTATACTGTAGATAATAATCTATTGCAGCATACTTTTCACTCTGCACTGCTTGAACTATTAATTCAGTCAGATCAACCTCTTGCATTTAGTACTTTAAATTGGTTCTGTGATTGGCTACGTATTATTGGTTAATATATTTCTGAAGATTTACAGCAACCATTGTGCAACCGAAGAATAACTCTGTGGATATTGCAAATTGCTAGAAATCTTTATCAAAATCCATCAGTGTCTAGCATTGCTAAGGTTTCCACAGAATGGTGTCCTTATTTATTTTTCTGTACTATCCTTCACATTCCATAAAATCATTTACTTAGATTACATGTGCTCCTGATTGCTGCTGAGTATTTCACTTGGCCAGCCCTGGTTTTACTCTTTATAATTTCTTTCCTGCAGAAAGTTGCAAAGAGAGCAAGATATGATGGTAAACTGCTTTTCACATCATATATTCAGAGATCCTGTGTTTGCCTTCCCTTTGAAATGAGTATCTCTAACTTTCACATTTTAAGATGATATCCATTGCCTATTATACAAACCTTAAATACTGGAGTATTTTCAATTACACTGCAGAATTACTGCTGGACTATATTGTGGATAAGCACATTTAGAAAGGAATGAACCACTTGTTTTTCAGTGTCTGCAGCTTTCAATGTCTATTTTCAAGCTGTATATTTTATTGTATTTTACATAATTCAAATATACCAGTTTCTCAAATGCCATGAATGCTGAACTGCAAAAGGATAATTCTGGTTTCATAACAATTTAATTCTACATTTTCCGACTTCATAAATGGGAAACAGAGACAACTGTTGTAAAACTTATATACAAGCACAGAAACTTTTGACTAGTGAGGATCAGGATGTTCTTTCTGGTCTCTTTATTTCAATTGATTAGCATTTTGACGACTACGTTTTTTTTCCCAACCTGAGAGGCAGCTTGAAAAATGAAGAGATTATGTTAGCACAAAATAGGGCAAAACACATCCATGCCCAAAGTTCCCATTCTTCCTTTTTCAGTTCCTATTGCAAGTCTACTGTATATAATATGTGACTAATTAAAGCTACCTCTGCCTCTGAGCATCTGCTTCTGGATCATAGGATAGGTAACCTTCAATTGGCCAGGGGCCAAGAGAGGGTAGCCTTCTCTCAAGACCACAAGGCACTTGGTGTGATCTTGGCTAGAATGAGCATTTTTACTCATCACTCTAGGGGGCAGCCAGGACATAGGACAGGTGGCTTCCCAGCAGGCAGGTTAACTTTTAGTGCAAATTACTTCTAGGTCGGCAGAAGGAAGCATAGAATTCAGCAGGTATTAGAGCTCCTTGGTGGAGGGGATGTGAGAGGTGGCAACATCTATGGGGAATCTCTGATCTGAAGGGTGCAATTTCTTCATGCAGTATACGTTTTCTCTGGTCTCCTTGCCCTCCTTGATCAGCACAGAACACTGCACTGCCTTCTTTGCACAGACTATTTCCAGGAGTTTGCTATCAGTTTTTTAGTTCTCATAATTATGGTTCACTCTGAGAAAAATGAAAGAAATAAGCTTCTATGCCCCTTCGTATTGCTTCTGTCTTTCATCCTAGCAAGTTGATGAATGTCACTGCAAAGAGGTTTCCTTTAAAGGATGTAGGCCCTTCAATATTTAAGAATCTACTTATCACGGTAGCAGCAGCAGTGATACTTGCCTTTGTGAGCAGCACAGCCCGGGATATGGGAACTCTGTGAATGTGCAAAAGCATGAAGAGACGTGGACATCACCCTTTGAAGATTAGGCATCCAAAGGGTGAACGGGGAAAGATGAACAGAATATAAAAGAAGGACACTGCAGCCTCTGAGCCAAATATCAACACACAGCACCAACTCCTAAAAATGCCCTTTGCTCACACAGGGCATAGCTCCAGTTTATCAGCAAGCTTTCTTACGTCTTGAATTAAACCAATATCAACACAACATTCAGACTCACCTGCTATCATTGCAATTGAAAACCACCCATCCTTTTCTTTTAAAGAAGAAACAATGTTGGGCAAAAGCAGCCACGTGTATATTATATTGGGGGAAGATGCTTCTTGTTCATCTCCCAGCTCCCCTATTGCTGACAATGTTTGTATGGACAGCATTCTATTTGTAATATAATAAGCTTTCTGTGGGATGAGATTGTGGGGAAAGTCGCCAATCCAGCTCACTCAGCATCAAGCTGAAAAGAGCAGCCAGCCTGTTTGTCATAGATGGCAAACACAGAAGACTTTATCACTGCATATTCAAGTTTAAATCAGCAAGACTAAGGCTACTGTTTCTCGGTTGAGAAAAATCCAGACAGCCTCTAAATGTCAGCAACTTTCCTTCCTATGCTTTCCTTTGAAGGATGGCAAAACAAACTAAAAAAACATTTATAGCAAAATGTCCTAAAGAGCTAGTTTTTCTTGAAAGTTTTATATACCTCTGATTAAAGGTAGAGAACTATATTTATTTATTTAAGAAAATTTGCATTATCTTTGATCTGAACCTTTTCAACATATTAATATCACAATTGATTCAATCATTGTGAATCCATAATCCCCCCATTACTGGCACATCTCCGCTTGTTCTTCTTATGCAGCAAAATCCGGTAGGCTGCACATTCTAATGTGAAATGAATCATTCCACACAACGGCCTCCCAACAAAATAATACTTATTCACATTTTAACTATTTATACCGATATCCATACATGCAGTAGCAAACTTGCTGTATCCGCAGAATCAAAATGACACCCTTTCCCCCACCCAGACTGAATGCAGACAGAACTTGTTTTATCTAGATACACATAGTTCTGACTAGCTTTCCTTTATGCCAATCACAAAGAGGTCTTCTTCTGCTCCCACTAAGTTCTCCAAATGTAAAATGATGCTATAAAAATAAAGACATATTTGCTATGTCTGCTTGAGGCACAGAGGGAAGATTTAAGCAGCAGCAATGCAATGCACTCCTCTAAAAATGCTATGGAGCTTTTGAGAAGCAACAGTGGAGAGCAGCAGATATTCTGTTTTCCTTCCTGAGTTTTCAGGTAAATCCTAGGCTTTCAGGTTCTTCCTTGGCTTTAAGGTACATTCTTATGCATGCTTATTAGGCAGTAACTCTTGTGGAATGAATTCGTGCCTTCTAACATCCTTAGAAGTGCTTTTGTTAACGGCATAGAAAGGCAGTTGGAAGCTATGATACAGATAGTCCCTGACTTACAACTATTTGTTTAGTGACTATTCAAAGTTACAGTGGCACTGAAAGAAGTGACTTACGACCATTGTTCACATTTACGACCACTGCAGCATTTCCCATGGTCACGTGATCAAAATTCTTGGCACCTGGCATGTATTTATGATGTTTGCAGTGTCTTGGGGTCATGTGATCATCTTTTGTAACTTTCTGACAAGGAAAATAAATGGGGAAGCCACATTCACTTAACAACCCTGTTACCAACTTAATGATAGTGATTCACTTAACAACTGTGGCAAAAAAGTCATGAAATGGAGCAAAATTCACTTAACAACTGACTTGCTTAGTAACAGAAGTTTTGGGCTTAATTGTGGCTGTAGGTTGAGGGCAATGTGGGCAGTTGCCTAACACCTCCTGTAAACGATTGTTCCACCATGCCCTTTGCTATCCCCCAAACAGGCAGTAGCTCTTCAAAGGAAGCAGGAAAAGTTCTTTCCAGTCTAGAGAGGCCGAGCATTGAATGTGAGCACGTTACATTTCCTCCACCAAATCACCACCTCTCCTTTCATAATATCTAATTACTTGGGGGTGGGGGTGGAAGGTTATCACATGCTTGTTATTGTTAAATCTATATGAATAAATGAACACATTCATACTGTTTTTTTAAATAATAAATAAATAAATATCTGGATCGTTTTCTTTAGGCTGCTTGGCTCAAAAATCTTGTTTCTCTACTGCTGCTATTCCTTACAGTTTCCTCTAATAATCAGGGAGGGCATAGGGAGTTGGTATGGGCAAACTGTAATGGGAGAAGGACGCAGCGGGTAGCAGAAACGTGAATGGGCCACTCCAAATGTAAAAGGAAAGGCATGTGAAGCCAAGGCTTATTTAAACAATAACAGAGTGAATGGCATGGCAGGATGCTGATTCTCTATGAGAGGAGCAACAAAACCTTGGTAGCATTGTCACAAAAGGACCAGGCTTCCATGAATCCAGGAATATTGGCATTTGAGATTCAGTGATCCTGAAAGCAGGAAGTCAGGACCTTCAGTGATTCCATCCTCTACCAGGGGTAGGCAACCTCGGCTCTTTTATGACTCATGGACTTCAACTCCCAGGATTCCTGAGTCAGCTATGCTGACTCAGGAATTCTGGGATTTGAAGTCCATGAGTCATAAAAGAGCCGAGGTTGCCTACCCCTGCTCTAAGCCAAACCTCACTGAGGAGGCAGCACCCTTAGTAATCCTGCTTACTTTCCACATTAAGAAACAATTGAGTAAGATAAGGAGTTAGAATCCTGGCCAGAAAGCTGCAGTTTCAGCTTTTAGTGGCTTCACTTCCTTCATAGTAGAGAACAAGCTAAATACTACAAGACACAGCGTGCGATTACATCTAGCACTAGATGACACTAACATTTCCTTCTCTGAGATTCAACAAAGCTTCTGATCTGACCATTCTCGCTTTTTGTAGTTTTGTCCAAGTGGATATAATCTTTGGAACCAACTCCCCCTTGAGCTTCGGATGGCCCCGGACCTCCGGTCCTTCCGCCGCGACCTCAAAACTTTTCTCTTCCATCAGGCTGACCTGGATTGATGATGGGTTTTTAAATATGTTTTAATTTTAAAATTTTTAACTGTGTAGTTTATTTTGGGGCTGTTATTTAATTCTTTTTTAATTTTTGTACTGTTGTTTTTTATTGTTGTTAGCCGCCTTGAGTCCTTCGGGAGATAGGACGGCATATAAGTCCCAAAAATAAATAAATAAATAAATCTGCTCTAAGTCCTCAGCCATTTGCTCCAGATTACCCCTGGCTGCATCCTCCATTTTCCACCACCAGGCCACAGTTACTAGAAAGAGACATTGTTAAGACTATAGTGGAAGATTTTTTTTTTCCTTAAAGGAATGATTTGGAAGAAAAAACTTCCTTAAGTTTTATTTTTGTTAAAGCAGTATAAATGTTTAATTCACAAATCATGTAGTAATTCCAACAGGGAGGGGAACAAAATGGATTTTCCCACGTAGCTAAGAGTAACTTCATCTCTCATTAGTGGAAATATGAAAGCCAGTTAGCATTTCATAACTCAGGGTCTTCAGAGTAGACCTATGCAAAGTTTCAGCTCTATGAAACCAAATTTCTCTTTCATTAAGTTTTGGATGCACTTCCCCCCCCCTTGGCTAAATAAATGCTCATGGAGAAGAGGGTGTGCTTGCTTTTGTTTGGCTCAGCTCATACACAGGCATTAGGAAAAGGTCCATAAGGATAAATCTGTCAATGCAGAAGCATATAATTAATCCATAAGACATACAACCACATGAATGGGGGTTAAGAGCAAAGATTAGACAGTCAGAAGCTGAGCAAATAAACAAATCAAGACCCACTGCAGTGAAATAAAGCATTGTTACAGCTTGATCTTGTGCCTGTTTATTCAGTGAAACTTACTTGCAGTGGTAAGTGTTCAGAGTATTTCACCCTTAGCACTATAATCTTATTAAGAATTTCCAAATTAAATGCAGAGTTATGGGGATATCAAAAAGCATTTATTACTTGACAGCCTATAGCAATGGTGGCTAAACTCTAGCATGCTGATATGATGGGTCAGCCTACTTACATAGGCTGAGGTAGTATTAGATAGCTGTCATACGGGTGTGCCGTTTTAAACAGTACAGTATATTCAATGAGCATTATTAAAATTATGTTCTGCTTCCCCCTCCATTGCTGGTTCTCACTCAATTTAAGTGATAAGGGGCTACTACTAGAAATATGCAAAAAATAATACTAGTCTTAAATATTCCAATTAACAAGCTGCAGCTTCCTAGCAGTTTTAGGCAAACGCAAGTGTTTTTGAAAGACCTTTGAACCAAAGCTGCCTTCTTTTATCTCACATTTATCTCCAATGAGATGCACAGAAGGATGCACAGAAAAGCATACCATAGGTTTGGTTTAACTTGAAAGGCCAGGAAACTGATAAAATGCTCTAAAAATGGATTAATGAAATCAAATTCTGAAGAAGGATGCATGCTTTGGCTTCCAGCATGATGCCATTTGGAGAACTGTATCCTGGGGTAGATTAACCCCCATCTGCCCATACATGGAGAGTCTGGCATCATGCTTTGAAGCAATCAGGTGCTGCCACTGTTGGAGACAGGATAATAGGTTGGATGGGTTTTAGGGAATGAATCAGGCAGGTAATTCCTATCTTCCTGATCTCAATAAAGCAAACAGATTTCCAGAGACAAGAGCCAGCTGGCTGCCTATATTTCAGCTATCCAGGAATCCTAACTTTTCAAATAACTGTTTTCATTTAAAGCACTGTGAGTTAGATAGAACACAGCTACCCTGAATTTTATTTCCCCTCCCCCCCATTGGTGGACTATGGCTTTTGACATGAAAAGGCAAACTTCAAGGAAGCAAAAAGGTCCTTGAAAAAGTCCTGCTTTAGCAATATTCTACTCCTGTACATCATTTTTTACTACACAATGCCACAGTGCCTACAGGGATCCTGCAGAGAACAAGTTCATATTATAGCGCTAACCCATGATATAATCAAGGGCAAGCAGAATTCTCCCATTGTTCATCCTGAAATATGAAACTTATACCTAATGCCAAACAATTGGGTGAAGCTCCTAACAGCTGCATGCACAAGCACTCACAGCTGATTGCATGTTTCAATGAATCTCTAACTGAACAGAGGCTGATACAATCTCTATATGATTCAAAGTTAAAACTGATATATCCCTGCAAATTTGAATGCATTTTTACTTTCAGGTGCAATTGTGGATTTGGCTGATACAAGAGTTTAGACACTCTTTCAGGCAGAACTTTATAACATCTATTTGGACAGAAATTACAGCTTCCAAATATTTTTTGAAACCATCTAGGAGTCTTTCTGTTATTACTTTTGTATTTTTTCCCCAATCCTTCCTATAGTAGTATACTTATAGCTCAGAAATATTTTTAAATCTCCCAGTTTGAACTCTCCACACAGATTTTCATTAATATTCAGGACCCTGAAGGCCATTCCAAAATCTCTTAGTAACATTATGTTGTCTTGGTAAAGTAGCTAAATTCTTTTCAACTTCAATCTCTTCTCTGATTGTGAAGCTTCTGGGATATATTAATATCCTGGCTGAAAACATATAAGACTCAAAAAATAAAACCAGAGGTCAATGCTAGCAACCTGCTGAATAGTTTAGCTGACTTTGGAGTAGGATTACATGGCTCTGTTGTAAAGCATTACTATACTACAATGATCTGCATGAGGAAAAGGATGTTTCTCTGACCTCATCACAAAGCCACTGCCTATGTCAGGGGTAGGCAACCTTGGCTCTTTTAGGACTCGTGAGTTGAAGTCCACAAGTCCTAAAAAAGCCAAGGTTGCCTACCTCTCACCTATGGCATGTGAAGGAAAACTTGGATAAGTCTGAAACGTTTTGGGACAAACTGCTTTGGAAGTGATGAAACAAAAATTGAGCTGTTCAGCCTCAACCACACAAGAATACATTGGAAGAGAGGGCAAAGCAGTTGATGCAAAGAACACCTTGCTGTTGTTCACAGAGAATTATGCTTTGGGATGCAGCCAGTGCAAAGGAAATACAGTGTCAGTGAAGGAAGAATGGATTCCACTAATCAACCGATCCTAGGAGCTAATGTCTCACAGTCAGGGAAGAAATTAAAGCTGAAAATAAATTGAGAATTTCAGAAAGACAACGATCTGAAACTTACCTCTAAATTAACCATGAAGTACTTAGTGAAAGAAAGATAAAGGTCTTGATACGATTCTCAAAGTTCTCAGAACCATGTATACTCCGAGTATTACTAAACATCTGTACATGTACAGACTTATGGTTAATTACTCTAGTTCTGCAAGAAAAAGTGAGAAAAAAGAATCCCAAAAGCAAAAATAGAAGGACTCTTATATGGCTACAAGAAATGTTTGGAAGCTGTTATTTCTGCCAAAGGAAGTGTTACAAAGTACTGGATGGAAGGATGTCCAAACTGCCACATTCTTTGCTTTCTCATGTTGAACCCATAAATAACTACATATAAGTACTAAGTGTGTATTCACACTTCTAGAAATACGTTTTTTTAAACAGTACTATGTAGAGGCTGTGATAGAATAGAATAATAACTTTAGTGTCACTTTGAATTGGCATACATTAAAATGAAATTTCATTGCGTACAGCTCTCTAAGGGTCACCACCTCTGATGTACACTACATATATATGACAAAAATAAATAAATGCAGAATTATGCATGTACCCACATATATTATATGACACTGGGAAACAACACAGTCTAGTTCGGATTAAGTATACCTGTGCATGGCGAGAAAAATGAATCTTGCAAGTTTACCAGACAGATAGCATAGGTTACAAAGCTATTACAGAATTGGGTAGTCCTGCTAGAAATCTTATGTTCAATTAGGATTGCAGATAAATGAATCATACAATTTCTCTGGAGGGTCCCAAACTTCTGCATACAATAAATATGGTAATGTTCCACTATTTCCTGATATCCTCTCCTATGATATTAGCTGAGTGGGTACAAAACTTCACAGCTGCTATTAAGATGAAAGAATCAGAGAACAGAGACAAGAAGGAATACTGAGAACATTGTACAAAAACATGAAGAATTTCATGTCAAGGCAAGAGTTGGCCAACTGAACAGAAATAAGATGTTGCTTAGTATTGGTTGTAAGATTGGTTGTTAAGATGTTGCTTAATATTGTACAGTAAAAGCAACAATTTTAAAAACAATGCATTAAAAAAGAAAAACCACATTTAATGATTCAGTCTAAATCAGCACTGAATCAGTCTTTCAATTTCTGAGACACAATCTTAAATAATGATTATTGATTATTAAATAATGATTATTGACTATTGATGAGGAACACGTGTGATTCCATCAATCTAGGGCCTATCCATAGGTGCATTTTCAAATATGCAGACACTGGCCGTCTGGATAGTAGCCATGGCACCAAGAGAAGAGACAGCAAAGAAGCAAGCAAGCAGGTGAGATGAGCAAAGCAGAGAACCAAATAAAGGACAGAGTCATCTGTACAGGGTTCAAAAAAATCAAGATGGTGTGTGCAACTAGAGTCCCATCCCTTCTTACATTTGTGCAATGCATGTTAAAAAAAGGGTAGGACTTTGATTGCACAGTCACCCATCATTTCATTCTGAGCCCCACATGAATGCCCTTGAGGAGCTGAGGAAGGTAGGTGCAAATGTGTAGTGAAGGTCTCCTCAAGGCACCTTACATGGAACAGACGTATACACACAAAATCCTGGAAACAACTTTGGTTACAAATTTGGGGTGGTTAATTGGTTGTTGTTAGTTGCGAAGTCATGTCCGACCCATCACGACCCCATGGACAACGTTCCTCCAGGCCTTCCTGTCCTTTACCATCTTCTGGAGTCCATTTAAGCTCACGCCTACTGCTTCAGTGACTCCATCCAGCCACCTCATTCTCTGTCGTCCCCTTCTTCTATTGCCCTCAACCTTTCCCAGCATTAGGCTCTTCTCCAGTGAATCTTTCCTTCTCATTAGGTGGTCAAAGTATTTGAGTTTCAACTTCAGGATCTGGCCTTCTAAAAAGCAGTCAGGGTGGATCTCCTCTAGGACTGACCGGTTTGATCGCCTTGCAGTCCGGGGGACTCGCAGGAGTCTTTTCCAGCACCATAGTTTAAAGGCCTCAATTCTTTGGCACTCAGCCTTTCTTATGGTCCAACTTTCACAGCCATACATTGCAACTGGGAAAACCATAGCCTTGACTACACACACTTTTGTTGGCAGGGTGAGAAGAAGAGGGCTGTGATGATGGGGACAGGTAAGCTTTGCTCAAAGACACACTTGTGTGTAGGGATGGCCCTTGACATTTTTGTGCTGGGTTATGCCTGCAGTCCTGAACACGCCTACAGGGGAACAAACCCCATTATACGCAACGAGATTTACTTCTGAAGGGGCATGAATAGGTTTGTGTTATAAATAAAACAAGCTTTTCTGACTTGGTTGCACTGGAGAGGACTGCCCACCTTAGAAAGAGTTACTAATAAGAAAGCACAAAATAGGCTGATCCAGTTGGTGGGGAATAAGGGCCATTCGATATGTCACAGAAAGTGCTTAGCAGGTAACCGCTAACTTCAGCCACCACCAGCTGCACCACATTCCCAATTCTAATGCAGATTATGGGTTCAGCTGTTGAGAAAATAAAATATTTCTTTAAAAAAACTGTTATCAATAAAGACTGTCTTAATTACCTGCAATAAAGGCAAAACAACTGTGATATTTTGATAAGATCTCCTCTAACAACTATAACCAGTGGACTTATTCTATTTCCCGCCTCTTTCTTTGCACTAAATAATCTAGAAAAGACCCTGTGATATAATCAGCAGAGTTCTTTGATCTTTGGTAATGAAATTAAATAAATACATACAAATGATCAGTTTAGCAGCTTATTGCCTGCATTGAAGCAGCCTGTGAATACCTATGAGTTTTGTAGAAAGTTTTATCTAAGTCTGCAGGAAATGAGAAAGGAGAGATATTAGTCAGTTCATATGAATAATTGTATTCTGTCCTTTTCAATTAAATCAGGCAAAGGCTTGGTCTTGCTTTTGAACTTGGTGGCCTGTACATAGTTAAAGAATTTCCTCTGGACCGTAAAAAGGCAGCAGATTTTCTGGGGCTTCACACTCTGTCTGCCAGGTATCCGGTTGACATATACAGTTGGCTTTCCTCACGGTGGGGTCTACCTGCTTTTTGGATCTCTTGTTTTCAAAAAAAAAGTATGATCTGAATATCTTTCTTTCTTTCTTTCTTTAATTCCATTTATATCCCGCCCTTCTCCGAAGACTCAGGGTGGCTTACAAGCTTAGCAGTAGCCTTCATTCTATGTATATGCCTGCTTATTAGGGCTTTCACACACACCCCAAGCGGCATTATTACAAAGTCAGCTTAATTGCCCCCAACAATCTGGGTCCTCATTTTACCTACCTCGGGAGGATGGAAGGCTGAGTCAACCTGTTACTTAAGGAGGCATTAGCCCACTGCTCCACCAAGGCTCTTGTTATACCTTGGCATACAACTATAATAAAACTTTAACTTACACATATGCAGACATTATATAACTTTTCATACGTGGAGTCTTACCAGGAAAACCTGAGTGCACGGGTTTTAGTGTCTGAATTAATTGGAGAGAAAAAAGTTGACTCTATTGAAGGAGGGAAAATACTGCCTTTTTAGACTCAGCTGAGAGACTTCTTAGCTAGGTCACTGAGAACTGGGCCAGAGCAGGAGTCTTCTCAATGCATAATGAGAGAATGCCGAAGATTACTGCTTCTGAATAACCAAAGTATATGGAATTTTTGCTATTCCTAAAAGTGCTTGGATATACCTGCTCAGCATGATAGAAAACAATGGTTATTGCCACACTATTTCTGCCTCAAATTGCTATCTTCATTCAGAATATAGTATACAGAATGACAGAGACAGACCTCCAAGGCCTTCTAGTCCTTCTAGCTCAGGCAGGAAATCCTATACCATTTCAGAGAAATGGTTGTCCAATCTCTTCCTAAAAACTTCCAGTGTCAGAGCACCCATAACTTTTGGAGGCAAGTCGTTCCACTGATTAATTGTTCTAACTGTCAGGAAATAGGACCTTAGTTCTAGGTTGCTTCTCTCCTCCGTTAATTTCCACCCATTGCTCCTTGTCCTGCCTTCAGGTGCTTTGGAGAATAGGTTGACTGACCCCTTCTTCTTTGTGGCAGTCCCTCAAATATTGGAATACTGCTATTGTGTCACTAGTCCTTTGCATTAAACCTTTAGAAAATTATGAGATTGCTGCTGAACCATGGGTTTTTTTTTTGTCTCCCAGAGTTTTTTTTTTAAGTTTTCTCATCAGATCTGATTTGTAGTGATTTTTTTTAAAAAAAAGTAATATACAACTGGAGTGCTAATTAGTCTAAAACAGCAATGCAATATCAACAATAATTTTACCAAAACAGGAATTTAAGGCCAATAGCCCCAGAGAAGGATATTAGTGCTGCTTGGGAATACCAGGAAGCTGGTTACAAAATGGCAACGAGTCTTCAGAAATCTTTGGAGATTCATTTCTGCACTTTTTTGTAGGCCAATTTCATACATTTCTGAAACTCTTGGAAGTGTCTTCAAGCTATTCATAATGAAAAAGACAAGTAGGAGACACAGAAACTGTGACTGACAGTTTTAACTTCAGGCCTGCAAAAGATTCCATGATTGCTTTCAACCGGACTATCTTCTTTCTATTCCTAATCACGGTGCTCTTGGGAAGAGCATAGACAAAACTTAATTAGATGTTGTTTCAGTATTTTCAGATGACTGCCTATTGTGACCGTGTCTATCTAGCAGCAGCACTTGGGGCTTCCACAAATGGCTTGAAAATCATCTATACATTGCTTCCTACTGTTGCTTATTCAATGAATAGCTGACATCTACCCTCTAGCGAGATATATGGAGTTTTCTAGAGACCCCATAGCTCCAAGATCAAAGGAAGACAGAAAACATCTACAGTCTCTCTGGGTGCAAGTGTCTGTACGTGTTTGGTAGGAAGACCTGAGCTAGAGGAAGTCAGATAACAGAGCCAGGTTGTGGAGAATGTATTTTACCTAGCCTTTTGGTCACCAGACTTTAGAGTTCCGACAGAAGAAGCTTAACTGTTTTTTTAAAGAGAAGGCAGTCAACAATAACTTCCTTTTTGTCCCTTGCTAGGAAGCAGTCTTCACTCATGGGGAACTGACTTCAGCTGCATGGAACTATGGTACCTCTTGTTGCCTAGAATCACAAAATGGAAACCAGTAAAATGGATACACTAAGATAAATGTTGCCTCGGGGCGAGATGGGCAGCAAATAAGTCTAATAAATAAATAAAATAAACCAAGGAGAAATGTATTCCCATCATTAGGGAATAAATGTATAAATGTTCCCCTTTACATACTTTGGTTCTGTATGATACAGTAGTTTGAGTGGAATTATTAGGTCTCTTATCGAGTGACCAGATGGCTACTTTATAGGTCTAACTATTTTTCTTGAACTAACAATACCCATTGACAGACCTTGACCACCTCTAACACCCATGGAAGTGAACAACCCAAGTGCTTTAGCTAAGAAGCAGGCGAGACAGCAAGTTAACGGTTTAACTTTTATTCCGAACCAGGCAAAGAACAAGAGAACATGACTTCTATTTATACTGACAGCTGCCGGCGGCTTGACCAATCAGGGGTGAGTCTGTTCCCGCGCCGCAGTCGCCGCCAATCGGGGCCGTCCGGTTTTGACAGCTCGGAGCTGTCATCTGTAGCGCGTGTAGAGCTGTCAATTGTTGGCGCTTGCGCGGTTTCGTCCGGCAGCTTTTGACAGCTGTCAAAAGCTGCCGTGGTTTTACCTCAGCCCTGTAACTTCTGTTAAACTCAATATAATAATAACTAGTAAATACACAACACCCCTTCCCCCTCCCTCTGATTGAGTTGTTTTACCCCAACTGTTTCTTTTTTGGGTTTCCCCATTCGTAGTCTTTCAGGTAGGTGGGAGGTTTCTTTAGTCTCTCGGAGCGCCGGGGAGTTGTCTCGGCTGGATGTTCTGTTTCCCTTGGGGCTTCTCGGGTTGGCTCCGGGGGTGGGGGGTTTGGCTCTGCTGGTTCCGCATTGATTGGTGCGGGGTGTTGAAATGGAATGTTCCGGTCGGGGAGCTTTGTCGTGCCAGTCTCTGCGGCGGTGCTTCTGTTAGTATTCCGTCGTCCCCCCTTCCCCCTATGTTTTGAGGACTGCGTTGGCGGAGTTGGTCAATGTGTCTGCGGATATGTATATTTTGTCCAATGTCAATGATGTATGACAAAGGGCCTGTTTGTTCGATGACTACCCCTTGTGTCCATTTGTTCCCTCCCCCGTAGTTCCTGGCCCAGACAGCTTGCCCTGTGTTGAGAGTTCTATGTTGGAGGGCTGGTTCTGGGTCTGGAGGGGATCTGTCTGGGTGGAGACGGTCTAGTCTGGTGGTTAATCTTTTGCCCCAGCGAAGTTCTGCTGGGGACTTCCCGGTAGTTGTGCAAGGCGTGGTGTGTTGGGACAGAAGAAATTGTGCCAGTCTTTGGTGCCAGTTGCCGGAGATGATCTTGCGCAGTGCCTCCTTGGTTGATTTTACCATTACCTCTGCCAAGCCGTTCGTCGATGGGTGGAAGGGAGCCGTAGTGGTGTGCCTAACAGAGTTCGCCGTTGTGAAACTCTGGAATTCGTAGGAGGTAAATTGGGGGCCGTTATCGGAAACTATAACATCAGGGAGCCCGTGTGTGGCGAATAATCCCCTTAAAACTTGTATCGTGGCTGAGGAAGTTGTGCTGGCTACTGGCGCTACCTCTAGCCATTTTGAAAAGCTGTCGACGACAATTAGGAATGATTGTCCCTGGAATGGACCTGCATAATCTATGTGAATGCGAGACCAGGGTGTCTTTGTAGTTTCCCATCTATGTATGGGAGCCTGTGGCTGGGCGGCTCTAACTAGCTGGCAGGAATAGCAGCCAGCTACGTGTGCTTCAATGTGTTTGTCTAAACCAGGCCACCAGACATAGCTTCTGGCCAGAGCCTTCATTTTGACGGTGCCCGGGTGCCCTTCGTGTAGGCTCTCTAGCACTTTGAGTCTGTGTTTGTCTGGGATGATTACCCTGCTGCCCCATAAGAGACATCCTTGATGGGTGGATAATTCCTTTTGTCTTAAGATGTAAGGTTGGAATAGTGGGTCTCGGGGTGAATATTGCCAGCCCGTCGTGACATAGCCTAGGACTCTGCCTAGGATTTTGTCTGCCACGGTAGCTGCGGAGATATCTTTGACAGATAATGGGCATTCTGGCAGCTCTGAGATAGCTAGTATTCTTCCAGCTGGTGCTGGGTCTGGGTCCACTATTGGTTGGGGCAATCTGCTCAGGCCATCCGCATGGCCCATGGTTTTCCCTGGCCTGTATTCTAATTTGTATGAATAGGCTGATAGAAAGGTAGACCATCTCAGGATGCGGGGAGATAATATTTGTGGTGTTAGCCTGTCTACTGTAAAAAGTCCTAACAGGGGCTTATGATCCGTAAAAATAGTAAATGGTCGGCCATACAGGTAATCATGAATTTTTTTTACGCTAGCCACTATAGCTAAAGCCTCTTTATCAATTTGAGCGTAATTACGCTCAGGTTTTGACAACGTTCTAGAATAGAACGCTACAGGGGTCTGTATTCCTTCTTTAGTTAAATGGCTTAGGACTGCTCCGATGCCGTACGGGGAGGCATCGCAGGCTAGACATAATGGCAGCTGATCGTTAAACAGGGCTACCGTTGTGCTGCTGGAGAGTAAGTTTTTTAGGAGGTTAAAACTTTTATCATGCTCAGGGGTCCACGTCCAGGGTTTGCCCTTGTCTAATAATCTATGTAAGGGTTCTGCAATGGAGGCTTTATGCGGTAGAAAGGTGTGATAAAAGTTAACTAACCCCAAGAAAGCCTGAAGTTCTTGTTTGTTTTTGGGGGTTGGTGCTGTTTTAATAGCTTTAATTTTAGTGTCTGTGGGGTGAATTCCCTTAGCGTCTATTTTAAAACCTAAGAACTCTGTTGAGGGCACCCCGATGGAGCATTTGTCTCTTTTTAATTTGAGACCAGCCTTCCTGAACCTTAGGAGCACCTTAGTTAGTTTGTCAGCCAGGTCATTTTCTGATTCCCCTGCAATTAGGACGTCGTCAAAATATGGGCAGACCCCGGGAATTCCCTTAAGTGTTTTCTCCATGATTTCCTGGAAGATTCCCGGGGCTGCAGAGATGCCAAATTGAAGGCGGTTAATTTTGAATGCTCCCTTGTGGGTGACTATTGTTTGAGCCAAAGCGGTGTCAGGGGTGACAGGCAGCTGTAAATACGCCTGCGCCAAGTCTAACTTGGCAAATATGGCGCCTGACTTAATGGCCGCGAGGATGTCTTTGACAGCCAGGACCGGGTAGGCATGTGCGTTTAAAGCGAGGTTGAGGGTCGCCTTATAGTCGGCACATAATCTTATTTGGCCGTTTGGCTTAACTGGGGTCACTATGGGTGTCTCCCACTCGGCCCCTTCTACCGGTTCAAGGACCCCTAAGTTTGTTAATCTGTCAAGCTCCGCTTCTATTTTTTCCCTCAAGGCGAAGGGAACCCTTCTGGCCTTGATTCTGACAGGCATCACATTTGGGTTCAGTTTAAGTGATACGGGCGGTCCCGTGTATTTCCCTAGTGAGCTGTCAAAAACGTCCGCGAATTGAAGGCAGACGGATTCCAATTTTGACAGCTGAATGGCGTTGACACCTGTCAACGCTATTCCTAGTGCCTCGAACCAATCTAATCCTAGCAGGCTGATTCTGTTTTCTTGGGTCACAAGAATAGGAAGGGATCCTTTAAATTTCTTGAACTCTACGGGGACGGAAGCTTTTCCCCGGAGTTTAATGGGCGTTTTCTGGAAGTCAGCTAGGCGGAGTTTGGTGGGTCTAAGGGCGGGCCCTTTCCTACTTCGGTTACAAATGTCCCTGTACGTTTGCCATGAGATTAGTGAGACGGAGGACCCAGAGTCCACTTCCATCTCACAGGGAATTCCCTGAATCCGGACGTCCACCTTGATTTTGGGTTTAAGAGTCCTGTGGACCGTATGTTTCTCCGCCCTCCCCCTTACATTAAACACTAGGGGCCTGAGACTGTGCCTGTCTCTGAGTGTATGTGGGGCCATACCTTCGGCTGTCACCTCCAGGTCGTGCAGGTTTTCCCGGCTCCGGCTGCGGCACACGGCTTTGAGGTGGCCTGTCTTTCCGCACCCATGGCATTTGGCACTGCGGAACCGGCACGTTGCTCTAGGGTGGCTTCCGCCGCAGCTGGCACACTTCGCCCTGTTTGTCGGGAAGTTTGGGCCCCTCTGGTTGTTGGCAGGCGCCCCCCTGTAGTTGCGTTGCAGCCTCAGTTTCTCGAACCGTCGTTGCACCGCGTCTATGTCTGTGGGGCCGTCGCCGTCCTCGGAACCGCTGAACCTGCCGTCTTCCTGGTGCACGGACCCCCTTGGTCCGCTGTCCGGTGGCCGTCGGTCGTCTCCGTGGCAGTCTTCGTATGCGATGACTTCTCTGGCTACATCGGTCATTGTCATTTCAGGCTTGGCGATCAGCTTTTTCCTCAGCCGTTCGTCCTTGAGCCCTATGACAATCTGGTCCCGGATTCGGTCTTCTAAATCCGGGAACCGGCACCGACGTGCAGCATGCCTGACCCGGGTTATAAAGTCATTTGCCGGTTCGTCAGGAAGCTGGATTTTCCGAGCGAAGTTCACTCTCCAGTAGAGTTCTGACTTGAGGGGCATGAAGTATTTACTCAGCCCCTCAGTGAGGTCTGCATAGGAGATAGTGGCGACCGGCTCCGGGGTGAAGATCCCCACAGCGGCATCATAAACGGCGGGGCCGCTGAGCCAGAGGAGGGCTGCTGCCTTGGCCCGGTCATCCGTGATCTTCTTGACTACCAGGTACCCTTCTACCTGGCCCAGATGCGATTCCCAGCCTTCTGGGTGGCGAGTATCGAATTCTCGGATGTGGCCGTGGTTCGTCATGCTGTCTGTAATTGTGGGTGCCACTGCTTGCGTTGAATGGAAGTTCAGCTTCCAGTGACTTCAGCAAGTGACCAGCTCGGCTAAGGGGAAAAATCTCTTCTCCCCTTAGGTAGTGACTTCAGCTTAGGCAAGCAGGCATCCCACCTTCGTCGCCAGTGCTTTAGCTAAGAAGCAGGCGAGACAGCAAGTTAACGGTTTAACTTTTATTCCGAACCAGGCAAAGAACAAGAGAACATGACTTCTATTTATACTGACAGCTGCCGGCGGCTTGACCAATCAGGGGTGAGTCTGTTCCCGCGCCGCAGTCGCCGCCAATCGGGGCCGTCCGGTTTTGACAGCTCGGAGCTGTCATCTGTAGCGCGTGTAGAGCTGTCAATTGTTGGCGCTTGCACGGTTTCGTCCGGCAGCTTTTGACAGCTGTCAAAAGCTGCCGTGGTTTTACCTCAGCCCTGTAACTTCTGTTAAACTCAATATAATAATAACTAGTAAATACACAACACCAAGTACAAGAGTCATCCATAGAAGTGGATATGTCTACTTTTAATATGTAATGCCTAAAGAACTTTGCTATCCTCCAAATAGCAGTTAGAATCACTTGCCATGCCAGAGCTGGTGAAGCCACTGCTTTCCTTACCTTAGGGGACTTGGTCTGTCTAGAGCAGACATGTCAAACGCAAGGCCCGGGGGCCGGATCCGGCCCGCGAAGTGGTTTCATGTGGCCCGCGAAGCCATCCTGGAAACAGTGAGGGAACGGCCCCCACTGCCTTGGCCCTTCCCCAGAGACCCTCCTTCTGCCAGAGACCCTCAGATCTGTCCCACTCCTGCCCAGGCCCCCATAGGCACCCTTCATGAGAACAATGTAGAGCTGGCCATGCCCACCCAGTAGGCCACACGCACTCTAGCCACGCCCACCCAGTAGGCCACGCCCACCCTGGCCATACCCACTGGGCCCCCTGAGGGCAACCGCAATGCTGATGCGGCCCTCAATGAAATTGAGTTTGACACCCCTGGTCTAGAGGTTTGGTTGGCACTGCTGGAATGTCCCAGTGTGATACATTCTCTGTCCATAGACTAATGATTGTATTAAATATACCTTTTCCCTAACCCCTTTGTTTATAGGAAAGAAAAACTAATGGTACAATTGATACAAGTCTAGCATGTATTTTAGGTAGATCCTACACATCCAAATAATACCAAGTACATTGCATGAGGTTAGATGTATTTGGAAGTAAGGAGAAATTTCCTGATAGTGAGACTGATTAATCAATGGAACAGCATACCTCCCAGAGTTGTGGGTGCTCCATCATTGGAGTTTTTCAAGAAAAAAATGGACATCCTTATTAAGCTTAAAGATGGAAGATGAATAAGTAAAAGAAACAAGGATAACATGGGCTAAAATCTTTGCGCACAATATAGAGTTAGAAAACTGGCAAAATCTTTGGGAAGAAACAATAAAATAACGATGGCAACTGCATATAAAGAAAATCTGTATAAAATGTTTTATAGATGGCACTTACCGCTGGCCAGACTAGTAAAAATGTTTAAAAATATGTCTAGCAATTATTGGAAATGTAGGCAAAAACCGGGCATGTACTATCATTTTTACTGAAATGTGCAGAAATGAACAGACTCACATTGAAGATGAAAGAAAAGGAAGATGCAGAGTATTTTCAAATATGGGATGTATTTTACCAATGGCTGGAAAAACGGGGTAGAGATTTTATTATATGTTATTGAAATAAGACCCAGACAACATGTTGTTTGTTAAGTGCTTATGAAATGTAAACACTCTCTCTCTCTCTCTCTCTCTCTCTCTCTCTCTCTCTATATATATATATATATATATATATATATATATATATATATATATATATATATATATATATATATATATATATATATATATATATATATATATATATATATATATATATATATATATATATATATATATATATATATATATATATATATATTTCAGACGCCGCCGCCATTGCTGCCACCACCAGGACGCCGCCGGAACCAAAAACGATCCGGCGGTGGTAGCGGCCTTGGTGGCTCAGTGGCGATGCTGCACTCGACTTGTCTTCTCCCCTGTTTGCTTTGCTTGTTCCAGATGGCCTGGTACCCTCACTGTTGCTGGTGGCCCCGAAGGTTCCCGGGTTAGCCGGTTAACTCCGGTGGATCCCAATGGAGCCCAGCGGTCCCTTGAAAGACCTATGCTCTCCGTGGCACCTGGTGTGATTCTGGTCGGTGCCAATGGATTTTTGGACCTAAGGGAGTTAGACTCAGTAGACAGTTTTGTAGTCACAAAAGCGAGAGTGACCTTGTGGCTTAGAGGCAAATAACACTGCCTAGTATGCAATCAGCCCAGGTTCGAATCTCAGAAGGGTATAGCTGACTGATGAAGACTAAAGAGTCAGAAATGCATCTCAGTTTCCCTTTAAATTCTTTGTTAGTAATTTACACAAATATATGAACTGTCCAGTGTGACTACAGCCTGTTCGATGGCCTTCAAGATAGGCTGAAAACAGGAAATAAAGATTTGCTCCATGTTTGGGGCCTAGCAAGGTAATCTAAATAGTTAACATTTGAAACATATCTTCCCTTGCAGAAAAAAGCTAACAAAAGCGAGAGAGACCTTGTGGCTTAGAGGCAAATAACACTGCCCAGTATGCAATCAGCCCAGGTTCGAATCTCAGAAGGGTATAGCTGACTGATGAAGACTAAAGAGTCAGAAATGCATCTCAGTTTCCCTTTAAATTCTTTGTTAGTAATTTACACAAATATATGAACTGTCCAGTGTGACTACAGCCTGTTCGATGGCCTTCAAGATAGGCTGAAAACAGGAAATAAAGATTTGCTCCATGTTTGGGGCCTAGCAAGGTAATCTAAATAGTTAACATTTCCGGTCTTCCGGTGGCGGCGCGGCGCCGGAGACAGCCGTTTCGGGCTGCCCGCTGCTCAGCTGTGTTGTTTTCACCCGAAACAGCGCCGATCAGCTGTTCGGGTGGATTTGAAGCCCCCTCCCCGGGAGAAGAGGAGGGGGTGAGGCCCCAGGTAGGGGTTGAGTTCTCCAGGGCCGCCTGAGCTTAAAGCTTGGACGGCTGAAGGATTGAACTCCCCCGTAGCCTGGGTTGCTCCCAGCTGTTCAGCGTCTCTGCTCCGGAATTTTTGGAGCAGAGCCAGGCGTTTGCGACCACCCCTGCCAGAAGGAAAGACCCTGGAATAAAAAGGAGCAGGCAGAGCGGTACAGGAGGACAAGGTGAAGAGGACTTTTATTTTTACTCTCTAGCTTAATGGACTTTTTAAACTTAAACTGCTAAGCTTGTAAGCCGCCCTGAGTCTTCGGAGAAGGGCGGGATATAAATGGAATTAAAATAAATAAATAAATAAATAAAGTGAAAGTGCGCAACAAGTGAAAGTAAAAAGATGGCGGCTAAACCTCCCTCAAAAACTCTTCGGAGTGCTGGAACTTCCCCGGTGCAACAGACATCATTGCAAGCTTTGCTTCCTCCTGCTGCATTGACATCGAAGGATTTACAAGATGCTCTTGAAAAACACGCCCAGGTAATCTTAGAAACACTGGGTGATAAGTTGGCAAAGGTGGAGGAGAAATTGGAGAAACTGGAGGAGAGGATAGAAGAGAAGATGGAAGAGAAATTCAGTGCGATGAGGGTAGACATTTTGTCTACAGTGGAAAGTGTGGCTGAATGTGTGCAAGGTTTGGATGAAAAAGTGGAAGATCTGACTCAAAAGAATGCTATATTAGAAGTAAAGGTACTGGAGAATGAAGATTTAAGAGACAAAATGGACAGAGAATTGAGTCTTGTTCAGTATCATCAGATGCAGTATGCTGTTAGAATCAGAGGCTTAAAAGAAAATACCAAAGAAGACCTAAAGCAGCTGATTTCTGAGGCTCTGGAAGCAGTATTGGGTCAGCCAGCATCTGAAATAAAGGGATGCATGGATAAAGTCTTTCGTGTAAACTCATGGATTGCTAGACAGAGAAAGCTACCTAGAGATGTGGTGGTTTATTTTGCAAAGAGAGAAACTAGAGATGAAGTTATTCAAGCCGCCTATGATACTAAAGTAGTGGTTGCTGACCAAGAAGTTTTGGTTTTAAAGGAAATTCCTCCAAAGATTTTAAGGAGAAGGAAGGACTTTGCATTTCTTGTGCAGGAACTTAAGCAACGTGATATAAGGTTCAGATGGGAGATTCCAGTTGGATTGGTGGTGATGCATGAAGGTAAAAGATACCATCTGGTTACTGTGACACAGGCGCGTGATTTCTACAATAATGTTTTAAAAGCAACCCCACTATCACTTCTGGAAGCTGCAAAGGGATTTGGAGAAGGAAAATCTCAAGAGGCCGAAGATGGACAGACAGAGGAGAACGGTGCTGGAGGGGATCAAATTATAACTTCGTTGGCTGATGCTGGAGAGCTGAGGGTGACGCGTGCTGCTTTAAAACGAGCAAAACAAATAAAAGAACAAGACCAACAGAAGTTTATGGAATTTTCAAAGCATACTTACAGCGAGGCAGTGGGAGGAGCACGGCCCAAAGGAGATAGAGGGGCTATTAAAGATGTGCTCCAACAGCTTCGGGATGACAAGTATGGCGACTAAATTTCTAACCTGGAACGTTAATGGACTAAATTCGCCTCAGAAGAGAAAGAAAGTTTTTCAATATTTAAAACAATTTAAGATTGATGTTATATGCTTGCAAGAAACGCATATTAGGGCTATGGACCAAAAGTATTTATTGAACTCAAGGTTGGGCACGCAATTTGTCGCCTCTGCAATGAATAAGAAAAACGGAGTGGTTGTCTATGTTAAAAGTGCTTTAACAGTGGACTTAATTGAAGCAGATAAGCATGGAAGATACGTTATGATAGATTTGTTGCTAGAAGGCAAAAAAACGCTCTTAGTTGGACTGTATGCTCCTAATCAACAACAACAACAAGCTGATTTTTTTAGTTTACTTCATACAAAGCTTACTCAGTTGGATTACAAATCGTTTATTTTTATGGGGGACTGGAATGGTGTTTTGGATGTACAGATGGATAAGGCTGGTTTTTTTAAGCGTGTTCCGTGTCATGCCAGATTGCCTAAATCTTTTTTTGAAATGAAGGATGATTTGGAACTGCGAGACATTTGGCGTGACACACACCCGCATGAAAAGGATTATACATTTTTTTCGGATAGACATCAATCTTTTTCCAGGATTGACTTCATTTTGCTGACTAACGACTTTTTTTCTAGGATTAAGAAGGTAAAGATCTGTGCAAGAGCTATTTCTGACCATAGTCCAGTATGGTTAGAGATCAATAAGGACAATAGAGATAGGCGCTCGTGGCGCGTAAATGAGAACTTGTTTAGAAATCAGAAAAATGTGGAAGAATGTAAACAACGGATGAAGGATTTTTTTGAAATTAATATGAATAAGGATACTTCTATGGACATGGTTTGGGATGCTAGCAAGGCCTATATGAGAGGGGTGTTGATATATATGAATAATAAACACAGACGTACTTTGGAAGCTAGAAGGAAAGAATTGGAGAATGAAATTAAGGAAAAAGAGAAGGCCTTGATTTTGAATCCATTGGATGTGAAGACTAAGGAGGTTATTAAGCTATTAAGAGGACAATTTGATAAGCTAATGGCTGACCAGGTGGCAACCAATTTGCGGTTTGCCAGGCATAATACTTTTTGCAATGCTAATAAGCCAGGTAGATGGCTAGCTTACAGACTAAGGAAAAAGCAAAGGGCTTCTAATATAGACAAAATTGAACATAAGGGAAAGGTTGTGTTTCAACAGGATCTTATTAAGGAAGCCTTTGTGGATTTTTATTCTAAATTATATGCTAAGAAGAAGATTAATGAAAAAGACATTGATGTATATTTGGAGAATGCTAGCATCCCGGTTCTTACGCAAGTACAAAAAGAGGAGATTAATCAATTGATTACAGAAGAAGAAATTCTTACAGCAATTAAGGAGCTGAAGGTGGATAAAGCGCCAGGTACGGATGGTCTGACTGCGGCTTACTACAAAAATTTACAATTAGAGTTGATAAAACCGTTAAAGGAATTGTTCCAGACAATTCAGAGAGGGGGAAAGGTGCCTCCGTCTTGGAGAACTGCTTTTATTTCTTTGATTCCGAAGGAAGACCAAGATGTTACTCAAGTAAAAAACTACAGACCGATATCACTTTTAAATACAGATTACAAGATATTTGCTAAGGTGTTGGCTAATAGATTGATGAGGGTTCTGCAACAGGTGATTCATGAGGATCAAACTGGGTTTATTAGTGGTAGGCAAATGAAAAATAACGTGAGGCATATACCGTAGTTGATGTGTTGGAATTTTTGGAAAGGAACAACCAGATCCCTGCGGCGCTAATTTTTTTAGATGCTGAAAAAGCTTTTGATCAATTGAACTGGCAATTTTTGATGAAAGTTTTAGATAAAATGAATTTTGGGGATAAATTTCTGCAACCAATTAGGGCATTATATCAAAAACAAACAGCCCGAATAATAGTTAATAATAGTTTGACAGAAGCATGTAATATTGAGAAGGGTACAAGGCAAGGGTGCCCGTTATCGCCTTTGTTATTTGTGTTAACATTGGAGATATTATTGGTAAAGATACGGAACTCGGAAAGAATTAAGGGTATACAAATTAGAGATCAGGATTATAGATTGAGAGCGTTCGCAGACGATCTGGTTGTTACAGTGACCCAGCCGGAGAGCTCTGTTGTGGACCTGATGGAGATAATAATGCAATATGGGAAGGTTTCTGGATTTAAAGTTAATGTACAAAAAACTAAAATTTTGGCTAAAAACATGACAGCATCGCAAAAGGCCCTTTTAGAAGGGTTAACTGGATTTGAGATTGTTAAAAAGGTCAAATATTTGGGGGTGCTTCTGTCGCCCTCTAATACAAAATTATATAAAAACAACTATGAAAAATTATGGGGAAAAATTCAAAAAGAAATGGAGAGTTGTGTTCTGAACCAGCCCTCTTCTCCCAACCCCTAATTAAGAGACGAGTCTGGAAAGCGTCCAAGGCTAAAAGGCTTCTGCCAAGGTTTAATTACGCAGATAACAAAACACAAGAGCTTGTCTTCTCAAACGAAAAAGTTGCTTTCAGCAACTAGCCCCTCCCCAAACACTTCTTTTATAGAGAGCTCAGGGCGTGGTCTCCCTGTGCCTCCTCCCGAGGAGTCCCATAGTCTTTCTTTGTTTGTCCCTGCTCGTCTGCCTCCTACGTCGGGCGTCCTTGAACAGGGCCAGCTGTGGGTCATCATCCTCCGCACTCTCGGGCTCACACAGCTGAGAAGAGGTCCCCGGCTGAGGACTCTGCAAAGCCTCCAAATCATCATCAGCCGGTTCGTTTCCCTCCTCCCCCACATCTGAGTCCTCCGATACATCGGACCCGGCTGTCGGACCCACCGGCTGGCCCTGAGTCACAACACTATCCCGCACCGCAGGGCCCTTCCCTCGGGTCTGCCGATCCGGATGCGGTCGGGATGGGAACTGTTCGTGAAAAGCAGTCACCAACGCAGGGGCATGAACGGCGGTCGCGTCTTCCCATGTGAAGTCCTCCGGCCCGTACCCTTTCCACTCGATCAGGTACTGGAAGCGACCTTTCAGCCAGCGGGAATCCCTGATGCTGGCGACCTCGTACTCGGGGGTGCTGCCTCCATCACGAGTTCCTGATGGGGGAGGTTCCGCTTGGCGAAGTGGACAGGCCGGTTGTTCGGGGACCAACAAGGACCGATGGAAGACGGGGTGCACGCGCAGGGAACGTGGCAGAGTTAAACGATAGGCGACCGGGTTGATGACGGCCTCGACTGGGAACGGTCCAAGGTAACGGTGGTCCAGCTTCCTCGCCGGCCGAGTGGATGGTAGGTTCCTGGTGGACAGCCAGACCCGATCCCCCACCGATAGTGGAGGCGTATCCCTTCTCGACCGATCGGCGAACCTCTTGTAGTCGGCCTTGGCCTTCTCCAGCTGCCGTCGCACCAACCGATGGATCGCCTGTAACTCCACCATGAATTCGTTCGCTGCCGGCTCCGGTGAGTCCACGGGAGAAAGAGGGAAGAACCTGGGGTGATAACCCACGTTGGCCAAGAACGGTGTCATCTGCGTGGAGGTGTGTTGCGAGTTATTAAAGGCAAACTCGGCTATGGCCAAATAGTCCACCCAGTTGTCCTGCTGCAGGTTAACATAGCAGCGCAGATACTGCTCTAAGATGCCGATGACCTTCTCGGTACCCCCGTCGGTCTGAGGATGATGCGCGGACGAGAGGCAAACCTTAATGTCCAACGCCCGCATCAACTCCTGCCAGAAGCGGGCTGTAAACTGGGCCCCCCTATCGGAGACGACCCTGTCGGGAAGGCCGTGCAGCCGGAACACCTGTTGGATGAACATGCGACTAGTGGCGCGAGCTGACGGTAAGCCGCGACAGGGGATGAAGTGCGCCATCTTGGTCAACATGTCCACCACCACAAACACTGTCGTGAAGCCGGAGGATGGGGGTAGATCCGTCAGAAAGTCCATGGACACAGCCCCCCAGGGTCTCTTGGGCGTTGGCAAAGGCTGCAGTAAACCAGGCGGGGCCCCTGTCGCTGACTTGGCCTGCCTGCATGGGACGCAGGAGGTGACATAAGACTGGACATCGTGTCGGACTCGGGGCCACCAGAAAGTACGGGAGACCAGGTTCAGAGTCTTGAACAGGCCAAAATGCCCCGCAGCCGGGTTATCATGACATTGGCTGAGGACGAGTCCCCTGAGTGGCCCTCCTGGAACATAGAGCCGGTCACGATAATACAGGAGTCCATCCGTGACCGACCAAGGCGAATCTGGCCCCACCTCTTCCTTCCGCTGAGCCACCCACGCCTCCTGCTGCTGCGCCTCCCGGATCCGAGCCCGTATATCCACCGGCTCCCGTACCGCAGCAAAAGACTCGACGGGGATCACTGTCCTGGGCGGAAGCTTGTCTTCCACTCGGGTGTACTCGGGCTTCCTGGACAGAGCATCCGCTCTCTGGTTGTGCCCGCTTGGTATGTACCGCACCCGGAAGTCAAACCTCGCAAAGAAGAGGGACCACCGGATCTGGCGTTGGTTCAAATTCCGAGCGGTCTGCAGGCTTTCCAGATTCTTGTGGTCCGTCCGGACCTCGATTTGATGCCGCGCCCCCTCCAGATGATGCCTCCAAGCCTCGAACGCCGCCTTGATGGCCAGCAGCTCCTTCTCCCAGATGGTATAGTTGCGCTCCGAGGGATTCAATTTCCGAGAGTGATACGCGCAAGGGAAAAGGGTACCGTTGGGCGTCGCTGCCTGGAGTAACACGGCCCCAATGGCAATGTCGGAGGCGTCCGCCTCCACGACAAACGGCCGTTGCGGGTCAGGATGCTTCAAGATGGGCTCCTTCATGAAGGCGTCCTTCAAAGCTTGGAACGCCTGTTGTTCGGGGGCGTTCCACTGGAACCGAGTCTTCTTCTGCAGGAGCCGGGTGAGGGGGGCTGTCAAGGCAGCAAAGCCAGGGATGAATGTCCGATAGTAGTTGGCAAATCCAAGAAGTCGCTGAACATCCTTCACGCGACGCGGGGGTTGCCAACTCTGCAACGACTCAACTTTACTTGGATCCATGGCGATGCCCTCGGGAGAAATGCGGTGGCCCAAGAAATCAATGGTCACCTGGTAGAACTGGCACTTCTCCAACTTGGCAAACAGCCGATGTTTCCGGAGGCGCTGCAGGACCTGACGGAGATGCTGATGATGCGCTTCACGCGACGGGGAGTAAATCAGGATGTCGTCCAGGTAAATCACAACAAACTGGTCCAACAGATCCCGAAAGATGTCGTTCATAAAATGCTGAAACACAGCGGGGGCGTTGGTCAGGCCAAACGGCATCACCGTGTACTCGAAATGTCCATAGCGAGTACCAAACGCTGTCTTCCACTCATCACCCGGCCGAACCCTGACGAGGTTGTAAGCTCCACGCAGGTCCAGTTTCGTGAAGATCTTAGCCTCCCGGAGTCGGTCCAAGAGCTCGGGGATGAGGGGCAGCGGGTAGCGGTTACGCACCGTGATAGCGTTGAGTTTCCGGTAGTCACAGCAAAGCCGTAACTCGCCCGACTTCTTTTTGACGAAGAGCACGGGCGCAGACACTGGCGAGGACGAGGGCCGGATGAATCCACGAGCCAAGTTCTTTGTCAGGAAGTCCCGCAATGCGGCCAACTCGGGCTCCGACATGGAGTACAAACGCCCCACTGGGAGAGGCGCATCAGGGACTAGGTCAATGGAGCAGTCGTAGGGCCTGTGCGGGGGTAATTGGTCCGCCTCTGACTCGCTGAACACGTCAGCAAAGTCGGACAGTACGGGAGGCAAGGAAACCCCTGAGGAACCCTCCACCTGGCCGGCACAGATATGGCGGGTGTGGTCCACGCACTGCAAACTTGGGAAGGTGACCAAGTTCTGAGACCAATAGATCTGTGGATCATGCGCCCGGAGCCACGCCAGTCCCAAGACCACGGGGAAGTGCAGATCCGAAGTGACGTAAAACTGAATGGCCTCCACATGGGTACTGATGGCCATACACACGGGTTGCGTGGCGGCCGTGATAGGCCCGGACAGGAGCACTCGACCATCGATGGTCTCCACAAGCATGGGCGGATCCACCGGACACTGGGGAACAGCCCATTTGGCCACAAAGGCCGAATCCATAAAGTTAGTGGTAGCCCCAGAGTCAATTAAGGCATGGACCGGAATCCCCTCTGGCTTGCCAGGAAGGATCAGTCGTGCCTCCAAAATCAAATGCCGTGGAGGTTCACAGGCACCGTCGGAACGGCGTCGCTCGGCGTGATCGTTGTGGGTCGCCCGATCTTTCACACCGTCTAGATCGGGCTCGGACCGTTTCCCGATAGCAAAGCAGGGGACTTTCTCGGAGCTGGCTTGGTCACTGACGCCCGCTGACGCTTCTTTGGGCAAGAAGCAGCCAAATGTCCAGGGTCCCCACAGTAAAAACACAACCCCTCCGATCGTCGTCTGTCCATTTCCGTCACCGATAGACGGGACCTGGCGGCACCCAGCTCCATTGGCTCCTCCCTCTGGACTGGGGGCTCACGCGCAACAGGGGCGGCAGGGGTCTGTGGGGTGGCACGGCGACTCTTACGCTGCTGCAGCCGGGCATCGATCCGCAGACAAAGATGGATCAGCCCATTCAGATCTGAGGGAATGTCCACGCGGGCCAGCTCATCCAACATCTCCTCTGACAAGCCATCCTGAAAGGCATCCACGAGCGCAGCCTCATTCCAGGCGGAATCCTGGCTAAGCAGCCGGAAATCGCTGATATAGGCCTGTAGGGGGCGCTGACCCTGCCTCAAAGCTTTCAGACGTCGGGTGGCGGTCTGCGCCTTAATCGGGTCCTCGTACATGAGGCGCATATGGTCACAAAACCCCCCAAAGTTATCCAACAAAGGGCTAGGCTGTGCCAACAGAGGCGTGCCCCAACGAGCTGCATCTCCCGACAGAAGGCTCAACACGAATCCCACCTTATCACGGTCAGTGGGGAAATCAGCTGCTCTCACGCTGATATAAAGCTGGCATTGTCCCAGGAAGGCAGGAAACAGTTCTGGTTTACCAGCAAACTTATCCGGCATAGCTAACTGACATTTCCTCCTGGGTGGGGGGGCAGCATGTACCTGAGCCTGCAGTTGTGCCACCTGAGTGGCCAGCAAGGTGAGTTGCTGGTTGAGCTGGGCATTCTCGGCAAGAAGCTGCTCCATCGTAGTATTAAGGGGTGGGTGGCTGAAAGCAAACTGTTCTGAACCAGCCCTCTTCTCCCAACCCCTAATTAAGAGACGAGTCTGGAAAGCGTCCAAGGCTAAAAGGCTTCTGCCAAGGTTTAATTACGCAGATAACAAACCACAAGAGCTTGTCTTCTCAAACGAAAAAGTTGCTTTCAGCAACTAGCCCCTCCCCAAACACTTCTTTTATAGAGAGCTCAGGGCGTGGTCTCCCTGTGCCTCCTCCCGAGGAGTCCCATAGTCTTTCTTTGTTTGTCCCTGCTCGTCTGCCTCCTACGTCGGGCGTCCTTGAACAGGGCCAGCTGTGGGTCATCATCCTCCGCACTCTCGGGCTCACACAGCTGAGAAGAGGTCCCCGGCTGAGGACTCTGCAAAGCCTCCAAATCATCATCAGCCGGTTCGTTTCCCTCCTCCCCCACATCTGAGTCCTCCGATACATCGGACCCGGCTGTCGGACCCACCGGCTGGCCCTGAGTCACAACAAGTTGGGAAAAACTGCAATTGTCTTTGTTGGGGCGAATCGCAGCAGTGAAAATGAATGTCCTGCCTAAATTTTTATTTTTATTTCAAATGATACCGGTTCTTAAGAAAGATTCTAATTTGGAGGAATGGCAGCGAGGTATCAACAAATTTGTCTGGGCAGGGAAAAGGCCACGAGTTAAACTTAAGATTATGCAGGATACTCGTGAAAGAGGTGGTCTTAAAATGCCTAATCTTAAATTATATTATGAAGCTGCTGCGTTAGCAGGTATAAGTGATTGGATTAATTTGACACAAGAGAGATTATTAAATCTTGAGGGCCACGATTTGTTGTTTGGCTGGCATGCATATTTGTTGTATGATAAGAAGGTAGATAATGTGTTTAGAGTGCATATTTTAAGACAGGCATTGCTGAGAGTTTGGAAGAAGTATAGATATAAGTTAGACTGTAAGATACCTTTGTGGGCAATTACAAAACACGCAATAGAAAATATAAATGTTGGTTTTAAACATGATGTGACTACGTATAAGGAGATTTTAAGCTTGGAAAGAAATGTCTGGTGTCTGAAACCATACAGTCTCTTGCGAGATGAGAAGATTGTTCAAACTTGGTTTCAATATATTCAGCTACGGGCCAGGTGGAAAGAAGACCAGAAAACTGGTTTTACAATGACTGATGAAAATCTGATAAAGCAAATTAGAAATCAGGGACCAGCACATATTAAACGGATATATCTTGCATTGATAGAGATTGACTCAGAAACAGAACTTGTTAAGGATTGTATGATAAAATGGGCTCAAAACATCCAAGAAGTTATTACAATGGACACGTGGGAAAAGATTTGGGTGAGGAACGTAAAATTTACACAAGCTCAAAATTTAAGAGAGAACTTTTTAAAAATGTTTTATAGATGGCATCTAGATGCTAAAAAGCTTGCAAGTATGTACCCGAATTATCAGCCAAAATGCTGGAGGTGTGGCGATGAAGATGCAACATATTTTCACATATGGTGGACTTGCAAAAAGGTGAAGGCCTTCTGGATAAAAATTTGGTGGAATATGCAGAAGATTTTCAAGCAAAGGATAAAGTTTTGTCCGCAACTTTTTTTGTTGGGAATAATTACAGATGCTACGGTTGTGGACACTAAGTTGATGTTGAATTTAATTACGGCAGCAAGACTATTAATAGGTCAGTATTGGAAGAAGGAGGAACTGCCGACCATAGAAGAATGGACTTTAAAGGTTTCTGACCTGGCAGAGATGGCAAAGATCTCGGCTTATTTGAAAGATCACTCGCAAGAACGTTATATTATGGAATGGAGAAAATGGATTGAGTATATCCAGAACAAATATAGGACTAAAAAGTTTCATGTAGCATTTGAATAAGTCTTCCTTTTCTTTTTCTTTTTTCTCTTTTTTTTCTATATATACTTAATATTAATAGTGTTTGTATTATCCTATATGAGCCAGAGAGTGATAGATTTTAGAGTTTATGGTAGTTAGCATATGGATGTTTATTATCGTTTTTTTTTGTTTTTATACCTTGTACTTAGCTCTGGGAAGTCGGGGGGGAGGGGGAGAGGGGTAGGGAGGGAGGGAGAAGGGAGGGGGAGGGGGGACTGTTAAAGATAAAATGTATGTTAAAACTTTTCAAAAAAAACATAGTTAACATTTGATATATATATATATATATATATATATATATATATATATATATATATATATATATATATATATATATATATATATATATATATATATATATATATATATTCTCTATACACACACACACACACACACAAATATATAAAAAGAAAAAAAATGGACATCCATTTGTCCAGGATGGTATAAGGACTACTGCTTGAGGGGGGGGAGGGTTGGACTAGAAGAATACAGAATAGCAGAGCTGGAAGGGAGGTCTTTTAGTTCAACCCCCTGCTCAAGAAGACCCTATACCTTCCAGAGAAATGTTGTCCAATCTCTTCTTAAAAACCTCCAGTGATGGAGCACCCCACAACTTTAAAGGTAAGCTGTTTCACTGATTAATTGATAAATTGATCTCCAAGGTCCCTTCCAACCCTATGATTCTCTGAAAGTTATCCCTGTGTGGCTGCAGCCATTTTTCTCTTCATTATAGGTTGCCACATAGAACGGAGGGGGGAGGCTTGCCCAGGAGCTTCGCTAGTTAAAATAATCTTCTGTCCTGTGGGAACCAAGGTCATCTACTGCTCCTGTGATCAGGGACTGGGCATTGTAAAAAAAAAAGGCCCGCCAAATGAATACATTGGAGAATGTAGTTGATTGCATAGTTTTGTGGGTGGGACATTATACTTTGTAACTGAGTAATTTTTAATTGGCAATTCAGACTTGGTTTCACATTTGATCGTGCCAATACTGTGTAACTAATAAACATGTTCTTTGAGGAATTTTCAAGCCTTGGAGTTCTGCTTTATTCATCTCTGTTGGAACCATGACACCCTGAGGAAATGATGTACTTGTAGTCTGAAAGGACCACCTCTTAAAAACCTAGGAAAAAACAAACCCAGTACATCTGCATGCCTTTGAAGTATATTTGCTATGACTCCCCTCTCCAGTCCAGTTCACACAAGAATTCTGGACGTTTTGCTGATTCAGTCTCCAGGCACTGCCTTCTAAATTATCCCTGGAAGATTTGCTGAGTCATCTGGTAAAGCTTTGTGGTGACCAACTGTCTTGAAAAGCTGATGGCTTTGGGAGGGAGACTGTTGCTGCTTCTGTCAGGGGAGAATAAATTTTTCTATGTCACTGAGAGTGAGTTGAACTGAAGCCACCATTTGGGATGAAGATTCCTGGATTTCTCTTGTGAATCCAGAACAAACTCCATTGCTTTTGAGGCCTGTTTTCTTTCATCTATTCTTCTTTCTTGAAGTGCCAGCATGAGAATCTACTCTCCTCAGTTCTATTAGATCAGGAAGAAGAGGGGAGGCAGCTAGCATCTAGACACTGGGTAAAAGGAGAAGAATTAAGAATAAAAAGTGGATGATGTTTCCTTATCCTAGAAGCTCCATAGAGGTGCAAATGTCCCCTCCCCTCAGCAGCTGTCCAAAAAGCCATTTCATCATACATGTGATTGTATGGTGTTGGCTATCTTCCAGTCCTTGATAGGGAAGGGCCTATCTATGACTTCCTTTCTTTGAGCAATAAAACAGACTTCCCTGCATCTCCTCTGCTCTTCATTTCCCCTACACTAACTTTTCTTCCCCTCTCCAGATACTTCATTATTCTCCATTCTTTTTCCCACCATAACTGGAATGTGGGGAGGAGAGTTAATTATGGATGTAGTAGAAGGGAAGGCAGACCTGGGAGACGGAGTTAAATACATCATTAGCTTAGAGTCACTGCATTCCCACAAGTGCTCCAAGTCCAATCCTTCCTCAATTTCACTGACCCTTATCAGGTGCCAATTACTGCTGAACTTCAGTTGACCAGATACTTGGGTATAGACTTGAAGAAATCTATGCTGCAACCTAACTGGTCGTCCTGATTCTTTGTGCCTGATAATGGGCCTACTTTTGCTGGTCGCCATTGGAAGCAGTCTTCATGTCATGAATTCCCATTGCCTGTGGTTGCTGAAGAGATGCTGAAAATACTTGCTGGCTGCCATTTCTGGCACATTTTAAGTTAGGAGAGTTCTCCTGCTTCTTTTAGAGTCACCATCAATCAATACTATATCGATGCCACAGGACTCTATCCTGATCCCACCTAGATGAACCCCTAATATTCAATGGCTGTCCACAAAACCAGGGAGAGGTGGGCAACAGGTCTATTGCTTGACCTTTTCACCATTCTTCTGCAGCCTGACTTTCTCTCCATTCTTCCCTCCCTCTGTTCCTTCTTCCTCCCACTTTTTGGTGAATTAGCTCCAGAGACTGCAGCTGACAAGATAGATCTCTCTGAAAAAGAAGAACAAAACCTGAGGGAGTTTTCATCCAAAGTGCATGAAGGAGCTTCTTTTTGCCTTCTTGATAGAAGAGAAGCAAATCCTATTCTTCCAGCTCTGTCAATCTGGGAAATGGTATTGTGTTATCTGCTGTCTCCTCTTCACTGTTCTGAGGACATTTCTTTTTCAAATAGGGAGCTCTTATTGCTACTAATTGAAATTATTCAGCAGTTCCTTTTCCCCCCTCCCAACTAATTTCCTCTGGGAAGAAAAATGAGGGAAGGAATAAGGGGAAAATATGGGAGAGTTCCAAATGAACAATGATAGTTTCTGAGCCCCTTGTAAAATCACATCAATAAAGTGGGTTTATTATACAATAAAAGCTTTGTTTGGAAACATATTTAAAGTAAAACATTATGATGAGTTGGGGTCCATAAGGAGGGCCAGAGGGACCCCGCCCATCTGAAACAGGTTGCTGGTGCTCCAAGAGCTTTACAGATATATCTTATTATATGTACCAAACTCTTTTAGCATACAGCATACAATCCACAATCAAGAGTATGACAAATTGTCCTTCAGAAAGTGTATTTGTGTGTGTGTATTTTTAAAAAATACACTTAGTTTTTCTGAAAGCTTCTGCAATTCTTTAGATGTAGAGAGCTTAATATTTGAATTCTTCAAAAAGAAGATAAAGTCACACCAATCTGCATAAAATAAACTCTCCACTGTGTTTCTCTAATGATTTTAACTTACGTTATCTTTTCCATAAAAACAAAGAGGCAAATTGTAACTGTAATATCCCAGAGCTTTAATGAGCCTTCCTTTATAGCTATTTTAACTTGCCTTGCTGTTTTTCAAAAGAAAAAAAAGAATTTTGCCTCTTAAATTTTTATTCTCCACACTAGATAACTTTAGAACTCTATACTGTAATGTTTGCTTAATATGTTGTTCTGTTATCAGTCCTACCTCTATAAAGCCTTCAGACCAAAATTCTTGTATAAACCTACTAGACCATGGTAAATGCAAAAAATGATCATTTATCCTCACAATATCAAAGTTTGTGTCATATAACATATGAAAGCCATCTTTCCATAACAAAGAGAAAAATAAAGCATTTTAGAGTCCCGAAAAAACCAAAGTTGAAATGTAGCTGTGATAGAAGTGGAAGAGTTCTTGATTTAGTTCTCTCTTTCAGATGTCAGAAAGAGAAAATAAAAGGGGATATTTCCGGACAAAGAGAAGAAATTGACAGAAAGACACAGATAAGAGAGGTAACTAAAGGCCATTTGTGCCTATTTCCATAACTTTTGCTACCACCCTGCTCTTAACATTTTTCTCTCAAAAATGTGGTGCTCCACAGAAGTAATGCTCCTCATCTTAGCTTGAAACATTCATTCAATATGAAATTTAGAATGTTACTAGACAAGCCATGATTCATTGGGCCTTTCCTTCAAAAACATTTCCTTAACTATTCAAAAAAAATACAATGTGCAGGCAAAAAAGTAGCTGGAGTGCCTTCCAATTTCCCGCTGGTTTCCCCATTGACTTTGCTTGTGGGAAGCAGACAGGAAGCATTGGAAATCAGGATCGTGTGACTACAACTATCTGTGGCGACACTGCAGCATCACAACTTTGCGAATATAAATGGTGTGAAGAGTCTTGAAATTTCAATAATATAGGAGTAATGGGCCCCAGGTTGTGTACTCATTGTTTAAATCAGGGGTGTCAAACTCACTGCGTCACGTGACGTGACGTATCATGACTTTTCCCCCCTTGCCAGAACTGGGGTGGGCACGGCTTCCACATGGTGCATCTGGCCTATGGGCTGGCATTTTGATACTCCTGGTTTCAACAGATTTGAAATACCTTGATTTAAACATTTTTGCAAAATGATGCATTGAAGGTTACAAGCAGACAAAGGTAGGAGAGTTTTAGTAATACAGACAGCAATTCTACCAAATATTAAAACAGTTCATTGTTGTTTTCTCCATTATGAAGGGGTAAATGATCAAGGCAGTTGAAAATGAAGAGGGAGGCTGTCTGTCAATATTTTACTATCTTTTATATTCAAGCATATATTTTCTTGAGTTCATGCAACTACCAGATAAGCTCAGAAAACGATATAGCTCTTTTAAGGAACAGTTAACAGGCAGAGCAATCTTACCCAAGCTGGACCTGAAGCCCACTTTGGATCCAAATACTGCATGTCTCTATAGCAAAACAAACCATGAGTTAATCAGAAATTGAACTATATAAATGTCCTGTAATATCCCCTTTAGAACCAGAAATGATTTATTATAGTGTTGTTCATTAAACATGCCATATTGTGGTTTTTTTTAAAAAGAAACCATTAGCAATAAATGCTAGAAGGTGGAAGCTTCTACTTAAAGTTGCAAGAGACTCTTGCTGAATAGGATTTCTGAGTAAATATTATAGAAAAATATAGATCATGGGAACCGACATTGCCAGTTTAAAGCCACATTTTAAAGCAGTTGCCACCTGATTAAAAAAATGCCTACCTAGTTTAAAGCATTGCTGTTTGATTGCAAACTATTTCCCACGATCAAATCCCTAAAGTATATAACAGAAAAAGCCATTCAAATTCATCTAACTATCCATTAAGGCACATCCACATAACATGTCAGTGAACACTGTAACCCACAACTAAGAGCACAGGAACATGGTGTGTTCTTGGAAAAGCAAGGCAACGCTCTTTTCTCCAGGGATAACTCTACACTAGAAATAAAAAGCTAGCTATGTGCAGAGCATGGCTCTAATTGTTTCAACAATGTTCATCTTCATCACTGTGGTAAAATGAGGACAGCTGGCTTAAACCAACTATGAGAATGTACTGCATGTTGCAGGAACTGGACAGGCTCTTAAGTGAGAAAAGCTTAAAAAAAAAGAAAGAAAGAAAATGCTGACCTTCCAAACAAGCTTTGGCCTATATAGGATTATCAAGAAACATCATTTATTTAGCAACACATATGCAGCCTTTCAAAATAGACATTGGGAAGTATTGTGCTTGCTAGAAGTGGATTTAGTGGAGAGAAATTCTGCAACATTGTCCTGGGGTAGATAATGGTACTACACTCTATTATTTCTGAGATAAAACGCTGCAACAAGAGTCATGCATAGTCACCTCACACTGAATTATTTAGGGACATTTGGTACAAGAGGCAGATCCACATGAAACCCTGTCTGTCACTCAAGCTTAGAACATGTCCTAACTCTTTCAACCTGTCTATTTTCTCCCCATATATTTTATTGCTGATCATACAATGAAAACAACTGGCATAATCTGGAGATGTTCTCTACTCAGCTGTTAAGCCATAAAATGGGCTTGATCTTTTCCAGTGTGCCACAGGTATCCTCCACACTGGATCCAACCATGACCAAAGCAAATGCTACAGAATCACTAGTCATGAAATTCCCTGGTGGCACAGTCGTTAAAATGCAGTATTGCATTTTAACTCATCCCACATTTGATCCTGATGGGGCTCAAGGTTGACTCAGCCTTCCATCCTTCCACGGTCAGTAAAATGAAGACCCAGATTGTAGGGGGCAATATGCTGACATTGTAAACTGCCCAAAGAGTGCTATAAAGCACTATGGGATGGTATATAAGTCTAAGTGCTATTGCTATTGTTAAATTCCATCAGCAGCTTAGAAATAGGAGTCAACATGATGTTTATGCAGTCTGCTAATTCAACTGCCTGTGTGTGTGTGTGGCCTCCTTCTCTAAGAATTGAAATGCCAGAGGAGGGACTTGGGGCTGATGGCTTCATCTTTTTTCATGATTGGCAGTGGTGGTGATGGGGAAATTTAGCTTGCTTTAAAAATATACATAAAAAAGAAGAGATTTCTGTAGTGTGTACGGTACTTTGTAATTATTTAGACACATCAGTCAGTTGCACTAACACCTGTTGCAGCTTGAAAAAAAAAAATACAACATAGTTATAGCTTAATTCTAAACCTTGATGTTGCCAAATCAGTCTCCAGGGCCTTACCAAACCTGGGATTATTGAGCCAATGAAGCAGTTACACTACCTCTTATTCTGGCCCAGCATCAAGAGAACGGTTCAAGAGAAAAGGAGGAAATTTTAGATTTTGATGACAATTACACTATACCTCATTGCAATTATTCATGCAGCTTTCTGAAATGCGTGGCCAGCTCCATTTAGCTAACTAAGGAAAGGCCTTACTCTCTGTTCACAGCTGTGGTTCACTTCTAATTGCTCTGGAGAAAGAATTTAAACCTAAGCACAACAATTAGAATTTTATCATTAAACCATCTCAATATAGAGATAAAGAGCTGTCAGGAATTCAAGTTGCCAATGAAACTTCATAATAAAATAAAGCAAATCCTGGGGCTTTTAAAACCCAGCCAAGCATGACTTAAATTAATGCTATAGCAACTATTTTTTAAAATGGACACATATACCAGTAAGTATGAGCTTCTTAAAGAAAATATTAAAGCAAGTGTGCTATTTTTTAAAATGCACCACTCCTATGCAAAGACCACCTATGCAAAAATCTCAAAAACTCTGAGAATCAGCTTTCTCTGCCCAGTTCAACTTACAAGGCTGATACAAAAACAGATAAGCACACTGATAAGAACACAAGAACACACACTTTCAAGCTGTAATATGGACATGAACTACTTAATACAAATCATCCCTGGAGCGCAGTAACCCAGGCCCTCCCCAGATGTATGCTGTCCGATTCAGAAGAATTTCCAAGATCATTTTTTAAGTGTTTCAGTTCCTGTGATAATACAAAGTGGAAGATGGCATTAATGCAAGCTCAGATTTGAATAAAGTCAGGTGTGTTACGACGGGCAAGGAAAAAACATTGGGTGCCAATCTCTTTTTCTTAGAAAATGATTTCCAGCCACCTGTGAATAGTATTCTCCCAAACCTGCCACTATTCATTATGTGTCTCACCAAGACAAAGAGGCTTTGCCCTTCCCAGACCTCTTCACACATTCGCTATTACTATTCTTAATTGACACCACATGTTTATTGTCCAAACTCATTATCTCAGCCATCTACCCAACAAAAGGGTGAGTCAAGCTCATATCTATGAAATGGTGCAGTGACACAGTTGGTAATTATTATGGGTGGGAGGGGCATTTCTCAGTCTTTTCCCCCCTGTCAAATGTAACTTGGATATCTCAGGGCAAGATGTCTTCTAGAAAGGGTGGGCACCCTAGAACTTTTTTTTGTTTAACCAAACATACAAGCCCCATGGAAAAGAAACAAATTTATTCCATCTTAAGCAGATCCGTCAACACAAATTTCTTCAACCTGATGCCATTAGGTATTGGATTGCAAATCTTGCCCTCCATGTCCCTTATGTAGCCAAGCAGAAAATATCACCACCCCTGCTACTTTATTAACTATTGTTTCCTCAGAAGGAGAATTCATCTGAATTCAGACAGCTTTGGGGCAAATGACATTAAGTCTTGCTTCTTGTCCAGCTCTAAAACTGCTACCTCAGTTGTGTGCCCCTGCCTCCTAATTGTATCTAAGATTTAGTTCCTGGGCCTATGATGTGTAGGAGGAGTCCTGTAATACTGCAGGGCCAATTTAATCAATCGGTTAATTAATTGCCCTATTCAGCATACTATTCAGGATAGTGAATAGGCTTTTCCAAGAAACAGAAAGAGGAATTGTTGATTCTTGGCTATGGTTGTTACTGATTTAAATCCAAAATCAGGCATTAATGAATCCTAAGATTGCTGATATCCTTATTCTTTTTTGAACAAAAGAATTCCTAAGAAATATTTGTTATTCCTAAATCAAGAGCAAAATTATACACACATATAGCATACATACCTTAAGAGAGTTATATGGTAGGACTTCCGGGGAAAGAGTAGTGAACGGAAGACAGCTCCATTAAAAGTGGAATGAAGAGCTGGTGGATCAGCTCTTCAGTATTCTTCTCTGGACAAGAAGAGGACTTGGAATTCCCCACAACTGCTCCAGACAGTCATTCCTTGTGAGGAGACCACAAGTCAGTGGTGTCTGATAGGTTTAAAGCTCCGGGAGACAAGGGAACAACATTTTTGCCTAAACAGCAATTTGTGTTTTTATGGAAACAGGGTTCGCATATTTCTTTTTCTAATCACTTTTGGAAATTGCTTATTAACTGCTTTTCAGCTATTAGAAACCTTTGGAAAAACAAACTTTATAGCAAAAATTTTATAGGTGAGTTTCCTTCAAACCTTAGTGAAAAAAGTTTTCAATACAAGCTTAAAGATTTTAAAATATTATCCTTCCCCCTCTCTTCCTCCTCCTCCTTTTTGGAATAAACAGTAAAAGTGTGATTAGAATATTGTTTTTTGAAAGTTATACATGGACAAAGGTCAAGAAGGATTTGGAATAAAATTCTGAAATTAATTATAAGAATCCTTTCCATGGGAAAATGCTGTTGTTTTGAATTTTTTTTTAAAAAAAACCACATATGCTAGGATAGGACTTTAAAGATTGGACACTAGAGGGAACCAGAAGGAACTAAACAATTAAAGAACAGATTTGACATATTAATATATATTGTATTTTATTAATATAAAATATATATTTAATATAAATATAAAATAGAATAAAATGCTTTAGCAAGGGATGGATTGAAATATATTTGTGAACAATGGAGCCAGAAGTTAATTTTAAGAATGTCTGCCTTTATAGATAGATTATCTTTAAACTATGTTATGGAAGAGGAACAAGTTTTATTGGACAAGACGGAGACTGACTTGGAAGTAGATTTAGAAGTAACAGGCTTCAGAAATGATATAGAAAAACATGCTTCACTAGATACAAAAATGAAACAGGTTGATGTCTTGAAATAAATTTTATTTATTAATTTGATTGCTGTTCACTGTGGGAGGTGGGAGGGGGTTATTGTTTTTTATGATGGTTTTTATATTTGGTTTTTAATCTTTGTAAGCTGCCCAGAATCACTGAGAGTAAGTTGGGTGGCCATATAAATTTTCTTAAATAAAAAAATAAATAAATAAAATGGATATATAAATAACAAACTGAAAGATTGTCCTGGATAACTTTCCTATGCTGGATTTACAAATGGAATCTGTTAAAGTTTTGAAGAAACTTTTTAGAAGGGACAAAGAAAAAATGAAAGAAATCAGACTCTAGGACAGGGGTGTCAAACTGCCAGCCTGTGGGCCGGATGCGTCATGCCGAAATCCCCCCACCCCAGCTCCGGCAATGGGGGAAAAGTCACGACATGTCACGTGATGAGTTTGACACCCCTGCTCTAGGACATTATTTGAAGGGATTAAAGCAGGGGTGTCAAACTGCCGGCCCGCGGGCCAGTTGCATCATGCAGAGGCTGCACCCACCCCAGCTCCAGCAATGCAAAAAAAAATCATGATGCATCATGACATGTAACGTGGTGCAGCAAGTTTGATACCTGTGGATTAAAGATAGTTAAAAGGTAAAGAAATGAATTTAAAGTTGGTTTGTTTGATCAAGTTTAAAATATATACATTGCCACCTCTGGTAACCCATAAGGGACTTTTGCAGATCAGGACTGAACAATGAGGTTTTAAGGATTTGGTTATAGATAAGAAATGAGATATGGGAAGACAAGATCATATGTTGTATTTTTAAAGATGGTGACATGTTGCTAAAAATTGTTTATACACATGATGAAGGGGAAAGTCACTTCTTTATACTTTTGTTTATATATTCTTATGCTTCCTTTGTTTTCTATTTTTCTTTTTCTATTTATTTTTCTATTTTCACTTCCTAGTTTTTTATTCGTTTTTTCTTAGTTTGTATCATTTTAATTGTAATGTTTAATAAAATTACTATTAAAAAAGGCAGATATGTGGTTCATAATCAGTGCTGCAGGCACAGAAACCACTGAGACTGGCTAGGGCAAAAGGAAGTGACCTATGAGACTCATAACTAGATACAAGCAACTTGTGGAAGAAGTTCTGACTATATTCAGAACTCTTGCATCTGTTGTGCATTCCAATAATTTATTTATTTAATTTGTATCCTGCCTTTATTATTTTTACAAATAACTCAAGGTGGTGAACATATCTAACACGTATACCTTCCTCCTCCTATTTTCTCCACAACAACATCCCTGTGAGATGAATTGGGCTGAGAGAGAGAGTGACTGGCCCAAAGTCACCCAGCTGGTTTTCATGGCTAAGGCGACACTTGAACTCACAATCTCTTGCTTTCTAGCCTGGTGCCTTAACCACTAGAACAAACTGGCAGCTCTTCCTCATACAAAATGGCAGAAGTACACATGCATTCAATACGGGAGTGAGAACACAGAAGGGCTTATGCCTTTTCTATAATAATAATAATAATAATAATAATAACAACAACAACAACAACAACAACAATAATAATAATAATAATAAAATAATAATAATATACAAAAGATAAAGCATTTTCTCTAAAGAGAGAATTACTTAGGACTTGCTGCAATCTATTGTTCAACAAGAAGACTCAAAGTTTAGCAATTCTTAGTCAATCTGCTACTATCAGAAAACAATCGACCACAGTGTGTTCTTATGGCAGACTTATTCGGAGAATCTGTGTAACTCACTATCCCCAAGTCACATTGTCACTCACTCTATATTGGCCATTCATGCTTCTCCAACTATTTAGCAGATTTTACTGTGGCTCCTCCTAAGAACTGGCATTAGTTAAGTTTATGGGCTCTGGGGTGAACCAATTAAATTTAGAATAAGAAACCCACACTTTCCACAAGAATATGTTAGAAGAAGAAATAAGGTGACAACTTTCATCCAAAAAGAAAAAGAAAAGAGAGAAAAACACTGTTTGATTTTATTTAAAATGAAGTTGTAAAATATGGGTAGGGAGCAAAGTCCTGGTTCCAAGCAAAACACCTGGAACTGGTTTTCTTAGGAAACATTATCGCATCTTTGGAGTGAGTTGAAGCAAGATGCTATTCCCAGCAGCATCTTGATTCACTCTCATTATGCACATATTCAAGTTTGAAGTATATTCCTGGTTATCAGAATGCTTTCCGTTAAAATTCACTAGTATTTTCTAGGTTAAAATTATGAAGAGTGAAAAATCAGGATTCAGACTGGTCAGCCATAATCCTGTTGCACTGCGCCTTTTTTCCTGTTATAGCCCTTCACCCTTTTTGCACAAATGGTGCAGAAGGCAAAGCTATGTAGGCTTCCAGTTGGCCCTGGCAATCTATGGCATGTGGATTTAAGTGCTGCAAATTCAGACATGATGCTCACAAAAATGGCAGAGAAGCCATAGGCTGCTATAAGATTCTGTATCACTCCAATCTACATTTACACCACATCCCTCTAGGATACCAGATGACAATACACCTGTCATCCCAGTATATTTCACTTCAACTTAATATATCCAGCTGGAGTTGGCTCTTCTCCTTGAAGACAGAGATTTACTACTTTAGCTGCCATCACATGCAAGTTCAGTGAGCTCTGGATGGAGAAACAAGGAGACCGAAGAGCAGGCAGAACCATACTACATATTCAACTGGGACCCAGGCCTATAATGGCCTGTAAATGCAACACATCTGTAGATGCTACCATCTTAGGAAGTTTTTTATTTATTTCCATGACAATAAATTAGACCAAGAAAATAGGGTGCTAACTTTCCTCCAAAAAAGAAAGGAAAAGGAAAATGGAGAAATATCTTCTGGGAAACAACATCAAAAGTATCATCAGATATTCAGTCAGGCAAATGGAATCAAGCACTAAACCCACTGAAATTCACATGATCTAGAAAAGGCAAGCAGAATCTAAATTCGGGGATCCACACCCACCCAGAAGAATAAGTCAGAGCAAAAGCTCCTGCTTGGTAACATCATCCACCAAACAGCCTGCAAAACTCTGAAAGCGACCAACGGCACACAAATAATTCAACCGGGATTTACCCAACTCAAAGCAGGGACCTACCCAGAAATACATCATCATGCTGACAGCCAGGATGTCCACAGAGCCACGGAGAGGTGATCTGTCTCAGGTCGCTGGATATCTCCCCCACCCCTGGTCCTCTTTCCTGGGATGCCGACTGGGTTTTCCCCTTTCACAGGCACAGCCCTCTTGACAAAGGCTGCAGGCCACTGTGTGCCTCAGAGCCGGCCATGGGTATCCGACGTGTCAGCTTCGTGCAGGGATTGCAGAGAGGGACAATAGGAGTGAGGTGTTCCAGGAGAGGAGTGAGGGAGCAACAATCAGTAGAGTAGGATGGGCTGAGCACAAACACCCCGATGCTTAGAGGGAAAAGGCCAAGAAGCAGAACCCAAATCTGCTCTTGTCACAGGGCTGGAGTACGGCTGGCTGACAGCACAGGGCTGGCTGGTTGGCTAGCTCCCATCAGAGAAGAAGTACTTGTGCTTATGGAAAAGCAGGTTACGTTGACAGGCTTGCTGGGGAGGTATGTGCAGGGGCTGTGCTGTGGCGATGTGTGTGTGTGTGAGAGAGAGAAAGAGTAAGGGAAAAAGAGAGAGAAGAGAAGCAGGCAGGCATCTGGGAGCAGAAGCTCCCGCGGCTCTGACACTCTGCAGTGTATGTCCTGCCTCAGCACTTTCTAAGCTACCCTGTCAATAAGGGAACTGGCCGCTCATGTAATTAACCTGTGAGGTGCCAGCTTTCTCTGTCCTGGTGCTGAGCCTCCAGGCGTTCTTGCTGCTGTCTGCCCTCTCCCTATTCCTCCCAGTCAGCCTTGCCAGGATGAAGCAGTGCTAGGGGTGACAGGCACCAGACAGTTTTGCAGGGCAGTCTGCCTCCAGGCTCCACCAGAGAGTCCTGATTCGTTTCACTTAATTCCAGAGCTGCCTGCCATCAGACTCTCACTATGGCAATGGCAAGCAAAAGTCTGGGTTCTCCCTAGAATCCCACTGTGCAATACTGACTAGCTAAACATCTGCCTTGTCCAGGATATGTTTGCTAAACTTTAGGATGTTGTGTTCTAGTTGGGTGGAGTTTTCAAGAGTTGCTTGACCACAAGATAAGGCCAGATCTACCACCAGGGATATTTTGGGAGTTGAAATAATGGCCAAGGAACAGAAGTAAGTTAACCATGTTTTTTCTTTTCACATTTATCACTCAATCAAAGCTAAGCATTGTAGTTTCTAGGCCAGGCATGTCCAGCTGTCACTCACAGGCCACATGCGGGCCTGGACAGCTAGTAATATGGCCCCACAAGATCATTAAAAAATAGCAAAATACATTAACTATGTTACACACACACACACACACACACGGCCCAAGACAATTCCTCTACATTCAAAGCGGCTCAGGCAAGCCAGGAGGTTGGACAACCATGCTCTAGAGATCCTTGCATGTCCACCAACTCTGAACTCCAATGCAATTTCAGGGGATATTTTGCCACATGAAGGTTATTTTTGGTGTGAAGGGGCGGGAAGATGTCTACAGAATACTGTATTCTTATTCACTGCATTTACATTATGCAAATTTTGGTCAAAAAACCCCCCTAGCAAAGAATATGTGCTCAAAAGCAATCTGTCTTCTACTATGTCATCTACTTTTAGTATGTTTATAACCAAATGTTTCTCCAAATGAGAAAACAAGTTTCCTTGGGCTTGTTTTTAAACTTCTTTGGTAGGAAGGTGCAAAAGACATTGGAAGAATGAAAGCCCAGGAAATACCATTTTTCAACTTCTCTCCATGGTCCAAGAGTTAAATTAGATGCAATAACATGCTCTAGACGTTTTCTCTCTCTTTTACTCCTTATTAAAAGTGACTGATGAGATTGTGTATTTTCCTATCCAACCTTACAACATTGGTTGTTGGTGGGGAGAATATGAACATCAGGAAAACATAATAAAAAACATGAATATATAGAAGATTTAACAAGAGACAAAAAGAAACGAAATAGCGGCAACTATATCCATCCTGCAGCATTTAATTCCATTGGAAGAGTGGAAATCATGTAATTCCAGTGTTATAGGAATTTATGAGGTCATATCATTTGCCTAGAAGTGAAAGAACAAGCATGTGACTGGGGCAGTTGGCATGTCTTACAACATGCACACCACTTTGCTGAGATTCTCTGGCTTATATTAAGACTAAAAGGAGCTAAGTCCTTCAACAAACATAGTAACATATGACCTGTCTGTTATTTATTTATTTTATTTATTTTATTCAATTTGTATAATATATGTTTGGGCTTTCCATACTTGTGGGATGCAATTACAGAAAAGGCAGTCCAAACTCTTATACATACGCTGTCTCTTTCAGGGAGATGTTTAGTTATTGTAACTAGGTTATACTCCATACAGTATTTGGCTCTTAGATTGCTGGATGAGTTTTAACAACTGGAGGCTAGAGAGTCCAAACCATTATAAATCTAAAATAATTGAATCCAAGTGTCTTTATCTTTTAACAACAGGCTATGATTTCATTGAAAGCAATAGGATAGTATTCATCCAATTGAAAACTAAAGCTGATAATATGTCACGAGGTCTACAAAATATTTAGCATGTATGCATATTTTGGAAATTTGGAGGAAATGTAATCAAAAAATCCAACTTCACCAGTGAAGAGTTTAATCAAACTTGTACCGATACACTTATAATATACTCAAATTTTATAATTACCATTATCTAATTGCTGCAGTTGAATATAACTCTTGTGTAGCAGTCACTTCAGTTTAGTGGATTAAGACCAGGAGTGTATTAGTTTTTCCAGAGACTAAGGCATCCTTAATTCATTTAAATCATAGAACTATTGAATTGCGCAGGCCGTATAAGCTCCATATTGCATAACATGTTATAGCATTAAGTCATGAAGCCAGAAGCTCTCAAATTCTGTGGTGACATGGCCTCTTAAACTGATAAATGAAACTGTGGAATATCTCTATGAATAAAACTAATGGTTTCATTGAGACTAAGGCTGGATAAGTAATAAATGACTGCCTATTTTTAACATTTACATTCCATTTATGCATTGCATAAAAATAATCATACAGCCTACCTTGCTTTTTCATAAAATAAAACTTTTGCATTGGAGATAAACAGTAAAACAATAAGATTCAAAACTGTTTTTTATGGAAAATATGAGTTTGTTTAACTTTATATAATTCCTGAAATCCTAAATTTTATTTTTGAGACATCTATTTACCCCTTTTTCCATGTTTATTTTACACAATCATTTAATTTTTCTAGCAACAACTGTAGAAAATCTTGATTTTGCTACTGGCTTCTCCAGATAGTATGGGAGCAAAATTTGACACTGATCCAGCTTTGAATACAAATGCAATGCTGGAGCCTGTAATATCACAATCTGACTTTTCTCTTCACTTGGTTTGAACAAATGAACAATCAGCTTCTTGAGGCAAAATGGAAACAAGTTCCGAACGTGATCCTGCTTTGCATTACAGGCACATGAAAACCCACAGTCATGCAAGAACGCCCCATAGCTTTCCATTTTACTTTGGTCCAACAAAGTTGAAAGCCAGAACATTACTTCCCGATGCAACTTTTGAACAATTCCTACACCCGGGAATTTCTACTAATCTTAGCCCTAAACTTTCAGCCCAATGGTTGTGATCCTGCCCTCTGGAACAAAACATACCAGGACTAATCCATCTTTATTGCATGGCAGATTTTCATATCCTGGTAAACAGCTGTCATGCTTCTCCTTAATCTTCTCTTCTCATGACCACAGATAGCCAGTCTGTTTAAGCTTAGGCTTTCCAGTTCCTTGCCTTGCTGCTTGCTCTTTTGAAGATGCACTTTCATTTACCAGAAGCCTTCTTCAAATGTGGATTGATGCTACTGAAGCAGCTATGTGATGGAGAATGGAGCACACTAGTACTTCTCATGATCTGGAGTCTTCCTTAATGCAACTAAAATTTGTGTTTTATAGCAGCTCATAATCAGCTCAAATTTGTAATCCAATAATAAATCTAGGTATTTTAAAATGTGCTGATGCCAAGCTGGTTCTCTTTCAATTTCTTCGTCTGATATTTCACACATAAATATAGTTTATACTTCTATTTGTTGAATTTCAATGTGTTTCAGTCAAGAATATTATGCTAGAAGGCACATTCCCAAAAGTGTATGGGTCGGGACAAAAATATTTTTATTAAAAATGTAATTAAAATTAAATTAAAAATAAATAGAAATATTATTATACTCCACATAATAAATATTGCTCTGGTCTTATCATATAAAATTACAATTCAATGGTATTTTTTTTGCATTTTTTCCCCTGGAACAATACATATATTTTGAGATTGTGTATCATTGTTCCAGCCTGCCAAAACCCTTTTGAGTTCTCAGTCTGATTTCTACAGCCTAGTATGTAACCCATTTAGTTCTGTGTCAGCTATATTTTATTAAACATTATTTTATTAAACATTCAGATAATTTCTAAAATGTTTGAACTGCAGAAAGCAGTTGGGCACAAAGACCTGTAATACCCACTAAGTTGTCCCTCCTCTTTGATGTAAAGCCATCAGCGAACACATTCTGAGCGTAGCTGCTCATCTCTTTGCAGACGGATACACCCATACATTTGGACAAAGAGAATTTGTGTGAAAAAACCATAATGTACATGGGGTGATAAATATAAGCCCTTAATAAATCCCATTGCGTTCTATAGTCTCCTATGTCCAGTTAAATATTACAGGCTTTAGTTGCGTTGGAGACAAACCTTGGGGACAGTGACCTTTTTCTCCTTTCTGTTGAAGGGAAAAAAGAAAGAAAGAAAGAAAACAGAAAAAAAATGGGTGACACTGAGGAATTCTATGACAAATACAGATAGTCCTTGACTTACAACAGTTCATTTAATGACCATTTGAAATTACAACAGCACTGAAAAAAGTGACTTCTAATTGCTTTTCACACGACTCATATTTATGATGGTTGCAGTGTCCCGGGGTCATGTGATCCCCTTTTGTGACCTTCTGACAAGCAAAGTCAATGGGGAGACCAGATTCGCTTAACAACCGTGTTACTACATTAACAACTGCAGTGATTCACTTAACAACTGTGGCAAGAAAGGTTGTAAAATGGGGCAAAACTCAACAAATATTTCACTTAGCAACAGCAATTTGGGGCTCAATTGTGGTCGTAAGTCAAGGACTACCTGTAACAAGAGGTATTAAGTGAAACATCAAGGCCAAAGTATTATTAGTAAGTAACTGAGAAATGAAGGAACCTGGAATTACAGGAAGCTTTGAACTGAGTAAGTACAGTAATACAAGAAATGGTTTAATATAATTTTGCAAAAAAAAAATACTTATTGCCAACAATTGCTTCAGCCAATATAAATGTATATTCTGTACATGGACGTTATTATTTATTTATTTTATTTTATTTTAATTCCATTTATATCCCGCCCTTCTCCGAAGACTCAGGGCGGCTTACAAGCTTAGCAGTAGCCTGCATTCTATGTATATGCCTGCTTATTAGGGCTTTCACACACACCACAGCGGCATTATTACAAAGTCAGCTTAATTGCCCCCAACAATCTGGGTCCTCATTAGATGTCTAGCATTAGAATCAAATGGAGAAAACAGAAGATGGAGGACTAATCAAGTATCTAATGAACCAGGTTACTTTCAGATGTAGATTGTGGAACAGATCATGAATTATTTGTATCAAATGCATAGGTTAAATTGAAATAATAAAGGAATAGATTCAGTTTCTTACACTAGTTTTACACTTACCTTATGTGAAAGAAAAACTGAAAAGCCATGAGAAGAGATGAGACATCGTGAAAACTGAAATAGAAAAAAATATTTTCCAAATTTCAAAGAGGAAAAGATCTAAGTGCTTTTCAAAACAAGTTATCATGATAGCCAAGGAAAGACAGAAGATGAAAGCCTTGGGCAACAGTGACTGAACGCAGATTTTCAACATCAAGCAAGAAAGGACAATGTAAGATATCTCAATCAAGAATGTCAGCAGCCAGAAGAAAATAGCAAGAAAAGAAAAATGAGAGATGTTTTTAAGGAGGTCACAGAGATGTGTGTTACTAAGATAGGAATATTCAAGATTATCATGGAAGAGATCTAACAGAAGCAAATACGATTAAATGAAGATGGAAAGACTATACTGTAAAATCCCCTTCACAAACAGGATTATAGAATTATAGAAAAAAGGTGGAAGAGGTTTAACAAGCCATACACCAGCAATCAAAAAGTAAAGCACCAGGCAACAATGGGTCTAAAATTGCAGAAAAGAAAGTTAAAGAGTTAACAGCTGCATATCAGCAAATGTGGAACAACACTATGTAACCTAGAGATAGGAAAAGCTTGGAGTATATATCGTAACACTGAAGAAAAGTAATGCAAGAGAATGTGCAAATGAGTGAAATTTTTGCACCAATTCCTTAAACTACAATGTTTGTTTAAGTCCCTACAAAAACCCCAGAGCCATCAGTGGAGGGATAAATGATAACTGAACAGGCAGGTTTCAGAAAGGGGGCACAAGATCAGTTAGCTAATGTAATATGGATAATGGAGAGAACAAGATAATATAAGCTTTACCTTTGCTTTATTGACTGCAGCAAGGCCTTTGACTAGGTGGATTATGCCAGAATGTGGAATATATTAAGGCTAATGGATGAGCCAGAACACGGGGTTATTCTTTATAAAGAAACCTTGTACAATGGATACGAAGCTACTGAGTTTGAGAGGGAGTGAGAAAAGGATGCATATTATTCCCACATCTATCAAACCCGTACAGTAAATAGGTTACAACAGGGGTTCCCAATCCCTGGTCCATGGACCAGCACCGCTCTGCGGCATGCCAGAAACCGGGCCACGCAAACAAGCAAACTCCCATCCATGGGATGCAGACAGCACATGAAACCATGCCCCTTCTGGTCAGTGGAAAAACCTCTCTCCACAGAACCAGTCCCTGGTGTCCAAAAGGTTGTGGGGCTCTGGGTCACAAAAAATGGCAGGGTTGGAAAAATCCAGACAGCTGGAATTAAGATAAAGAGCTGAAACACTAACAGTGTGAGATATGCATTGTAGGAGGAGAGCTGTGTAAGTCTATGACAGCCCAAAATCAGGAAGAGGGCTGTAGCTCCTTTTCAGACTGACACATTTGATTAAAAGGCATGAATGTTCATGAGTTACAGCTTATTTCATCAGATGCCTCCATGCATGTTATCTTGAGAATGGGCTATCAGGCTCCTGATTTCTGAAGACACCTTAGAAAATCAATCAGAATAGAGCTGGAAGGGACCTTGGAGGTCTTCTAGTCCAACCCCCTGCTCAAGAAGGAAACCTTATACCATTTCAGACAAGTGACTGTCCAGTCTCTTCTTTAAAGCCTCCAGTGATGAAGCACCCACAGTTTTCGACTGAAGGGTTTTCCACTGGTTAATTGTTCTCAGTGTTAGGAAGTTTCTCCTTAATTCGAGGTTGCTTCTCTCCTTGATTAGTTTCCATCCATTGTTTCTTGCCGTGCCTTCTGGTGCTTTGGAAAATAAGTTGACCCCCTCCTCTTTCAAATACTCTCAAAGTATTTGTAAAAATTTCAAATTTTCAAAGTTCATTATGAAACAAAAAATGGAAAGTGGCAAATCTGTGTTCAGTATGAAGAAGACAAGACTAACAATCTAGCAATATGCTAACCGAACATCCAGTTGTTGGCAAAGTGAAGGTGGCAGATATTTTTATTTTCTGGGGTTCAAGAGTAAAGATGTACAGGGGGTCAGAGAAGAGATTATTAATTCTACAGAGGAAGGCAATGAAAAATTTAGCCAAGACTGTGAAGGATAAAGCTATCCAGCTCTCTTCTGGAAAAGCTACAAATTTTTACTAGAGGCAGGTCAAGTTGATGGGTGTTTGTCTGTGTAATCCTTAGGAACTGAACTCAACCTGATGGCATCCAAATAAATATCAACCACAGCCATAATACAGGACAATTTAAAAAGATTATGGAGGCAACCGTAGACAAAGTGCTTTGAACGTTTAAAAGTGCTAGATAAACTGAGTATTATTATTGCTAGCTACTACTGCTTTCTCAAGCTTTTAGCTTCAGTTCCTGGCTCTGGCATGTGGGCATAATAGATAAGATTTAGCAGATGGCATTTCACCAAATGCTCTTGTCTTTTGAGATTGAAGATGAACCTATGTGGAATTTTTTCCTGTGTGAGTCTAATAGAGAACAATGACCTTGTCAGCTATTTTTATGCTTTTCTTAAGTGAATTCCTATCTGAGGAAAGCAAAATGTCTCTTAGGCGCCCACTTGGTAAAAGGCTTTCCAAGCGTACAACTGCTTGGCGTAGTCTCCCTCTCCAAACATTTAGAAAAGGGAACGAGGAGAGCTGTGGTACCTTTGGAATCACAAGCCTTTTCCTCCCCTGCCCTGCCCCGCCCCTGGGTTTGGCCTCTTTAAGAAAAGAGTGTGGCGGAAGAAATAAAATCAATTATTGTTATGGCAAATGCACCCACAGTCAATGCCATTTGCTCACTGACTAGCAACATCCTTTCTGAAAATGTGTTATTATCTTCCTAGGACTTTCCAGAAACTTGCCTGCATTTTGAAAACAGAATGACATTTCGGTCCACCCATTTCACTAGCCCTGTTTCAGGCTAGTGAAATGGGTGGACTGAAATATTCTGCTTGTATTTGTTTCTCAGGTTTTATGCTTCTGGCCTTTCTGTGTTAGGCCTTAGAGTGATAGTGTAGTTTCACAATTATCTTTTTATAAGAGGGTAAATTTTAATCTAGCCTTTCCCAACCTAACTGGGAATTCAGAAAACTCCACTCCACTCCATCTGGAGGCACACTTGTAGAAGGAAACCTCTGGAGTAGTTCATTTAGATAACCAGAAGATACCAGCTTTGTTTTTGTAATAAAAGCTTTAGCTTCCCCACTACCATAAGCCAAACCAACATTGCTTGAAGGAAGCCTCTGCATTGCTATTCCTGCTAAAAACTCTAGTTCTGTACAGCCTTTGCAAAAATGCTGATTCTTGTCAGACTGCCACTCTTTATGAGTTCTGTTTGAAACTGTTTATTAAAGTTATCCAAGGGGTGCAAGGCTGGGGCAACAGGAGAGTTTCAGAATTTTTTTAAAAAAATCCCATTTATATCCCGCCCTTCTCCGAAGACTCAGGGTGGCTTACAATCTAAGAAGCACAAATCAATGTGCTTAGCAATAGCCTTCATTCTATGTATATGCCTGCTTATTAGTGCTTTCGGCCCTCCCCAAGTGGCATTTTTACAAAGTCACTTATTGCCCCCAACAATCTGGGTCCTCATTTTACCTACCTTGGAAGGATGGAAGGCTGAGTCAACCTTGAGCCTGGTGGGACTCGAACCTGCACTTATTGTAGGCAGCTGGTGTTACTTAAGGAGGCATTAGCCCACTGCTCCACCAAGGCTCTGCAGGAAGATATATAAATCTCATGGCTGAGAAATTCTAACAAAGTTCTCTGCATCCCAGGTGTTTTAACCTGACTGCTTGTAACCCTTGAAATGCTGTAAACATTTTGTAGCAGAAGAGGAGGAATGGTTTTTTGTTTTTTTTAAAGAAGAGGATGGTTCCAACTAAAAGATAGGATTGCACAGAGCCCCATATCCTTTGTACCTGCTAGCCAGCAACTCCTGAGGACCAAGGGTTTGCCCCCAAAGACCAGGTCTGTATTCATGGAAAACTCTCTTCATCAGTTGCTGCAAAGGAGAGCTCTATTCCAAGCACAGACATTCCTTACTCCCTACTCCTTGCATACACAGCCTCCACCACCTTTTATGGATTCCCGGGTGCTCTGACTGTGTGACATGCAGTATGGAGATCAATTATGGAAATTCCTGCCTCTGTGAACCCAATTCAGGGAGAATCACAGCTCATTAGGCCAGGGTTTGCTTCCATTAATGCCATGATGATATCCACCTCCTCCACTGTGGTTTCCCTGGAAATTGCCCAGAAAACACTCTATAAGCTTAATAGTCACAGGATCACCCACAGCTCAAGAGAAAGAAACTATGCGCTCCCCAGGAAGCACGGTCTGTCCTCCGCCTGATAAAAGCACATATTTAATGGAGACTCCAGAGCCCTCCTGGCTGAAACGCCACGGTCATTTCTATCCCACAGGGCTGCTGGCCTTAAGACGGTAGTCACCTCCCTGGGGGCTAGTTGGGAATACTCACAGCAGGGTGCTCGTGGGCCCAGACATGTTGATAAGTCTCTTGGGGAATAAATAACAACCATGATAATAGAAACCAATGAGTTGACGATGCAAGGAATATGTTCATTACTATGTCCTCTTGCTTGTCCATGAAGGCACTTTACTAACTCAAGGGCCAACGGTTCTTTGAGAAATTTATCTGCCAGAATAGCTTATATGAGGTGCAGAGCATGACAGAGAATGACATTATCTGAGCAGGCAAAATGCAGACTCACCCTGAGTTTTCATTTACTGCCACAGAAGAATGTCAGTCAGGAAGCCATGCTTCAGAATAAAAGATAAAGGTTTCCCCTGTACAGTCGTATCCGACTCTAGGGGGCAGTGCTCAACTCTTAGCCAAGGGAGCCAATGTTGTCCAAAGACACTTCTGTGGTCATGTGATCAGTATGACCAGTGCTTTTTTTGTAAAAGAAAAAGGTGCCGGAACTCACATATGTCATACAACCCACCTTGCCTACCCTACAAGGTTCCATCCAAAAAAGGTGCCGGAACTCCGTTCTGAGCGTTCTATGAGAAAAAAAGCCCTGAGTATGACTATACGCCGAGGCACATGGAACAGTGTTACCTTCTCACCAAAGTGGTACCTATTTATCTACTTGCATTTGCAAGCTTTCAAACTGCTGGGGGGCAGGAGCTGGTGAAACTAACAGGAGCTCACCCTGTCGTGCAGCAGTTGGGTCTCAAACCTGGACTGTCAGTTTTCCAGCTGACAAGCTCAGCGTCTTCAACTGCTGAGCCACCTCGCCCCTGGGCTCAGAATACCGCTACTCAAAGCAATCATAACCACAGAAAAAAGCACAGAAAGAAAACCACTTGAGTTAAGAATCATATGTACACACACTTACAACTGAAATAAGGAATTCACTTTTAATCTGGAAGAGTCTCATAAAATGACTGAAAACAGTATCATTCTTCCAAAGGTCGCATTTCTCTGGAGATGTAGTTCCAGTTTATAGAGGCTGGATGAAGTTGAAGGAAAGAAGCTATATAGTTACCCAGCATAGGAATACCTTATACCTTAAAGTATGGTAAGCAGCACTGCTCTTGTGGAGTCAACACAAATGAATGAAGGCATGACTCTTTGGCTATACCTTATAAAAAAAACTAAAGGGCTGCCACTCTCCACTCAGCGAAACTCAATTTTAGAAGGTCTTAGAAAGTCAGGAATAAATGTTGGTCCTAGTAAAACAGTACCATGACATTTAAGTATACAGTGAGAGTATGACAGACATCCAAAGAATGAAGAACTTCCCTATGGGTCTTGAGAGATTTGGAAAAATGATAGGTAATATAATGTATTGATTCAAACAGAAAGCCCTGATTGACTTTGGGGAAAAAATGTATTTGGACAAAGGTCTACTTTGCCCTATGAAAAATGAAGAAAGGAGAATCTCAACAAACTGACCTTATAATTACTTCCCCTGACAGGATGTAAATTGGGGCAATAAGCATAGATTCAAAGTTTCAGTATTAACCTAGAAATAATAAGGGAAGCAGCAGGGTTGGAAATGTACTAGGCTTCTCACAAAATGCTTTATTAGCAGGTTGGAAAGAGAAATATTTCTCAATGAAAGAAAAAGAGAAGCCATGTCTGCAACCTTTGTTGAAAAGAGAGCTGTTTGAAGCACAGGGAGAAATCCAGAATGCGATGGACGTGATGTTGTAGGGAATTAAGTGTTGTTTCTGGACAATATTCAAAAAAATTCTTATGCAGCTGCATAGGATGCCTTTGCAGAAGGCTCCCACAAAGCTAAAATAATCTTTTCCATTTTATCCCAGAGAGGCTCTGGAATTGAATCTTCCAAGCTGTAAGGCAGAAGGCTTGATAGAAGACTTGTCCCATGTGGATGGTGGGTAAGCGGAGTTGGCTCAGAAGGCAGAGATACTTTCAGTGATGGGACAGAGTACTGGATGAATCATAGATGCTGCAGCCACTAAGGTATTTATTATTTATTTATTTATTATTTGGATTTATATACCACCCCTCTCCCGAAGGACTCGGGGCGGTGTACAGGGCAATTAAAATGATGAAAATACAGTTATTTAAGTGTCTGTTGATATTTGCTGGGACTCTAGTCATCAGGGGAAAGAAAAGACCCATATAAAATAGGGGTCAAACAAAAAAAGAGGCAAGCATCACTGAAAGACCAGGAGTCTATCTTGCCCCTGCTGTAAAAGCTTAAGCATGTGGCAAAATGTTCTACCTTAAGGGTGCCCAATGGTGTCTGATAAAGGCCATCCCCGATGGGTACAATCTCAATTCATGAGTGCCATTCTGATATCGCTGAGCTGGTCAGTGAGGATGTTGTCCCTTTCAGGCAGATGGATTGCCAGGGCCAAGATGAAATGATGGATGACCGCTGCCAAATCTGTCATGCAAGGTACAGTGGTGGTATTTATCATTGCCCTATGAACTAGATAAGAGAAGAAAATGATACCTGGTAGGTAGAAGAACGTGACACTGGATGACATACTTTTAGAAAATAGAAAAACCTACGGTAGGGTACAAAAGATCAGTGACAGCATGCTTCCTGAAAATCTACAATGTAAGCTTCAACCCAAGAGGGGAAGAATGGAGGCAACTGGTATCATATTGGCATAATGTCTAGAGACATTAAAACTGGATAGGTAAGTCAAATAAAAAGAAAATGGGAGCCTAATCCTCAGGAGGTACGCTCTCAATACCTCTTACTTAGAGAAGAAGGGAAACCTCTTGACTTTGATTTATTTTTGAAATTGACCTCAAGGTTTGGGGGTGGTTTTAATCCAGAATGAAGTATGTAGCACTGTGGAAGAATAAAAGAAATCCATACATAGTAACAGAAACCCATGAAAGCAAGGCAGGTTATCCCTAAAGGGCCAATGGGGTGGGTGGGTGGGTGGGTACATCAAGGTCATAGACATTTCTTGAAGCCTTGAAAGTAGCATCTGTGCCTTTGCTGTACTGATTGGGTAGACAGTGCTGATATCCTGTGAGCCCCATGGTATAGAACAGTTTGTCTTTTCCATTCAAAAGCCTGGTGACCTTAGCTGAAGCTTGACCAGGACCAGGAATGGTAGTTGGAGGGAACAAAGTGGGATTGCAGGAAACTCCACTTGCTTGACTGTCTTTTCCCTTCCGGCAAATGAGATAGTCACTGAGCAAAGAGATGTTGCTAAGGGAACCATCAGATAAGAAGAGACAGAGAACATATATTGGCCTTCCATTCTATAGCCTTCTCAAATTCTTTCACCTAATTGTCCCTTGGTTTGAACATGTGACAGACAAAATTTATAAAGCATCTCTTTCCTGTTCTCAAAAACATCTCTCTTCCAAGATACTCCCTTCAAGAAATTTTGTATTCTCTTTCCAGGTTGGCATGGCCTCTTGCTCATAGATCACCAACTTCCCCTCAGAAAGTTAGGCACCTATCTGCTGGACCTAAGTGGCTTCAGATTTTATCCACTTTGTTGAGTGACTGGGTCCATCTCCCAGCAATGCTCATGCTGATCTCTCTGATCTTAATTATTTTACCTTGAAGCCTCCTCCTTTGGCTACTCAATGTCTCCTTCAACATTGTCATCTGATGTTCAGGTTCAAGACCAGGTTTCCATCTCTCCAGTAAGTCTCCAGTCCACTATAATGGTATTTAGGAAAGACTTTGGGAGATTGGGCAAAGACATGCCAAGAAATGGTCAGATAAAAGACAGCATAGATTGCAGCTGCACAGTGGATAGGGCAAGAGGCTCAGGCTGTACAGGAGATGGGATAAATATACCTTCAGAACTGCAAGATTCTTTCAGCCTTGTGAGGCAGACCAAACATAGATATCTCTTATATGACTGTTCCCTTGGCTATGTCTCTTTGCCGAGTCTCCCAAGGTCTTTCCCACAGCAATCAAACCATCTTTCTCTCCCTCTCTCTCTCTCTCATATTTGTCATGTAGTGACCATTTTGCTAGACTCAGCTGCAGTTGCTAAATGAGGACCACTTGTATATCTGCAGCTATTCGAGAAGTATAGGGCCCCAACTGGGACTCTCACAGAAGCCTTGTGAGTTCATGGGAACTGACATAACAATCTACAGTACTTATGAGGTTCCCCCCTCTTTGTATTAGCAAAATAAGGCAAACTTTTAGCTCTGTTTTCAGGCAGGTCAAGCAATTCCAGCAATGTTTATTTACAGTGGTTAAGCAAGCCTGCTTCTTTCACCCAACATTCCTGTCTCCTTACAATATTTCAGATAGGACTGATAAAGTAGTAGTACAAAGGCTTGATTTAAGAGCACCCAACCAAGTATTTTAAAGTTAATTAATTTTCTACTGGAAGACAGCCTATAGCAGTGATGGCGAACCTTTTAGAGACTGAGTGCCCCAACTGCAACCCAAAACCCACTTATGTACTATCGGGTGCCGGGTGGGCACGGCCCATTGGGTGGGCATAGCTGCAGTGGTAACAGCAGACTGGGTGGGACTAAAAGGTTCAATCCATCAATTCCAACTTTGCAAGATCTTTTTTTTCCCCATAAGAAGTTGAAATTGATTGAACTTTTTTTTTTGCACACAGCGGCGGAGGCCTAAAGCGAAAAGGTTTTATAAAACCCAGCTGAAGACCTAGGACTGGGGCGACGGTGCGCATGCCCACAGAGAGGGCTCTGTGTGCCCCCTGTGGCATGCGTGCCATAGGCTTGCCACCATGGGCCTATAGCATTGACTAAATACGCATTGCTATTTCTGGATTCATACTTAAGTAAGGGATACAGTTATTCTGGCTGGCATTCTCTCTCAGGCTGGCAGATCATGACTTTTGCACTCTTCAGCTTCCCAAGGAAGCCATCTGCCTTGGGAATAAATGTCTCATCCCTTGATGATCTTAAGGACACTCCTGAATTTGCAACTATTCAGTAATTTTTTAAAAAAAATTCAGAAGCCTTTTCAATAGCACCCCCATTCCTATGAGAAAGTTCTTCTGTTTATGAAAAATTGTTCTGTTTTCTTAATTTCTAGTTATCTTCTTCCAACTTCTATTATAACCAAAATGGTGTGTGTGTTTGCAAGCTTATGTGACAGGATGGCTGATAGGCCTGGATTGTGATATGCTGTCAGAGACCACAAATTGCTTGATATTAGGAGGATCAATGATCTGCCCTTGAAGAGCAGAAAAACATGACCAACTTTGGAGAAGAACACTATTTGGAAACAGGATGGACATGAAGTGACCAATTAGATGACCTTAGTGTTCTTGAAGCAGCCAAAAGGAAAAGTCAGTAATCTGAATTTCTGTTATTTGTTGCTTTGCATTATGTAAAAAAAAGAAAGATCTGTCCCATGGGATGGTGTTTATGACATGGACGTTTATGGCACTCCCATCAACAAAGCTATATCCATCCACTTCTTGCTCTTATATGTTACACTGATTGGTGCAGAACATTTTTGTTTTGTTTAAAATGTATTGATTTGCCATAATACTATAGGACTATTGCATTTATAGAAAGATCAATAGTCCTGTGGCAAAAAAATAAAAATAAATCCTATCAGCTCTTCTCTAGGTAAGCGAGGTGTCCAATCTCTCTTGCAACCAAAGCCAAAATAGATATAGAAAATAACGGTCAGAAAAAGGACAGAAGACCAATGTGCTTAATTTTTTTTACAAACAGGAGAAAACAAATGCATTTTTTAAAAAAGTGCAAACCAGATGCTTAATGTCTCCCATAGTCTAAGATTTGGAAAAAGGTTGGCATGCCCACCCTGATCTCTAAGTTATCACAGACGGCTCAAATGGTAAGATTCATGGCAAGAGAAGTAGAATAACAGTAGATATTCAATATGACTTCAGACTGCCAGTGAAAGGCCCTGGGAATAAGATAGTGGAAACAACATGAGGACATGTCTCTTGAAAATAGTTCCCAAGGCATCTTTCTGGCATGATTAGAAGATTGTAGCATGGGTGTTTCTTAAGCACTTTTATTCTACTGAAATAACAGCAAGACTGTTATTGACTGTTTGACTTTAGGATGTATAGTTTCAAAGCAGGATTTGTCAATCTTTTTTTGCTCACGGCCCTTTCTGAACCTCTTTTTCTTCTGGGACCTCTGGCCCCTGGTAGTCATCGTTACCTGGGAAAAAAGGTAACTTGGCCTCTTGAAAATAAGGGGGGGAGGGCACATAAAACAAAACATAAAAATATTAAAATTCAGTAATCCGACAATTAAAAGAGGGGAATCAATCTGTAGCCTCAGATATTTAATTTAATTTAATTTAATAATATTTATATACCGCCCTTCTCCCTGAGGACTCAGGGCGGTTCACAGGGCAGAATAAAATACGAAATACAAACATTAAAAAGAGATTAAATGATTGCCCAAGTTAAAACAATTGGAAAACAATTCTAAAACCCCAAGATAAAATTAAGACACCAAAAATAAAAAAATGACTAGATATGACTAGAATACAACTCCCAGTGTCCTTCTCTTTTGGGTATGCTGACCGAACCTCCTGGGAGCTTATGTTGGCCAACACATAGCCCATCTTGTCATTAAACTATAAAAAGTACAACTGTTTACAGATACTCAGGCAATAAAAGAAGCACGCTTCGCTTCGTCTCATGTTCCTTGGATCTAGAGAAAGAAATAGGTCTTTTTTTTTTACTGTAAGTTTCCCCTCCCCCCAACAATTCTCAATCTATTGCACTTCATTCCTTCCAGACTGTTCTCTTTGTGTTTCTTATAAATTAGAGCATTGCCAATACTTGCATATGGGAACCATTGAAAGTATTCCCTCATGGTCTGTCAATAAATTATGATATCCTAGTACAGACAATATATTATAACTGTTCCACAAACAGTCAGCCTTGCCTTAATTTTCCCAGGTGGCACATGTTATCTCAAGAGGTCACAGAGGCAACTCTGTGGCAAAGCAAATAAATGAATCTAATCCTGAGATCAGCATCTTCTAAACTGGCTCACCCAGTTGCACTGCATTGTAACTGCCACAATTCCAACAAACCCGTAAAAATACCTGCTTGGAGTGGCTGATACAAATTCACTCCCCATGCTCTATCTTTGCTACCAGGAGATATCTGCCTAGAAAAAGGGCAATGTTACAGCTCCTGTAGGTGGATTAGTTAATTTACATCTGGTATGTCTATTTTGCTATTGTCCTTCAGTGGGGGCGGGTAACCACAGAAAGTGCCATGAATCAAAAACATACATACCAGAGCTAAAAATATACAGGTAGTCTTCAACTTACAACAGTTCATTTAGTGACCAAAGGTACAACGGCAGTGAAAAAAGTGACCTATGGCCGTTTTTCACCCTTATGACTGTTGAAGCATTCCTGTGGTCATGTGATAAAAATTCAGATGCTTGGCAACTGACTCATATTTATGACGGTTGTAGTGTCCTGCAGTCATGTGATCCCTTTTGGCGACCTTCTGAAAAGCAAAGTCAATGGGGAAGCCAGATTCACTTAACAACTGTGTTATTAACTTAACCACTGTGGTAAGAGAGGTCGTAAAATGGGGCAAAATTCACTTAACAAATGTTTCACTTAGCAACAGAAATGTTGGGCTCAATTGTGGTCATAAGTCAAGGAGTACCTGTAAAGATGCATATATTGTAGAATGTTCACTCTTGGTCATGGTAATGGGCAGGAATTATTAAATATATACCAGGAGCTGTTGCAAAGTATAAGATACATTTTCCTCCACCACCCTCCACCCTCCACCACGCATCATCTCCATTTGCTTTTCAGTAACTCTGTAATGTCCAAAATACTGTCCCACCTCCTTAATAACTCCTGAATTAATGTAGCTGCTTAATTAAATGTATTAGCTCAGATTATCTGGCTATATAACTGCCCCAACCTATTCCCTATCTTCTATCCCTCTCCATGCTCAAGCGGCAGTGAAGAGTTTCTTTATGGGCCATTAAAAGTGTAATGTTTAATTTATTGGTGCATTCTCCGGTGGGTGGGTTGGCTGGTCCCAGTGTCAACACTTTTAATTAAACAAGAAGAGCTTTTGCACAGAAAAGGGGCCACGTTTCCAGCAACTAATCAGGGAGCTACTGGGGTGAGGGCTCAGCTCTGGCAACACAGACAAACATTTCTCTTCTTGCTAGTTGCACATGACATGTCGGAAGGAGAAAATCTGGTGGGAAAACGAGTGGGCTCACCTTAGAGCAGACAATAGTGGCAGCAGCTGCAGTTTGTTCAGGACATCATTCCCAAATTTTCCTGTTCAGGCTTACCTGCTAATGAGCTTTGTGCACAAGAAGTAATGTGACTTGGAATTCTTTCCTACGTTGCTTAAAATAAGAAAAAGCTCTGACTGCAAAACTTAGGCCCTTAGAAAGCTCCCTCATTTTAAAGCATTGGAGTAGAAAACCTCTTTTTTCAGGGAAGTTGCTTATTAAATCACTGGTTGCTTTGATGAGTGGTGGATGTAAAAATCTGCACACCTGAATGTGCACTCACAGAGTGTGGAATAGACACAATATTGATAATCAAGATTGTAATTTTTTTTCAAGCGGTGTCTTTGAATAACTGCACATGGGACTGCCCCTCGAAGGCAGTTTAGCAGATGGCTGGCCATTTAAAATACTGCATGCCAGGTTTGCAAAAGATGACGGTTTCTGAATTTAATTAATGTGTTTATTTATTTAGTGTATGGCAAACTAATGTGTTGATTCTTACCTTTAAGACCTTAAACTAAAAGTTTTCAAATCATGTATCATGATCCTCTGGGAGATGATTTGCAGTTTATTAGCAAATTTGAAGAGGATTGCATTTGGTCCCACTCTGCTATAGGTGGCCTTCACAAACTGTTGGGACAAACTTGTGCTGGGCATGGATCCAGGCACCAAATTTCAGCTTCAACTTACAGGCACAATTCCTGCAACAGTTCCCAGTTACAAGATGCCCTGACCAGGACTGAGGTGTTTTTGCCTAGTCCATTTTGTCCTCTCCAAGGGTGCCTCTTTTTGTGTTTTTAATCCCATTTATATCCCGCCCTTCTCCGAAGACTCAGGGCGGCTTACAATCTAAAGCACAATGTGCTTAGCATTGAGGTCCACTGAGCCGTATCTCTCCTTCTTCAAAGCGAATAACACCTTGGTGCAAGAACCCCTCTATTTGGTGGCCTGGTGCGAGTGCTTAACACATCCCCCGCTCCCTGTCTTGGAAAAAGAGTTGAGGTTGCAAACATGACGAGTCAGCAGGGATCAGCTTGGGCTGGTAGGCAGAGTACTTTTTGCCAAAGTGTCCAGAGAAGGTGCATGCTTTCAGTGCTTCGTTTGCTTTAATTCATTGTCCTGGGAGAGAAAGGAAATGCTTTGCAAAAACTGTACATGTTAGGCTCTGGTGCACTTGTGCAATTTTCATCTATTGGTGGGTGAAAGTCAGGACAAGGTTTCCCTCAGAGACAGGCTGAAAGTGTAAATCAATATATATATTATGTTATGGGCACGGCCTTTGTCAATCAGAAAGAGGCTCTACTCTGCTCCTTTTGGCTTCCTCCCCAGACCCTCGCATCACCCGTCTAATGGGCTTACTCATGTTTGTGGGAGGGAGAGATACAGTTGGGGTGTATGTATATGTCTGTGTGTCTGCGTTCACAGCATTAGTTCCCATAGTTTTACTCAAGGAATTTAAGACCCCATTTCACAAGTTGCCATAATTCTCAACATTCAGAACATAACCTGAAATCATCATTGCTAAAGTGAATTACATCTCTTTTGACTTAAGACCAAACCTGGAATTTTCTAGCCTCCTGTCACAAGGCATCCTCCTCCTGAGAGAAGCACACTCATGGAGGCTCAGGTTGGAGAATTCCATGTGACAACTGCAAGGAACAACCCTTGAATGAGGGAGAAGGCAAAAAAGTCTTGATTCAAGCCAGAATTCCTTGGGTAACATTCATGAACAGGTTGGGACCATTGTTGCAGTTGCAAAAGCTACTGAAGGATAGCCTCAGCCCTGGAAGATATATGTCGTAATGATCAGCTTTGGATGCACAAGCTGGTTGTCCATGCACAAGATCACTCCAAGATCATGTTGCCCTCTACTTCATCAAATTGACTCAGGATTGAGAATCCTCACAATTTCAAACCAGGTGTCTTAAAGACAATCTTTTTCCAAGAATACCTTTCTATTCATCAAACACTTCTCTGAAGCTCTTTGTTGTGATTTTTTTCCTACTCTTTCAGATTGATCTGTTTTTACTTCCTGTTGCAACCTGGCTCTTGCACTTTCTTTCACTCTTTTATAGAATTTTGTATAGAGCTTATTAATTATTGCTTGTTTAAAATCTTTTTTGCCATTCTGGAAAGCAGGGAGAAGAATAACAGGTTATATAAATCAAATGTCAATAAACAAGACCTCTAATCTATAAATCTATAACTTGCACAACATTCTCAAACGACTTGATTGCTAAGCTTATCCAGTACACCGAACCAACGTAGTGTAGTATTTAAGGCTTTGGACTTGGATCACAAATACAGGATCAAATTTTTACTTGACAAAGTACTTCACTGACTTTGGGCCACTTTCTTTCAGCCCAATCTCAAAGCAGCTCACCATGAAATTTCTGAGAAAAATGTGAGACATAAATGCAAAAATAAACCATCTCTCTCTGTCCTTCCAGTCTCTCCTTCTCTTCCCTACTATTTACCTTTTTCCAAGCCTTCCAAATTATTGCAGCTTTGATGATCAGCCTTCAGTGTGTGAACTACCTGTAGCCCATAGAGCAGGGGTGTTCAAACTTGGCCCTTTCATGACTTGTGGACTTCAATTCCCAGAATTCCTCAGCCAGCAGGCCTGGCTGAGGAATTCTGGGAGTTGAAGTCCACAAGTCATAAAAGGGCCAAGTTTGAAGACCCCTGCCATAGAGCTACAAGAAGTTTCATCTGCTGTTTCTCCAACACACTGCTGAGATGACCAGTGGACCAGCCCACTTCTTACTGCTTAGCTAATGACAGCAGGAAAAGAATAATGGGGAGTAAGATTAATGGGAAGAAGAACCCTTATTCCCTACTTCTGTTTCTAACTCTGGTTTACTGCTGTCCTTAGAAGCGGAAACGAACAATTTGCGATAGCATTAGTGTGAGAAAAGGAGGCCAGGTTCCCGATGGCTCTACTCAGCTGCATGCATATATGGACATATGGATACTGGAGACAGGTTGTTTGTATGTGGGACGTGCAGGGTCCTTGAAGATCTCCAAGCCTGGTTGTTTTCTTGCAGACATTTCATTATCCAAACTAGGGAACATCATCAGTTCTGGCAGGGAATGGGCCAGCACAGATGATATTACATAGTTTGGGGAAATTGTGTAAAGTGATCCAGAAATTAGCCTGAAGTTGACCATTGACTGATCCTGGTGGCAACTTCTGGAGCCTTGTCATCTCAGAGTTCTCACCATTCCCCAGTCTTCATTCTCTATTCCAATCTGAACAAAGAGCAAGTAAGGCAGGTGGAATCTAAAGTTCTTCCCCCTTCTTGTCATTATGCTTAGAGAGGCCTTTGTGAGGAAGAGGAGACAAATATGCTGAGTGTCAGAGTTCACTAATGGAGGCACCTCAGTAGGCCCCCAAGGAGGGCATCCCCATGCCCTTGGTGGGCATATCACTGCAGGGCAATGGCACAGCTTTTCACTCTTCTGATGGAGCACAGAAGGCTGTGCTAAGGGTTTTTTTTTAATTGAATTTCAAAGTGATACAAATAAAAATAACTTCCTGTAAAACTATTACGTTTCATTTCATTTATATTATTATCCCAACAGTAAAAACAAAGAACAAAAAAGAGAAAAGATGTGAGATGAAAAAGGGAAAAAAATGGAACAGGAAACAAGCTACTTTTATACCATTTCAAAATAATAGTAGTACAATATAGTATTCCATTTTTAAACAGAACACTAGACCATATGGAAACCTTTTAAAATATATTTTGTCTTTGCTGAAGATGAACTAACATACATAACACCCAGATCAGCATAGATTAACACCAAGATTAATATCAGACAATCAAGGAGTAAACAATACCCCAATCAAGGTTCTGCCAAACAAGCTAACAGTAAACAGCCCAAAGAACATTCCCACCAAAACTGACGGGACAAGCCACTAAAATATAAATTGAGAGCAAGCCCCACTTCCTCCTAGCATTGATGATGTTATCTAGTTTGTTGTTTTCTTGCAGACATTTCATTACCCAAAGTGACTACCAATGGATGTGCCCAAACCATGTGCTACAAGTGTTTCTTCAAATTTATTGCATCTCCGGTGTAGAAAAGACGACAACCAAATTTTTCTGAACATTCCTTTTTTATTTTGTAGAGTTTTTAAATCATAAGGAACATACTCTAGCTTTCTTAAAATCTGAAGCCACTGCTCTGTAATACAGCAGGCCCCCAATCTGTACTCCACATAACTTGCATGTTATAAAAATTCATTTTAGAGAATTTTCTTCTGGACAGCTCCTTCTGTGAAATTTGTGGAATGGGGGTGGGGGAAAACTATATAATGGAATAAGGAATAAAGGCAGAAAGTGTGCAATACATCAACAGCTCTTAAACTTCCAACCTCAGCTATTTCAACTCTGCTACTTAGTACTATCGGTACAATATATTTGTGGGAGAACAAGGCAATATTACTGAACCTGGTTGGAGGAGACAGAAAGGTCTATACTGGACCAGCTTGTCAAGCTGGATAACAGAAGCAAGTTTAGAATATAAGGTTGGGAAGTGGAGGCACTATAATTGTCTTTCCTTGTTCGGGCATACAATTGCTATCATGGCTGCTATTCTTTAAAGCCTTTCATGGCCTGAAAAAAAACAAAACTAGAAACTGTGGCTTGGTTATGTGAAACAGATGTAAGTGATCTCTATACCTATTGTGAAAAAGTAATGACAGCTGAAGGAAGGAGCTGTAGGCTTTTATTTGGCATTTGTTTCAGGGCTATGAAATAGCTTCAGAGAATCGTGGCTAATCAGTTCTTGCTGCTTTTCAGAAAGGGTTTACAGCCAACTTCTTGTAAAAGAAGAAGTGCCATTGCAATAGTGGCTGCTTTTAATTGTTTTTGCCATTTTGTTTAATAGGCTGTTGCTATTTTCTCCTTAAAAAGTGGCCTTTGTGCCACAAGGATGCATCTAATAGCAAATATAACTGTTTGAGTAGAAAGAAAGAGCATGATGTCTTGTATCAAAACAGAGAATTGTGGGAATGCACAATTGTAATTTCTAGACTAGTGATGGCACAGTGGTTAGAATGCAGTAGTGCAGGGTAATTCTGCTGACTGCCAACAGTTTGAATCTCACCGGCTCAAGATTGAATCAGCCTTCCATCCTTCCGAGGACATAGGATGTTCAGAGAAATACGCTAACTCTGTAAACTGCTTAGAGAGGGCTGTAAAGCACTGTGAAGTGGTAATATAAGTGCTACTGCTACTGGGTTTGGAGAGGCAAATGATTAGGGCAAATTTTCTGCTTCCAGATTGTGATGGTTTTAAAAGAAAAACCTGGGACTATTTATGGAGAATGAGTTTATGCAAAACTATCAACCTTGATGGCTAGGCAAAGGCTATGAGGAGCAGTTATTTAGGGGAAACATCAGGAAGTGGCTTTTGCCTTCCTTTTGAAAGTTTCCAAAACTATCAAACTGCCAATGCTAGAAACAGAGTGCTGGACAAGATTGACCTTTGGTCTGATCCCAAAACACTGTATCAGAATATCAGTCAGATATATAAAATACTATTACTGTAGAAAATCAGTGAATCTCTCTGGATGGATAATATTTTATATAATATTGCAGCTCTTTGCTTTTATGTATGTAGCTAGGACTCCAGAAGACGGTAGAGGACAGGAAGGCCTGGAGGAACGTTGTCCATAGGGTTGCGATGGGTCGGACACGACTTTGTAGCTAACAACAACAACATGTAGCTAGAGAGCTGGTATTTTACTAAGCTATTCGGGTTCAAGAAATGGATTTGGGATTGCAATCTAGCATATCCAAGGATCATGAATAATTACTTCATAAAAACTCCAATAGTCACTATAGGCAGTGTAGGCCGTGGAAGAAGATTGTAGGGAATAGAGGCAACAGACAACTCATCAGAAACTATTAATCTACGGTATTTGGAGCACTCTCTTGTTTCTTAGACTGGTATCTACTATGACTCCAAGACAAATTGCCTCTTAATGCTGTTAGGAGTTCTAGCTTAGCCCTGGTATTTCCCTAGATTCACTTCTATATTCTTCATGAATTGAAATCCGTAGGCTTGGATTTCTTAACCACAATGTTGGGAAATGGGTCAATATGAGTAAGACGGGCTAAACAAATGACCTCTTCTGGGTTATGACTTCATGATTACTTCAGTCCAGTTCGACCAGCAAATGCTCTTGCAAAGTGTGAGAGATGCAACCATTTCACCTGCTCTTGTATTCTTCTTCTTCTCCAATGGCCAGACTTGTGTCATTGTTGTAGGCACTCCAGGAAACGGTTGGCAGAAGGAGCCAGGCAAAACTGCTGCAGTTGTCCCTGGCAGCGGCTGTTCCTTGACACACTCGGCAACTGGGACCTGCTCCCAAACCTATTCTGTGCTTTATCCAGATAATGAGGTTTCCATTCCTCAGCCACATCTCTCCTGCTTCCATTCAAGGTGAATCTGGAGTGCTTCCAGTCCTTGCACCACTCCCTCCTGACGTGAATCTACTTTAATTACAAGGCTAAACAACTAGAAGGAAATATTAGAAATTTGCCATGGAGGAAGGGGAGAAGGGTTGGAAAGAAAAAGGAAAAATGAAAAAAAAACACACACAAAGCAAGTTTGCTTGGGTTGGCTGTTGGCTCACCGAGCCGGAGAACAGAGCAGTGATGGCACTGTGCCGCTCACTAAAAGCATGAGTGTCACTAAATCAATAATTCATTTACTTTAATGAGATAAGTACTTTGAAAACTAATTGCAAACCTGCTCCATTTACTCCAACCCCGGTTACAGGCCTTAATGTAAATCGTACAAGTACCGCTAGAGGAAAGAACTGGGGGAATCATGTGTCATCTTTCTCCCCTCTTCTAAGAAACAAAAATATCCATCATACACCAGAGAGAAGCACTTCAATCAATCAAGGCATCTGACAAAGCTCCCATCCTCACCTTGATACACCATATGCCCCTTGGGGAAACAATGCATGTCTGATAATATGAAATCCTAAATGAAGTATAATGTGTGGCCAGGAAGAAGACAGAAGGTAATCTTCTTCATGGTGGTGATAAGACCACCAGGCTAGTTATATGGGCAGAGTGGCTTGAGAAGGTAATACCATACCTTAATTCACCCTATCATACCTGGTGATTAAAGCACAGTACAACAAATGTATACAGGATATAGTACTTCAGGGGACTTCAAATGTGGCCCTTTTATGACTTGTGGACTTCAACTCCCAGAATTCCTCAGCCAGGCACGCTGACTGAGGAATTCTGGGAGTTGAAGTCCACAAGTCGTAAAAGCGCCACGTTTGAAGACCCCCTGCATTACTTAATAGGATATGATTTTTAATCAAACTTTTCTAATTTAAGTCTACCTTGGTTTACCTTGGGTAAATCCATCTACTGATAAAAGGAATATATTGTTAACTGTGGCATATACTTGTATATATGAGGCAAAGAAATGGATACCTGAAGGTAAATGCCTTCAGAAGCCACCATAGGCATAACTGATAATAACAACTCTCATGGACTACAGCTGTCACTGGTAGCAGATCTTTAGAAGAGAAAACCCCCCACAATATTAACAACAACAATAACTACTGTGTATCTTATATACCTAAATAAAGTAGATGCTGGCAATCAACATCCTTAATGCTATTAGCTAGTTTGTAGAGATAAAAATCGGCAAAGTTCTGGCACCAGACAATTTATTAGTTTCTTGTTAAACAGCCCAATAAATTTCATACTGCCTACACACCATTTTTAGAATTTGAAAAAGAGTGATGGAGAAAAATGAACAGATGATGTAGCAAAAAAAAGATTAGCTAGACAGAAATGGTTTTGTTTAATAAAGGATCACATTCAAGATGAATATGCATATGACATTAATTATAGATCAAATCCACAAAGGAGAGTAAAAAAAATCATAAAATACCAAACCTCATCTTGACCTAATGAGTCTTGTGCTGATAGATTCTGCAATGAACGATAAAGTCAGCTTCATGTATCTGGGTCTGTTGTGTACATATGCATATCAGGATAGAGGGAGAGATTATCTCCAAAAGGAAAACACTATTTTGGAATGCTCATAAAGCAAATTCTATAGAAATAATATCTATTATTTCTATAGAAACAATATCTAAAGAGCCTTGGTGGAGCAGTGGGCTAATGCCTCCTTAAGTAACACCAGCTGCCTGTAATTAGTGCAGGTTCGCATCCCACCAGGCTCAAGGTTGACTCAGCCTTCCATCCTTCCGAGGTAGGTAAAATGAGGACCCAGATTGTTGGGGGCAATTAAGCTGACTTTGTAATAATGCCGCTTGGGGTGTGTGTGAAAGCCCTAACAAGAAGGCATATACATAGAATGAAGGCTACTGCTAAGCTTGTAAGCCGCCCTGAGTCTTCGGAGAAGGGCGGGATATAAATGGAATTAAAATTAAAAAAAATAAATATTTGTAAATCTTACATATTTATGTAGTTTTCTTCTGATTATTACTCACTGGGTTGTCTGCCTGTGGCCCATGTATGACCAGTTCATGGTCTCTCAACTATTTTTAAGTAGATGTTAGAGACTCAGCCTATTGAAGTGCCAAAATTCAAGTTCTCCTGCTGAAAATTGGAGGCATGGAGGCATCAACAGGGTAAAACTTGCTTAAAACTTTGAATAGACTTACATTGTTTCACAAGCCCCTAATCTTCTCCCCAAACTGGAACAAAAATTAAGCTCATGGTCCCCAGCAGCAAATGGAACAGATATTATTACCGGGGAGGACAGGAGGATGCCAAGGCTAATGGTCCTGGTACCGCTGCAACTAAGCAAACGGTTACTTTCTTAATTTGCATATGCTTATTTTATTATTTTTACTTCAAAAATATTATTTTCATTTCAATAACCAAGCGGTGCTTATTCCCACAGTATAACCTCTGATAAGAACATAAGAAACTAAGGCCTAAAATTACACAGCTTACATCACTGCTGGAAAAAGGTTGAAAATGCAGACAGGGGAATTTAGAGTTTGAGACATTATCTTAAACAATTTATAGGGGTTTGGGGGCAAATTATATTTTCTTCTTTTTGGAATTTGCTATGCAACAAAGGGAGAGCTCTATGTGAATAAGTAAAGATGATGGAAAGAATGAATAAATGTTCTGAAAACTCAGCAACTGCTACCGTAGATATTACAAAGTGATGTTGCAGATCAGCCTTCCCCATAGACATCTATTGCTGAAATGCCTCTTCCCAACTCATTGTTTACACTGCTGTTAGAGGGCTGTCCTCACAGGAGGGCTGATGTAACCAACAGGTGATGGTCTGATCCCAAATATTACCATTCCTTATGTTTATAAAATGTACATATGCATAGCAGAAAACATATTGGGCTTGGGGAACTTCAAGTCTTAAAGAAAGATAATAAGTGTTTAAGGGAAAAAGTGAATTGAGGGAAGAGCTTTGGGAACAGAGCTATCAATATAAACATTCCCGGCATCCAGAGGTTACTGACAGACAGGATGATCAAATGAAAAACTAGGTAGAATGGTATGAAGTAGCTCAGTGGTAGATACAGTTAACTTGAGTGAAACAGGGCACTCCACAAAGCAATGTTTTGCTGCATGTCAAACTGATTATTTTTGCTAAGGCTTCTGCAAGCGATTTATGCATTTATCAAAATTTTATACTTCAAAATGACTCCTGGTGGTTTGCAATACAAGAAATACAATAGAAGGACCATTTTTTTGTATGCCACCCAGAGTTACTGAGAGTGAGTGTGCAGTTTTATAAATGTTCTTAAATAGTAAACCAAACAATTAAGTAATTAAAATTAAAACTTCTGGTTAATGTTACCTTGGCTCTATGACATATCATGTTTTCTTATGAGTTATCTGGGAATCTCCCCATTCTATGCCATTGTAAAATATATGAAACATGGAGTTGATGAACAACAAAGCAACTGCTCAACATGAAAGGTGAAAACAAGAACATCAAACCTAAGGGAGATTTTTAGGGGGAAATACTGCAAAGGGTGACAGATGGATGTAAAATCCTGACATCCCTCAACCCTAGAGTCCTAGTCAGAAAGCATATTAGGATAGGATGGCCATGTGGGCTGAAGAAAGGGGGATCATGTAGACCTTTAGATCAATGCTTAGGAGGCAATGGTAGAGTCAGCAGGCATTTCCCCAAGCCAGTCATTGATTTTATACTAGTATGACATCTGAATAAGACTAAGGATTCAGCTGAATGTGCAAACTGTTTTCACTGAAAAATTAAATAATGTGAACTTGAAACCGAGTTGACATTGGATGCTTCTCTTGACAGTTCTTTCACACATGCAAGTCAACACTTGAATCTGCCCTAAGATGCTGTTTTCAAGACAGAAAAAACAGATGAGATAGTAACTGGCCAATCCATAAATAAGATAAATTTATGGGGATCTAATACATTTGGGTGTAGATGCATAAGAAGATTAATCTTTTGAGATTATGCTAATGGTCAATATTATGGGATGAACCACAAACATTTTGTCAAGAAAAGCAATAAAGGATGTGGAAAGCAAATTCAATGTAGTAGTCATTAGCCTGCAGTAGTTATGTACTTTCCTGACCCCAGGAGTTTTATTCTAAGTACCCAAGATGAACAGATCTGAACAGCCTCAAAATTAATGATATCTTATTTTTAATTTCGTTAAATTCTTAATAAGAATTTGTTCAGTGCATAATAAAAGGCACCAGTATTTCAAAAGGTATTCCAAACTGAATAATGTAGCTGTCCCCATTTGTCTAGTAGCTAGGATTATAAGCATAGAAGTATATAGAGAAGTATGAAGGTAGCGTCCAAACATTGCATGCAAAAACAGCTCCATCAACATCAGCCTGGCTCTGAAAGGGAGGAGTAGGGAGGATAAAAGAATGCAGATTGCCACACCTTGTGTCTGTTTCCTGACCTGGCCTATTTTGAAGGGCTGACAGCCAGACACCAGGAACACTGGAGCTTAAAAATTTCCAACATATTTAGCAGTATACATAAGCCAAATAAATGTTTTTGAACTTGAAACAAACACATTGTAGCTCGGAGTCTGGCTGAACTATTCTAGGCAGGTTGCAATAAAGCTGAAACAAAACCAGGAACATCTTATTTGTTCTGGATTTTGGTCAAAATAGCTTAAGGGTCTTATGAGAGGAATAGAGCAAAGTTGTTGCACTGTGTCCTTCTTTCACCCCAGCACTTCCATAAAATAGGCCAACCCACCTACTCATCTTCTCTGCCCTTTCCTTTTCTCATGTCCTCTTAGCTGCCACCACTACACGCCATCAGCTGACCCTAAATTCAAGTACGCCACATTCAACGGGTTTATGTCGGTCTCCTCAGCACAGCTGGGCTGAACCCAGTTAAACAGATGTTTGCCTGAATCTAGGAATGTTGGATAAGAAATGTAACGAAGATAAAAAGCCCTTATGAAAAAAATCGAGCAACTGGGACTTTTTATAGGTGAAAACATTAAAGTATCTTGCATATTTTTCTCTCAGCCACTTTATGTAAGAGACTAGAATTTGTTTCTCTTCTTGGTGGTAGTTTCCATCTGTTCCTTACTTTGGCAACATCCTGGTATAGAATCAGGTTGTTTGCTTCTGACTTTGTGAAAACTCACCTTCACAGCCCACTTGTCTCTCTGGCCCTCCCAGTGCCTTCCTTTCCTTACTTCTGTTTTTAAAAAGTAAAGGTAAAGGTTCCCCCGCACATGCGTGCTAGTCGTTTCCAACTCTAGGGGCCGGTGCTCATCTCCGTTTCAAAGCCGAAGAGCCAGCGTTTGTCCGAGGACGTCTCCGTGGTCATGTGGCCGGCATGACTAGACGCCAAAGGCGCACGGAATGCTGTTACCTTCCCACTGTAGTGGTCCCTATTTTTCTACTTGCATTTTTACGTGCTTTCGAACTGCTAGGTTGGCAGAAGCTGGGACGAGTAACAGGCGCTCACTCTGCTACACGGCACTCGGGATTCGACCCGCCAAACTGCCGACCTTCTGATCGACAAGCTCAGCATCCTAACCCACTGAGCCACCGCGTCCCTTCTGTTTAGCCACTGATATTGCCAGTCCTGATGGTCTTGTGTTTTTTTTTCCTCCACACTCTCCCACTTCAGAACACTCTTGTCCCAAACATGTTTCGAGTCCATACTTAGATAAAAAAACACATCTTTCAGCCTGGGCATGGACCAGCTGACTTTGGCATCCCACACACCAAAGGTTTTGTATACTTGTCTTCAAAGGCAATGACTTGAAAATATTCTGTATCTTCTTTTTTACCAATGGCTGGAAAAACAGGGTAGAGATTAGGATTTTATTATATGTCATTAAGCTAAGACTCAGACGACACATTGTTTAATAAGCATTTATGAACTGTAAACATAAAAAAACTAATAAAAAAGGCAATGACTTGGACTGGCTGGAAAAAAATGACTTTGTTTGGTGCTGGAGAAGCTTTCATTGCAGAGAGACCCAGGAGGAAGAACTCAGAGAGAAATCTCTGCTGAGACTTCTCTGTTAGAACTGGGGACTAAAAGGCATAAAAGGCTTGCAGAAAAATTCGAGAAAAAAAAAGGAAAGGATTCCCCCCGCTATGCTCCCAATTATGTTATTGGGAACATCATGAGGTCGAGATTTCAGGCAGGTTGGCAAAGGTGTGGAGCCAGGAAAAGAACTCAGGGGAGCAAAACTCCAGCCCCCCCCCCTTTTTTAAGAGCAAGAGCAGTAACATCATCCCAGGTAAATATGCACATGATTGCAGTCATGCCCCATAAACCTTACGGTGAGATTTGATTAGTGGTTTGTTTGTTTTAGATGTCTGTGTTTTATGATGGAGTTTTGAAACAGAGTGTTAGTTCCTTTGAGTACAGACAATAGAAAAGCAGTATGTAGGCATGTTATAGGGTTTTTTTTTGTGGATGTTTGAAATGCACTCTTGGAGGCATAAGTATGGATTCTTCTTTGAGGACATAGTTAGGGCAGCTCTCATGACGAACATCAAGACTTCAGAATTTATCCCATATTTTTTTCAGAAAGTAGCTCAATCTCTCAAATTGGCTCATCATTAATCATAGCTTTAGCCATCCCTATTCCAAATAGGAAGATTGCTTCAACCTCACCAGAGTTCTCAGCTTCCACATATAGCCTCTGTGGATTTCTCTGAATGTCCAAGAGATCTGATAGAAATATTTCAAAGTTTTTAGTGGAACTTGTACATCCAGAGCATGATGATTTATACTAATTGGACAGCCTTTAAAATAGGGCAGTGCTCAGAAAGTCTACTGGTAAAAATAAACATATTTAATAAATGAAAAAAATAGTTGGGAGTAGGAAAAGAAAGCAACAGCAAAAAAGGATAAAACAGAAACACAAATATCCTCTCCTAAGAACCAAGCTCTTCCCCAACATGTACTGAGGCCATAGCAAGGAATCCTAAATAATTTGCTTTATTTTTCTTAAAGATTACTCGAAAACCCATCTTTTGTTATTGCAGCTGTATTCTTTTGCATTTGGCTTAGAGCTAGAGTGGACAACTTGTAAGCAGCAAATCAAAAAGACGTTAGGCTTTCAAATAAAAACGTATTGTTCTAAAACAAACTATGGTTTATTCATGTACACCTCTAATCGCATATCACATAAAATGAAACACAAACCCACCAACTACATTATGGCGTTGCATGATGTGTGATGTCAGATCTGGATTTTCATCTCTCCTACTGTGTCTGTCTCCTAGATCAAAAACACCAGTGGTTAAAGATTTCAAGACTAGCAAATCTATTTACTACAGCATAAACTTTCACGGGCTACAATTTATTTCACCAGATGTAAACCTGGCACTCAGTGCATTGCGCTCAGCCCACAGATTCAGAATCTATTCAGCTGTCAAGGCAAGATAGAAGCCAGGTGATATCCATTCTGTGGAATAAGAGTAAAGATCTGGTGAGCCCAAAGCTTGGGGAAACCTGATGTACTGCCCAGATTCTCATACTGGCGCCAAAGCTTTTTTTTCTAACTGGTGCCGTGATGAAAAGAGAAATTACATACAGATCCTCTGAGGAGGGACATCTATCTACTCAGCAGTTGTGATGGGGAGAAAAAAACCTGAGGCTTTCGAATCTTACTTTCTTTACCTCACATGTCTAGAGCCCCCTTTTATTTCTTCAGTTGAGAGACACTGGAAAAGAACTGAGCCTTATGAAAATAAGAGGTTGTTGAACATTCTCCCTCCATTTATGAGAGGAAAGCAGAAACAGAAGGCCAGACTCATAAAATGTGAGGATTGGACGGGAGTGCAGCCTTCACCAGCAGAGAGTATTCCTCGGGAAGGAGGAAAAACACGGAGAGGAATGACTCTGTCTGTCTGTGTGTATGTGTGTGTGTGTGTGTGTGTGTGTGTGTGTGTGTGAGAATGCATGTGCACACGTGCCTTGGTTATTATGAGGATATTACCAAAAAGGGGCAATCAAGAGAAAAGCAACGACAGTGAGTATAGGAAATGGCTTGTTGATCACGGTGACTTTTTTTTAAGGAGTTCCCCAAGGCAGCTAACAAAGAAATCAAATTATAGTAAAGACAAATGAAACAGAAACCGTGCTAGAGAATTTAAAACAAATTTAAAAAAAGGATTTGCATAAGGGCAGTCAAGAGAAACCACAGCAAACACACACAATTGACGGGAAGAGACAAATGAGTCAGATTAAAACGCCAAGCTGCTAGACAGCCCTTAGCTAAAGAATAAAACCGTACTGATCCCCAAGATCTTTGAGGTGCTCATCTCTTCCTTTGAGCCAAGGAAGGGGGGTTTTTTTGTTTGTTTTGTTTGTTTTGCTTTTACATGCCACACACTTGGGAGGACTAAAAAGAGCAGCTTGCCTCTCCAACCTGGCAACCAGATGCAAGTTGCTCTCCAAGCAAATCCTCACACTTCATAGATTGTTTTCCTTCCCTTCCTTTCTCAGGGAAGGGTAGGAAAATCAATGGGTAACAACTCAATTTATCCCATGGGGTACTGGGAGAGGATGGAAATGAGATAAATCGATTTTGGTCCTCAGTAAGGTTGGTGTGGTTGTCTACTCAGATGGCAGGACCTTTCATCATCACTCCTATCTACAGGAGGTGTTGATTAGCAAGGAACTGGGATTCTGGTGCTGCTTGCAGTTCACACGCCTCATGCTCAACAGTGAATGGAATTTCCACAATATACCCCTCACTTATGGGTCCAAGCGACCTGTAGCTGTATAATAAACAGTGTGGACTTAGAATAGGCTTGGGAATGGGAGGCTGGAATATACCCAGACATATATGAGGTTTTCTGAAGCCAGTGCTGCTTACGAGTACCCAATGCTGCAGTTTTCATCTGCTTAATGATCGTTCTTTCCCTTGAGACTGACAGTTTCCCACCATTCAGTCTCTGCATTCATGTTGGCAAGAACTAACTGCGTATATATGATACAGGAAAGAGTTCAGGCCGAATATTGCAAAGCTGAATCGTGGAACTCTCGCATCACAACATTTTGCAGTTAATAGACTTGTGATTCGGATATTGGTAAAACAGTTCTGGAAACCACTGAGAAGGCAAAAGTGATTAGGAAAGAATGATACTGAGGAATGTATATTTCAAAATCTGGGAGATTATAAAAATGCACGATACATGGCGGCTAACAATAGCTTTTTGCACAGTACTATCCCTGTGGAACCCAGCAAAACAACGACGTTATTTCCAGTAATTTTTTTTTATAGGGGAAGCAAAGGCCATTCCGCAACAATGGGCCAAGAATATTAAGAAAAACGGCTTTTAGACTTTTTACAAAAATGTCTAGAATGCAGGCAAGCGGTTCAGACTCAAATGCAGCTGTGTGCAGAGAGTGACAGATACTTAACTCTGAACATGTCTGTCTGTCTGTCTGTTTGTTTGAATATCGTAAATATGGAAGAATGAAACAAATATAAAATCCCAAACTAGGAAAACAGAGAGTTGATGAAATTATGAAGATTATTTATATTTACATATATATATATATAGTTTGTTTTGCATACTATCGTCGTATATATTTGAGAAATTTAAAATCATACTTAGTTTGAAGAGCAGGTGGAACTTCATCTTAAATGGATAATTTAATCTTGCTACAACCAGGGGTATGCACATTTAAGAATCTGCTTCCCCTTTCTCAAGGTACCAAGTGAACATTTCAGCACTTTATGTAATTAAAATTCTATTTTGAAAACAAAAATACCTTTTAGTTCTTTTGGCTGCAAAGAGAAGCCTTGAAAGCAAATGAGTGATGCTTTGATGAAAACAGAAAAGTTGGACTGATAGCTTAGTGCTTGTTTTCTCTTATTGCATGCAATAAGAGACTGCTTGCATACATGCAAAATTTGCACACATTATTTATTTAGTAAATTTATTTACATGAAGTGACTCTGGGTATATACAACCACTAAAATAGAACAATAAATAAATAAAAAGCAGTTGTTATTAAAAATACAACCAACCAGTACAGGAGAGACATCCCCTGTCCCAAGGCCTGATGGCAAAGCCACGTTACAGACCATTAAAAAGGATGGAGCTAACCTCACCTCAGCAGCAATAATGTTCAGTAAAGAGCTGTAGATAATCTCTTTCTTCTAATGTTCTCTGAAACCTTCTCAATCACCTCCCACCCCAAAAGGTAGGTTAGATATGGTGGAGTGGCTTATTGGTAAAGGCTTATTGAAGAGAAAATGAACCAGAGCCTCCTTATGGGCTAAAGGAACAATCCCCTCACTCAGAGAAGAATTAAACACTGCTAGAACCAACTAGCATGACCCCCCCTTCCCCCTCCCCTCCCCCAAGCCTCTTCAACAAGCCAGGAGGTTCGTGGTTCTAAAGAGCTTAGTTTAGTTTAGTTTTAGTTTTATTATATTTGTATACCGCCCTTCTCCCGAAGGACTCAGGGCGGTGAACAGGGCATATATAAAAATACAGAATACAAAAATTAAAAAGAATTAAATAGTAGCCCAGCTAAAACAATCAATAATAATATAAAAATCCCCATTAAAACCCCAACACATCCCCCATCAGGCCAGGCCGGCTTGTTCAAATAGATGGGTCTTCAGACCGCGTCGGAAGGAGCGAAGGTCAGGTGCGAAGGTCACAGTCCTAAGGATCCTCTTTACTTCCGTAAGTTCCAACTGTTGCCAGATAATCAGACAAGATTCCTTCCCAGGCATCTCCTCTGGACCTGTACCAAAGTTGGCAACTTTGTTTGACAGATCCTCAACAAATTCCTCTCCACATCCCTTCAAGGGGTTTTTCCCGAACCCTCTTTAATGAAGATGGCTTGTATCTCCTGAAATAGAGCTGTGGGGATTCTATCGGTACACAAATTAAGGGTGGAGAAGTACTGCCATTTTGCTTGCCTTACTGCCCAGAGGTAGTCCTTAATACTGGGTTTAACCAATGTTAGGTCTTGTTGAGTTTGCCCTGTGCTGAGCACCAGAAATGCTCCAGACATCTCTTCTCTCCTTTCATTGCCCTCAAATCCTCTGTGAATGGGCTGGGGGTGGGAGGGGAATGGTGTCCTTGAGAGGGGAGAGGCTACATGGGTTTACATTGGATTACACAGATAGCAGAAATGTATCTTGCCTTGCTATAGAATTTATAAATATTTATCAAACTACTCGATATTTTAAGGACCAAAACAAAACATTTTCTGCATCTCTAATCCAGTAAAGCTATAATAAATACATTTACATTTCACATTACAACAGGCTTCCCAACTCAAAATCAGCAGAAATTAGCCAGACACTAAACATGATGTGGCTAAATTAGAATCTTTATTGCATTCTAGGATGAAGCACCTCAAAGCAGTTTCTTGCCCTCTCTCCATATTAAGAGTGCAGTTCTTTCTTACACCCACAGCAGTTGATATCTGGTATGTCTTTGTCCTGTGCTTTAACTCACACCTCACTTGGCAGTTCTCACAGTCAGTAGGTGACAGTTGGCTCTTGACATAACTGCCATGCCTGTTCTTAGACAGTGTAATTCCCATCACAATTCTCAAGGTACCAGAAACTCTGCCCCTTTTGTGGGTGGATGTGATATTGCAATGGTTGTTAAAAAAATGGGAAAGATTGCAATATTGCTTTAATCAGTCAGACCCTCCCTGGCAGATCTACTCCTTGTACAATCCACCCTAAAGCAGGAATTTTAGTGCTTTGATGAAATGATCAGAAAGGGGTATTTTTGTTTTGTCTGCTTCTGCTAGCAAAATAAAGTAACAAAATCTTTGGGTAGTCCTGAAATCTGTAACATTAAACAACAAGAAAATAAGTCCAGTTGCCGTGACTCAACTTTCAGACACCTTTAGCTGGATGGCCGAGAATATTCACTGGCATCCTGTCACTTACTTTGGGGAAGAAACCTCAGAGATTGGTGCGGGAGGAATTGGTACATTCCAACAACTCTCTGCCTAACTAACTAGCTCTGACTGAAGAAGCTGTTTGGATAAGCAGCGAAATGTCTCACACCAACAGTCCAGTTGCCATGACTCAACTTTCAGACAACTTTACCTGGCTGACTGAGAATCTTCATCTACATAAGGTAACATTAAACATTTCTAAAAACAAAAGGCTTTAATAGAAAATGGATAATAGATAGAAAATGAAATTTTGCTCCAAGTTTTCTGCAAAATCTCTAATAAGTTATCCTATCAAAACACCATGAATGGAAGCATAAACTATTGCACATTTGATCTGTGAGAAGTCAGCCCGCCAGAGAAGGAAATATTAAAAAGGCAGAAAAATATATTTGCTCAAAGGATCTTAAAGAGGCAGAAAAGCATGCCCAGTTTTTCTTAATAGCCCCAGGTCTCCCTCCCCCAAGCAGAAACCAGCTCTGTAGAAATGCAGATGGAGGCCACCAGCTAGAAGATTAAGAAGACAAAGGCACCTAAAATCTACAAGAGCCTTGGTGGAGCAGTGGGCTAATGCCTCCTTAAGTAACACCAGCTGCCTGCAATTAGTGCAGGTTCGCATCCCACCAGGCTCAAGGTTGACTCAGCCTTCCATCCTTCCGAGGTAGGTAAAATGAGGACCCAGATTGTTGGGGGCAATAAGCTGACTTTGTAATAATGCCGCTTGGGGTGTGTGTGAAAGCCCTAATAAGCAGGCATATACATAGAATGAAGGCTACTGCTACTGCTAAGCTTGTAAGCCGCCCTGAGTCTTCGGAGAAGGGTGGGATATAAATGGAATTAAAATAAAAATAAAATAAAAAAAATACATACCCCATCCAAACTCTAAGACAGAATAGGATTAACCCACAGATGCCAAAGGGCACACCCAGACTCAGGTCAGAATACATGACACAGGAAATAGCCTCAAACAGGAACAGGGAAACAACTCCAAACAAAAGGCTCAAGAGGGTATAAAAACCCACTGCCTACATGGGCTCAGCCCTTTTTTTTTCTTTCTTTCTTTCCAGAGCCATATTCCTGTCTGGCTCTCCTCTTCAATAAACTGCAACCTTCTTTCTAAAGCAGTCGCCATGTTGTTTATCCCCAGCTTGGACTGAACCATGATGAAGACTTTTCCTTCAAGAGATCAAAGAATTAGGTTCAGCTGTATCACTTTTATGGAAAACTAAACTAACACGTTATACAAAACAAATAAAGTGATTTGTCTTCTTTACAATATTTTGTTCACATCTATCATGGGTTCTCAGAATGCAGGGGGGAAAGCAAAGGACACTCTTTGGGGTCCAAGACAAACATCTCAAATAAGACCCCCCACCCACCCACGGTGGGAATGCTGAGTTGTCAAGCCCATCCCCACAAGCCTCAATTGTTGAGGGTAAGTGGGAGTCAGGGAAGAAAATATGGCTGCTTTTTCCTTAACAGGGCCAAAGGCGCTCCATGAAGGATTTCTTTCACTTTTTCAGTCATGTCTTCTCCCTTTCTATTCAATGGAGTTGGAATATGTTCTTCTCTCCCTCTCTTGTTCATGTACATATAAGCACTCCCCCCCTTTCCTCAGAAGATCTCCAAAGTGCCTGAAAGGTTTTCATTTTTTTTAGGCCTACCATATCTGAACTGCACAAATCCAGATCAGCATGAATGGAAGCAAAGAGTTAATTTTGCTCTTTTCCCCTCTCTTTCTTTCGGACCTTGTAGGAGTTGCCCCCAGGTTTTTTCATCTCAGTTATGGCAGCCCTAATTCATGCATTGTTGAAAACACAGAACAAAGAGTGGGTGGCAAGAGAGGCCTCTGAATCTGGAGGGCCCCAAGCTGGCTTCCTTTGTTCCTCACAATTGAGCGAGAGTAATTGAAGAAGGGAAAAGGTTCTTATCAAAAATACAGATCCACTGGTATATCGGTCAGAAACAATTGCTTTAAAAAAAAACTCTGCAAACAGCCCAAAGGGTTTCAAAATTTGGCTAGAAGGAAGGAGTCTGATAGTGCTAAGGAAGCCCAGATACAAGGTTTAATAAAATGCATATGAAATATCCACATCAAACTCTTTCACCCCAAGTGGAAGAAGAAGCCTTTGGGTTGTTTTTTTTTAAAAATACTCAGTTGCTTATTTTTATTACATATACAAATACTACTACTACTACTACTACTACTACTACTACTACTACTAATAATAATAATGGAAACAGCTTTTCTACCAGTTATTTTTACTGTCTTCAAAGTGACATAAAATTTGTCCTGCAAATAAATTGCTGTGGAAGAACATTTGTGTGTGTGGGTTGACTGGTAGATAGATTTCATAAAGGTGCTTGGCTTCTGGGGTAAGAATACATCACTATTGTTGGATTCTGTTTATCTGGCAATTCATTCTTACACATTCTTACTACTACAATGTTACTACCACCTCTTCTAATGATAAAATGTTGCACTGCTTTTCGTTTACTTCCATAAGTGGCCCTTGTTGCATGAACATTAATATCTGCCTTGCATTTCTGCATTCAGGTACTTGGTGAGAAAGAATCAAATTAATGCAAAGAAGTTAAAGATGACAGTTCATGCTCATTTACTAGAGGTACTACCATAAATTCAACCAGTGACAGAGAATTCCCTTTAACAAATACAAAATGTATTATCTTCCCTTGGAGTCTTAAAATAATTTGACTCTCCTCTCAATAATGCAAAAGAAGGAGGAGGAGAAGAAAAAGAAGAAAAATGTCTGCTTTGGAGATACAAACTGTCCCATTGTGCTACAGTTAACAGGTTTATATTATTTCCTACCAGAATCAGACCTCTCATACAGTATAGTCATCCTTCTAGGCCAGGAGGCTGATGAGCCCTGATACCACAACTCCATTAAGAAAGAGCTGCAATTCTCTCCTCTGGTTAAGAGCATGGGGAGCTACTGTTCCTGAGGGCCAGCAACACTTGCCAACTCTACTCTGTTCACTCCCCGAGATGTAGGTTGATCTCTTAGCAGGGTCTGGGAGTAGATTTATAGCAGGGTTTGGGAAACTATAGCAGTAGGAGTTCTGAACAGGCTTGAGCAAATGCTGAGGGACTGAGCTAAATCACTCCAAACAGAATAGAATAGAATAGAATAGAATAGAATAGAATAGAATAGAATAGAATAGAATAGAATAGAATAGAATAGAATAGAATAGAATAGAATAGAATAGAATAGAATAGAATAGAATAAACAGCTTTATTGTCACTTTAAATGCACACTAATCAGCATACATTAAAATGAAATTTCGTTGCATAGAGCTCTCAAAGGGTAACCACCTCCAATATACACTGCCATAAACATAACAAAATAAAATAAATTATGCATATACCTACATACACACACATACGTGGCCTAGAGAAACAACACAATCTAGTTCGGATATGTACATATAAATGGTAAGAAAAATGAATCTTGTAAGTTTACCAGATGTATGGCATAGGGAACAAAGCTGTTACAGAATCTGGTAGTCCTGCTAGAAATACTTCAAAACCTCCTCCCAGAGGGGAGCAACAGAAAGAGACCGTGAAGTGGGTGTGTGCGGTCTCTAACAATGCTTCGCGCTCTAAGCACATAGCGCTTATAAGCAGTGTCCTGAATAACAGGAAGCAGGCTGCCTATAATCTTCACACCTGTCCTTACCACTCTGCATGGGCCTTCTATCTGAGGCTCTGCTACCACCAAACCAAACAGTGATGCAGTTTGTTAATATGCTCTCAATCGTGCCTCTGTAAAAAGTGGCCAGAACAGAAGGAGAAAGATGTGATCTCCTCATCCAATGCAGGAAATGCAGAAGCTATCACTCCACCTACTTAGATTATAATGATTAGCAGTGTCTGCTTTAAACTGCAACAACATCAGCAAGTTGATATGCAGGTAATGCTGTAATTACAGGAATGTCATAATTATGTATTTTTCTCTGATGCAAGTATATATGCAAATATACATATGTTGTCATTGTCTCTTTTGTCCCTCCCCCTAAGGATATCCATGTTGTTGTTGCTGTTGTTGTTGTTGATGATGATGATATTGAAAAGGGCTGAAATCGTAGTTGCTTTGAAACCAATACTATCATAAAAAAATGAACTGTTGCATTAACTGATTGCATAAACTGATGGCTATGCCATCTTCTGAAAATCTGGTTTATTTGCAATATGAAGTCAAATGTTTGGGGAATGGGGACTGCTTGGACAGGTTTCTGCAGTTTTTGTGGCAAGATTTCAGATTTTTACCATTGACCCCTTCCTAGGGCTGAGAAAAAGTGACTTGGCCAGGGTCACCCAACTGGTTTTGTGGCTAAAGTAGGACTAGAAGTCACATAGTGATTTCTAGCCTGGAGCCTTAAGACTGCACCAAATTGGCCCTCTCTCAAC